>NC_079408.1:11440944-12183849 GCF_029220125.1 Pseudoliparis swirei
CCGCCCCAAAAAACCCGGGCCCACAACAACTGCAGCGCCCACAACAACTGCAGCACCCACAACAACTGCAGCACCCACAACAACTGCAGCACCCACAACAACTGCAGCTCCGACAACAACTGCAGCGCCCACAACAACTGCAGCACCCACAACAACTGCAGCACCCACAACAACTGCAGCGCCCACAACAACTGCAACGCCCACAACAACTGCAGCACCCACAACAACTGCAGCGCCCACAACAACTGCAGTGCCCACAACAACTGCAGCACCCACAACAACTGCAGCACCCACAACAACTGCAGCGCCCACAACAACTGTCACACCCACAACAACTGCAGCGCCCACAACAACTGCGCCCACAACAACTGCCGCACCCACAACAACAGCAGCACCCACAACAACTGCAGCACAACAACTGCAGCACCCACAACAACTGCAGCACCCACAACAACTGCAGCGCCCACAACAACTGCAGCGCCCACAACAACTGCAACGCCCACAACAACAGCAGCACCCACAACAACTGCTGCAGCCCACAACAACTGCAGCACAACACACCCACAACAACTGCCGCACCCACAACAACTGCAGCACCCACAACAACTGCAGCACCCACAACAACTGCAGCACCCACAACAACTGCAGCGCCCACAACAACGGCACCCACAACAACTGCAGCAACCACAACAACTGCAGCACCCACAACAACTGCAGCACCCACAACAACTTTAGCACCCACAACAACTGCAGCACCCACAACAACTGCACCCACAACAACTGCAGCACCCACAACAACTGCAGCACCCACAACAACTGCACCAACAACAACTCCAGCGCCTACAACAACTCTCACACCGACAACAACTGCAGCACCCACAACAACTGCAGCGCCCACAACAACTGCAGCACCCACAACAACTGCAGCACCCACAACAACTGCAGCACCCACAACAACTGCACCCACAACAACTGCAGCGCCCACAACAACTGCAGCACCCACAACAACTGCAGCACCCACAACAACTGCCGCGCCCACAACAACTGCCATGCCGACAACAACTCCCATGCCGACAACAACTGCCATGCCGACAACAACTCCCATGCCGACAACAACTCCCATGCCGACAACAACTCCCATGCCGACAACAACTCCCATGCCGACAACAACTCCCATGCCGACAACAACTGCCATGCCGACAACAACTGCAGCGCCCACAACAACTGCGGCACCCACAACAACTGCTGCACCCACAACAACTGCCATGCCGACAACAACTCCCATGCCGACAACAACTCTCATGGCGACAACAACTCCCATGCCGACAACAACTGTCATGCCGACAACAACTCCCATGCCGACAACAACTGCAGCACCCACAACAACTGCAGCACCCACAACAACTGCAGCGCCTACAACAACTGCATGCCACAACAACTCCAGCCCAACAACAACTCCCATGCCACAACAACTCCCATGCCACAACAACTCCATGCCGACAACAGCACCCACAACAACTGCAGCACCCACAACAACTCAGCATGCCACAACAACTGCAGCGCCCAACAACTGCATGCCCACAACAACAGCATGCCCACAACAACTCCCATGCCGACAACAACTGCAGCGCCCACAACAACTGCAGCGCCCACAACAACTGCAGCGCCCACAACAACTGCCGCGCCCACAACAACTGCCATGCCGACAACAACTGCCATGCCCACAACAACTGCAGCGCCCACAACAACTGCCATGCCCACAACAACTGCCATGCCGACAACAACTGCCATGCCGACAACAACTGCCATGCCCACAACAACTGCCATGCCCACAACAACTGCAGCGCCCACAACAACTGCCATGCCCACAACAACTCCAGTGCCAACAACAACTGCCGCACCCACAACAACTCCCATGCCGACAACAACTGCCATGCCGACAACAACTGCCATGCCGACAACAACTCTCACACCGACAACAACAGCCACACCAACAACAACTGCAGCAACCACAACAACTGCGCCTCCTTCAACAACTCCCATGCCGACAACAACTGCCATGCCGACAACAACTGCCATGCCGACAACAACTGCAGCACCCACAACAACTCCAGCACCTATAACAACTCCAACATTGACAACAACCGCCGCACCAACAACAACTGCAGCACCAACAACAACTGCGGCTCCTACAACAACTCCAATGCCAACGACAACTTTGTCACCTACAACAACTCCAGTACTAACAACAACTGCCATGCCGACAACAACTGCCATGCCGACAACAACTGCCATGCCGACAACAACTGCCATGCCGACAACAACTCCCATGCCGACAACAACTCCCATGCAGACAACAACTCTCATGCAGACAACAACTCCAGTTCCAACAACAACTGCAGCACCTTCAACAACTCCAGTGCCAACAACAACTCCAGTTCCTACAATAACTCCCTTGCCGACAACAACTCCGGTGCTGACAACAGCTGTTGTAGATCTCCCAACAGTTGTGATCCTTGCAACAGAGTTGGATGAAACATTTGTAGAAGAATTCAATAATAGAAGCAGCCCGCAATTCATGGAGCTTGAGTCAAGAGTCATAGCTGTGGTTAGTACTAAATCTCATTGTTTTTATGTTTGTTGCTTTCACTGTTTTTCACTTCATTTACAGATTACCATATTTTAACTTCTTTTTTCTTTATTCCTCCAGTATAATGAAATCTTCAGACGTCAATTTGGCCCTGTTTTCAGCCACAGTTTTGTGATTGCGTTCAGGTAACATCTACTATGTTGAGAGTTCAAAATGTTTAAATGTTATGACAAACATATTACACACATACATTCACATTTATTTTCTTTCATGATGCAGTCCAGCTTCCACCACAACCCGAACGAGTGTGACTAATGCAAAGGTCGGGGTTGTGTTTGCTACAACTAATTCGACTCAAGAAATCCCACAGGCTGCAAATGTTTCACGAACCTTAGTAGCCGCTGTGTCAAACCCGAACAATACCTTCAACCTCACTGTTAATGCCGATTCCATCACTGTACTTGGTAAGTAAACATTAAGCCTGCATTTCACTCCAACAGTTGTTAAAGGAAAGAAGTATATCCCATGTAATTTGTAATTCATCTATCAGAGTCTGTGAGTTGTTGTGTGTCCTTTGCTGATCTTTTGGATACATATTGCTGGTTTGACATTGAGCATTCAAAATTATAACTACCATGAAGTCCACTGTGACATTAACTGGTACTTAGCAAAGCCATACTCATGGTCTGTTGGTTCAAGAGAAGGCCCACTGGCTACCATTATTCATTTATTCCCACTTTTTTTTACTAAAGAAACAACTACATTAAATTCGACAACTACATCGCCGATTACTGTTGCAACTACAGCTGCCAGTGTTGCAACTACAGATCTGCCAGTGCTGCAACTACATCTGCCAGTGCTGCAACTACATCTGCCAGTGTTGCAACTACAGCTGCCAGTGCTGCAACTACAGCTGCCAGTGTTGCAACTACAGCTGCCAGTGCTGCAACTACAACTCCCACTACAACTGCTGTAACAGTCATAACAAGGCTATTGACTTTCAGATCTCCAGGCGAGACATTTACAAGTGACTTGTTGAATCCAACATCTGCAACGTTTCAAACGCGAGCCGCATTGCTAGTGTCAACAGTAAGTAATGGATGATAGATAATTTCCCGTTTAAAAATTGACACGAAAAAAGTGCCATTTTATTCCTGGTGTTGAGTTTCAAATAAAAAAATATTTAATTTACAATCAATAGGACACAGATAAATTATCTGGTAGTCATTGAAAACATTGGAATAGTGTTACTACCGGCATTTGTAGGTGAATTAAAGAGAAATGAAACACATGTAAATGAAATAAATGTCGTAACAATTGATTTGTTTATATTTCTGCAGCTGCGACCTCTATTCAAAATAGCTTTTCCTACATTCCGCAGCATCAAAGTGTTTTCATTCAGGTAATTTGTTCATATTATGATGAAAAAAAATTAACAGCACCAATTATTAACTAATGCAAATTAAACTATATAACATTTCTTAATTCCTTTTGCAGTAATGGATCAATCATCCAAAACTTGGGACTTACATTCCCATCAACGTCTGCTCCTAATGGTCCCCTGATTCAAACAGTTTTGGTCATAGCAGCTTCAACAATCACAGACTTCAACATTGACACCACGTCCATTTCTGTGGATGGCACACGTAAGCAATATTAAATACTACCTTTTTTAATATTACAATTTGTTTGTTCATTTTTAAGCAATGTCTTGTTTTCTTTTCTCAACCTTTACAGAGGTTTCAAGTGGAGTAAGCCACAAGATCAGTCTCACCACCGCATCCTTCCTTGTGCTGATGTCATGGATCCTCTCAAGCCAACAATAGCATCATTGCTGAATACCATTTCATTTGCCATTATTACATGACTGCCATCACTGGCATGAAAAATGACTTCTTGATTCTTGTCGAAGAAGCCTTCTACAGCTTCAGATAAACTATCACTTTTTATTTTTTTATTAATTCACATATGTATGACACTGGATTAGGTTGATGTTAATCTGAACATGTTTCTGGATGGGAATGTCCAGGATCCTTCACCGAGCAGAATGACACAACAAGACTAATAAGACACACAAAATACCATTGAGCCTTGAGATGTCCATTTTAAAAAAACAATATTTAACCTCATGACAGTGACTATTTTTTTCTTATTTATCACGTCAAAACTTAAAGAAGTACAAGAGGACAAGTGAAATCAGTTAAATTATGCTCAACTTCACCAGAAGGCAGTTGTAGCCCTCGATTTCACACTTTTGTGAAGTTATAGTCTTCTTGGTTTCCTTCTGTCGTCCTAAAATGTATGTAAAATGTTAGGTTTGACGTCTTTCCATATAATTTTATAACATTACATAGAAATATCAGAGAGCATATTGTAAAGGGAACATGTGTCTAAAGTTAATTAAAGGAACAACACTGCAGCTCATCATGAGTCGTGTAACCAACCATGAACCAAAGAGGCCTAGAGTTATATTATCATTATATACATGGTCAAAACATTGCACTGTTAATTTGATTTATTTATTCAACGTGTATTTATATATTCATGTATAGCTGATTTCTGTGAGATTTCTAAATGTTTGTACAATATTTGTCAGAAACTTTACAATGATCAGAATACAAAGTCTTTGAAGAATTTAAATCATCTCTTGTGTGATGTTTTGCAAATTTGGTGGTAAAGTTTATCAAGAAATGATTCATGTCTTACAATGAGCCTCCAATTTTGGTCTCTCAGTGAATCAGGTTTGTTAAGAAAGAGAACTGGGAGGGCTGCAAAGTTTACTTGCCTCTGAGATTCTTCTATCTCTTCAAACACCACCAAGTTATAATTAAAATGAACACCAGCAGATCCCATTGTTCATTTTCAGAAATGGCTCTCACAGATGAGAAGCATTTTAATATACAGTTAGGTTGTGAAAGACTTAAGGCTACCACTTTAAGATAATCATTGTTGTATTCATAGTACATCTTCTCAGAAACTTGCCATTCACTGATTTTTTCTAAAGTCCTCTTTGACAAAGAAGCCACTTCTGTTTTCTTAGAGGCAAGCTTTAACACACTTTAAATTAAGAACAACACATGCTGCAGTGGTCTTCATTAAAGAAGAAATAATGGTGCAGATGACTTTCACAAAATGAACATACATTTTGTGTCTGAATAACTGAAGAGCATATTTGTATATATGTTTCGTTATGGAGTGCAAAATCACTAATGTTTCTAAAAACACCTTTAGTACGAGAATAAAGTCAGATTTTAATTGATTAATCATTTTAACAATGTGAAAGTAACATGAGTCTTTGCAACATCACACTAAAGCCAAATATAGCAGTAACACACGTGTATATAAGTCATAAAGGCCATAAGCAGATTTAATAATGCCAAAAGGTTGACGTAATATCTGTATGAGTTTGATAAGATTAGATAATGGTTTTACCAGCCTAAGGGAATACTGTTTAAATTAAATATAATTAATTATTTTAGTCCAAAAATATGAACAATCCAAAAACGAGTTTTAGAGATATTTCTTTTGGTGTGAGTAGTCCAGAATTTCTGAGGGTGGATGGAAAGTATTTGAAAACGTTCGACTTCTACACACCTTGCTATAGCCCTGCGTATAGTGTAATGGACAAGGGGGGTTTATTGCATCAGAATTCAGCTTTGTGAGATTAATAAATGAACGTTTCATTTCAACGTCCTGTCTTTCTTGCTGTTGTCACCCTAGAGTTTAGATTGTTTGACCAAGGCTCTGAAAGAAATTAGAGTCAACATATGTACATGCAAATGCCTTTAATTGCCATAAACAGCTCAAAATGCTACAAATTATTTTTGTAACCGCCTATACAGCTGAACAGACGTCACTTGTTCAGTTGATACATTTTTCATATAACTGCAAGTCCTTGTTCCCAGAAAGAGGCCAAACATGTTATGGTTCTGGGCTTCAATTACAATACATATTTATTTTCTCTTATAGTGACAGCTATTTGGTTATTTTGTTTACAACTTTTGTCAGAATAAATAAAGCATCTGAAGTGTACCTTTATAAGTACTACTTTATAACCTTTTTTTCATTTATGGACCAAACAATTAAGCGTCTCCATTAATAATTACAGCAAGCTGGAGTCCGATTATTAATTAATTAATTAATTAATTAATTAAATATATATTCTTTGAAGACTTTTATTTATTTATTTTACATTAACGCTATCTCGCTGAACTTCTGTTTCAGTGCTCTCTCTGCAACGTGGACGAAAAAAATAGACGGAGACAAACACGCGTCCTGACCGCGAGGTTATGCGTACTGCTCATCAGCGGAACCGGAAGTGGAGAACTCAGGGATTAGCGGATGGCAACTCTCATCATCCCAGGGGCACCCGACTTTAAACCGAATAGACCCAAACAATGTGCATTTCCATGTTCGAATAACGTCGCCCATCCTAAAAAAAAACTGTGTTTTTTAAAATTATTGTGTGAAGACTCGGGCTGGTGGTCCCGGACTAACGTTAGCGGGTTAATCGCAGCGCCACCCAACCATCTGTGGAAGTGGGACATGGGAACAGATGGCGCATCCGAGCCGGCCTGCAGGGCGACTGACGCGGGCTATTAGGACAGCACTGGAGACGTGTGTCGGTGAATAAAACAAAAGGTTGTCTGGGTATTCTGCTGATCGGACCGTGCCAGAGTGACTTGGATACGAGTGCGCGTCACAGAAAGCAACACAGATTGACCACATTGACGAGCAACTCGGCGACTCGACCACTGGCGTCAACTTAATCGCTTTGGACGCGTCTCCGTGAACAATGGTTGACAACCGCTACGCCACCGCTCTGGTCATCGCCTGCGTGCTGAGCATACTGGCCACCGTGTATCTGTCGGTGGCCGTCGGGACGCAGCACTGGTACCAGTACAGCAGCCCCACCGTCCGCGGGGCGTCCAACGTGTCCGAGCTGCGTTCACTGTACGAGGAGTTCATGGACGGGGAGTTTGATGAGAAAACCTACAGCGACACCTTATTCCGCCTCAACGGGACTGTGGGCCTCTGGTGGCGGTGCGTGCTCGTTCCCACCAACGCTCAATGGCACAAGCAGCGAGGTATGTTCACCGACCTCACCCGACACACGGCAATGATATACCCAGCTATCTTAAACCGTGAGCCCCACCTTGTCTCAGGTAGATGACACCAGGTGTGGCTCGTTTGCATCAGTATCACCTTGCATGTGGCAACTGTGCCACTTTGTGCATATCACGTGACACGCTGGTTATTATAATTACAGTAGCATTATGGAGTGAATAGAACTAAAGCGATGTGTTGTCTTCATTGGAGGAGGTAAGCCTCATGATCATGAGGGATGTCTACGGGGCAAAGGAAACAAAAGCCTCAGGTTTAATAGCATTCCCGTCTGCAGAATGGGGTTAATTGCAGTTTTTTAAGGGAAATGTATTGATATCTGACATTAAGACAGTATGAAGGGTCCTCCATCTTGTGGCCCTGCTCTGCTAATCATACAGAACCTGAAAATCATCTGTTATGATCACATATCAAATAAGTAATGGGTTATTTCTCATCTTGTTTCTTTTAATCGTTAAAGCAAGGGAGTTTCTCATTATCCACACACTGTATGAATAACTTACTCAGTTAACAGGTTCAGTTCAGTATAAAACCTTTCTTGTGTATCTTGAATCTCTCGGGAACATTCTGTGACTGTAAGTTGGCTTTGTTTATCTGCTGCAGTAGCTCACGGAAGGTAGAACATACACACAAGTGTTCATGTACATGTGACTTGAAGCGATGTAAATGCTATTAAAAAAAACCATCTTTCAGATGCCAAGATGATGCTGGAGTGCCGAAGCTTCACTCTCTCTGAGCAGTTCACTCCCAAGTATAAAGAACCAGGCAACCACAACAGTGGAGAGGACATGCTGCGCACCTGTAAGTTCTTTCACAACCATACCTGCAAACGTGTCACCTTTCGGCGAAATTCGCCGTTTTGAAATCAAAATAGGTCATGCACGTGAATAGTGTAGTTCCGAAGAGTTTTTCTTTTGGGGTAGGAGGAGGGGGGCGGCTGTCAACTGGCCGGCCGGCGTTTATGAGATTGAAGTGATGCTCTCTGCACGCAATGCGCTGCGCAGAGCTCTCACAGCGAGTGGCGTTAAGTTGCGGAGCTTTTGAGACCGTCTTCGGCTTTAAACATTTCATTTTATTTTATTACTACTGTAGATAAGTATACCAGTATCGTATTTATGGTATTGTATTGAATTCTGGTATCGGGTATCATGATATTTATGGCAGGTATCATATAGAAGTTCGAATTTTAGGATCGTGACAACCAGGTAGAGGAAGGAACAAAATCATGGAACAGACTCATGGAACAGACTCAAAGCTCAGCAGAGCACACAAGTAATAAAAAAAAGGAAGTTGGTTCATGACTGGCTTTAACCATATTATATATAATGACAATGTAAAGTTGTTATTACAATTATTAGGGCCCGATCACTGAATTATTCAGAGGACCTTTTTTTCTTAAAATGTTTGTTATTATTATTTAGATTTGCGGTCAGAACAATCAAGACCGTAGTTATAAAAGCTTTGAGGTGTCATCAAACAACGTGGATGTGATGTGGCGACAAAAAAGTTACCTGCACCCCTCATGAGTTTGCAGGTATACACAACACCCTTATTAAAACTTCAGAAAACTTTATTACAGTAGCACTATACATAGAGGTGCACACATGCTTTGCATCCATACTAAGCATTTAGGAACAGTGAGCTGAATGATGTCAATTGCAATAAGTTGTACAAACTAAATTCAACTTTTTCTCTCCATAGTGCATTAATTATGACCAATATGTGATGTTGAATGACACAATTCCTAATCAGGGCTGGTTCCTCTGTCTTACATAAGGTGAGTAAATGAATACCGTAGTGACTGAAGCTCACAGACCCATACCTTTCTATGTCTGTGTGCATGTCTGCATAGATTTGTGGAGGAGCCAGTTTCTGCTGCCTCTGGTGTCCTTGGGTCTGGTGGTGCTGGCAGGCCTGACTGGGTTCTGTGCCTGCCTCTGCAGAAGCCTCACCCCAACACTCGGCATTGGAATACTTCACCTGCTGGCTGGTAAGACCTGTTCAGCTGCACCGAACCACTTACCAGTCGCTGGCCGTTTTCTTCGGATGAATCACCTGAATGCTTAATTAACAGGAGACGTATTGGCGGCAACCAAAAAAGCATGTTCCCGAAATCAACACAACAGAATTGATTTTGTTTTATTCTCAATATTACATTCACGCATTAACATGCGGAAAATCTAAAGTGTTGTTGTCCTAAAATACATTGTGACGACATAATATAATACAATGTTATAGTAGTTTTAACCTTTTGTTAATGATGCTGTGCTTTACAAAACATGTTGGGAATGTGTTGAGGTATTTATTAGTCATAAACCAAAGAATTAGATTAATTGGAATTTGTACCTGTCGGGGCTAGTTAAGAAGTCAGAGGATCACCAAAGTCAGAAGGATTTATCCTCTGAGGACCATGAATGTCTCCACAAACTTTAATGGCAACTAATCTGAGTTGTTGAGATATATTAGTCTGTGGTGGACCGACAGACCGACATTGCCATGCAGCCTGTCACTCGGGCCCCATGATGTCAAATTCTAGACCATCAAGCTGTGCACAGGCTATACTGTAAGTTGAAAGTGACATGTTTACATGGTGCATCTGTCGTCGATGCTTTGATAATCAGCGTTGAAGAGTGTTTGTGTCTTTCAGATCAATATGTTGTTTTTTAATTGCAAAAAAAAGATGACCAATGTTGTGCCCTGCAGGCCTCTGCACCTTAGCCACTGTGTGCTGCTACCTGGCCGGGATGGACCTGCTCCACAGGGTGTCGATGCTGCCTGATAAGGTGGATGGCTCTCTGGGCTGGTCCCTCTACTTGGCCCTCATGTCCTCGCCGCTCCACATGATGGCAGCTGCTCTGCTCGTGTGGGCGGCACGTAGTCACAGTCAAAACTACTACCGCATGAGCGCCTACCGGGTGGCATAGGCTGAGCTCTGTTTCCCCCTCGGGTGGATTAAATGCATGTAGTTATGATCCTATCTGCTGCATTCAAATATCTGATTTGTATCTCTCTACGGGTACAGAATCGGTTTGAAAAAGGTCAACCAGAAATATGTGTAGTGCGCAACATATGTTTGCGAAAGAGTAACTCCACACCAAGCTGGAAAACAGTGTCAGTTTCATCGATGTAGTGCTTTCAGTACTCGCAAAGGGAGTATCTGACATTTAGGAATTCAGCAACATCGCTTTAAAAAATCCTTTTGACGGGACGAGAAACATGAGCAGGAGAGTTTAAAAGCCTTTTATTTTCTTACTGAAACTGTTTCACTGTTGACCTTTTTGTTCTTCTTCTAAGAATGCTCTTGACTATTGTTCCACGATGTTATGCATGAAGCAAATAGACAAAAAGAAACGTCATCAAATCGGTGACTCTAACTTATACGAGAAGAAGTTTGAGTGTGGAGCTTGGAGACGTCATTTGTTCCACAGATCTTTTGTGGTTGACCTTTTCAAATCTATTTCATCTCTGGTCACACCCCAAAATTCCCAAATGAGCGTGTTGGAATTTCCTCGTTGTTGCATTTGACAAACACCTTGCTGCACAGGTTGTACTGAACACACCTTGAGTGTGTTGTCTTGTGCCGCACCAAAACACAAACCCACGCAGCAACACGATCTAGGAGGAATGGTTTGCTATTGTCATAAGAGATGACTAGACTACTGTGTCTATATTGTTCTGTTATTACAAAACGACGTGTATCCCTTTTTTTTAAACTTACATTTATTTATTCATGGCCATTACTACGGTCCGATTTTGTTTCTATGAATTATTTTCTGTTTTCAAGCATTTCGTTTTGACGAAAGATCAAAAGATGTTTCACAAAGTAGTGTTTTTCCATTATTTCATGTTTTCTTGTCGCCCTTTTGTGCTTCTATGAATTGGTTTCCTTTTGTGAATTCCATTGTTATGTATTTGATTTATGTGTTTGTTTGTATTTTATTAATTTCCTATCATCATTTCAATTCAAAGGGATTTAAGGGAAACAGTGTATCCCTGTTAAGCATTATGAATGTAAATTAAAGGCCATATTGTGATAAACGACAGTATTACTTTGCACTTAAATTATTTTTACCAAATCCTGAATATTGCTGGATGGTCAGTTGTGAATTTCTATTTTTTGAAGATACATGTATCCTAAAAATATATAATTTTCAAAAAGAAACATTGCCCTAAAAACTATGATATATGTTTGCAAAGATATATATATATGATTTATATTTATATATATATGTTATATATATATATTAATTGTATATATATATTAGTTATATATATATATACATTAATTATATATTTAATAATATAAATAAAAAAACTAAAGAATGTCTGTGAAATAAATTGTGTGGTGTGATGGGTTTCATGATAAATCAGATTGTATTCTGCATATTCAACCCTATAATTCTAGAAATTGTTCCATCCCTGAATTCCCTGGAGTGTAAATGTGAATCTACAGTGTTGTTCACTCTCCAGTTGTGAGCCGAAACGGTTAATAATTGTACACTTAAATATCACGTGCGAGCGTACCCGTGTGTGTTCAAATCGACTGCTGTTGTTTCAATAAAAGCTTTTTGTAACATTTATTTCACAGTCACACGAGTCTCATCATGTCGGGTAATTCAAAGTCCATCCTCTTCCTCTGAAGCCAATTCCCGTACGTGAGCTTGTCGTTCCTGCTCTGTCTGCACCCGGATGGCGGGAATCATCACGCGCCTTTTTCTCGCCAGTGACAGTGCGATGCCCTTCTCGTAATAAGCACCTTCATTGATGAAGAACGGGTAAAGAGGTTCATTTCCCTCGTACCTCAGAGTTTCCCCTGAGAACGTCTGGAACAGCGGGTCCTCGGGGCGGAGCAGGCAGAAATCTCGGTCCTGTGGAGGGACAGTCAATTAAGTTGAATCGCTATTTAAATAGTGAGATGTTATGTTTTCAATAGAAGTTACGATGTGAAGTTTACAACGCTGGCTATTTATGGGAAAGGTGCTATTTGTGTCAGCCCCAGACAATAACAAAGGAGCTATTATACTTTGCAGTGGGATCACCACATCACAACATTTACTTTTTACTAATCCTTTCTGTCAACACGTATGATACAGATTTCTCCTCGCATTATGTGGCTATTTGACAATATTTTCAATGCATAGCAACAACCGTACAGGGCAACGGAGAAACACGTGTGACCATCATTGTAATTAGCTCCTTGGTTTATTTAACTATGTACTTTACTCATGCAGAATGGTGTTAGGGGAGATAATGTAGCTCAACTCCAGGTGATAATTACAGGTAAGTTGCTGGTATGAAAACCATGTTGCGGACGTCATGCGGTCTCATGACTACATGACACAAAGAGGCCCCACCCTGTGTTATGCTTAATTTCAGGGTGGCGTATGGTGGCATTTTCTTTGTGTAATATAAAAGTGCCACCGTATATACACTCTGGATTATATTTGTATTTTTTTTTAAATTACAAGTCAAAAGGCTTTGTTAATTTTTTTTTCACGATTAGTGTTAAGTAGTTTATATTCCTATTGTTGGTCTTGTTATTGTGTCCACTCCCTGGACGCTTCAAAAGAAGATAATTGGGCTTGCATTCAAACCGGCCAACGTCCTTGAAGTTGCAAATAGCGTTCAGGCGTACCTGGAGGTGAGGATGAACGGCTGCTGTGATGTTGCGGGTCCCAATGTCTCTGGGGTAGTCGATGTGTTGAATCATGGTGAACACATCCACAGATTCTCCTTCAAAAAGAGTACCTGCTCATAAAAAGAAGGGTTTAAAACAAGACCTCAAAGAATACGAAAAGTTTGCGAAAGCAAAAAATACTCAAATTGTATTGCCGGGTTGATGACTCCGAAAATTAGATCACCATGTTTTTATCAAATATAAAATTCAGCACGACACGCTACCAGTCCCAGCTGTGGAGACACTGGTACAGCTGTCTATTCATAAGCATGTGTAGTTCTTTGTTTGTTTTTTACTTGTGATTTTGTATGTATTCTATTATATTTTAATGTTTTGTACTATCTGGACCTTGAGTCTGTACTAAAAGTTTGATTGATTGATTGTACCTGAGTTGAAGAAACAAACCCAATCGAGCATGTGCTGCACGCCAGCCTTCATTGCCGTGTAGACGTTGGACCTCACCACACCGTGGGGCTGGGGGCCGATCTCCATGGCTGCAGGAAACGGATTTTTAAATGAGAAAAGCGGGAGATTATCAAACGTGGTTGATTTAACCCTCCTGTTACCTTAGGGTCAATTTGACCCCATTCAATGTTTAATGTCGGTGTTCTTTCGGGTCAATTTGACCCCAGGCTGTTTTTCACTGTGTCAAACATATAAGAAATGTCAACTTTTTTATATATTTAAAGGGCTATTTAGGTCGTCAACAAACAAACATAAAGTACCTCACACTTAAACTTGGAAAACAATATTAATTCTAATAATTTTCTGGAGGTTTTAATTGCTGGGGTCAAATTGACCCCGAGGGTAAAATATGTCAGTAAATATAAAGGTAACAGGAGGTTTAAACATTGAATGGGGTCAAATTGACCCTAAGGTAACAGGAGGGTTAAATAAACCCGCCTTATTGTAAATATGAGGAAAAAAAACTCACCAAAACCATGCTTTCCCACAGAATCAAGGGAATATGATTCTTTTTTGGAGAGTTCAAAATGAATGTACCTCATTGGTATATCCGGCATCTGCCTCTGAAAACGAGAGATCACTCTGGACTTTAGATCTCTGGGATTTCCTGATCTCAGTTCTTTGCTACCCACATTTGTATAAAGTTCCCCGAACATGCGGCGGGAATGGATTGCACTCGAGTTTTCGGGAACATTTTGCGCTTGCCTGCAGGTGTCTGAATATGTGCAGGCAGATCCAGTCGCAGTCAGAGTTCGCGATGAGGCACAGGCCCATGTTGGCAGTGGTGTTGTGGAGGTCGCACACGAGATCCACCGCCCCAGATCGCCCTTTGGGACCCAGCTTGGCGTTCAGTTCCCGGGATCTGATCATCTCGTAGGGGACGGGGCCTGACGTGGGACCGCTGGGACGCGAGAGAGAAACAATCGGCTCATCGTCATGACAACAGTAACCACGAGCAGCATCACCTCGCCTCACTTGAGGTCGGCGCGAGTGAAGCAGCGGTTGAGGTCGGTGTCGACGTATCTGCGGCACTGCTGCACGGCGCGCGGGTTCGACAGCACCATCGACACCGACGGATGCTCTTCCTCCTCTTCCTCCTCCTTCTCCATCACTTCCTTCTCCGCCTTCAGCAGCTCTCTCACCAAGTACACCCCAGACAGCTCATTGCCGTGGGTACCGCCGCACACAGCGACCCGGGACAGCCTTGGTAAACACACCACCTCCTCCACCTCCATCTGAGAGGGAGCAAAACACGGACACAGCGGGGAAAGTGCAAGAATTCGAGGATTTATGGAACAGGAAGTTTATGTATTATTACTGTATACTCCACATCCAGCGGCACAGATTGCGTTGCATTTTCTCCGCTCGTGCGCTACTTTATTCAACATGCGTCACCATCAAATGTCAAATGCCACTCGTGTGTTTGATTCCCCTGGTTTCCCTCAGTGGGAGGTATCCCTTACTCCAGTGTTGACTCAACTGGGCACACTGGAGACAACAACTGCAACACAGAGCCGACATATTGATTTTTTTAAACCTTACCTCGCTGTTCCGGCTTCACTGAACTCTGAAGATTAAAAGTCTATTTAAAGTCTCTTTCAGTCGAGGTGAAACCGGAGTAATGTCAGCCCCACGTTCACAAATAAGAGGTGAAATGAATAGAGGAATCGTACTGTGCATCTTACCCAGGCTGCCCTATCCCTACCCTCTCTCTTCATTCCCCCCCCCCCCCCGTGGTTTACCCTCTCCCAGGCTTTCATGCCGTTTCACTGAGTCAGCGTTCCCATCCCTCCCTCTGTACAGGCTCTCACCGTCTCTCTCCCACCTCTTGTCCACTGCACCGTACTCTACTCTAGGGTGGGTCCTGAGTGTGGTGCATCAGTTGCTTGCTTTAGTTCACCAAACTGAAAGCCCCCCCCCCCCCCACACACACACACACTTCTCTCTGCCCATGTATAGGATGGTAGGTTCCAGTCTACCTTTCAGGAAATTGGCTAAAAATAAATCTGCTTGCATGACACAGCAGGAGAGGCGCCTGTGATGTGAAAGAAACAGCTCCACTCAGAGGGGAAATCAACACACGTTCAATCTTAAACTGGGAATACAGGTTTCTCTTAGTGGGTTTAATCTGGTTGCAATACCTATATTCCAGACTGGGAATACATGTTCTTTTTTTGTTGCCAATTGGCATTTTAAATACCGATTTTCTGAATGCAGTGAATGTTATAGCGACACCACATTTCATTCATCTTTTTGTGTTTGTATATGATGTTTAATTTTTCGCTGCTCCAAATCACGTTTTTTTTAACACCAACAATGAATGCACATACATACACTGATGGAAAATCAACTACTTTAATAAATGTGTAAAATGTTCATGGAAGCAATTTAACAATAAGTTACAAATTAAATGGGATTTTTAATACAAGTTTTAATTTGGTTACCTGTGAACAATCTGTATTTATATTGATTTTAAATGAACAGTTGCACATATACATAACAAATTCATCTGGAACACAAACATGTTTTCATTGGGCTTTATTATTTTATTGAGCTCCTGCTAAACGTGAACAGAAACTCACAGAATAATTGATTTTGCAAAACTGTTAATTGTGTTACCCAATTAATCTTTAATGGGAATGTTGAAGTAAATTCAATGAAAGAACACTATGAAAAGCAATTTGTTTGACATCACAGCATTTGTTTTTATCTTTTTTCATGTTAATACAAAATACTTAATGTCATTCATATCTGCCCTCTCAGTAAAATATAGAAACTCCCTTGTTTTCTGAAAATGAAGACAATCCTTCTCCAATCACACGACTGGAACTAAAACTGAAAGAAAAAAAATATACCTTACAGTTTTTAGCACTAAATTAATTTCTATACACTTATAAAATCATAGTTATTGGCAATGCTTTTAAATTCTTTGTTTCTATAATCTTAATTTTTAAGTACACTTACAAACAAATTGTGAAATTCTCACACACAAACACACACACAATATCCCATGTTTTTGGTGTCCACATGTACTTGCATATGTACGAACTCTCCAGCAGATACACAAAGGTGTATTTCTCACCACTGCATTTACTTTGAATTGTTTTCTTTGTCTGTTTTCCTCAGGACACAAAAATAATCTGTACAATGGAAAGAACATTATTCCAATATTTTAAAAAGGGTTCAATTCAATAATTGTTATTCAATGAAACCGCACTAATGGGAGAATTTCTCAGCAGTGTTTTTCCATATTTCAACTGTACATGTGCACCGAGGTGTGATTTATAAACGAGAGCAGGTTGCTTTTTTTCTAAGGCGAAGAGACGGCCCCGCGAGCCAAATAAAAACTTTTCGCCTTCATAATTTTCATCAGGCCATTTGTGATGGAACAAAATATATATAAAATATGTTATCTACCTACTATACATAGTATGGAGATTCAATCTGTACTCCAGACACTCATTTATTTTCAAACACTGTGTACTGCACAGTGGCAGTGGTGTAAAGTGATGCAAGAGCAGATATACAGTCATACACACAAGCACACTAGAACCTTCACTTCATTACATTAAGACACTAAATCAGAGAGACACACGAGAAATCCTCACTAACGTGTTGAAGGCCACAAGTCGACATTTTAATGAAATTATTTGAATCGCATCTATACATAAATGTATATATTAACCAGGTCTTACCCCCTTTTTTTTTTTTTTTGAGTGATTCCCAAAGTGCACAATGCTGTGCATGACAAAAGGGAAACTAAATTATCTCACAGGATGTTATCAGCACAAAACCTGCTCTGCTCCGTCCTCACTGGAGCCGAGACTAAAAGAATGATCCACTCATGATTTGGAAGCGCTGCGCATGTCCTGTCCTCCCCTTCAGCCGGACCCGAGTCAAAGCAGCACAAAATGTCTTTTGTTCCAGTCCTCCCAGATGTGTGATGGCAACAAGGGGCTAGGTGCTAAGACTCAAGGAGAAGGGAACCACAATGGGACAAAGGAAAAAACCCAGCTCCCCCGCTGGATCACACCGCGGTGATCGTCCTGGAGATCTCTTAGAACAGAGAGCCACTGGAGGGATGTCAACTCACCAAGTGTGACCCCTGGGGGGGGGGGGGGGGGGGGGGACAAGCCGGCCTTTGCGGTCGCTGTCCACCAGGTGGCTTCGAGGGATCAGTCTCTTCGGGGCACCGAGCGGTCAATGCCGAGGTCAATAGATGTCCGGGCAGCCCTCCCAGCTGCCACAGTCCTTGGCTTCCCAATAGCCGCCCTTGTAGATGTGGATTTGCTCCCCTGTGATCTGGTCCTCGCAGCGCTCGAACCAAAGAGCCTGGTGGCTGTCGTGAGGCGCGCCTGAAAGACGGAAAGAATGGTGTTCACGACAAAGACAAACAATCGAGATCGGAGACTCAAACAGGAAGGAGCGCATGAGAGCGCGGCAATTAAGGAGTACTTGCTTTTCAAGAATGGATCAGTGAGAGGGTCGTCATCGACAGCTTCCGGAGGAGAAAAGGAGGATCGTTTGTACCCCTTTATTCCAAGATCCCCCCCCCCCCATGCACGGTAGAGAGGAGTACAGATAAAGTAAACACACACGAGACACTCACCTTCTTCCGACTGGCTGGAGGTGCGTTGGCCGGCGGCTTCCCGCTCTCTCTCCCGCCGGACGCTGCGCTGCTTCTCCTCCAGCCGCTGCTTCTCCGAGTTGGCCTCGTCCCAGCGGCCGTCCTCCATCAGACGCTGGTCGGGCCGGCGCCGGCTGTCGGTGGGCGCCATGCCCTCCTCCGGCTCGTTGAGGGTCAGCGCCAGGTCAGTGAAGTAGTACATGGTCTCTGCTCCCTCGCTGTGGCGAAGTAAAGACGGAAAAACAGCACGACAGGTCAACGGGCCGGACCAAGAAGCAGTTCTCTCTTCACGGATGGGAAACTAGAAGTACACAGATGGTCGTTACGCAACGTGTTATTATTACCTATTGCATAATCTGTTGTATTGCATTTTAAATGGTTTGTTAGTAGCTTGTTTTAAATGTGCACTGTGTAGTACCTGGACTTCATACGGTTCATACAATCCAAATAATAAACTACCGGCAGAGCAAGAACACACAAAGTGCTGAAACTCTGCGCTTGTGTTTCCGAGAAACAAACTCGTCTCCAGGTACAAATTGTACAACAAAGGAAATAGAGGCAGCACCTTGCGGGTTGGCAGGAGATATTTCCGTGGCACGTTAAAGTGTTTGGCATGACATCAAAATGTGTTCGCTCTTCATATTTTGTCGATGTTACTTTATTGTTGAAATGTTTTCAACACAAATTCCAGACGGATCTTACACCTTTAAATGTTTTAATTCTTTGTAAAGCGCATGCTGGATCACTGGTGTCTTTGTCGCGCTTTTCCAATATGTCGGAGCATAACGTCGCGCACACTGTACTCGGGACTCACGGGAGAGGGTTCCTCCTCCAAGCCTCTCGGGCTTTGAGGGTTTGGTAGACCGTCTTCTGCTTGCCCTCCGCGCCGTTCTCCCGTCTGCTGCTCTGCATCACCCGGGAGAACTCCATCTTCTCATCCCACGTGCCCGACAGCACGTAGTGGGCCTTGCCGTCCTTGTCCATCACCACACCGGTCACCTGAAGAGAGACGAGATCGAGAGAGAGTTAACGGGGGAGTGAAGCATCATGGGTCGTGTAGGCCAAAGAGACGGGCCCCAGGGTCGAGGGCATTGAAGTCTGACTGGAGTTTAGTTATAGTTCAGACTTTGTGGAGTTGATTTCTGGTTCGTCTTCTGGCAACCTGTGCTGCCCACGTCACGCCGCTAAACCCGACTTGTCTTGCAGTAATATGCGACAATAAGACAATGTGTTCAACACAACGTTATGTTTGTTTAGAGATGAACTCACAGATCCACTCGAGTCTGACAGGCCAATTATATACTACAGATGAACTTTTAGTAGAGGTGAAAGATGTTTTGAGAACTTCTACACAAGTTCACCGTCATAAAACCAAGTTATTAATAAATCCATGTTGAAGTGCGTGTGCATGCTTATGTCACACCGCTAACAGGCTTGTGCGACAGCCAAGACTCGTGGATTCTTGGTGTTTAGCCAAAAGCCGATCTCCCTGAGGTCGACGTTGCTGCTGTTGTTGTTGTACGCAGTGTAAAACTCTTTATTGCCAAATATTTGAACTTGTTTTTTTTTTTTTTTTACAGGTTACACTTATTGTT
This sequence comes from Pseudoliparis swirei, assembly GCF_029220125.1. NCBI lineage: Eukaryota > Metazoa > Chordata > Actinopteri > Perciformes > Liparidae > Pseudoliparis > Pseudoliparis swirei. The sequence goes on from NC_079408.1 coordinate 11,461,023, forward strand.
ATTATCGTGAAAAAATATCCAGTACAAAACAGGTTAATTGCAGCCACAATAAGCTATTTCTTTGCACATATGTAACTTCATTCGCATTGTTCTAACAAAGGGATTGCACATTTGGTTTACTAGAAGGTAATTACAATTTTATTTATTCTAATATTTGAAAAAGCACAGATGGGGGAGTCACATTTCTCTCACCTTCCTGGCCACATCTCTGGAGAAGTAGCTGTAAGGAGCGAACTTCAAGTGGCAGCGGTCTCCGGTGGTGTGGTTCACCAGGTCGATCTCCCCTGACTGGAAGACAGCGAGAGGAATAAAGAGCACGGACGGGTGTGCGATCAACTATAAGAAGTAGATCAAACTCATTTTTTGCTATTCTTTATATGTTCTAATGTGTATAAAAACATAAAATGTGTCAACATTGTATGTTTGACTGTGTAATTTTACTTTTATCCGCCAGTCTCACCTGGTCGATCCACAGTTTCCCTACGATGATGTTGTGCACTGTGGTGGTGACTTTCTTCCACGTGTAATGATTGTTGCCCTTTTCAAAGATCGCGTGTATCGTGCCTGCCAGGAAATACAGAACGCAGACGGCGGAGACAAAACAAAACGTTTGTCACAAAACATGCTGATCTATAATTAAACAGAAAGGTGCGTCTCACATTCCTCGCGCTGTTTAACCTGATTTTACAGGAACACCGACTGATTGGTGCACTTCGTACGCGTTGCCGACAATGGAGCCGCTCCCTGACCCGAGATCACGATGAGACGGCGAGGCACGCTTAATTTGTTCTGAGCCGCTTACCTAAGGGCATGATGGAGAGGTACTTTCCTCTGAACTTGCTGGCAACCGTGATTTCTTGCCTCAGGGTCCAGCCGCGATCGGAAATCACATGATGCGCCGCTGCAGGGGGATGGTGACTCACCTGGAGAAACGGTTGACCCGTGAAGGGCACAAACGGATTAAAAATAGAACGGAACTTGACGCGGTACGACGTCAACACATAGCGCAAAGTGTTTCGTCGTATTTCAACATCCGCCAAGGTTTATCAAAGAAAACAAATTGAGTGACCCAGCAGCTCGGAGTAGAGCCGTCTCCACAGCGACATGATCACCGGATGTGGGGTACTGGACTGGATATATTTGCGTATTTTAAACATCCATGAGCCAAATTAAATATTATCACAAATATATATTTTCATCGGAGTCTTGTATCTTAATGTCAAAATGCCACAACCGCAAATAACTTGTAATAGGGGGCGGCTTTAGCTCAGTGGGGTAAGAGGGCCGTCCTTCAACCGCAAGGTCGTGGGTTCGATCCCCGCTCTCCCCATTAGCTGCAAGTCGAAGTGTCCTTGAGCAAGGCACTGAACCCCCAGTTGCTTCCCGGGCGCTTCACCGCAGCCCACTGCTCCTTAATAACTAAGGATGGGTTAAATGCAGAGAACTAATTTCCCCTTAGGGATTAATAAAAGTGTATATTTATTTATTTTATTTTTATACAGGTTCACAGGTGTCAATGGCGCCCACAAGAGAATCGTCGATTAACCACGACTCCTCTAAACCTCAATTACGATAAATGACTGTGACTACCGATTTGATTTGTTTAGACACATAATTGCTACTTCTCTGTAACCGAGCTCCCCACAAGGAAGCACACATACGATCAAAATGAAGTTTATTTCCAAGACTTCCTTCAGTTTCATTTCCTCGGTTCGTTTTCCTCTCACCTGCTCGCAGAGGGAGCGGTAGCCGCTCTCTCTCCGGCGGTCCAGCTCGTACGTCTCTCCCAGCAGCGGGTTGAAGGGTTTGCCCGTGCGGTAGACGGTGGTCGAGTAGGAGGACACGGAGAAGGCGGCCACGTAGCACATCTGCTCCAGCGAGCTCTGGCACTTGGAGGCCTTGTCCAGCAGCTCGTGGTACTCGAGGTCCTCGGACAGCCGCTGCAGCATGGAAATGGGCTCGTTGAAGTTCACCTGGAGATGATTCAGGAACAAATTCATGTTAGCGTCAGTCAAAGGGCCCATAATGTTGAGTTGGAAATGTCAAATTCTACCACCATGGCTTTTCTAAGCAGCAACAGGCGCGCTTACTAAAAACACTGGATCCTGGAGGATGAAACGTTTTTTTGACAATTGGGTTTCTAAAAATGTGGAGAACGATTTATATCAGCCAATTTTAAAACATCAACACGGACTATCGACAAAGCATTTTGATATGGAGACCTTTTTTGTGACCAGCGGTCTGAATTGAACCGTTTGTACAATTAGAGTTCATTGTATTATCGAATTAAATATTGTGTCATACAAGTTGAGTTTGGCGATCGTCATGACCAGTGGTCCCCAAACTACGGCCCGCCTCCACATTTGGACCGGCCCCCTGAACAATACCAGAGACGCGTTCCGATTTTTTTTTTTTTTCACCTGGCCCGCTGCCATTGAGATTACAGTGAGACGCGGAGAAAATGTGAAGTGGTGCTCTTCGCAATAAAACATCTTTGATGTAGTGAGCACACTCTCACTAGCACCCCCCGCCCCCCCGGCTGGCCCTCCAGCAGACAAGGGAAATGTTATGTGGCCCTCTCAGGAAAAAGTTTGGGGACCCCTGGTCATGACGCATCAGCCAAAGGAAAGAGTGAAAGAGACGAGGGAGTGCGACTACAAGTAGTAACTAGAAAATGCATTTCCTTCTGAAAATGCGTTGGAATGCTAACATTTGAAAGCTTGAAGCTGAAAAGTAAAAACAAAATTGCTGAAAAAGGTTTGAAAATAGCTGAATATGAAATGAATAACTGAAAATGTCTGAACATAGCTGAAATATGAAATGATTAACTGAAAATGTCTGAACATAGCTGAAATATGAAATGAATAAGTGAAAATGTCTGGAAATATCTGAAAATAGCTGAAATATGAAATGAATAAGTGAAAATGTCTGGAAATAGCTGAAATTAACAACTGAAAATGTCTGAAAATTGCTGAAATATGAAATGAATAACTGAAAATAGCTGAAAATAGCTGAAATATGAAATGAAAAACTGAAAATGTCTGAACATAGCTGAAATATGAAAAGATTAACTGAAAATAGCTGAAAATGTCTGAAATGAGCTGAAATAACTTTTTTTTAAAGCTGAACAGCTGAAAATAGCTTAAACATCTGAACATATCAAAAAGGGCAATTTCCTGCTGAAAATGTTGAAGCACAAACATATTGGGTGGAAATGTATAACTGGAAAAGATAAGCAAAACTTTATCTTCTAAATATTCAAAGATATGAATCACAAACCAAGAAATAAGAGAGAGGAGGAAAAGTCAGACGTGAGATCGAGAGAGAGAAATAAATTGAGAGTCAGAAGGAGGAAGATAAATAAAGAAAGAGAGGGAGAAACCAGCGTGAAGGATAGACGATCTAAACACTGAGTGGATTTTCTACAAAAGCATTTGTTAAACCCTGTCAAAAAAAACATGATCAAATCACCAAAATAGTAGAATCAATAGAGAGGAAAGATTGAGCCGAACGCGCCGATATGTTTGTTATGTTTGTGGGTTAAATGTGACCTGAGAAACTCAAATGCAGGTTCTCCTCTATCTCTCCATTTAAAGACACACGCGCACGCGGCCACACACGCACACAAACGTTAGTCTGTGTGTATGATAAACAAGACTGAGATCCGCCACTGATTAGCCTAACATGAAACACCTGTGTGACTGAGAAACAGACAGCACAGAATCTGATGAAGAAACCTGTCAGAACATTTGGATTTGACATAGAACTATAACTCTGATCCTAAAGACGTCTACATTAGGAGATACTCAAGGCTTTTGTGAACGTTTACATGTCCTTAAATATTTTTTAGGTTAAGAAATGAGAGTTTAATCGCAGTTCAGAAAATGTTCCTGTTTCCTTAAAAAAAGTTAAAATGTCGTCAGGTTTTCAATGGAGATGACTGAGGAGAAAGCCGGACTTCTCCCCTCGTTAAGGCTTCTCTAGAAAAATCTGGGAAACTGTTGGATTCCATAGTCACATGTCTACGACAAGCACAAGATTCCCTACTACTTTATCAAAAAATAATGCCGAAAGAGTAATAATTGTGGCCGTAGTGACGATATACAAATCTTTTTTTCGCAAGATTCTGAAGCAGCGCTGCACTCTAGCGACGACGTCACAGCTCTAAGGTCCCACACACACACCCATTGTAAAGTCCAGGAGGAGCGGAAAAACACATAAAACTAAAATGGTTACAATTAAATAACTATACGAGATATGAAAAGAAGGTTATTTATAAAGTTATAGCTAACACTTTTGTCAACATTTTAAAGGTGGAATTGTGTATTTAGCTGAATGTATGCTGATATTGTAAGCTTTTAAAGTTAAACAAGTTGAAGCGGATTTGAGGATTTCCCCCATTGGATCCCATTCATTATTTATTCCATAAAAAAATTAATAATTTGAAAGTTTGAAAAGATAAAAAATATTTGAAAATATACAGTAATAGCTGAAGGCTATCTGAACATTAAAAAAATTAAATAGCTGAATTTGCTCAAAATATAAATATACTGTAAGCTTTTTAAAGTTGAATATTTTCTCCATAGGAACTGATGAATTCAAAATAACATAAAAGTATTTAAATATACAAAAATTTGAAACATTTGAAATATGAAAAGTCATTCCAATCTAATCCTGAAGAAGCTGAATTTTTTAATATTTGAATGGTTCAAATAGCTGAATATATGAAGGAGAAGAAGAGGGGCAAAAAAGGTACGGAAGAAATAGAATTTAAAAAAAAAAAAGTTTAATAAAGATTACAAGAACAAGAGTTGGACTGCTGAAGCATTCCAACTAATGAGGATAATCAGGATCATGATGATTGTGGTTGTGGGCTTTTCATTTGTCTTTCATATGTGTCTTCCATGTTGGATTGAATCAGTGTATCTGGATTCCTTTTCTCGTGTACTGTATTTCCCACGAGGTGTGTTACGCGTAGTCTGTTTATGACTGCATGAATCCAAAACAAACCAAACCCATGTCAGGTTTGAGGCAAATAGCTACGCTGAATTATCTTTTGTGTTCTGCAGTGCCGACTGGCGGAGGAGCGCACCCACGAAGGACCCGGCCGAACAGAGATGTCAATCTGCGCTAAGTCTCCAAAGGAACCGACAAACTGGTTTACTTAATTGGTCTGTCATTCAAAGCTGTCAACAGAGCTATTTTAACCACAGAGCTATTTTTGAAAGAACCCACGTCACAGATGCACGCTGGAGCCGATAGTTTAAGACGTGCTGATATGATCGGATTGTGTGGGTCACGGTTCATGCATTTGTTTTGTTACCATAGAAAAGACACACAAAAAGCAACCGCCAATGAGGTTTACCGCCGAAGTGTAAGTGAAACTGCCGGAGGCCGTCAGTGGAAAGGTTGAATCACGCACTTCCTGTGAGTCACGTCTGGCGTGGAGTAACCTCTAGATCACTCACAGGCATCGGGATCTTTGACAGCTCTTTGCCAATACAGTTCTTCATGATACTCCACAGGTTGAGGGAGTAGTTGGGTTTGTCTGGGATGCACGTCCGCCTCTTCTTCAGTGGGACCAACTCCTGCGCGGGAGATTCCTGGTTCATCGCTAGCGGCTCCTCATTAAGCTGAAAGGCAGAACATTATTTCAATGAACAGCATATGTCTGGAAATATTAGAAGCTTTCAAAACCGAGTCACAGTTTTTGTTCAAATATGTTTGCAATTTATTTTGAAAGTAATAAACGACAGTTGAAACCGTTGAACCGGTCTTTTAAACCGTCATCCCAGGATGAAACTTACCGATTGATCATCGGAACACGTTTCACTGTTGAAACCGCTGATGTTACTGCTGGATCGTCTGCAGAGAGGGTCAAAAGCAAAGTTCATCAGTTTATCTTACAAGGAAATTCAACATGAACTGGTTCAACTGGAGCTCAAATCACTCACTCAACAGTTTAACAATAAGGGAGGGGTGAAGAAATCGACCCGGATCATACGTATCGTTTATCATGTCTCATCAAGCAAGTCATACAAGGAACTGCGTTGAATACAAGCATTGTTAGAAGGGTTAAAAGACTCGTGGGAATTCAACAATGAAAGAGCATTTCCTAAGGTTGCGACATTTGCAGTAAATGAGTATGTAGGGCGAGTGAATGTTCACTGACTTGTGGAACTGGGGGTCTGCCGGCACGGTGATGAACTCAGGAGCTTCCTCCATGGCATCAAAGAACTCATTGTCGTCGTCGTCGCTGCCCTCACCTTTTCCCGGACGAGCAGAACCTTAACAAAAGACTGCTTTGTCAGCGTGTCCAATATAGATATACGTAACCCTATTTACAGTTAAGAATGAATCTTTTTTTTATAAGACTTTAAATGAAAAGCATTTCCCCCCCAACAACAATTATCAAAATAAACTGCTACGGAAACCCCGATAATTGGGATGAAGAATGAGTTGGGAGATAACTGAGCACATCCTCACTGTAGCAGCGTCAGAGTCCCGTCTTACTTGTATTGTCTGCTGTAGCGTTCGCCTGTGCTGCCCCTCTGAACGCTCTCTCCAGGTGGTTATGCTGCTTCGCCAGTTGCTCTAAAGTCTCTTCCAGTCGGACCCGTTGGTCCCGTTCTGCTTGAAGAGCCTTCTGCCACCGCTTGCTATGAGCCTGAGCGAGCGTAAGAAAGTCTCGGCACGCCTGAGGGGCAAAACATGCAACAGTGTCGAACTACAACCATTGAAACGCGAGATTGAATTACTATGAGACTTTTTGAAGTTAATTTGTCCTGCACAGGCTATACAGATTGCATGAAGTGTAGCTGTGTAAAGGAGAGCGGCTCCTTTACACATCAGACATGGAGAAGAAGTAGATAAACGGAGCAAAGAGGCGACACCTACATTAATCATGGCATTGGAGGTGATGCGGAACAGCGTGGCCCTCTCTGTCACCTGGCGGATCTTATCCCCAGCCTCTCCAGTCATCCGCACACTGTCCAGTTCTGATAAAGACCTGCAATAAATATCAAAATGTACAATGTGAATCAGCAGTTGGGGCAATATATCATCAACACACACTGGAAAAGGCCACCAGCATGGGACTGAATGTGACATGGCACACTGTGAATGTGATGTGCTATTCTGGACATAAGGCACTTACTTAAAAGAAGGTTTTGAAATGTAGTTTTCATGTCAAACATTCGTATGTGTATGTCTCAGGAAGTAGTAGTAAAGAGAGCGAGAGAAAGAGAGCAATCGGTTGTTCAAGGCTGACCTCTGGAGGGCAGAGCCATGCTTTGAAATTAGATCGTTGCAGGTGCTGAGATCCTCCACCTTGCTGCTTAGTGTTCTGAGAGCAGCCTGAACTTCTGAATTCTGCGATACGCCACCTTGTCCGGGTGCTGCCGGGGGAAAGTCGTCCCCCGAGTCGTCTGTTTACGATCAAAGGAAAAAGGAAAGCAAAAAAAACACATCAGAACGGAGAGGGTTTTTCTCAAGAGACACCAAATACTCGTTTGTTGTTGTTCTGCCTATGTTTGCATTTTACCTGACTCGGTCTGCATGCGTGCCGCCTTGGCTTTGGCCAGTTCCAGGGCCGTGATCCAGCGCTGACGTTCCACTTCACAGCTGGCCTTCAGGTGATAGGTCTGCGCTCCACCGTTGGAGATGACAAAGTTGCAGGCGTCATCCACAGTGATAGTGGCTGTGGCCAGGTTGATTGTACCTCGACATGTGTGGCCCATCTCTGCCTGGGTCCTATTGATCAGAGGTGTTTGATTTGACATTTTTGGGGGGGAAATGTAACCAAACAGGAAAAAAAAACAGCATGTCTGTGTTTCATTGAGCACAATATGAGAACTAAGCTTCAATCCAACAACAGAATTCACCTGAAGTACGAAAAATATATATTTGGAGGTTGATTGACCCCCTTGCTTAATCAACAGCGTACTAATGAATCAGTGGTTTGGCAGATCACGGTTGAGAGATTTCTCTGGTGACATGATCATGGGGTATCCCCTGATTTGATGTGTTTTACAGGCAAGCCTACCTGTAGTATGACAACAGGCCATTGCTCAGGACAAACCATCTTCGCTGATAACCCTTGATGTAATTTGTCCACTTGAACACCCATCCTTTGTATGTGTCGCCAGCAGGAGGGGGAGTGGGGGTCTTGGGCTCCGACATCACAGCCCCCAAAATCAAGACAGATTTGAGGAACCTTTAGGGGAAATTAAAATGAATGTTAACTGGTGTTCTCATATAGGGAGGACATTATTTAACAGTAAGCAGGCTGCCTCAAAATTAATCAGCGAGTATTTTTTTCAATTCATTCATCGTTCAACTTATTCTCAGCAGACACAGGTCACAAATGCGCTGAGCCAAACTTCTCAAATGAGAATATATTGGGTTTGTTTATTATGTTGGACTGTGTAAAAAGTCCAAGACTGTTATCTTGGACTTTTTATAATTAATAGATAATGAAGACATCTGTTGGACGCAGCCTTACATTAATACTAAATCATGTCAGCATTTCATTTTACAGTCAGAGGACGAAAGCACTGGTGTTTGATATTGATCTTTCAGTGTGTGGTTTGACAGGTAAAAGATTAACCATGGAATCAATACAGATTTACTGCAGACACGCTGTACTAAGAAAATGTGTTTCAGCTGGAAATAGATGTGCATAAAATAATGCCTGACTTGTGATTAAACCCCCGAAGTGTGATTCTGTTTTCCAAATTTGATATCATATGTCCTGACATAGTTAAATATAGATTGACAAAGTAGTCAATATTTTTTTATTATGTGTGATTAGAATGAAATAGTCAGGGCAATGTGACAGCTGTGCAATCAACAGAAGAACAGATGATAACATGAACTCTTCTGACACATTGATGAAGAGCATGACACCAGAGGCTAGCCGACGTTAGCTCCACGTAGGCCATTGGGACTCATGGTAATAACAGCCCAGAAAGTAAAGAAACCCCGGTGTGTTTTCTCGAAGTCAACCAGCTGACGTGCACATTCACTACATGGTGGGGGAAAAAAGAAAAATGAGAGAGAGAGAAAAAGAAAACCTCGCCGTTTGTTAACGCACCAGCTCGCTTTCAAGCTCGCCGAAGGGACAAATGTTTACCTTGACGTGTCCGAAATGTGAGCTGAGGGAAGCGGACACCCGGTGAAGTCACAGCTAACTTTGACACCCATACGCTACTGCACCTAGCTGGCTGGGGAGGCTAACTAGCCGGCCAACACAGGGCAGCTTATGATGAGAGCAAGACGACCGAAGACGTCGACGACACGAGCGCGGTGGTTGTAAAATAAAGCGACACCGACGGGTTTCATTAGTGTCGCTCAATACTCGTGTGTATAGTGTTCATTCTACAGCTGCGTACGCGGTTAATAGTCTACAGCTAGCTACATCTAACTAGCCTAACGTTGGCTCGTTGGTTGGTTACACCCGGTGCAACATAATGTCGGCTCGTCTAAAAACAAATGGGCGACATTGTTTCCCCTGTGCCTTAAAAGTAAAACTACATTGTGTCGGTGTTATTTGCCGCTTAAAAACAAGTCTTAATGTTCGTCTCAGTTAGCCGTCATCAACATACAAATGATGTGAGATGTACATTTCAAAAATTACAGTCGTTTATGCGGATCAGAATATCAGTGCATTTAATGATAACTGTTCCTGTATTGCACTCTAGTATTTTATCACAAGTACGACTTTTATTTTGAAGGGTACAAGCGGAAACGAGCTCGATTAAATGCTGCTAACCTTACACATTCAGGTTATTATTTGTACTCACTAGTTCGCTCATCTTGCTCGGCAACATAGTGTCAAATATATAAATAATAAAGTACATATAAACTACTGAACACTGTGTGGCTGTTTGGAGCGCATTTATTACAGATAGGAAGGTATTTTAATAAGAGTATTCCTTGTTTATGTACACGTTGGAGCAAGCTGACTAGCTACCTTTTAACTGAAAATGACACAATCTCAGTTTACACATACTGGACCGTAAACTAAACTGTGGACGTGTGCATTATTTCGCTTAATATGTGACTAAAACACCACCATATGAAAAAGAAACAAGAAAAATACGACTCCGGTGGGACTCGAACCCACAACCTTTGAATCACTTAGATTTGTTCCTAGAAGTCCAATGCGCTATCCATTGCGCCACGGAGCCACTTGTTGCTTACGAACGGTTACAACCAATTTATTCAATTTCTGATGACGTATATGTAAAGAACCTAATATTTATGGATCATATACTGCTCATAATGTATGGACGTTGGAGTTGATTTACCTCGAGCGAAAACCACCATTCACTTCATAAACACTGCATTTGGAAAAAAGATTATTAACCTGCATTGTGGGATGTTAAACACTAGGTGGCGGTGAAGCCCCATTCACGACAAGAACAGCTCACTCTACTTATGACGACAACGGCATTCGATAAATAATTTTATAAAAATGTCACAGTAGTTTTAAAAATAGTCTTCAAAAGGGGAATATGAAACATGTGGTATGATTCGGCTTTACCGTTCAGAGAAAATAGCACGGTAGCGCTGACCCCCTGAGTCCCCGTGCAATTTGATCCTAGTGCCTATTTTATCTTAACATATTAACAAAAATACACATTATTTCATCTACTTCCATTTAATATATATTAATTAATTAATATATATTTGTATACATATATTGTATTTTATTTTTATTTTGTATTAATGCTCTAATGTGCACCCGCTGCTGTGATCCTGCAATTTCCCCACTGTGAGTCTATAAAGGAATATCTAATCTAATCTAATCTAATATACTTGTCATGGCGCATATCAACTCAATCCCATAGTGATTCTGGTACACCATCTGACATTTTGAGCCTGTTGGAAAAATATTCACAGATATAGGGCACAATATAAACTCAATATTACAAGGTGATCGTGACAAAATACAACTGATAGTCGTATAAATTACACAGCTGCCTGAAGTAGTTTGTTTCCAATGTCACTTCATCTTCAGAAGATGAAGGCCTAAAGAAAAAATTAGATCTGGAAATGAAGAGGGACCCAACAGGAGGTAGCAAAGACCATGCCCAAAACAAGTGGTGTTTCAGGGAGTATAATGAGCGCTTTCCTTCCACCACAGTGTAAAAGGCATGTAGGGACAAACTAAGGACCTTACATGATGATGAAAAGTACAACGAATAGGACAAATGTGAGGATTAGAATTTATCAACATAGTTTGAGTTCAGAAAACCGGTCTTGGGTAAACATTTAAAGATCTACATTTGAGTGAAGTTGTTGAAATAACAAATTCTTAATATTAATAATAATAATAATAAATTGGAAGATGATGATGAAGATACACGTTTCACAGTAACAGAAACGTCTGTTTTATATTGTGTAATGCAGTTAAAACAATGACGATGATGATTATAATAATAATAAAGTGTAATATAAATTACTTAAAGCATAAATAAACTTCAAACAATGCAATAAAATGTAATCAAATAAAGTTCAACTTAATTAACAAAGTGAAAAAAATCAAGAACACGGAGACGTCCAACCCCGGAAACAGACGTAAACGTAAACAAAGGAATGAAAATTCAGTTTAATGAACTTACATATTGCGTTGTATGTTTTAAACCAGTAAAAATGTGCCTCCTCAAACCTAATTGCCTCTGTGTGCCATTAACAAGCCCTTATAAGCATCGGTCACGCTTTTCTGGCCAAGCTCCTTCCTAACCGAGAGGGCGCACAGAGAGCTGCTGCAGCCTGCTGGGGAGCTTCTCCAGCATATTGCTTATTCTTTTTGTCACTTCTTAACACTTACAAAAGTCGACAAGTCTTCAAAAACTGGTATTCGTGCATACTTTTGTTTAACGCATGCGCGGTAGAAGAGGTAGCGCCCCGAATGGGCTAAAATGTTGGTATGTGGTGATGTTGCGCATGCGCACACATCCGGTCCGTCAGACAGGAATCCGGATGTAGACGGACCGTCTCCCTCTTGACTCTCGCGTGTCTTGGATATATCCTGCCATGGGCGGAAGTGTCTGGGATTCTGCTCTGCTCTTCAAATTGGGCGTTTGCGGAGGGAGACGGGGCGAACACGACGTCGAGCTGCGTTGAGCGCGACCCGGTCTGCACTCGGTCCTCCGACTCCACCCAGCGTCGCTGTGCATGGTTTAGTGGAGCGCTGTATCGGCACGGGACATGCGCAGTCAGGTTCGGCTTGAACTACAACAGACGTGCGCAATTACTGACGAACGAGCGCGAGGGCAGATGAGTGTGTGGCGGTAGTACGGATGCGTGTTTATTTCTCATGGACGTGTTTTGTTCTAGCTCTGCGCAATCAACGTGAACGTCTGCCTGGACACGGTGGAGGATTAAGTTACTGCTGCTGGCCGAGGATTATTTTGTATTGGCCTCCTGTCACGCCCGAGTCTTTTGGGATCCTTTTCTTCCATTTAGGAGAAGTCGAAAACCAGGTATGCTTATTGTCGTCGATTATAATAACCTTGTCGTTTCCATTTAAAAAAAATTCTCAGTCTGGGATCAACTATGCGTTGCTGCGCACCCTTTGTCGCGCATGTATGTCGTTACTCTGCAAAAGCCATATGTGCTCACATTGTGTGCAGGCAACAATAGAACCCCCCCCCCCCCCCCAACGAAAATGGTGTAAAGTGCCATATGGATGTTTTTGTAACTATATAGAAGGGAACTAAAAAAAAAACTCTTAATGGCCTAACGCAGATGCAAGTGTTAGTGTGTGTCTCTACTATCCTGCGTGGATGTGGAATCGTTTTTATCCTCGCTCGCTTCTGGGGGGCGAAATGGAGACGACATACCTGCTCAAATACATGTACTCTTGGAGAAGTGTGCAGCCGCTCAGAGAGCTGCTGCCCAACCCCCTTCCCCTCACTGCCACGGCTTGTTTTGGTTTGAGAGGGATCCCGATGCCCTTTTGTCCACTGGAGCTTTTCAGGACGGACTCTCGGTTTGAAAGAATGTGGCTGCTTAAGTTGACCTTTTTCTCTCCTGTAGCTGACAGCATGGAGGTGTTGGGCATTTGCTGAATGAGCTGTGAAATAATTGTTTTTAAAAATAGATTAAAAGAGTTGGAGGTAGGTTCATCTGGTTGTAGATGTTTTCTTTGACTGAGGTGTGTGCACTTGTGTGAACTGGGTTATGATGACTTGAGTCTTTGAGGTTTTATTCATGCTGTGATCTAAAACAAAATTATCTTTCTTTTTTTATATTGTCTGTCACTGTTTTATGTTGTTGAAACTGTGTAGTGTGCTACTGCTGCCATCTTGGCCAGGACACTCTTGTAAAGGATATTTTTTTAGTCTCAGAGGCATTTCCTGGTTAAATAAATTTAAAATAAAAAAATGTAATTTGCTGCCAGAAAGCCACGTCCGAGTTTATTTGTTTTACTTTCTAGGAATGGAAAAGACTAAAGCACTCATTTATAATTTTTTTAAATATCTAAGTGAGTTTTATTTCCATTTAAAACAGTGTGCCCAGCTCGCACGGGAGAACAAAACACAGCTATTTATCAGACACCGCAAGTACAACAAGACCATCTAGTTACTCATTAACACTGAACTAACTATTCAGGATACACATGACATCTATTATTCTGTCCACCCTGGAGAGGGTTCCGCCTCTGTTGCTCTCCTGAAGGTTTCTTCTCTTTTTTTCTATTTCTTGGGAGTTTTTCTTGATTCGATGTGAGGTCAAAGGTCATGGATGTCGTATGTGCACAGATTTTAAAGCCCTCTGAGGCAAATTTGTGATATTGGGCTATTCAAAATAAACTGAATTAAATTTAATTGAATAGCAGAAGTCCAAAAAAATAAATTCAGGGCAAAAGTTTAGTTTTAGTTTGTTTGTTATTTGAAGTAAAAATAAAAAACGTAACACAGTATTGTCTGGTTCCCAGGGAAAAAGATTTAGAAAATAAAACTGCCCGCAATTTAAGGTGGCAGCTGTATTCAAAGTGTATAGAAAGTCCTACTTTGCAAAACAGTTCACTCTCCCAGATGTTTTCAGCCGGATGTGCCACGTGACTCACGCATCGTGTTCTCGTTCCTCCGCCGCAGACATGTCTTTCCGGCGCGGTGTCGTCAGGCAGAGCAAGTTCCGCCACGTCTTTGCCCAGGCGTGGAAAGCCGAGCACTGCATCGACGACGTGAGGGTGTCCCGCGTGACGTGGGACACCGGCCTCTGTGCGGTCAACCCCAAATTCATCGCCGTTATCATCGAATCCAGCGGAGGAGGGGCCTTCCTCGTCGTTCCCATCAGCAAGGTGCGACGCCCCCTCAAAATCATCCAATATCCAGCCGATCAAAACATGTTTTATATGAATGTTTTAGCGTCCACCTCGTCTCCAGCCTTCCGCTCGGCCACTAAAAGCAATGTGTCAGCGAGTCTCGCCCCGTGTCCGGCCGATGCCGACGCGGCACTTTAACGTTTCCAAGTGGTGAACGACGTGATCTTAACTTTGAGGTTCCTCCCACAGAGCGGCAGAATCGACCAGGCGTGTCCCACGGTGTGCGGCCATGCCGGGCCGGTGCTGGACATCCAGTGGTCTCCTCACGACGACAACATCATTGCGAGTGCCTCGGAGGACTGCACCGTCAAGGTAGCCTACGCGCCGCGGTCGGACTCCTGTGCTGGTTGGTTTTGTGGTCAAAGCACTGATAAACATGAATAATTAACACAAGATTTCTTCTTGTTCAAATTCTGAATTGAGAAAAAATACTGATTTGTGATTTTATGAGGTGTAATGCGCTGGACCAGTCGTGTTAGCGGTTTCCCTCTGCTACCATTCTTGACACTAAGCTCACGTTTCGTAGCCGTATAGCTTCATATTTAACCGACAGGTGAGAGCGCCTCGAGTTCTTTGAGTGTGATTGTTAATATGCTGACTAGTTAACATCTCTGTCTTCACAAGAGCAGAACTTAGGCCTAAATATAGACTTTCAACGCAGCATCTCTCATTGCTCTGCTTGACCAAACTTTTTCCCCGTCTCTGAGCCACGAAAGCTTTTCCATGTCGACGCATTACTTAAAGCAACAGGAGCTCTCGTTCACAAATAAATGTCTGCTTTGCCTGGCGGTTTGAAGGTGTGGCAGATCCCCGA
The DNA here is from genome assembly GCF_029220125.1 of Pseudoliparis swirei. Taxonomy (NCBI): domain Eukaryota; kingdom Metazoa; phylum Chordata; class Actinopteri; order Perciformes; family Liparidae; genus Pseudoliparis; species Pseudoliparis swirei. The sequence goes on from NC_079408.1 coordinate 11,476,175, forward strand.
CGGGGGCCTGACGAGCCCAATGACTGAGCCCATTGTGAACCTGGAGGGACACAGTAAAAGAGTGGGAGTCCTGGCCTGGCACCCGACTGCTTTCAATATCCTCCTGACTGCAGGTAACGTCTCCGACGCTGTGACGTATGACTCGATTAGACGCTGTGCAGCCAGGCCAAGTGCTTTCTATGGTTTGCATAGATTTACATGTGAAGGAAGAGTTTCATATGTCAAATGTAAATCTGCTTTGCCATGTTACATATTTCCATGTTGCCGTGTTAACAAGGGAACATGGCTGGCAAAAGGAGTACATGTCATCAAAGATCTCTACAGAGATGGCTCATTTAAATCATTTGAGGACCTTAAAGAAACGTTTAATTTAGATGAGAAGGGGGATTTCTGGAAGTATTTACAGTTGAGGAGAAGCATGGGGGCTGGGTTCGGACTGAAAATAGAAAAGAAAGAAGAGAATAAGATTCAGGAGTTCCTAAATGCTTCCCGTACCCAACAATCTGCCTCAATATTTTCTCGAAAATTGTCGAATATTCAAGTTGGAGTGTGCGATGGACTGAGACTAGTATGGCAAAAAGATCTTCGGACTGAGATTAGGGGAGATGTATGGCAAGAGATAATATCAAATGTAGGCTGGGCTACAAGGGATGCAAGAAGCAACTTTACTCACTATAAAATTGTACACAGATATTATTTTACACCTTTGAAACTGTATAAAATGGGATTGAGGCAAGATCATAATTGTTGGAAATGTCATATAGAAATGGGCACTTTTCTACATGCTATGTGGGAGTGCTCCAATGTGTGGCCTTTATGGAAGGCAGTCCTAAAGACATTAGAAGGGTGGCTCAAGCGGCCTTTACCAGAATCCCCACAACTGTGTTTATTAGGGTACACATCACTGGTGCCACTAGGCCTCACCAACGCAGAGATCAGACTGTCACTAACAGGCTTCATGGTGGCAGCGAGGCTGATCCTGAGAAACTGGAAGAGCCCACATACGGCCGCGCTCACAGACCGGCTCAGACTCATGACGGAGACGGCTGCTTCTGAAAGTATGATTGCCAGGATGAAGAACAGTTCAAGCCAAACTGACCAAGCATGGAAAAGTCTGATGGCTTTCATTACAAATTAGAGGAGGGGTCAAATACTCAGGGGTAAGATTTGGATTTTGAGGGGATTGCAAATACAGATGCAGGGTGGTGTAAACACACTTACAAGTAAAAGATAATTAAGGGGGTGCCGGGGTTTTTTATTTTATTTTTTTATTGTTGTTGTGGTTTGTGTTTTGTTTTGGAGGAGGGTATGTGTATGCGTGTGTATATGTATATGGGTGTATATATGTTTATGTCTGAATAAAAGATTGAAAAATACCAAAGTCACCCATGAACCACGTCATGTTCAGAGCACTTTGTTAACAAATGTTAATATCCAGGAATTCACATTCACTATATCTGTTACTATACTTGGTCCCACATGAGCACATTGACCATATATGGTCCAGGCATTTTCTAGGAGTCCAGCTCGGCATGATGTCATCATTTTAACAACCCTGATGAAGAAATCTCCAAAACCGGTCAGACTTTGTCCGAATTGGTTGAGTAGATAGGTTTTCAAAATAAGTGACTCATCTCTATAGTGACATCAGCCTTTTTTGCCCCTCGCTAAGATCTTTGTACTGTTCTGTAAACGCTGTGTGTCCCTCCGTCTGTAGAATGTACCCGTCTCTCTCCTCCGTCTGCTGCCTCTGAAATCAATCCCACCACATTGCTACGGTCCTCCGAATCCCACATTAGGGCCCTGCTGCTGTTCAGAACTCTGCCATCTTGCATTTCCATTTCAGAGCCTCCTGTTGCTCCTCAGACATCAGACTCTACAAGCTCCGCAGATCACGAGACGCCAATCTCGTTGAATGTGTGTTTAATTGCTGGATGTTGTGTCTTCCCCTCTCCAGGCTGCGATAATGTCATTTGTGTGTGGAACGTGGGCACCGGGGAGCTCGTGTACCAGCTGGGCGACTCCCACCCAGACCTGATTTACAGCGTCGGCTGGAACAAGGACGGCAGTGCCGTCTGCACCGTCTGCAAGGACAAGGCTCTGCGCGTCATCGACCCGCGAAGGGGCACCGTCCTCAAGGTCATTGCACTCTTATTGCCACGCGTGCAGACGCATTTCAAAATAGAAGTTGTGCTACCCTGTATCGGCCATGTGGATTTACTCATCGCAACGTTGTGTTGCTGCCACATCCGCCCTGTATCGGTCTGTTGTTGTTGTCCCCCCAGATGAAGGAGAAGGTCCACGATGGCACCCGGCCTATGAGGGCCGTCTTCCTCTCCGATGGGAAAATCCTCACGACGGGCTTCAGCCGTATGAGTGAGAGACAGATGGCCCTGTGGGATCCGGTAAGTCTCTTTCGGAGTAAATGTAGGAAGTAATGCACACTTTTTTATTTCGTAAGACCAGAAGTGTGTGGCGGCTGAGGTGCTGGGTGCACATAAATTAAGTTGATCTTGGATATCCTCAAGTCTTTTTTTTGGTAATAATTTACACGGCTGGATGAATGATTACATCAAGCAAAGTCTCCCGATCCCATTAACCCTTGTGTTGCCTTAGGGTCATTTTGACCCGAATCAATATTACACCCTCCCCCCGCCTTTGGGTCATTTTGACCCGATTCAATGTTTCACCCTCCTGTTACCTTTATATTTACTAACATATTTTACCCTTTGGGTTCAATTTGACACCAGCAATTAAAACCTCCAGAAAATTATTAGAATTAATATTGTTTTCCAAGTTTAAGTGTGAGGCACTTTATGTTTGTTTGTTGACTACCGAAAGAACACCGACATTAAACATTGAATGGGGTCAAATTAATCCTAAAGCGGGGGGAGGGTGTAATATTGATTCGGGTCAAAATGACCCTAAGGCAACACAAGGGTTAAGAGGTTTACGTTTAACATACCATAACTGTAGTTTACTTGCATGCTCTGACTATTGCTGATCCATCATCCAATCCATAACGTGTTTGTTATGTTCAGAAACGTTATAAAAAAGATTGAATGAAAATCAAAACTAATGTTTTGTGCTTTTTGTTTTCTTCTGTTTTTTAGAATGATCTCTCTGAGCCAATGGCAGTCCAGGAGATGGACACAAGTAACGGGGTCCTTCTACCCTTTTACGACCCTGACACAAACATGGTCTACCTGTGTGGAAAGGTAGGACCGTAGGATTGTGTTGACGACACAGAATTACACAAACGGTCACATTTAGTATCGAGTCCCATTAATTTTCGGCTCTTAATGGGAAGATCTGCTTTCTTTCAGGGGGACTGTACCATCCGGTATTTTGAAGTGACGGACGAATCCCCGTACGTCCACTTCCTCAGCTTGTACAGCAGCAAGGAGCCCCAGAGGGGGGCCGGCTTCCTGAGCAAAAGAGGCGTCGATGTCAACAAGTGCGAAATTGCCAGGTAAATATGCCCGGTGACGTTGTCCTTGATATTCTTTAAATTACTTTTAAATAGTTTTAAATGGCTGCCGATTTTTAAATGATGTATTTTCCTCGTTGTCAAACAACAATAAATTGAGGATACCATGTATCGCCTGTGAAGCCACACCGTGTGTAGTTTAGTCATCTATTATTACAACTGTTGAAAATAAATAAATGCGCCACACCGCTGTACTGGGTGACGTGTTCCTTCGTTACCATGAACATACTTTCTATCTATTTATATTAATCCTTCGCTGAAAACAGTCCAAGAAATGTATTTTTTACTCCCGTTTGAGTAATATTAACTAGTAATATTTGGCATCAATAACTAACAAAGCATTTCAATACATGGGGTTTGTTAATAAAAAGCTAAATATTTATTAGGAAAGCCTTGTACTTTATTGTGATTACGAATGTCTTCTGTAGGTTCTACAAACTGCATGAAAGGAAAGTGGAACCCATTTCGATGACTGTCCCACGGAAGGTAAAACATGCACCGCCTTTTTCTTAAAGAAAATACAAATAAAACGTGTTATGATATGCGAGTGAGAGCAGCATTTGCATGCCTGGGAAGTGTATCCTAAATGAATGCAACCATTTCTGTCTCCGGCTCTCCTCCCCCCAGTCGGATCTGTTTCAGGGAGACCTTTACCCGGACACGGCCGGCTCCGAGCCGGCTCTCCTGGCCGAAGAGTGGATCGCCGGGCAGGACGCTCCGCCCCTGTTGGTCTCTCTGAGCGGCGGCTACGCGGCTCCTCCATCCAAGCACAGAGACCCCCTCCGAAGCAAACCCAAGCTCGTCTCGCAGGACCCCTGGGCCGGCCCGCCCGGCAACGCGGCCGCGCCGACATCCGGCTCTGCCGCCAAAGAGGCGGAGGACGAGGCCCGGGCCCCAGTCGCCGCGCGGGAGACGGATGGAAATAGAGAGAGGCCAAAGAGAGAGGCGAGTTGGCAGAATGAGACGTCTTGACCGGTCCAACCATTTTTTTTAAAGTGCTCCCAAGTTGGTTTTTTTCTGACTCGTTCCTCCTTCTTTCAGGACGAGTTGTTGAACGAGCTGTTGGCAGAAATGAAGGCATTGCGCGCCGTCGTCCTCGCTCAGAGCCAGAGAATAGAGCTGCTGGAAAGACAGCTGGCTCGGATCGAGGACGAGGATGTATGAGCGAGGCGGAGAACCACTACATTCGGAGGGCATACTTACGAAATCCAGACCGTAGCCGTACTATAATCAACAGTACCTTGAGCTGTGTGAGAGTGTAGTGCAGGATGCCGACTAGCTGTGGATCACAGTGGCTTACGAGACGACTCATTATTTCTGTGATGGTTTTCCAGACCGATTGAGGAAGGGCGTCATCTCCGTAGAGTGAATTCTGACAGTGAGATAATGATTTGGGTTTGTTTTTTTCATATGAAAGGAGTATTGTAGCAGCTATTTTGGTGGCACATATAGTGCAACTTTGAGCTTTTGCAAAAATCCCCACACTTATATTGAAGGGCTTGGAAAGGTGTTACAATTCCACGAAAGTTAATGCACAAAGTATTGATTTAAAAGCATTGTGTTTAAAATGAAGGATGACATAAAATGGCAAAGCAAATGAAGTCCTCCGACATGATTTTCTTTCTCTAAAGCACCCACAAATATAACCATTAGGGCTATTTAATCAAGTAGTGGAAGCTGCTAAACTGTGATGTCATATGAGGCCCCCCAATTGTTATTCATTGTGTGACTTATGCTTTGTTTTACTGCTTCATTATAGGACACCATGTGGAAATGTATTTGTAGACAAAAATATGGTGGTACACATACCATGACCGTGAGAGTTATGTGGCTGATAGCCGGCGGGAGTGTAGCTGAGTAGTTTGTGTGTATCGTGATTGTGTGTCGTCGATGAAAAGGTAGCACTTGTAATTTTCTTTTTTCTTTTTACACGTTTTTTTCTTTACGGTTTCTGTAATACGGCATAGTGCTTGTCCACATAATCATAAATACCCAGTCATACTGGCCTCTTTCCTTCATACGACTCGTGTAGAAAGGCTGCAGTATCTTGTGCCCCCCTGTAAGCTAAAGTAAGAGTTGTCTGGACACGGCCTAAATTATGCTGTATACAATACATGCAAATATGATCTAGCATAAGTAACGGTGCAGTCTTTCAGTTTCTCTGAAATGTGAAGCATTTCTTCAATTCGATTATATTGGTGATGATGGATCTTCTTTTTTTTATGACTTTTTTTTGGGTGTTTTTTGCCTTTTACATTTAGAGACGTTTTTCTGTTCCCTCTCTCTCGGTCGATGATCGTGTGACAACGGTACATTCCACTTCAAGCTTCTCCCTTTTATTACTTGCTTAATATTTCGTTATGCACTGACCTCCCAACACTAACTGTAAAAACAGTAGCAGATTAAATGAGACTACATTGTGAAAGATTAATAAACATGCATTCCTCCTTTGTATTAAAGGAAATGTTCTGATCACGATCACATGCGTTTGGTATTTCTTATGTCGAAATGGACCTAAAGACACAAAACACATTGCCTCCATTAAGGATGTCACACGCTGACTAATTCTCACATTTTTGGCTTGGGGTGGACGCACTTGTTTGTTTTCTTGCTTGATGCCTCGTGACTGTACTTTAAATATGAAGCTACAGCCAGCTAATGTAGTTCAGCATCAACACTAGATTATACAACTAACAATCACTCTAAAGCATTGAAACAGCTTGAGAGAAAACCAAAAACCTGTTGAGTGTGACCTGAAGAAAGGTGTTCCAGCACCTCTGAGCTTACCTTGAATTATTGTCCATGACTAAATAACTGTGGTTAAATCAGACATACAAAAAAGTTGATTGAGCGATTATGTTTAGTTATGTGCTGATGAGTGGTTAAACTTAATATTGAATGTTGTAGAGAAAAACTGATAAAAAGGTTTCAGGAGCTTCTTTTTTTAGGTTGCAAAAACCGCTAATGCAAACTCCAGGTTGAAGTCTGAATTTAATTGGTATTATTTGTTGGCAAAATTCCTACAATTGCAAACCATGTTCTTCATTTTATTGCCTGTGTTTGGTTTTCATTATAATATTCATTGTTACCAAACAATGTGAGCTGGATAGGCTTTCATTTTGTCAGTGAAATAAGTATTGTTTGTGAAATGACGTGACGTTACGAGTGACAGCTTTTTGGTTTTGTTTCAGCACAACACAGCCTGACACCGGGGATTCTTTAGCTAAACGGCCCTAAACAGCTTCCCATTCATTCTCTATGGCGGTGTCTAAAATCGCCGATGTAATATATCTCTGGCCACTCGCAGCTCAGTGGCGCTGTTTTCAGAGTGAAGCTCCTCCCGCTCCTCCCCCTCCTCCGTCTCATTCAGTCTGCTGTGAGAAGGACCGACTGCACATACGGATCTCTGGAGCTCCACCGTTACGTCAAGCTGTAAGTCGTTCTAACTTATTACAATGAACTAACATGTAATGAAAATTAGTCTTGACAGTCTCTTGTTCGCGCTGTAAAGTTGGTTGTGTTTTTTCAGTTTGGTTTCTCCGTGTATGTGACTTTCTTGCGCTGTTGAAACGGGAAGTTAACGCGACATCATTAAATAAATAATGCTGTCGGAATGACCATATCAATACAGTGGATATGACGTTACATGACCATATCAATACTGTGGATATTACGTTACATACACGCTGTGAAGGAACGGTAAACTCTAAACAGGAGTCACGGAGTCACGGAGTTTCTCTTTATTGACTCCCGTCACTTCACTAAACGCGCACTTCTCCTCGGTTAACGTGACTGATGAAGCTTTACTTTAACATATCACGTATATTAACTGCTCCACATGTATTACACTCAACTAATAAAGGTGTAATTATAGATTAAACGACCAGCAGCATATTAAAACATAGTAGTAAGTAATTGTAACTTTTACTTTTATTTATTTTTTAATGCAGGACCACCATGTGGTGGTATTAATATTTATATTTTTACTGAAGTAGAAGTTCTGTATACTTTCTCCACCACTGTTAAAACAGAGAACAGCAGAATGTGATAAGGTGTTTATATAAAAGTATACTCATAATCTGATGCAGGTCTTTTTGGGATGGTCACAAGGGAATGGAGATCCTTTCTTGATAAGACACTTCACACTTAATTGTTACTTGAGTCACATGACTGTTAATTCACCTCCATGTACACAGGAGATGGGTGGGGGGAGTTCACCTCCATGTACTTTTCCACAAGATGTTCAGGGCACAGGAGATGGTGGTAGCCTGCCTGCCTGCCTGCCACTGACATGTAAATAGTGTGCCTCAACAAAGGACTTAAGGTTCAGAAACTATATTGTTTGGAAACAATGCCTGTCTATAGCGTATTAATATACTTACTAATATACTCTACTCTTTTTCATAACAGGAGAGATGAGCAGACATGTGTTTTACCCTGGGAGAATGGCTGTTTCATTCCTTCCGCTGGCTTCTGGAGAATGACATTTGATACACCATCTACCTCATCAGGAACCAGCAAAGAGAGGAAGCTGCAGGAGTGTTCATGGCAGCGGGGCACAACAAGGACAGCCTCCTGTCCTTTCTCAACTATTCCCTCATGTTTGGAGGAATCCAGTCTCTCCTCAACTATGAGGAACACAAGCCAGTTGTGACAGCAGCAGCATCGGAGGATGACCAGCTGGTGGGTTTTGGGACTCGTGCCTACAGCACCTGGCGAGAGGTCTGGGAGAGCAGGGAGGACGGCTATGCATCCTTCATCCTGAAGAAGAAGAACTGCACTGCAGGCACAAAGATGCATAAGCTACAACTCTACCTGAAGAAGAAGCTGCAGCCACCCACTGTCTCCCCTCTGATGTCACACGCCTCACCTGTGATGTCACACGCCTCACATGCTCCTGCTGAAGCCATTGGTGAGTCTGGTGTCTTGTCAGGGATCTACATGCAAGTCATACAAGCACAAATGCAAGAAGATATTTCTTTCTTTCTTTCTAACTTGTTTGTTTGCATCACAGTGATGGATGAAGATGAAGAGCTGGAGAGGATGATGCTGAGCATCTCTCCTTCAAAGCAACATGTGCAGAGCTGTGAGTATACATGTGCTCTCTTTATTTCTTTGTTTCCCCTCCCTGAAGATTCACAATCGTTTACAGTTCAGACGATTTGCTATTAATCCTGTATTCTATTCAGCATATTTGATATTGTTTTGTGTGTGTTTTATAGCTGTTTCTGCATCTTCGTCATCCTCCTCATCTGCCAGACGACGAGAAAGAGGTCTTTAACCCAGAGCACCGTGCTGCCGACCGACACAACTGGGACCATGAGTTCCTCTCCCACATGCAGCAGGACTCGTCTGGTGTCGGCCGTGTTCTGGTCCTGTTTGTCTTTTGGTGTTCCGCCTGTTGTCCTCGTGACGATGAATGGACTCCGGTCCTGATGAGGGTACGTATCCATCTTTGTTTTCTGATGTGCATGACAAGAAACTGCTGTGCTCCTAACACCTGTTGGCATGTGTTTGCTGTGTGTTTGAAGTCAAGGTGCTTCCCCTGCCTTGGTGACATAGTGATGACTGGCTCCTGAATATTAACCCATTGCAACATGAACACATGTGTATGAATGAAATATACTCTGTACGTAATCATGTTACAAACAGTCTGATTGATTGGATTTGGCTGAACAAAGCAGGTGAAGTAAAGATACTTTCTGCCTTTACTAACAGCAGTTTTTGTGTACTGTCAAAGTATAAATAACAAACAAAGGTTTTTCCGTTGCAGCAGCCGGGCGTTCACCTCCCAGCCGTCTTTGATCCTGCATTGATGGCCCAGCTCAACGCAGCCTCCGAACGGGTGTTGGGACAGATGAAGTATCCAGCACTTCATCTCTCGAGCACCGACACTGGAGAAAAGTTTGGCCTGCAGTACGTTGAGCCTGGTTGCCGCCCAGTTCCTGTGGACTGGGACAAGCACAGGACCAAGTCGGACTCTGCCCCCCCGGCCCTGAATCCACCTCCTCAAAGCAGCGTGCCTACTGTCCAGTCATCCTCACTCTTCATGGCACCACAGAAGCTGTTCCAGTTTCCTCCACGCCTCCTGTGGATTCTGCTGCTGTCAAACCAGACGTGACTCCCGGGCCTCCGACAGATCCAGGTAACATCAAACACACAGGCATAGTAATGGACCAGACTTTAGTTAGTAGGAACTGAATTTTAATCATATTCATTTTCAGGAGGTTTCCCCTTCTGTAGATCTGAATAACTTATTGTATCCTTTGTCTTTGTCTTCGTAGAAACATGTCGGCCGTCTCTGCCGCTGCTGTCCTCGCCGACTGCTGCTCGCACTGGACCTGTGAAGACAGGGGGGAGAGTGTTTGTGTTGGACCACAAGCGGTGGCCGGCCCCCATGAAGGCAACTATTGACAACCTGCTCAATAAACACCGTGGCATGAAGGACATGCTCAAGCTAGTGGACCAGGACTATGCTGCTCTAGTTCACAACTCTTGCACAGACCCAAACAACATGCTCCACCCAACAACTAAACACCACATCTTACAATACGTTAAACACCTCTGCAAATTACTGAACACCAGCTCGTCTTTAAACACCAGCCCGAAAAACTGCAAGAGCGGCAGGAACTCTGGCACGCTCTGACAAAGGGCAGCGAGACGACCCGGGTGCCGGTTGTAACAATGCCTGTTGCAGTCGTGAACCCACCTCCACCTAGTCAGACCCTCACTAAAGCCTCTATTGAGCAAATTGTGCAAAATATTATTGAAAAGCAACAACAGCATCAGCAGCAACAACAACAACCAGTGGCTTCAAAGAAGCAGACAAAAACGTGCCTTTCCTGTGGTCAGCCAAAGTCCAGGTATGAGAATGATGGTTACTCCATCCACTTCTTCTACCAGCAGATACTTTTACTGCTCCACTAAAGTTTTTAAAGCTTACGGTGCTGAGGGTCTGACAAACCCAAAATGCCATTTAATGACTTTGCAGGAACACAGTTCTTTCAGCAGGAACTGTCTGCCACAAAGAAAAGGGTGGAGGAGAGAGGCCAGCAGAAGAGGAAGAGAACTGAATCCCAGCACAGAACCCCAGAACACTGGTCCAAGGTGTCGCTTTTGTGGGATGGGACTGAAGCAGGGCCCAAACAGCCCTCACATTCACACCGGGTTCCCGGGGGTAGCAGGAAGTACGTTTATTGTCCTGCCAAAGTATTTTCCCTGTACAGAGACCAGGGCATGGAGAAGGAGATGACGTGGAGAGAGTTCAAGGCATCTGCCTTCTATGAGACGGGAAAAACAGATGGGCCGTTGACAAGAGCAAATAAGAGAGATGGGCAGTGTTTTGTCATGTATATATCTTTTCTTATTTTAATAATTACATTCTTTTATGATATAAATTATATTTGTTTTACTATTTTTATTGTTTTTATTGTTTGTGTGACCTTGCACTATGGCCTGTGTGTTCAATATTTACTGTCCTTGTTGTGAATAAATATATTTCATGGACTAATGTCTACATGTGTCATTAATATGTGAATCATTTTAGTGAACAGTCAAGACATATTTAATTTAAGTAATTGCAATTCAAATGTTTATGAGAAGAAAACTAATATGTTACATATAGGTTATAAATAAATAAGTCAAGTACTGATATAATCTGTCTGCCACTGGGATAAAGTGACACTCCAAAAATAGCAAAGTAGGGAACACTTTTCTTGATAAACAGCCCAACTGAGTCTCGAACCCGCGTCCAAATGTGGCTTTTCAGGACATTGGACAGCGTAGATAATACTGCAATTTCATTGGCTGTCAGTGAATTCCCACTATCCACGTCTTGCCGTTTCAAGCATCATCACTTTAACCAAAGATGACAAAACATTTGACATTTTAGCTCTTTTTTTTAACAGCTTCGATTTAAAGCGCAAGCAAATGGACCATGAATTGAATCGTTGATCGACTATTAATAACAGTTTCATAATCCGTTTTGCATTTTCTGACATTTGCTAGACCAAACAGTTGCTTGAGCAATCTTAAAAAGACATAGCAGAATATTTGACAATAATCTTGTCAAGAATATTTGTGAAATAATCAGTTTCTCTATCACCACTTATATATAAATAAATAAATATGTGGACTTGAATTGCTGTGATGTCCACGTGCAGGACAACCAGACGGGAGGCCTCCCTTGTATTGTGTAAAAGGAAGACGTGCAACCAAACACCTGCAGGTAGGTGTGCATATTTACACACACAAAATCTAAGAATAATGTGACTAGTTTCCGAGTGTGACGTTGCATTCATGATTTATGATTTACTGTTATAAAAAAGTACTTATGGTCTTATGTACAATAATGGAATTGTACCCAAACCACCTTGAGGGAAATACAGCAAATAATGGCGTTTCTTTTTTAGAACGTGCCAAGATTCTCATCTTATACTTAGACTTCAAATAATAATAAAAATCTAGTGTCTTAATTGACCTAAAAACAAATATCTGATGATAATGTAACATTGTTGTCATTCTCCATCACTAAATGCAGATGATCTCATGATTGCACAAAGATATCTCACTGGGTGATATCCTGTGAGTCTTCTCTCGGTATCCGAGTTGTGGCTGTCGGACCTCTGGAGTGAGAACAGGATGCGGTCTTCTTGTTTCACATTACACAGCTGTGCTCTTCGTGTTCTCTGTAGCCACAACCTTAATATGTTTGTGGAAATCAAAAAGACTCATCTGGATCGTGATTTAGTTCTTGGGTTGTTTTGTCATTTAAACACGCTTGGACGCCTCTTTTCTGGTGTAACGTCAAGAAATGCATAAATTGTACTTTTAAAAAGTTCAATCTTGATGGTGAGATTTTTGACAAAGTGTAGCATCATGTTCACCCCAGCTGCCTTTTGTGGCGTTTATCTGTTATTGACTACAAGCTGATGCTTGTATACAAGGTTGAAATGTTACGAGAAATAAACATATTGAATTATATACGTTTCCAGGGATTATAGTTGGTGAAGATTTTTTTTTTCACATTATTTACGCAGCATGATGTCCTCTGCACTTGTGCTGCAAACCAAAAGACCACTGAGCATGGTGCAAATGTAAAATGTCTTCCTCTTTCCAGAAATAATTGCACATTTTGTTATCTGTGTGCTCCGCCACACCCTGCACGGTTTTGTCTTTAATCTGAGTTCTCACCCCCTGCCGCCTCCTCCTACCCCAAAGGGCTGCAGCACGCTTTCTTCTCCAAATGTCATGCATCAACCCCTCTCTTATTGTATCATAGTCTCCTACACACACAGACACACACACAGACACAACCACGCGCTGACACACAGTTCAAAAGTCAGTCTCTTAACCGCCTTCATGTTCTAACACCTCAAACTGTATCTTCTGCTCACAACTTGGGTAAGTGCCTCACGGTTTATTTCAAACCTTTTAAGAATATTTCAAACATTATCTGAACTCTTTTTTTGCTGCACACATTTTGGTCTATTCTTAATTAATCGTGATATCAAATCTCATGTTTCTGCTGCTCTTCTATATTGAAATACTCTAGCGCTATATTCATATTTCAGACTTTAGATATATGAATATTTAACTTAATGTGCTTCATGTTTTTAAATGGTTGTATAATTTCACCGTTTCAGGCATTAAGTTGCCACAAATGATCGTCATGCACTTCAGCTTTAATTTTATGTGAGTTTCATGTCCTTACTTCCCATTAGTGTAATATTTTTTTCATTAAAAATTATGTTAAAACACTTCGCTGATCTCTAGGAGTCTAATTAACAATGACGAAAAAAAGTTTCCACCCATGGCAGGAAACCAGCAAGGCTGCGAACGCTCTGCTCACTTCCTGCCGCTCCAGACAGTTTACAGTCAGTAAGATAAAAGGCAATACAGACTTCCTGTCACATCTTCCAATGTAGGTTTCTATATTGCAATTATGACCCTTTGGCTACATGGTAGCCTGCAGAAATTATGACTCTTACTGTAAATTGTGTTTGGATTAGATATCTCTATTGAGAACAAATGTTTTATGTTCAAATTCACAATTTTGCAGCTTTTTAAAGCAAATGTTGGCATTTCTTGGAGTTGAAACTCAAACGCCACAGCAACTGAACTGAATGGGTAATCTTTTATATGAAGCCATCTAAAGCACCATAAACCATGATTTTTTTTCTTCTTTTTTTCTAGATTCTCAATATCAATCAATGGGTCTCCTGAAAACTTCACAACTGCTTTAAAGTACAAAGAGTTCTTCTAAATTCTGCCTGTAACTGTGACTCCAAGCCCGTGGGATCTTTCTACTCTACTCTGAGGAGGTAAAGTACATTAATAAATCTAATCTGTCTCTGTTGTGTGGAATGAGAAGATTTCTGTTGCTTTTGGAAAGGACTAGCAGTCCGCATCGTGTTCAGCATCTGTGTCAACGTGTTTTATTTCACCTCCGGGGAAGTTTTGATAGCTTCATGGAAAACGTAAAATCTACATTTGCTATCATCATTTAATATTTCATGCACAGAAGGCTTAGTGTTTTGTTTTATAAAAACACACCCACGTTGCACACAAGTAAAGTATATCACAAAAAGAAAAATGAACTAACTAGCTGCTACATATGAACTATACAGAGAGAGAAAGGCATGAAAGACCAAACTGCCTAACTATTTGTTTAAGTGACAGTGGCACAGAGTAAAACTATATTCACAGAAATGAATAAATCCAATTATGTGACCATGGTAACCTCTCTCTCTCTCTTTCTCTCTCTCTATCTCTTCACTTCAGGCATGGCTCACCCACAAATCACATATACATCATCCACTCGGACCGTGCTGATCCTTTTACTCTGTCTGCTAGGCCTCGTTGTATTGCTCTTCTTCTTGTACAAGAGGTTGAATAGGGAGGCCGATGGAGAGTACACCGCGCGGCGCATGGTGTATAAGGAAGGAGGGGTCAGGGACCGGCTGAGAAGGGCAGCGTTTGCTCTGGAGGCGCGTCTCGGAGTCCAGCTGTGGCCTCAAAGTGACACTGATGAGGACGGAGAGGAAATGCAGGAAGTCCAAGATGAAGAGAAACAGGTGGAGGAGGGTGGTAGCCAGGGGAGTGACAGCGAGGGAGACGGCCAGGAGGAAGAGGAGGAGGAGGTGCAGCAGTTTGCTGGGGCAAAGGGAGAAGGGAGTGACGCACATGATAACTCAAGTTTGCAGAGTTCGGAGGCAGAGGAGCAAGACAGACTCACGGATGAGGCAGAGGCAGGGGGAGAGACAGGGGAGAAAGTAGGAGATGGCGAAGGTGAAGGCGAAGCAAGTCGGGCTGCTGGATTGTTGTTAGATCTCAAGCAGTTCTCTGGAAGTGTTATCTGGTCTGAGGAAGAGGGAGGTGAGGGCATAGACATCAGTCATGTGACCGCACTGTGAGAACAGAATACAAAATAATGATAATTACAAGGGAGGCTTTGGAAGTAGTCGCCGACTGAGGTCATTAGTCCAAGTCTCCTATTAGATGTTAAAATATATTCTCTGTAAATTGGATTTCCCAACATGAAAGAGTAAAAGCTGTTGCACACTGCCAAAGAAAAGCCTCAAAGTATAGACTAAAATACTGGAATCCCCCTATGAAACCCCCCTAGATACCTCATACTCAATAGTAGCCACAGCTGTTGTCTTAACTTCACTTCCTGTTGAGGCATCAGGAAATATATTTGATGGACGAAGCTGTTATAAATATGCAGGAATACAATGGATTGAATTTTGAATGTGTGTTTAAACGTTTACCAGTAAAACTGTTTCGAATAAAATTGTGTATTATTGTGTCTGGTGTACTGTTTATTGCATACTGTTTAATACATACTGTTTATTACACTGTTTATTACATACTGTTTATTACATACTGTTTATTACATACTGTTTAATACATACTGTTTATTACACTGTTTATTACATACTGTTTAATACATACTGTTTAATACATACTGTTTCTGACATACTGTTATTGCATACTGTTTATTGTGGCTGTTTTTATAACTTTAAATGTTTATTTCTCATTTACATGAACATTAAAAGCAGAAAATAAAATACAAAATTGACATCATTTGTATTGTTCTTGATATCATGAGAACATTAGTAAATTAATTGATTGAGCGACAGAAGAGTTTTATCATTTTTTAGGCGAAAACAAAAACATTGACAAGATGTAGATTGTCAGAGTTGCTTAAATGTGGATTCATACTGTAATCTTAAACTAAATAATTTAATTGGCAGAATATTTACAGTACAATCTTTGATTGCAGCTCAAGTCATATTCATTTAGGTAAGAGTACAACTTTCCATCAAGTGACATTTCTTATTCTATGTGAGTTTTAATGTGGGGTAAACATAGATCAGAATGTTTAATGTACTACAAAACTATGATATTATATATATATATATATATATCTTTGTTGTTGAAGGATGTAATGATGATATGAAATTAAAATATAATACGCTTAAATCTCAAAACCATTGCGATAGATGTACATATGAGTGCAATTAACGTATTCTAGGCAGTTTTATAGTCCTCTGTATTCACAAAGCGTGTACATGTGGAAATGTTTGTGCATTAAAAAAAAATCCATAAAAGAGGATTTGTTTTTCTTACATTATAAAAACATTATTTTTCTTAGAATAATCTATTACCGACAGTACGTTTATACCTGCTATCATTTATAAAGACAGCAATTTCGCTTAGTTTTAGGATAAATGGGGATGTAGCTCAGTGGTAGAGCGCGTGCTTCGCATGTATGAGGTCCCGGGTTCAATCCCCGGCATCTCCAAACTTTTACCAACTTCTTGTTGACCATTCGGATTAACATGTCGCGCGACAATGTGCATGTGTTAAAGCGATTTTTATTATTAGAAACAAATATAAAAACATTTCAACACAGTCCATGCTGGTGTGAAGTGTACAATGTGCGTAGAAGTGTCTTGTCCGTGATTGGCCAGACGGCGCGCAGGCTCGAATCCGATTGGACGTTGGAGGTCTTCGAGGAGCGTGACTGTCAAACATTGTTTTTCCACCCAACAAAATATCTTTTGTGGTAGGTGAGAGCCCCTCGATGGAGACATTAGTATACCAGAGTCAAAATAAACATAACGGTTGCAGTCAAACCCAATCAAAGAAATTACGTAACCATAAATCCGCGATCGTATCTCCCGTCTGAAGACATTCTCATAGTGACAGGTGGACCACGAACGCACCCAAATTCTCCTGTGATTTGACTGGAGACCTTGGAGCTGATCTAACCCGGTAAATATTGCAATCGTTTGCTTCCGGGAACCGGATCCTCCCTTTACCGACAGCACGGATCTACTACCCCCCAAAAAAAAAAAAAGGGCAACCTTGCACGGCACGACCAAGAGCCGTTCAGTCACAATAACCCTACTTCGGGAGTGCCGCACCACCGTGAGCATCCCAAGTTGCCTTTTCTCCTCTCACCCTAACTTGATTGTGCCGGAGAAATGATTTCAGCAGACGTCACTCATCTGCATAGGGAGTAAAATGCAACCATCCTGCATCAAGCTTCTCGCGCCCTGAAACTCACTGTACACCCTCGCCGTGTGATTATACAAGGACCGACGAATAGCTGCACAACCGAAACTACAAACATGGAAGGTACGGTTTGCATGTCGTGTCATGGCACACACACACACACACACACACACACATATATATATTTGTATTCACAGATAGGAAAACACATCTGGCTTGCAAACTGTCCAAGATGGATGCAGCGCCGCTGTGCGCAGGGATGCACGGTGGAGCGGCAGCAGGTTATCTTTAAACGCCCCATCTCATCATCATCATCACCATCATCCTCGCGGTTTTAGCCTACATATGTGCCTCCCGTGTTGACAGTAAAAAAAAAAATCTCGCCACCTTTTTTTTATTTTTGCAGGAGGAGGATGTTACTAGCATCCGCCGTGGTGGTATGGGAATGGCTGAACGAGCACGGACGCTGGCGGCCCTACAGCCCGGCTGTCTGTCATCACATCGAGGCAGTCATCCGGAGCGACCCGCGGTGTGCTAGTGTTGTCCTCGGCCAGGTGGACTCTCGCCTCTCGCCCTACATCATCGACTTGCATTCCATGCACCAGTTCCGACAAGACACAGGTGAGACAGCCGAGAGACACACACACAGGGGCGGAGGATGGAGCGGCGTATCGTCGGGCCTGAGGTGGAGGCCCTTTAAAGAAATAGAAAATGTCTTCTTCTTGTTTTGTATTGCTCGTGTGTGTCTGTCTACGTTGCCTTTGATGCCCTGGTTGTGGAGTGTTTGGTTGCTTCTCATTTTCTGCAGCAATGACAGTATAATTTTTTTATTTTTTTATTTTTTAGATGTATTGTTCCCAAGTCCAGTCTCTCTCTCTCTCTTTCTCTCTCTTTCTCTCTGTTACACGTTTTTTCTGTATTATGTGACATTTAATTTAAAGGTGAGGAAGATGCTGTCTGTGATTCTGAAAGGTGTCGGTGGTGAAGTGATTCATACTGGTTGGGTGTGTGTGTGTGTGTGTGTGTCTGTGTGTAAGTAACTGGCACAAAGGCCACAGTGGCAGCTGAAGTGTCCAGTCATAGCCACACACACACACAATTTCTTATTTTTCCCATTTTTATTTACCGTCATCAGCACTACTGTCTTTTATAGCAGGATGTGGGCATACAAAATCATCTTCCTCAAGTCAAAGCTTCACAGAAAGGAGGCGAGTAGAACAGGGAGACAAAGCAGGGAGTTGTCAGTTGTCAGGCGTCTTATTTTGGCTGAGAACCCAACATTTCTCTCTCTCTCTCTCTCTCGTTAGCTGACAAAAGCCTTTGTGAAGTTTGTTTTCCAAACCCAGCAGAAGCTGAACAGGGTGCCCCAGTCTAAATGGGAGACGGAGAGGAGAGAGGGTGGGGAGGAGTCTGAGGTCATGGATGAAATGGGGTTTGATGGGAGCAGATCTCATGAATGAACCCCCTTGCTTTGTTAAATATCAAAGGATACTGACGTGTTTTAGGTATTGTTTCCACATGATTGCTTTGTCATATATGAGACTATTTGTTTCATTTTATTTCAGAGGACATCAGAGATGATTTGCTATATGTTTGATACGACATGTATTTCAATTGGTATAGTTTGTAAGTATAAAATGGTTTCATCTCACACTTGTGGATCCAAGTTCACTCGTCTTTGAGGTTTGAGACTCGGGGATTGGATGTGTGAAGGCTCGACAGTATGGAGGCTCCGCAGAGTTTCTCTGGACACCCTGGGAAAGCAAACACAGCCGGCTTTGGGTCGGATCAAGGCTGCCAGCCAATCAGAATTCAGAACACCGTGTGCTGTTACCAGGGGCAGCCTGTTTGCCCACATTCTTAGCGAGCAAACACAGACATGTCGAATCTGTCCGCGTTGCAATCCACTTGCCTCCAGTCAACAGTCTCTCCTCTCCTATTTGGACCTCCCTCTTGTCACCAAGCGGCATAATCGTCGTTGATGATGGACGATTTTATAGTGACGGTGGAATCTTCATTGAATTGTTCCCAAGTCTTTACCACAGAAATAGTCCAAATTCAAATAGGACCGTGTTGCCAACAGCTGTCAGAATCTAAACAAAGTGCGTTGTTCTTTTGCTTTGTTCTGACCTCCTCATCCCTGCCTCAGGTACCCTTCGACCGGTACGACGTAGCTTCTACGACCCCACCTCGGCGCCGGGCCACGGCTGGTTGTGGGAGTGGGAGAACGACGCCGGCAGTTGGACGGCGTACGACACGGAGGTGGGCATCGCGATCCAGGCGGCACGCGACCGCCAGCAGCCCTGGCTGGACCTGGCGCCGCTGGGTTTCTGCTACCTCATTGACTTCGAGAGCATGACCCAAATCAACGGGCAGACGCAGCGCTGCCGACGCATCCAGCGCCGCTCCGACATGGCTTACCCGCTGGTGTCCGGGCCCCTGCCCAAATCCCACCACGCCTGGGGGCCCATGTCCACGCCCAGCCACGGGGGACTGCTCGGTGTGGACGTATCCGGGGTGGGCGTGGGGGTGCGGATGGGCGGCGGCGGCGGCGGGACCGGAAACGGGAGCGCGTACCCCAGCGGGGCGCTGCCGGCCTCCGCCATCACTTCCTTAGGGCAGCCCTGCGCCTGTCAGCAGTGTATGCTGGTGCTGAGTGTCAAAGCGGGCGCCGTGTCCGCTCACACTCTGGGTCGGAGGCCGCCGCAGACCAAGCCGCCGAGTCCCAAAATCAGCAGTTACCCCATCCCGGGGGGGTCGTACTCGCTGACACTCCCTCGGCCTCCTTCCCTGTCTCGGTCTTACTCCCCCCACAGGACGTCCGTCGTTGGGGCGACGGGTGGCTTCAGTGTCGGAGGCGCGGGAGGCGTCGGTTTCATCGGCGGCGGCGGCGTGGGCGGCGCCAGCTTCGGCTACGGAGGAGGCTTCCCCCACTCGCTGTCCTTCCTCAGCTCGGCCACCGGCGCCCTCTCCATCTCCTCCGCCCGGCCCCCTCCGCCGCTTCTCCCGCCTCCTCCGCCGCCTCCCCATTCCGCCGCCGCCCTCTCATCCGCGGCCGCCGCCTGCCCCCCTCACCCCTCCACCTCGTCCTCCCTCTCTGCCGCCGGTCCCGCCCCCGCGGCGCCCGCTCCGGGCCCGCCTCTCATCTCCACGGCCGCCTCCACCTGCACGCCGTCGCCTTCGGCCCGCGTCCTGGGTCCGGTGTCTTCGGCGGCCGGCGCCGGCGCCGCGTCCTACGCCGCCCCTCTGCCGCCGCGCTCCAGCCTGGCGGGGCTGAGCCGACCGGCGCTCCAGCGTATAGCCATGGCCCAGTCGCGCGCCCTGATTGCCTCTGGGTGAGTACACGCGGACGCCACGTCCCTTATCGATGTTTATGAAACTGAACCAGAACTGTAAGACAATTGAGACCGGACCGTCCATTTAGTTTGACGCCCTCGCTGCTCAGCGTCTTCTGAGCCTTTCGTCGGTGTGACTCAGTCCGTCAGGTATTCAGACGCGTTCACATCCGTCTAAAAAACAACGACGAGCATTCCATCTGACTTACATTCATTTATTTACATTCCAGACATTCGTCACGCCGTCGCTTAATGATGGATTTACTTCGCCCACACACACACACACACACACATGTAGATACAGACGGTACGTAGCTTGTGTATCGTTTTCATGCGAACAATTTTGTCGCTCAAGGCCTCGAGAAATCTGAAAAGCCTGTAAATGCTTTGTGGTTTTGTGTGCACTGGGGTTGGTAACCATGGCAACCGGTATGGACCAGGGGCCCGTTTCATAAGGCAGCTTTCAACCGAGATATCTGGATAACTTAGCTGTGTGAAACACGGGCTGATTGTGAAGGCACAACAGTCGTTGCCGTCGGTGAATAATAATAATAAAACAAATCACGGCGCCCAGGTGTCAGAGCCAGAGGCCGCTGATGAGCAACACATCTGTGGTCGGGGGTGGAAGGAGGTTACGAGTCGACTCGTGGACCCAGAGCACTGCTGGTCCGTCAGCGTTTTTTCGTTCCTGTCAGTTTCGCAGCTGGCTCTCTTTCGCCGCCTTGTTGTGAACATCCCACGATTTTTTTTTTTTGCAATCAGATTCCAATTATAGCTTTTCTTTTTATAACATTTTTTATGACGCCGACGTTTCTGGAGCACTCTAGATTTCACTTGTTACACAGTTGCCTCACGTGCAAGAATGTAATCAAACGCATGCGGTCACGTTCACAGATCCGCATGGAGCTACTGTGATTACATTTTTTTTTTTTTACTTTAAAAACAAGACCACATGCTGAGGAGGATTTTCTACGCGAGCAAAGCCAACATTGCCCCAGGGAAGCCCAACTCTCAGAATCCTCTAATTAGCCAGTCAGCTTAGCCTCATATTAATACCAAACACCACAGGCTTAATATCCTGGCTCCAGTAATCTGTATTTTGTGTCGGGTGAACTGTGTGTCAAGCTCATTCTTGGGTGAGAGCACCTGCTGCTGCTGCTCTGGCGGCGCTTGAAGAGCCAACGTCACCCAGCAAGAGTCAGCCGCGGATTCTCCGCTCACACCTCTGACGTCCGCTCTTCTTCTCGCCCTCTATCTGCTCCTGACGCAACTTACTGCTCCTGCTGTCGTCGTCTTATTGCTTCATCCCCAAATTCACAACCGGCACTGGAGCAGAGGACGGGGAACCAACTCGGGTGGTGCAGCTCATTCATTTAAGTACACAAAGCTAATGAGGCTCACATTTATGTATCGAGTCATTTAATGAAGGACACAATCGACCCTTTTTAAAGTGAATCCATCACAGGGACGAGAGTCACACACACACACCTATTGTGAAGCTTTATCCTCTCACTGCTCTGGCTTTGATTTCTGAAAACGTGCCACAAAATCCGACACTGCTTAGTGTGTATACGTGCGTGTGCGTCCAGATGGAGGTCCTCGATGAGCTGGGATTAAAGAAACATGACCAATCAACACTGGTTTCCCATCGCTTCCCCCACTTTCCCTTCACCTTCCTTTAATCTCTATTCTCATATGACTCACCGATGTTGGTTTATTATGCTCGAGTTTGACCCCGTCGGCCAGAACTCTGACTTGGTGAGTCACGTGTGGCGCGGACTACATTTAGCAGAGTCCAGTGGAGGCAGGTTGTCAGCTTCAGTTTAGTGACGCTTGGTTACATCATTTTTAGGGACACATAGAATCTTTCAGCCACACGAGTCATTCCAACATTCCCTAAAAAAGACTTATCGTTGAATTGTTCAACAGTTTTTCTCTTGCCTCACCACCTGTGCTTTTCATTTAATTGAGACCAACCAGTCCTTCATCTTACCAATGTAATGTTGCAGTTCGAGACATCATCTATTGTAAGGTATAACCAGATATATAACATGAAATATGCCCACAAAAACAATGTTAATACATATAGTTAAGCGACTTGTAATTAAATACATATGATATAGGTAGAGGCAGACACAGGGAAACAATATTATTATTCTCATAGCACAAATTAAAAAAAGAGACTAAATGGCAAAGATAAAGGATAAATAATAATAAACATTCAGACACCAAAATGTAAAAAGGAACCCCACACATATTTTATTTATTTATGAGATTAATTGAATCAAAGGTAGAGGATGGGCTGTCTTTGTGGGCAGAAAGAATTAATAAAATACATAAAAGATAAATAGATTGATGCAAATATCTTTACTAGGTAGTCGAGGAACAAATGCCCCCAAACACCAAAAACACACCAGTGTAGCTCTTCTATTTAATTGTCCGTCTTTGTCGTGAGCATTAAGATCAGTGAGTTCAGAGGGCAACTTCTATGGAGAGCTTTGATTAATGTCACACAACAGAGTATTAAATATCCTCCCGCCCCAATCTTGAGGTTGTCTCTGTGATGCAGTGGCACCTCGTTGGTGTGTGTGCTCGTGCCCGTTGGCCTCACTGGGACATGACGGGTAATCCCTCCTGGGACGGATCTCTGGCCCAGAGTTTAGTCAACAGATGGAAACGGGTGGATTATCCCTATAAAAGGAGGGATGAGACCCGACAGCCGCACACAAACGGAGAGAGAGAGAGACCCATAAGTACCGGAGGAGGTCAAACACTGCCCCGAGTAGAAGGTGTTGCTGGAAAGTCTCGACTTGGTCCTCGGTGCTTTTTTAGCATCGTCAAATAATGACTATCAGAATTGTCTCACCGCAAGTACACAACTCTGACGGGATAGTAACAGTGACATGCGTCTGTGTGTGTTGTGCTTGTTGTTGAGCAGAGATGCAGGACAGCAGCGGTGAAGGATGGTCTGACATTTGAATTCAAAATGTACAGAACGGACATCACGCTGCTTTCTGGAGAACCGCTCGTACAAAGAACTTCACACATTTCACACGGCACTCTCTCGGGTCCTCATTCAGGCTACTTATACGTGTATTATTATTATTATCATACAGCGTTACTTAGTAAACCGTCCAGCATCATATTGGATTTTAACGCTCCATTTTTAAACAGACAATAAGTAAATTGAAGTCCAATGTGCTGGTGAAAGACTCTTTTTCACTCGTCACTTCAAGGACACATTTTAACGCAGGACTTTTACTGTGTGGTATTAACAGTGTTTTACTATTATTAGTTATTCAAACGTCCAATGCATTTATATATATTTCAGTGTAAAGAGTCGACATGCGCACAGAGGCTCCGTCCTGTTTATTGATGTTGAACGTGTTGCGTGTCCAAATTGCACCAACTTTGATGAAGTGATCCACTGGATCCCCATCAACACACCTGCTAAGTATGAAGTAGATCACATGAGCGGTTCTTGATATATGCTGAGGACACAGACAGACATGTTTTACTTTACAGTTAAATAATGTTTATTTACAGCTGTCGGAAATATTTCTGTTCAGCAGATTTAAGGAGTGCATTTTTTTGCTCTTTGGAAAAAATACAAAAATGGATTGTGCTGATTTAATTTCTGTATTGAAATGAAAGAAATTAAGAAAGAAGAAATGGTGAATAGCTAAATATCTCTTTTGCCACGTGCACATAGTCGATGATGCTTCAGTACACACGATCCTAATCGTAAGCCTTACGCAGCAGGAAGTCCTACCTGGTCGTTCTAGGAAAGTACGTCCAGTCCTGATGAGCAGCATCTGTTTTCTTCTCTCCATGACACGGCAAAAACTCCTCAGCCTGCTGACGTGGAGCGAACCGGAAGCTCGACTCTTCTCCGTGTCATTCCAGTTGTTTACATGTGACTCATCCGATGCCTTCAGTGTAGGCTGAGGTGGCTCGGACAGTTGCACGCTTTCTTTTTGTGTGTCAGCAATCAGCAGATTGATGTGTTTGTTTTCCTTGTTTATCAGAGTGCCAACTGTTCCAGTCAAGAACCTGAATGGATCAAGTCCTGTACATCCTGCACTGGCAGGTAAATCAACTGAGGCAACTATTTTTTTTCCTTCTCCCTCATTATATTTAAATCCATCAAAAGGGCTTGCTTAAAAATAGGTCTGCTCTCTAAACTTTGAGGATGCGTCTTTCTTCATCGAGCTCTTTAAATAGACTTTTATGTGACACTGATTTACTGCCCTACACAGTTAATGACATTTAGCCCTAAATATAACGAGTAAACCCTCTGACCACACCTCTAGAGCATGGTTAATAGATAACTTAATAGATAAAAAGCTCATCAGGCACTGACTAAACCCGAAATACAGTGTGGCTCACTTTCCCCCTCTACTGGCTGTTTCCAGGCATTACAGGCATCCTGATGAGCGCAGCGGGACTTCCTGTCTGCCTGACCCGCCCTCCCAAGCTGGTGCTTCATCCTCCACCCGTCAGCAAGAGTGACATCAAGCCCATCCCCGGTCTGGGCCACTGCTGTCGCAAAACCACAAAGAAACAGGCTCGTAAAGGTGGGTCTGA
Source organism: Pseudoliparis swirei (assembly GCF_029220125.1). NCBI lineage: Eukaryota > Metazoa > Chordata > Actinopteri > Perciformes > Liparidae > Pseudoliparis > Pseudoliparis swirei. The sequence continues at coordinate 11,501,111 of NC_079408.1, forward strand.
CAACGAAGCCCGCTTGTGCGTTCGCGTTTTTCCGCCCGTGTGCATTCAGGTCCTAAACGCATCGTCTTGTTTGTGGTTTCCGTCTCGTAGGGAAGACCCCTGAGGAGGTGGTGAAGAGGTACCTTCAGAAAGTCCGAAATCCACCAGAGGAGGTGAGTTCCCTCCCGTGCTGATGTTTTTTTTGTTCGTTCATTTGGAAAGACCTCTTTTTCATGGGCTGAACCTCAGAAGCCAACATGAGGAAATCGCGTGTTGTCGTCCGTCTGTCTCCGACTGGGCAAGTCGTAACTCGTACTCGTCCCCCCGCGTCAGGACTGCACCATCTGCATGGAGGCCCTGGCCGGGCAATCGGGCTACAAAGGCCCCGGCGTGGGTGGCATCTCCCGGGCCGAGTCAGTGGGCCGCCTCGCACAGTGTGGCCACCAGTACCACCTCCAATGCCTCGTCGCTATGTACAACAATGGCAACAAGGACGGCAGCCTGCAGTGTCCGACCTGCAAGACCATCTACGGAGTCAAGACCGGGAACCAGCCGCCCGGCAAGATGGAGTACCACGTCATCCCGCACTCGCTACCCGGCCACCCGGACTGCAAAACCATCCGTATCATTTATAACATCCCTCCTGGCATCCAGGTAAAGCGCGAGCTTCTAAATGATGACGACAGGATTTTTCTTGGATGATGTAATGACCTTTTTTTTGCCGTCGCTGTTTAGGGCCCAGAGCACCCGAATCCAGGCAAACCCTTCACTGCCCGCGGGTTCCCCAGACACTGTTACCTCCCTGACAGCGAGAAGGGACGCAAGGTGAAGTCTCTTCTGCGGTTTAACTTCCCGGTTGGGTTCAAGTTAATGTGACTGTAGTGGCACTCCGGATAGTTCTGGGTCTTCTGTGCCACAATTTTGAGTTCAGTCTTAGAAACTATGAATTGACACGTGAGTGAGACAAGTAGTTCTTCCATTAAAAATGTTTACTAGAAAATGTAGAGTTACGTGTTCACACGGTCCAAAAACTATGTCGCTTCCAACGTCTCTGAGCTCAAAACCCGACTGACAGTCCAACACGCAGGTGTTATACTGACGTAACGTCATCTCATTGGAAGCTTACATTCTGACAAGTTATTCAGCTTTTAAATACAATCCTAAATTATATATGTGAACCTAATCATTCTTTCAAATCATAATGAAAAAGATCTATCTTCAGTTCCCTTTTAAAATCTTTTTAAACTAAATTCTTATAACAAATGAAATCATGCATTTGGCTCTTACAGTGACTAAGCGTCGTCTTTTCTTTCTTCATCTCTCCGTCCAGGTTCTGAGGCTTCTTCTGGTAGCGTGGGACCGCCGGCTCATTTTCTCTGTGGGTACATCCAGCACCACGGGCGAGTCGGACACAGTCATCTGGAACGAGGTGCACCACAAGACGGAGTTCGGCTCCAACCTGACGGGCCACGGCTACCCCGACCCGGGCCACTTGGACAACGTTCTGGAGGAGCTGAAGGCTCAGGGCATCACCGAGGAGGAGTGCCTGCCCAGAGACTGAACAGACGCTGTAGACGCATCTTAAGAAACATCCTGGAACGGGATCCACAGCCGGACAGACAAATTAACTTAAAAAAGTACGCTAAAAAAAAACGTTTACCGAACTGAGAAGAGAGGAAAACTTTCACGGGAGCGTTGGAGAAAGTGTTTCAGCCGACTGCATGAGTCAGTTACGATACGCGGGAAGACTTTTTTCTTTTCTCCCAACGCAGTAACCAGTGTCAAGATCCAAGATGTTATTCAGTGAGACATTTGAGACCACTGTGCACATACAAGTCAGTGTTGGTTTCAAAAAAACAAACAAAAAGAACAACAACTGTCATTTATACTGTGAGACTTCATTTCAAGAATGTAACTAAGTGGATTTTGCCGAATTGATCGAGTGTTTACCACGACGACTGCTGCTGCTATGTGGAACTGAGAGGAGGTGAAGCTGAGGAGGAGTGAAGCTGAGGAGGAGTGAAGGTCTGTACGTTGTTTCAAGGCCAGAAGCAGAAGAAACGTGTCATTGCAGATAAATATTTCAAATGTATAACTGGATATCTGAGCATGAATATTTGCTGACCTCTAGTGGTACTTTTCCAGAACTACATTCCTGTTTAGGTTTGATTTATATTTTATTGTATTGTTGTATATTATGAATACTTGATGTATGATATTGTTTCCATTCTATCATGTTTTTAAAAAAAATATTTTAATTAGACATTTTGTTTTATATGGTGTGTTTCTTTGCGTTGTTTTCAGGTGTGGGGTGAAGTTAAGATACACTGCTGTTTGCCTGACACTTTATATGCCATAGACCAGCCCCCTTTCTTTAACAAAATTGTTTTTCTTCTCAGTATTTTGTATTAGATTAGTTCACAAACTGACATTCCTTAATTGTTCTGCCCTCAGAGCATGGGTGCATTTAATAGCTTTCTATGTCTTCTTGTATCTGCGGTAATGTTAAGAACTGATAGACATGGATTACACCATTCCCCCCCAGGAGGAGTAAATTCCCAAAAAGCTAGGATTGGACCTCCTGCCTGAGCTCAGACTTGCACAGAGCTTTCTACTTAGTATCAAAATGAACCAGACAGCTTGTATCTACTGTATTAGTGTGTGTACGAAACACACACCAGCCTCAAATGCTCTCCTCGCACGACAAAATGTGCTCATCAGTTGTTTTCATCATGCGTTGTTTTTGCCATGAGCGGGTGCAGAAGACTCTCTTGATGTGGATCCAGCTTTGGCCAACGTGGTCCAGTTAGTGTGCATTCGGCCCGTTGTGGACCAGTTAAATATGAGGTACAGTAGACGAGATGTACAACCGGATGTGTTGACATCCTAATGTAGGCCAACATTAAAAGCATTTATACTTTATGATACTTACTGTATGCACTGTACTGTATGTTTGTGTTTTATGTGCACAAATTTGCATTAAACGTTTTTCTAAGGTTTAAAGAGATAACAGCACTTTACTCTGGTCCTTCGTTTTATATCTACGGTGTGTTATTCAAGGTTTACTAAACTTCATATGTGTGCAAGATTATATTGCATAAAATGTTTGCTCAGCAACAAACAACAGTTTGAAATATAAAGATGTGATGGAGTATAATGCCGACCTGATCAGAGGATGAAGTCGCTTGTCCTTTGCATGTGTTGTAATCTGAGTTTCTCTCTTGCTTTGTTGACATTGCCGGCCTGCAGGCCTTTTGGTTAGCCGCCCGTTTAACCCCCACCATGTGAAGGCCATACATATGCTCTGTAATTCAAATGTAACACCTTCTAAAGTAGGACTTTACAGCAGATGCTGTCGCACACTTTCAATTAAATTGAATTTAAATACATTTATTTAGTAAAGCCTAAAATCACAAATCATGAATGTGCCTCCGTGAGCTTTACAGTCTGATGCGACATCCTCTGTCCCGGGACCTCACATTGAAACGTGAAAAACTCCTCCGAACCCATCGGGGGAGCGACAGGAGGATCCCTCTCCCCGGATGGACAGAAATACAATAGATGTTGTGTGTACAGATGAATAACATAACAGGGTTATAACACATTCAATGCATATGACACAACTATAACTATAAGCGCTATCAAAGAGGAATTCTTAAGCCTCCCCTTATGTGGTAAACACTAATGAATACTGAATGTTATAGCTTTGTGCAACGCTAACGTTTCATTTGTGTGAGCACGATCGGTCGATTTCTTCTCCCAGAAGATTTCTGAAGCCATGAATGTTACATCACATCTCTCTGTGGCGACATGAAGGGGAAGCTGCTGATTTATAGGATTAACAGGTTATGCTTGACTTGCCAGAATGTTTGGGCCAGAGATGCATCCTGATTCTTGCACTGCAGTTTTTTTCCTTTTCAAAAGCTGGTTCACACACGTCATCCCATGGGTTTCAGTGTGTTCTGCAACTCTGTGCTGCTAGTGCACTGTTGAATGTACTGTTCAACCACCTGGAAATGTCATTTAATCCTTTGTATAAATATGTGTGGAAAGAGTAAACATGTTGCACTGCAGTACAAAATACATGCAATTTGAATATACTGTCCAGTATAGTGAAGTGGGACAATCTAATGGAATTTATTTGCGCAGTATGTTGCACTGGATTTATTATAGTTCATCGTCCACTCTGAAATAATCTATTTAAACTCATTAAAACTATTTTTTTTGCTATTTAGAAACTATACAGCATTTACTTTCAGACGTCACTGTGTTACAGATGCAGTTACAGATACATGAGCTGCCAGTGGGAGCGAGATGACATTACAAATCTGTAAAAGTCTCCTGGAAATGACTGTAGATCCTGTCCGTCTTGGGATTTTATAGATGTGGATACATTACTTCAAGACAAGAGCGGCGCATGACCAGTTTATCTGCAGATTAGTCTGGCTCCTGGATTAGTAGTCTGGATTACTTCCACTTTAATGAATGAAAGAAGTGTGCGGAGATAATTAAACACAATTATAGTGGACCCCAGCAAGAGGATTTAGTCAGGATACTGAAAAGCACAAGGGTTAGTGACTATTCACATTGACCAGTGGAAAAAAGTAGTATTTGAGTCAGAAAGCAATCAATATAAACCAATACCCAAAAGGCTAATTCACTTTTTAGAGTCACACATATTTTACTTGCACACTGGAGGCATCAGTGGATAAATAAACACACACAAAAACCTTTCACATCAACTTTCGTTTTGCCCTTCCTTTTCTGTGGCCGCAGAGATTAACGTTAGTGTTAAGTGACAGATGTGATGGCTCGGGCAAAGAAGGCACATTTGTGGCTTAAAAATGCCCCGGCCGCCTGTCAGGATCCTGAGGAGCAGATGGGTTAAATATCCAATCAGGCCAGAACTGAGTTAAACCGCACTGACAGCAACTAGTGCCACGAATAAAGATGAAGTGACGGCGGGCTTGTGTGTCAGTGGCTTAGCCTTTTCTGCACCATTTCGGGTATCACAAGTACATTTGAAGAGACAAAGAAAATGGCAAAATGCTGCAGGGAGAGAGCAGTTGGAGCTCGGTGCGGTGTGGCTTCGATGCATAAATATTCCTGAAAGAACGGTGGGAACAAAGAGGGAGGAAGAATTGAAGGGGAGCAAGAGGCATGGGGGGAAGTAAATGCACATAATATGGTAGATTAGGGCGCTTGAGATGGGGGTAGGTGGAGATCCGCCCCTTGCTGAGATCTAAATGGGGGTGGGGTCTCCAACTGGTCAGAGAAACCCCTCCTGCCGGGGTCCATTGTCCTCAGCCCCCCGGCTATGAATAGAAAACTGATTACAGATTACAGAGCAGTCAGCAATTTGTATTCCCCCCCCCCTGGTATTTCCACCTAAAGTGTTTCCCAGTGAGCTGTTTTCCCCCCCCTCTTAAACTGCAGACTAGAAGCGTCTTCCTCTCTTCTACATCGCACGTGAAGCAAAACCTCCGTCGTCTGACTTGTCGATTATTAAAAGCTTTTAAACGGAACAGTGTGTTGGCCGACGTCCAAATCCAGTGCCTTGTTGCCAGGGAAACACATACCTTGAGCTCTCGTTTTTTTTTTTTTTTACTCCCTCGTCCCCAGAGGCTCATATTTCAAAACTGTCGGCAATCTCATGCGCTCACACTGCTGCCTTTCAGCTAAAAGCTTTTTGTACTGCTGGTGGAGCAGAGTGGAGGGGAAAGGAGAGCGGATGGGAGTGGCTAGAGGAGAGGGAGGGGAAATGAAGAGCACGGCCTCCCTCTGCGTTGCCAAGGCAACGTGATGTCACGATGACATCACGCACCACTAAAAGCTTTTAACTGGATTCCTCTCCCGCCTTAGGCCCCATTTTGAGTCCTCTTTCAGCTAGGCTAGGGGGAAGGGCACAGGCAGGACGGTGTGTGTGTGTGCCTGCTTGCATGCATCCCTCCCTCACTGCAGACTCAACACGGCTCCTAGCACAGTAAAAGACTTTCAAATCCAAGCGCCACAGAGCCTGCTTCTGCAAACACAGGCCTAAGAGACACCCTTTTTCAACCCAAAAATGGCATCCGAGGACGGTTTCAGCTACCTCATGGCAGGCCACAATGAGAAACACAGGCGGGCGCCGAACTGGACCGACGGCGAAATGAAAGCCCTGCTGTACGTGTGGGAGGACCACCACAACGAACTGAAGATGAGCAAGAGGAACGCCAAGGTGTACGAGAAGATGTCCCAGAGGTTTTACCAGCTGACGGGAGAGCAGCGCTTCAAAGAGGAGATCAAGATGAAGATCACCAACATGTCATTTCAATTCAGGCGAGTACAGCAGGTCAACACGGTCCAATCAGAGCTGTGACAGCAAACTCCAGCTGTTGCATGACTTTAAACATCCATGTGTGTATTTTTTGTTGTTTTTGTTTCTCTTAACAGGCGACTGAAAAGCGTCGTTTTTGAAAGCGGGGAGACGCCGGATTGGCCGTATTTCAAGGCCATCGAGAAGATCCTCTCCAAGCCGCTGGACAACGGGCGGGTGAACTCTTTGGAGTCGCAGGACTCCGCTGCAGGCCCCTCCACTTCCTCCCAGTCGACAGACAACCTGGTGCCCCCCTCGGAGGAGGGGGGGATGGGCTTCCTGCCAGAGTACACGGGCTCCTCAGACGAGATGGAGATCAAACAAGAGCTGGACTCTTTGAGCTCTGACAGCGAGACTCACACGCAGGGATCCAGGTAACAGGAAGTAGTGATCTATATTTATTTGTGAAGAAGAGAAAGCCAAAATCAGTCAAAACTAAAGGGCAGACAACTCAAGATTAGCCTTCAGGCGTATTTTGTCGTCTTCCTGAGCTGATGGAGTTGTCATAGAGAGAAAGATATTTATCAGAATCAGAATCAGAATCAGTTTTATTGGCCAAGTAAGTTTGCACAGACAAGGAATTTGACTTGGTAAAGTGACTCTATGACATTATCATAAGAGATAACATTAAATATTAAACGCTTTGATGTGATACTTTCACATGACAAAGATGTGATCAAACCACCTAATATCACGTCACTGTGTTAACAAAATAGCCTCCATGACGTCTTAACTGAACCTGCAAACTCACAAGTAAACACGCTATCGGGTATAACTTCTGGAGCTGCACTTCAGAGGGCGGAGCAACGTGTAACTACCGCACAAAGTTGAAGTTGTAAGTATTTTACAACAAACAAAAAACGACAATCTTTGGAAAAACGTCAGGAACAGGTGAGGAATCACATGAATTATAGAACATTCAATACGAATGAAACATGATGTATTCCTCTTCTTTTCCCTGAACTGAATGGAACTATTTCAAGGGAACAGGAGTTTCCTTTGGCTTTTGCCAAGTCTGACTTATGATTATTCAGTGATTATCTTATGCTCGCTTGAGCTGTCAGTCGTCGGCTGTTTGTTCTGGTGTTGAGCAATGTTGTAGTCGCTGATAGCGATGGTAAAACCTTTACTTTGTGTCTGGTCTCAACTCAAATTGACTGCATTCTGGCTTTTTTATACATTGATATCAATTTAATTTGTTTATTTCGTATTTTTCGTAACTTTTAAAGTACTATTGGTCCTTAAATTCGACGATTTCTGGCTTTTTGAGAGAGATGCTGATGTATGTGTCTTACTCAGACATTATCTGCTCTGAATGGTGCCCTCTCTGTTCTCCAGCTCTCACCAGACTTCAGCCAGGAAAAGACACGCCAACAAGCACCTGTCCATGAAGAGAAAGAAACTGCGGGTGATGCAGGCCATGTTACAGCAGCAGAAGAAGTCGAGCCGCGCCATCGAGGAGACGTGCAGGGAGGTCCGACGCGCCATGCAGCAACAGAACCTCCTGCAGGTCCAGTGTCTGCAGCTGCAGGAGCGTATGATGAACCTTCTTGAGAAGATGATCCAGCCTCCCTCCGCCACATCAGCATCGTGGGGTCAGAGTGCGGTCAAAGATCCAGTGAACCCATGAAGTGTGAGGGTTCTGGTGCTCTGGGGGAGATCAAGGTCTGGCCTCACTTATAGCAACGTTGAAGCAAGAATAGAATATATTTATTTTGGATTTCAGTTCAATACAGAACATTTTGAAGGTCTGTCATGTTGCATATGTTAAAAGTTTAGCTCGTGTCAGTGCCGAGAGGTACAAAGTTATACTGTTACGGTTTTTTAAAGTGTCATCAGCCTGGATATCATTATTGGAATGGACCATGTTAATTAATAACCAAAATGACACATGCTGGCACTTATGCATCTAATGTACACTACTGTTCAAAAGTTTGGGGTCACCCAGACAATTTCGTGTCTTCCATGAAAACTCACACTTTTATTTATCAAATGAATTGAACATTTCATAGAACATATAGTCAAGACATTGACAAGGTTAGAAATAATGATTACTATTTGAAGTATTAATTTTGTTCTACAAACTTCAAGCTCAAAGGAAGGCCAGTTGTATAGCTTATATCACCAGCATAACTGTTTTCAGCTGTGCTAACATAATTGCACGGGTTTTCTAATCAGACATTAGTCTTCTAAGGCGATTAGCAAACACAATGTACCATTAGAACACTGGAGTGATAGTTGCTGTAAAAGGGCCTCTATACACCTCTGGAGATATTTCATTAGAAACCAGACGTTTCCACCTAGAATAGTCATTTACCACATTAACAATGAAGAGAGTGTATTTCTGATTAATTTAATGTTATCTTTATTGAAAAAACAGTGCTTTTCTTTGAAAAATAAAGACATTTCTAAGTGACCCCAAACTTTTGAACGGTAATGTATGTCAGGCCCCAATGTGAGCTTTTATTGTAGGGATAGCTGTATCAGATCTTCTGTCGTGATTATTTGTCAATTACCCTTTTAAAATCCCTGTGGGAACAACAGCGTTGCAAAAAAACGGACTTATTTTGTCACATTTTCACTGTGCCAGTGTAATTATGCTGAAACAGAACAATGTGTCGTAGCATTATGAAGCAGAAGTTGAGGCAATAATGAAGGGATTGGAAATGTCAGCACATATTAACATAACTGGCTGCAGCCCATACATGTCTATTTTGTGACTCTTATTTAGCTGCAATAAAAAAATATCTGACAATTATTGAGTCCACTGACTATTTTTTTCTGTTTATATCCAGCAAATTCAGATTGTACGTCACTGTGACCACACACACTGGCTCTCTGCCTCCACACTAATTGGACTGACTGAGGAAACATAAATAACATGCAGATCATGCATGGCATTATTATTTTAGGATTGGAAAATGGCCAAATGGAGACCGAAACATAACAAACTGTTTTCTGTAATTTCTAGAATATGCATTTCTGCTGAAAACAACACACAGTCTGCCATTATTTATCATCTTTCTTTTTTTTTTTTACTTCAGAGTAAAATATTGACATGCAAAATGCACACACGGCAAAATGTTAAAGTCTTTGCATTTCAGCCTATTTTAAGAGGATTTGGAGAAACTGGGGATTAAGTTAGTTTCATCGCACAATGCACCAACTCCATGGAAGTCACTGCTTCATGAAAAAAAAATGCAAGACTCTTGGTTGAAGATGATAAGCAAATATTGCTACCTTTGATAGTGCCGTTACCAAAACTATACATAGAAAATAAACAATTGCTTCATGACAAAGGGCATTCACATATTCATTAGTAATCACAATGTGACATCTTTTATCAAACCCTCCTTGCAAATGTGTCGGCTGCTGCACATGTGTAGTGTAGCCACGTGACCGTTGCTGCCCTTTGACCAGAGAGGTATTGTTTACAGACAGACTGCAGTCAAGTGCAAGGGGCGAACCACATGCACAGTGATTGACAACATTGCAGTAACAGCAGAATCATATAGTTAGGGCTGAATCAGGTTTGCCCTGGTCCAGCCCCTTGATATGCTGCTATAGGCTTATAGCTGCCGGGGGACGTTTAGGATGCACTGAGTACCTATCTCCTCTTTTTTCTCTCCTTAAGGATGAATTTTCATCTCTCAATCACACGTTACTAACTCTGCTTTCTCCCCGGAGTCCTTTTGACTTCACGTCTCATGGGGTCATCGGACCCTATGAGACGGCATAGATCCTATCTGCCTGATGGATCATCGAGGTCTGGGTCGTGGAATTCCTGCTACCGACCACGCCACTGTCCTGTTGAGACTCCGCCCACTGTTGAGACTCCGCCCACTCCTCCTCCCCACCGCCATCTGCCTGATGGATCGTGGAGGTCTCCATCGTGGAATATGCCTACTATGAACTATTCATACACTCTGTCATATTCATTGAATGTATTTAAACTCTAAATCTGTCCTTCTGTACACATTACATCTATTGCATCTGTCCATCCTGGAGAGGGATCCTCCTCTGTTGCTCTCCTGCAGGTTTCTTCCCTTTTTTTCCCCCTGAAGGGTTATTTGGGAGTTTTTCCTGGTCCGATGTGAGGTTTTGGGGCAGGGATGTCTATGTGTACAGATTGTAAAGCACTCCGAGACAAATTTGTAATTTGTGAAATTGGGCTATACAAATAAACTGAATTGAATTGAATTGAATATAGGTAAAACTTATAATGTGTGGGGTTTATTTTTTTGAAATCTATATTGAAATGCATTTTAAAATGTTGATATAATAATAACAGGGTTTAAGTCACACTATTTATATATATATTGACGTGGCGTTGTTCAATAAAAATAAAGAAACTATCCTTTTAATTGAGTTTTATCTGCAAAATATAGACTGTCAACAGGCATCACCATCAGCCAATAGCGTCCCTTCATGCGTTTGAATATTGAACGTCACAGACTTGGTGATTGGCCAGGAAAGGAGGTCACGTGGTCCAGAGACGTTACGCTGTCATGGTTACGATGAAAGACGCTGTGTGATCTCTGCCAGCAGCGAATGGTGCGCGGCGGTGCTCGCGCGCTGCCACATGGACTAACTACTGAATCACGGCAGTGAAAGACAGCTTCGGAGCACCAAAACGAAAGACACATGTAAACTTTTCGACGTTAAGCAACGTCAATGTTAATCCGGGGCAGCGTTTGTGGATTTTTTTTCATTTCCGTAAAAGGTAATTTGTAAAGTTCGTCCTCGCGCAGCCTCGTTGTGGCGATAGTTTCGGATTTAACGTTGAATGCGAGCGTTTACACTTCTTTTAAATTTAGGTTGACTGATACAAAATACAAAATGAAACCACTAGGCTTCGTGTTTCCGTAGTTTTACATGTTTACTTTGTGTGGTCAGCAAAGTATTTGACCATTTGAAACCAGTGGTTCACCGAAACCATTGAAATGTTGCTGGCCACCTGGCTCTGTTTTTTTGGGGGGGGGGGGGTGCAAGCTGTGCTGGGCCATGAAAGCTGTCTGTGACTTATCTCTGACAGATAATTGCTTTAAAAAGATTGATGTCAGTCTTTGCTTGGCTTGTAATGGACTTTAGTACGAGTAAGAAAGAGCTGGAGCAACACCCTGCCCATAATGTGTAAAGTGTATTTATAATTCTGTTTATTTTTTTGTCTCAACAAGAAGTATTATTCACGTATAACATTTTTATTTAAACACAACCTAGTCATTATACGGTGTGATCTGGAGCTGAAACAGTTACCTGGTTAGGTCGAGGTCATCACCAGTTAATGAATGAGTTACAATATGTTATGATTTATTGATAGTTTTCGAAAAAAAACATAACGCCTGTTACAGCTTCTCAGAAATGGAAGCTCTCTTTTATATTGTCTCAAATGGCTGTTAACTTAAAAGCATTGATGTTGTTTCGACAAAATATTGGGAAACTGTTTTTTTAAACCAATTTCACAAAGACCAAACGCAATTCATTGCGAACGAATTTGGCAGATAAAAAGATAATGACAATCAGTGCTGTGGCCCTTGTGTAATGCTTTTAATTAGTATTTCACCACATGTCTCTGTTGAAAGCTGATTATTTTCTGATCCTGTGTGATAATACTTCTGTTCTCCTTTTTTTCCCGGGGGTATAATTTTGCAAATAAACTGCTTTTAAAATATCTTCCTGTTTTTCCCCACTTTTTTTTTAGGATGACAACAACACAATAGTGTTTGCAACCTGTAAGTGCTTCAGTTCCCACACACTGGATCTCACATCACCCCGACAAGAAAGATGAGGATCCAGGGGCAGCCTGAGGGCGCACGGAGGCGTCTGGATTTAAATGTGGTCGGTGAGCTGAGGGGTGTGGAGGTCACGCGAGGTCGGGCCGGATATGGCTTTACTATTTCGGGACAGAGGCCGTGTCTGTTGAGCGGCATCCTGGAGGGAAGCCCTGCTGACCTGGTGGGACTCAAACAGGGGGATCACATCATGGCCATCAATGACAACGACGTGTCCGCTGCGTTGCATGAGACTGTGGTGCAGATGATCGGCAGCTGCAAAGGAACCTTGCATTTGGTGGTGCATGCTGCAAGCCGCATCATGGGGAACCCCGTTCTTAACGATGCAAAATTTGGGATTGGCCCGAAAAGTGGTATTTTCCAAAAGGCAGGTGTCCTCCGCACTATCTCGCACGATTCAAGCAATTCCTCCTTCAACTCAAGTCATGCTGGCTGCACCAAACAGAGGCCGGTGTCCGAGCCTGACATGTCGCAATGGTCCCAGCGGAGCGGAGCACAGTGGAAGTCTTTAGCTGAGCAGCGACGGGAGGAAACTTCCGGAGCCGGGGACCGAGACTCTGTGTTTACAGACACAGAAGACGCTAACTCAGACTGGGGCATGTTTAACATGTCCTTGGTGGTGGGCTATCTGAGCTCCATAGAGCTGATTTTAAACACTACGGAATCAGATGAGGACACTTTGAAAGCCATTCGGGAGCAAATCAGATTGTTGGGAACCGAGCAGAGTACCCACACTCTGGTGATGATGAAGGTCGTCTTTGACTGCATTCGACTTTGTGACGACGCAGGAGCTGTTTTGGCAGCGTTGCCTGCCGAGAACCTGGTTTTAGGGGCCGTGTGTGCTGAAGACCCTCGTTTTTTATGCCTGGTCACTACTGCACATATAATCAACGGCCGTGTACCCGAGGACGGTCCTCTGCGGGCCTCCTGCCATGTTTTCTTCATCGACCCAGAGCTGGGAACTCATGAGGACCATACAGGCATCGCCGGACGCTTTGGCTTTGACTGCACTCCAGATGCCTCGGGCTGCCTGGAATTCCCTCAGACTCCCCAAGATGTTCTAAACTTTGTCACAGTGCTGTACAGTGACATGGGGGAGGCTGTGGAGAGGCTTCGAGTCAAACTGGACATGGAGACTCGGCAGCAAGCCAAGGAGATCAGGAGCACGGGACAACAAGGCAGCGCCAGCAGCAATGGGGACAGCGGAATTGGAAATGCGTCCCCCCCTGAGGAGAGAGCGGACAGGGATTTCCCCTCCGCCGTCCGAAACCACCCTGGAGCCCACCTCCCCAGCTGTCCGTGGGATTCTCCCCGGGCCGAAGACCTCACTCCAATAAATCCCTCCAAGAGCGGGCGAAAACTGAATCCCGAGAACAGCGCCGGCACGCATTCCCTTTCGGAGTCACTACCTGGCCCTGATTCTCTTCACAGCTTTTATGGAGGTCCTCCACCCAGGCTCGAGTTCCAGTTTAAGCCCCCACCCCCTCCCCTGCCTTTGAGTAAAAAAGCGAACTTCTTTGGAGACCCTCTGAGAGGTAGCCAAAGGTGGTTCTCAAAGCCAAAGTGGTCGAAGGCCCTAAGCGGCGACCCTGAGCCCCTGTTGACCAGCAGCTGGTCCTCCAGCCTCGGCTTGAGCACCGGCACAAATAACCCGCCTGCCCCCATGAACCGGATCCCCTCAGACAGGTACTGCTCAGCGGGGGTCACGATGCTTCCTCCCAGGCAGGAATGGACCAGAAGGTTTCTTGAACAAAGAGAGCAACAGCGGAAAGATGACGGTACCAAAAATGTGAGTAAGACTTTTAAAAATATATTTTGTGTTCTTGTATTCCATTTTTTTAGAAGCCGGAAGAGGCAAAACATGTCCCATTGTTCATCAGAACAACAGCAAAGATGAGAGAAGTCTGATAAGTTAATTGTTTTTGGCATGAGTTCACATGGTTCTGGGTCATCTTGTGTCCACACAGCTGTCTAAGTTACGGTCTAAATGAATTGCTTCAGTGACATTAACCGGTCAGTCAATGCCAGTAAAACATGTTACCCCTGGCTATTTACCTGAAATCAAAACTTGATTTGTGTGTACTTTTTCGAGCTATTATTTTAGAGTACTGCGGAGTCTTATTTTTTTTAATTATACTGTATCCTTGCAGATATTGTTTTTTTTAGCCATGTATAAATGAGAAATCCTTGGAAGCACCGTCACACTTACGACATCTGTTTCTGTACTTCGTTCAGGTTTAACACAGCGAGACACAGGAAGTATTAAATGGTCAGGCGGAGTGGACTTTCCAGACACTGAGTGGGTGTTTGTACGCCTGCTTTTGGTGGCACCGACAATGAAATACAATAAACCTTTTCAAGCAGTCAATTGGTGCCGAGTGTGAATTGAAGTCGAGAAAGCACCTGTTTTAAGTCAATGATATCATTGTTACCTTCGCATTGAAAATGCGGAAGGTTATGTTTTGATTGCCGTGTATTTATTTATTTATTTGTATGCGTGTTACTCGCATAACTCAAAAAGTATTTTGAGTTAACCGAATCGCATGAAATTTGGTGGGATGATTGGTTATTATCCGGGGACCATTTGATTAGATTTTGTGATCGATCGGGTCAAAGGTCAAGGTCATGAAAAGGTCAGAATCTTCTTTTTACCATAGCACGGTCAATTTCTATCCAATTGGCATGCAACTAATGCCAAAATGTTCATAATTCAATGCCCAATCTTGTGATATGCGAAGGTATGCGCTCTACCGAGTGCCCATTCTAGTTTTAAACATGCAGAGAGAGGGATTTAAAAACCAATGTAATTGTTCTTTCTGCCCACAAGATGGCCCTGTGTATCCACACAGTCCCGTAAAGGAAATACATGATCTGTCTGCAGAATCTCTGTTTGTTGAACTCTCAGCCGAGATTAATGTAATCAGCCGTTAGACATGCGAAAATAGCTAAAAATAAAAAATCTGGTAATCCGAGGTTTTGTACAGGGATCTCATATTTTTTCTAATTCCCTATCTATTCCGTGACACATTTACTCCAGCTTCTATTAAATTCCTCCTCCGTGTTACTCCACTTGCAGGTGATCTCTGTTAGTTTCCAGGTGTTAACGTTCAGCCAATTCCGTGACATTAGTTTGTGTTATCCTCTCCAGATATTTATCTCCTTCCCGTTCTATTTAAGTTCAAAATACATCGTTTCTGAACTGTCGTCGACACTATTTATTGGTGTTTTTTTTGTGCCTCCGTTCAGTCAAAGCACTGAGATGTGTTTATAAATCAGAAGCCGATTGTGTCGCGCATTAGATCAGAAAGGAGCCAATCTTCCACAGGAAGCCTGCAAATTACAGGGTAGAGCCCATGTCATGCAATGGTAATTATCTGCAATTCTTCAACTCTCCATCAGACTCCGCCTCTGCAATCACAAGAACAGGGGTGATTGGTGAAACTGCTCTATCTCTTTTAAAGTGATGAAAGGCAGAACCCTATAGTGTTTTTGTCTGATCTCTTATGGCGGTTCAGTTAGTGCTGTATCGTTACCTTGGAAACAGGGTTGTAGTATATCAGGTCAACTTTATGAGACCAATCTGCATGTTGTCAGACAGGACTATGTGTCATTACTCCCATAATACGATAATACAGAAACTCCAGAGAAAATCTGAGATTTCCCGAGTGTGTCACCTCTTATGAAATACAAACACACGGGTTAGGGTGTTGAATATGCCGTCTATGTTGTTGGCCGTTGTGTCTGTGCTCATCCGTTACTCCTTTATTCTCGCAGGGCTCCAGGTTTTGGGGCCTGGGGGTGACGCGTGCCTCCAAGCGCCGCTCCTGCAAACGAATGAGCTTGGCGCGCTCGCTGGACGACCTCGGGGTAGGTGACGCGTTTTCAATATCTTTATTTTTTCTCCTCCTGTATTTTTTTCTTTTCGCAGCTTTTATATTCTGCAAAAGTTGTTTAAAAATGGAAAATCCCCCCCCACCACCACCACCACCACCACCCCTTTCTCGTGCTGCTCCACCTTCAGCTCTTTCTCAACCTTTCATTTCCGTCGCCTTGAACTCTGCGCTTGCGGCTGAACTAGTGGCACGGCGCGGCTCACAAAGTGGTCTTTGTGTGCACCAGAGGCGTGGCCCTGTTTGTTCGGCCTCGCTAATGAGCGCTGCTGCACGGCTGAATGTCGCGCTCACATTTTCTCCTTCTGATGTTGCCGAAGGAACGCAATACTCATGCACACCGATTCACATCCACAGAAATGCACGCAGGCTTGGCCGTCCTACCTCTCATAATGTCCATGAAAACGCACAAAAACAAACGTAATCCTGTGTTGTTCTATAGAGCAGGCACAGACTTACCCGCCGGCCACACGTTGTCCTCAGAGAAGCTCTCCTCAGCACTGCTGGTGAGAAGCTCCAGCTTAAGATGAGAGATGGTAAAATTAAGTTGTAATGCTTTCTTTAATTGTTGATTTACGTGTCGGTTATACCCCTCCTGATCCTTACTGTATGTTCAAATGCAAGGAACTTATTTGGGATTCTTTGTTCTGACGAATTTCATCCAGGCAGTGCCTTTGTGTGTGAAAACACACTTTTTTTTTGTTAAATACGCATTTTAGTTTTGCTTCTGTGCTCCGAGTTGGCCAATCCTCTCACCGTGTTGGTCTCCTGGTTCTGTCATGTGGTTAATTGTATTCAGTTGCTATGGTCATGGTTTCTCTGCAGTGGCAAATTATGTTGTATCCAAGAGCTTAATTACTTCTGAGTTCACAAATACTAAACAACTGACGCAGCCGTTTGCCAAGCGTTGTTAAAGTAAAACAACAAAGGTATTTTTAAAGAACCGAGTAGCCATAATCACGTTATGCTTTCTCATGTGGAACTCGTTCTCCCTGAAACCGAACGACGTTGGCCGGACAGAAAGCAGGACGCTTTCACACTTTAGCGTTGTGTTGAGTTCTTGGTTACATAATGAGTTCCGCAGAATGTAAAACCTGGACTTCACAACACCTCCTCTATCAGGAGCTGCCACGACACCAACTGGAGGGTAGAGACGGTCTATCTCGTTTGTCTCGTATCAGCTCTGGCTTCTCGCGTGCAAAGCATTATGGGTAACATTACATGATCAAGCTCTGACATGTTGGCTGCTGAATTAAAGGGATCAACCACAGCTGAGTGTGACTCGTGCTGGTGTTGTAGGTATATCATTGTTCTTCTTTGTTTTGACTATACATAAAACCTCTTTTGAAGACGGGTGTAAGAATGTTCATGTTGGATTATCTGCTGCAAAAAAAGACAAAGCCCCTTTAAAAAAAAAAAAACTAGAATAGAAATTTCCATAATTGAAAATGTTCACCGCTCTGAAAAGGAGTCGTGTTCTGGGTGTTTGAGCACAAAGCCGTATCGACTGCTGGGAGTGAAGACAGGTAAACGTTCAATTCCAGACAAACGGCCTCGAAATGGAGGTCCTTGCAAATCGTTTCTCAGTCATAACCAACATATGTAACCATCTGGACAGTCTTCATGGAGAGTGCGTACCAGTGGGCACTCTGTAACCATGTAGTAATAACAGTGTTTCTGAGTTCGATTGCAGTTCTGTGCCAGCGATGTCTCCAGACAAACACGCAGCTGTTACATTAATCGGATTAGCCGATATCTGGAGGTGAGATAACATCCGTGAAATCCCAGGACCTGCATCCGGCTCCACGGCTATTCAAACTGCGCCTAATCTTCAGGAACGGCTCAGTTTACCGCTCGCAGTTTGAAGTCCTGGCCGGCCACCATCGGGGAGGTTTTTACACTCGTCGAAGGCAATCGGATCGTCACGAAGCACTTAGCCCGGGACTCTGGTTTCAAGGGCTGAGCTTCACCCCGGGTTCACGGTCAGGGATCTGGCGGTGCACTTTTAAGAGCCCCCCGCCGCGGCAAACCCCAAACCGCTCCGACGGCGTTGCCGAGTGCGTCGTTGGAGAAGTCGTCCCACGCAAACGGCGGCGTCTTTTTACTTCAGCGACAGATTTCGGCGAACTTCGGGAGAGACGGCGAAGCCGTTGACCTCGCGCGACTCCTCGCCCGTCCATATTCAGTGAGCGAGTACCCACTCGAGGGGTTTGAAGTGGTTTCTGGTCTCTTAAATGTGTGTGTGTGTGTGTTGTTGTGAAGGATTTACCAAAGGGACTGTTCTCATGGCGAGCTCAGCAACGACACGTGATGATGCACCTGGACTCACAAGGACGCCGTGAGACCGTCTTGGAGATCACGGTCGGCGCTCCGGGGGAAAGACCCCTGCGGGTGACCCCTGTACGCGACCTCGCCGCCTGTTGGGGACGAGCCCGGAGCAACTCGTACGCCGTGCGTCACAGCGGCTCGCACAGGAATGAGGACGTGCTCCTCTCTGTCCCCGTTGCTACGACGGAGACGTGTGGCCTTTTGGCGAGTCGACTGCATTCGTGTGATTGTTTTTGGTTTTGTGTCCTCCTGGTTAAGCGGAGGGGGGGGGGGGGGTACAGCACTGCGTTTGTGCCGATTCGTCTCCCCATCTTGTGACGGAGGCTGCTTCTGATGCACGCTGAGCTTTCGTTGTCGGCTCCCCTTACGTCGGGGCATGTCGAAGAATGTGCCGCTTCGTACCTCCTGGTCTCATTTCCACGCAGAGCTTGTGGAGAGCCCGGCGGTGCCAAGGCCGCCCAGCACGACACTGTGACACTAAGAGACGCACTGGTGAAAAACATCTGTTCATGCGACTGAGTCAAAGCGTGGTGTTTTTATTCAGGCAAAATGCCTGCTGGGAAAAAGTCTGGGGCACCTCTTCTCCTGCCCCACGAGTGTGAAGTTTCTCCTCTTAGGCGTGGAGACATTAGCAGCTCTTTGTGCCGCCTGCGGGTAATGGATCTTTGTTGTGGGCGTAGCATGAAGACACAGGAGAGGGAAAGAGGAGGAATGTATAGCAAAGAGAGAAAAGTAGGGAGATAGAGAGAAGGGAGGGAGAGAGAGAGAGAAATAGAGGGAGGGAGAGAGGAGGGAGGGAGGGAGCAGGCAGCAGTGGAAGTGAGAGGGAGCTTTTGAACTCCCATTAGCTGTCAGGATTCCTCGGCTCTCCCGCACGCGCTCTCTCCGGCCCCGTTGAGCTCCGTCTCTCCCCGGCGGATGGATCGGTCTCCACGCGGCGGGCGTGTGGAGCAGCGCTGAGGACGAAGCCCGACGCAAGGCACGCGGCGACATACATGGAGCAAACTTTGACTCTCAGCGCTGTAAGTCTTGCCAGGATATCCCGGTGTGTGCGTGGTTTGTGTGTCTGTCTTCGCTTCTGCTCCGTTTCGCCGGTGCCGCGTCCTCCTCCCGCCGCGTCTCCGTCTCTGGGCTCGGTGGAGCTCCGGTTGGAGCGGCATACAGTGGCTGTTTTGTGTGGTCTGTCGGAGGAATGTTTTGACCAGTGCCAGCAGGACACAGACACGCACACGCACGCACACGCACTACGCGGCTCTATTTAGCGAAATGTGGCAGAGCATCTATATCGGGATGCGCGCGGACTTTAAATTAGACGCGGCACTAAAAGGTTGTTTTGTGACCCCACCCCACACACACACACACACACACAAGATTGTGCAGGGGTCTCTGCATGAAGTGTGTGCTTTGTTGTGCTTCACCATGAGAAGTGACCCGCTCTTGTTGTTGTTGTTGCAATCCCTTGGTGGCGTTGGATTTGGTGTGAGGGAAGCGGAGGTCAGAGGTCGGATCGAACTGAAGTCTCGCATTTAGTTTCGAGTGGATCGAACTTGAAATGGTTGCCTGTGGTTGCTGCCTTGCCTCTGCCCCTGTGCAGGCATGCCCCCCGCTCTGATTCACCAGCCCTCTTCATCACCAGCCCTCTTCATCACTCTTCTCAAGAAGACGTCCACGTGACTCCGGCGTGGTCTCTGTGGCTCAGACAATGTGTTGTAGTCCAAGCATCCAAACCTCACGAGTTGAATCATGATTATTAATAATATTCCAGTCGCTGCTAAATTTAAACGCCGTACTTCATTACACTATTTCTTCCTTCTATTCTCGATGTGGGATGTTTTAAGGTTTGAGGAAGATGAGTGTGTTGTGGGGATTAGCTGCAGAGAGAGGAAGGAGAACACGACACACAGGATCTGGAGTGTGTGTGGGTGGATCGTCTCAGGAAACGTGTCTTTAGGCTGGCGTTTGCAAAATGCAAAGACCAAGCAGCCCGACGACGTTTCCCCGAATGTCTCCAGCATGATTCCTTCTCTGCCTCTCTTCTCCCGCAAATGGGATTTATTGGAATTTACGTGTCTCTCCAAACCCACAGACTGGGGGGAAACCAGTATATATTAACACAACATAACTTGAATAGAAGTTATTTAAGTGTCCAGCTGCTCGGGGTTTTGAATATGCAACAGCCAATAACCAGATGACCAGATGTGGCCGTGGTTTGCTGAGTTTGCCGTTTGACCAAACTGTGACCGCGGAAAATACCCGCCGCCTCGGCATCTCTGGACGGAGACGCACGCAGCTCCATTTCGGGTTGTTGCCACACCAACGCTATTAGTTAGCCGCGCAGCGTTTCACCACGCCACATTGATTGCCCATGGGAAAGCGTGTGAACCGGGATGGATGAATGTGGAAGGGGTGATTCATTGTTTACCTTCCTCTATTGTACTCATTATTTCTCCGCGCCGCTGAAGGTGAACCTACTGCCAAGGGTGTGTAATTTACTCAACAAGGAACGGCTTTGAACGTGCCAAAGGCTTGTATCACGTACCTGGAAACGGTTCAGACACGACCGGTGGGCTGCTCGTCACGCTCAACTCTTTACCTCACACCCGTATCTCAGGTGACGCCGCGGAGCTTCACTTCTGCCTCGGAGACGTTGAGCAAGACGGCTCGCCTTGTTAGAACCGGAGAGGATTGTGGAGAAGGAGTCTAGCTGGTAACTTGTTGGCCTTGTGTTGGCGCAGGTTGCCCCATGTGGAACCAAGCCAAAACCGTGTCTGCTTTCCCACTGTGGAAGTCATAAACACGGATTGTTGGGGCGGCCAACTTACGCTCCCCGCAATACTGCGAGGGTTTGGCTCGGCGCTCGACTTTTGGAATTCTAAACACCAACTTTCCCTGGAGAACTGTTCCTACAACATATTCATCCCGTGGTTCCACGTCAAGAAATCCGATATATTTGTTTATGTGGCTTGGTTATTGCATGAGGTCACTGCTTTAGGTGGAGTAAACTGTGACACATGGTTCATGTGTTGACCTTCGCCGTGTGTCATGGCATTTCTAAAGGCGGTAGATAAAAAGGGTCGCCTTGAAAGGCAAATTACGCAGCGCTGTGTACGTTGTTTCGGCAAAACATGACCGGCACACATGAGTTTTTGAAGGAAAGATGCAGATGCAGACATAATGCCATCATATCGAGCTCAGCCGAGAGGGATACACTCTTTTCCAGTGTCCCTCAACCAGCTCAGGTTCCCTGTACGACCAACAGGATTAACTGTGGGGTGTAAAGTCAGGGGGATTTACACAGGATGTCACGACGGGATAAGGTGGACCCAAATGCACGACTCAGGAGACAGATAATTCAAAAAGAGATTCTTTACTGAAACCGTCGTCAAGATCGGAACAGACAGAATAATCAAACTGTGGAACGCCCGAGGGCTCGGTCGGAAAAACACAAGACAATCAGGCAGAGGACAAGTGGAAGTGAGGGAGCTAAATAGTGAGGGACTAATGAGGGGATGGGCTGCAGGTGAGAAGGGCGTGAGGACCAGGTGAAGGGAATGAGGGACTAACGAGGTGATCAGAGGCAGGTGAGGGGAGTTGGATTGACGAGATGGGAAGCAGGATCTGGAATGACGTGATAATTAGTGACAGGATGAAAACAACTACTACAAAAAGGAAGGTGTGGAGCTAAACTGTTACACAGGAAGTAAACAATTATGGCAGTCCTTATTCATTGGCAACATATAGCCATGTGCACTTCCATGAGGCAGATATTCATTTAATTCGGCACACAACAAATTTACCCAAGCCCCCAGACTCCTCAAAACACCGTGCGCTCGACTTTACGCATCAGTTACTCTTAAAAAAACAAAAACTCACAGGAGCAATTACAAGTGTCGGGTTTCAGGATGGAAAGTCCATTTCTGGTGTTTTTTTATGGAAAGAGAGAGAGCAGTAATACTGGGTGTGGTGGCACCTTATGTGGTTCAACCACCTCCAGCCCTCCAGGCTCATGTGAGCGCAGCCGTTTCTCTGTGATGATGAACTTGAGATGGGAGGGGTCACTGGCTCCAGTTTCCCTCTCCAGAGTTATTCTATTTCTGCTGTGGTAAATCCAACGTATTGTATTTGTTATTTGCATTTCCCTCCAACCGAGCATTCCTTTTGTGGCGACTCCAACAATAACGTCACGGGTCCACGCGCGCTTTTTCGGCTTCGGCGCCGTGAGCTGCGCAGGTTCAGGCGAAGCTCTCCGGATCAGAATTCACGATGTCGTCACAAGCTGGGAAAAGACACACTCTGATGTCGGTTCAAGCGCCGCCACGTTCCCGACGCAGCGAGAAGTAGGGCAGCGCAGGGGAAAAGGTAAACATCTGAAACCAGAGGAATGCTCGTATTCCCTGTCGGCAACAAGTGGTGAACACACACACACACACACACAAGCATTTACACACCGGCAGCACTGAACAAATCATAGTAATGCCACTTTAATCCAGACGGGAGCAGAGCCGTACCCATCTGCCGTGGCTAACCGGGGAGCAGGCATTAGACGGCCGCTGATGAGGGGGATTAGGAGATGAGGCGGCGTGGCGACGGCGTCTGTTTTGCATGCAAACCACTCGGGTCTCTAAAGACAGCGAGATTAACCCCTTTGTTGGCTCAGGAGATTAGATTTAGAAGTCTGGACCGTTGTGGCTCGGCAACCGAGGGCCAGACACGTATTCACCCGGCATCTTTGTTAGGTTTGATGGGCGATCCACACAGACACACACACACGTTACTCAATATGTGTTTACATTAAACTCGTAAATTCAAAGTCACAGTTTTGCTTCAAGTCCTGGAAAATGGATTTCACATCTACATTTGTACCCTTTGGATAAAACGTCTTACGGTTTAGAATTTCTGAGCGTTACATTCATGTCAACAACTGAACTCGTGAGGCAATGGCAAATATTTTGAATTATAATTTTGCGGTGCAGATCTTTCTTTTGTTACGTTTTTCAATAACATTAAAAATAAATTACATTCACTGTCCCTTTGTTTTCAGTGAAAATCAAATTAAGTTATTTCCCGGAATATGTGACAACAAATTACATCATAACTTAAGTGAAGTTAAATTTGACCACTGGCATAATTTATGAGGCTCACAAAATATAAAATAGGCATTTCTCAGTGGAGCACTATGTAAGTCACATACATATGCTGCGGTCGGAAGAGATATCCCGGCCCTTGATCCATGGACATAATACAGATAGGAAATCGGAAAGGGGACGCTAATTATGTTTGTTGTTTGCCATTCCTGACCGTCTTCTACCGCTGAAGCGTGCTGACCTCATCAGACCTTTTGCTAATGTGATTGTGCGAGTGTCGGACAGACTCGCCGTGCCAAACAAGATTTTCCCACAGCGAAAACACACTGGATCCTCCGAGAAGCAAACACCCGGTTGTCTGATTCAGCTATCTTCACTGAGATACCGCCGGGCGGGGGGGGGGTTCATAATTCTCTCCCCCAGACTCCTTGCTTGGTTGGGATCTAAATGTCTCCTCCGTCTTATCAGTCACCGCACCCTCGCCCCGTTTTGCCTCGAAAGGAAGTTGCCTCCATGCGAGGGTCTCTCCCGGTGTTATTGTCAGGGAATAGTTGGTCGTCTGCCACAGATCGCCGGCCCAGATTGTTTTTCCGATTGCCCGGCGGAGGACTCGACATTCAATTAGTTCGGTCTTGTGACGAGCGGCGCTCGTTTGTCGCTCCGAAGCCCGTCAAACGTTTTACGGAGCGATTACGTTCAAGTGGCGGCTCGGAGCTCACGTGGAACCGATTCACGAAGCGGCAGCGGGCCCTTCTGTTCATTACATACGTGAACACATCAACACAGCCGTGCACATGTGACATGTGGAAACCCAATTCAACTAAGCCTTTAAATAAACTCTGTATCTCGTCCATTATTCACGGCGACATTAGGGGCAAAAGAATGCCAGCTCATGTGCCGTGGGAGAACCTCCGAATGAGCCACCGGTGCTTTGAGAATACGAGGCCGTCCGACTTAACATTCGGCATGCTGATTGCAGAGATTGTCCAGAAATAAAAAAAGGCACAGAGCTGCAGCGAAGGCCTGGAGCGAGGCCAGGACTGGTTATTTTTGCCGGGACATCAGATGCATTTCTTGGAGAAAACACCAGTTGACATGATTCAAGTTGGGGCGGGATATCAACGGTGCTCTGTGACAGCGGCTCACGAAGTTCAACGAGTTCAACTCAAGGACGACCAAACTTTTATTTTTATGAAAATAAGTTCATCTGGTTTGCATTTAAACTGACTGGGTATTCTCTCTCTCTCTCTCTCTCTCTCTAAGTAAAGAGAGAGTGCCCCAACTGGAAACAGAAAAGGGGGAAGGCCACTGTGGTTTGGACGTGTGTGTGTGTGTGTGTGTGTGTGAGAGGGGAACATAGCGGGGAGGTTAATTCACTTGATTCCTACATGACACTGTGGCAGAGACTGAATGTATTGTCGGGCACGTCGCCATGGCAACAACCGTGGCGTACGGGATTCTTTCTTTCCTCCTTCTCAACCTCCCCTCCCTCCACCCCCCCCCCCCAACCCCTCTCCTCTTCCTCTCTCTTTCTGTCCAGTTCCTTGTCATATTTCTTCCTCTCCCTCCCTCCCTCCCTTTCTTCCTCTCTCTCTCTCTGACTTGTACAGACATGGTTTTGCGGAGTTTTGGGTGGGGAATGTTCAGGTATGCGTTTGCGCACACACACACACACACACACATAATCTGTGTGCTCCCTGCGCAGCAGACTAGGGAACAATGAGTCTCAAAAAGAGACTTTCCTTCAAGAGGACTTGGAACTTCAACACTGTGAGTAAACTGCGGTTTGCCCGGCGAGCCTCCTCTTCCTCCTCCGTCTGAAGCCGGGAGACTCCTTTTGTTCAGTCAGCTGCTTTTCTCATTAATCTCCCTCGTCGGCGCTTGTCTCTCTACCACTCCACAGAACAGCTGTTTGAAGCGCTGGGGACTCGCGGTTGTTTTGTTTTCGGGATGCTAGAATCAGCCGTGACTTGTGTCAAAGTTTAGCTGGGGCTTTTAGAAAAACACTTTTTTTTTTACCCGACTGTGGCGAAGTGCGGAGCGGGGTACATCTCAATCCAGTCTTTCAGGGAAGGAACATGCCTAAACAAGCCCACAAGGTAATACAAATCCCTTTTAGAAGATCAGAACTAATACACTCTGAGAGGTGGTAATGGGTGACATTAGCATGTGTGTAAATGGCGTCCTGGTTCGGCACCGGTGAAAGTGAGCGTTTGACGCGGCGGCTCACTCCGTCGAGTCCGTCTCTGTGGGATCGTCTATGTTCCTTCAGCATGTGGTGTCTCGGGATGCCAGACTCCATGGCTGTACCACGCTGAAGCCGGGAGAGTATTTTCCAACCGGAGAGCCAGACCCGGCTCCGCTTTGGTACTCGCTGGGACCGGATTTGGGATTTGGTCCATTTGGTTGATAACAGCTTTCAGAGGGATTCCAGCTGTGAAAATGGGACCTCTGCAATTCAGCCGTATACAGACAGGATCAAAGCGGGTCCGAAGTACCGCAGAGCCACCCACGGTGGACCGGCTCGTCACCGAGAGGTGTCGACAGAGGGAGGTGGACGAGAGGTGACGGTGGTGTGCCTCCTCGCAGGGGCCTTGTGGGCGAGGAAGCAAGTGGTGTGTGTGTGTGTGTGTGTGTGTGTGTGTGTGGTCTCACCCCTGCAGCCTCATTCATACACACAAACAAACACCACCCTCGGCCAGGCCGACCGTGTCAACTTTTACAAATGTGATGCGAGATCGTGACGTCATTTTCTTTGATCAAACCATAATAATAATTCTGACAGTGCATCTATCGGTTTAGTTTGTTTATCAAGGAAAACAACCAAACATGTGGCGTGTTTCCAGATTTCCGGTTTTCTATAATTGGAAGCTGAATGTGTTTTGGGGGTTTTGACCACCCAGCTCAGGGAACTTGTGACATGCGTTTTATAGTTTCATTAAAAATGTCATCTATTATTTTAAATTTATAAACAAATGAATCATCAATATATTTTTTTTGCTGTGTGATGATGACAAAAAAAGTACAAATAAAATCCTGCAGTGGTTATGTGCCTCCTCCTGCATACCAACACATATTTGTCATCAACATAATTCTCCTCTTGACACGATGCTTTAAATGACGAGTTGCATCAAAGAGGGGCGTTCAGTATGATTCATTTCTCCCACTCATATTACATGTCTGCGAATGAGAGGAAGTGGATATTTATCCCATTTGTCAAATCATTGCATTCATAGGTTTTGGAAAGTAGTCTTGACTCCCAAAGAATAGAGAGGAGGAAAATACACCAAATGGTTCTCTTCAGCCCGGAGACCAACGTCGTGTGATGTCGGTAAAACCAACCGCTCAATGTATATATTTAAGTTTTGCGGTTTAGCTGTTTTTAGACCCAAAGGGACCGACGTATGGAGCGGCTGTTCTGCTCGGTTCTGTTTGGTCCCCGTCCCGCCCGCCCGTGATGACTGTACACATGCGAGCCGCCACAGACGGGGGTGGCTTCTTTGGGTGTTGACTACATCGGGGTCGGGACTCAGAGTCGTATCGAGGCCGTGACAGACAATTAGTGGTTCCAGCGGTCTGTGTCTGATGGAGCTTTTTACATGTGGTACATCCCCAAAATGGAACGGGGCATCACGTCAGTGCCCCCCCCCCCCCCCCAGATGGCCGGTAACCCCAACAAAGACCAAACGGGCCGCCCCGCGGTGCGCCTGAGACGGCTATTTAGATTCACAACCGACTTCATTTTGTTCCTTCCCATTGTTCCGCGACGTCGCAGCTTCCAAGTCCGGCGTCGTGCAATTGCACGGAGGCACAGACGCGATGCACTGCTCACACCGCGGCGCCGGCCCGGCAAGAAGAGCCTCGACGAGCCTCGGATATTCACACTTTGAAGTGGCAGCGCAGGGAGAAAAAAAAACACTCTTCTGGAAATAGTCTCTCCTTCTCAGATGAATCCTCCGACGCGCCGTGTTTGTTTTGTTCTCGTGTTCTTGGACCGAACCCTGAGATGCGCCTCTCATATCCTCCCCTGCATTTAAATATATATTTGCGACAGCAGCTCCGCAATTCGGGCTTTAAATCTCTCTCCGTCGGCCTCACCAAAAGGATGCCGACTGAAACGTCGCCACGAGGATATTTGTCGATCCATCACAAGATCAGACGCGGCTCGTTTATTTGAATTTAGCTTCATTCCGTGACCAGAATTACACCCAATTATGGAAACTTGTCACCGTTCAAATTCAAAGGGGAACTTGTGCTGTTGTCTTTTTATTCATGGTCGTCTTCACGCGCATACACTCCCGAGTGCTTGAATTAGCAAGTGAAAAGAGGACCGTTACGGCCAGTGAGGGCCTCTCCACTAGCTCTGCCTCATGAGCTCGGATCTTTGTGACTGCAGTGAGCAGGAATGCACTGCGTGTGTGTGTGTGTGTGTGTTTGTTTGTGTGTGAGGATAATATAAAATAAAGGGTGGGTCCTGCTGTGGAGGTGTGAACAGCTGTGTGTGGCAGAGGCCTGGGGTCCTCCCACTGCCAAATTGATGGCCTTGTGTAAGGATTCCAGATTCTACCTTTCCCAGTAGCACCCACACACACACACATACTCTCACTTACAAACCACAAGGACACACACACACACACACACCTCAGAGCGACTGGTGGGATGCCTGAAGAGACGCCGCTATCTTCAGTGTCTTGTCTGGGCACAGGCGGTCAGGAGGGCAGCCTCTCACTCATGTCTCCCTTTGTTCTCTTTCAGTCTGCTGCTTCCTCCGATGGCGGTGAGTACAATTCCTTTATTCCCACTACTTTTAAAACACGATTCCGGAAGCATCTCAATGTGATCGTTTGATGTGAAGCGCGGGGGATAAAAGGAAATGCCTCGCCGTGCGTGAGGAAACTCCTCATACTGAGAAACGAGATTGGAGTTTTTTTTCTTTTTCACCGCGGGAGCTTTTTAAACTTGCTTTTTTTCAGAGTCTTGCAGGTTGATTTCTCCACTTATGCTCGACGCTCAACTTTGCAGTTGCTCAACAGAAAAGGTCTCATAAAAAAGACCCGGCGAGGAGGAGGCACAGTGGGCAGCGGCACGCCTCATTGACAACGAGCGTGTTTTGGGTTCACGTCGTCCGGTCCTCCTTTTCACTGCAGTGTTTAATAACACTCTTATAACGCGCCGACCGAGGCTGCGGCGAGGCCGGCACCAGACATGATGTTTGCTTTCGAAAGCCGAGCGGCACACAATGCGGTCGACGCGTCTTCCGAAGCCTACGTGCTAATGCGTTTAAATCAAGTCCAAACAAATGGCTTGTCGGCAGACTTTACACGGGGACTTCCAGCGGCCCGGGGGGGGGGGGGGGGGAGCAGCCATTTGGGCTTCATCGTAAGAAAGCGAATCCCACAGATTCTCCCGCTTCATGTAGAGTCCGTGCTCGTTTAACCCTCCTGTTACCTTAGCGTCAATTTGACCCGATTCAATGTTTAATGTCGGTGTTCTTTGGGGTCAATTTGACCCCAGGCTGTTTTTCACTGTGACAAACATATAAGAAATATCAACTTTTATATATATATTTAAAGGGCTATTTAGGTAGTCAACAAACAAACATAAAGTGCCTCACACTTAAACTTGGAAAACAATATTAATTCTAATAATTTTCTGGAGGTTTTAATTGCTGGGGTCAAATTGACCCCACGGGTAAAATATGTCAGTAAATATAAAGGTAACAGGAGGGTTAAACATTGAATGGGGTCAAATTGACCCGAAGGTAACAGGAGGGTTAAAGGCGTTCGGCTGGACCGACGCCTGGGACCGAGCTGTGTTCCTAAAAGGTCACGTCGAGGCCACCTGGGTCATATTCTGAAAGCCCTCACTGTGCAGCTGTTGGTGACGTCGTGGACTATTCTCAATTGAACTCCACCTATTTGTAAATCCATCCCACTTCTAGTGCAGGCGTATCGATAAGATGAGGATACGTTCGGGCGCATCCTTTTACCCGTTGCCCGTGCCAACCGGTTGACTCTTATATCTCTCTCCGTGACCCTTTTGTTTTTTCTGTGGGTGTTTTCTTTTCTTTCCCCCCCACTGTGCCCGCCCGGCCCCACGGCTGTAAAGTAACCATCTGCTGCCATGATAGGAGGCGCTGTGCTGGCCCACTAAAATTGACCAGCAGCCCTCCCTCCTTGTGTCCTTCCAATCATCCTCGTCTCCTCTGTTGTGTGTTCTTTTCTTCTGCCCTCTGTCCTCGCCGCCCCATCTCGGCCCCTTTCTTACCAACCGAGTGACATCTGCCGTTAGTCAGATGCAATCAGATCCGTTAGCCTTGTTCTGTCACACTTCCGCCGTAACATATTTTGCACTTTGACTTTCACTTAGTGTGTGACACTTACCGGTGGGAGGTGCAGAACTGGGTACAGTGGAGAGCCGTGAGCTTTTCCTTTCAAGTCCCTTGGCCTTCACTTTACGCTCTAATCCGTTTTCTGTTTGCAATTATGCTCAGGGCGCCTTTTGACTCCCCTTAATGTCGAGATCCTTTTTTGGCAAGTTGTTCCCTCTCTTAACTCCAACAGGATCAAGACCGTTATTAGATTGCTGCCAAGTCATACTGTATGTCATTCCCTGTTCTCTGAAGTAAAGCGGTGAAAAGACCGTCGCGAGAGTTCTAGGTGTAGAGATTAACACCGTAACCCGAATCCGAAGGAAGAAAGTTTCTGTTTTATTTGTGCTTTTCCTGCTTGAGACACGTCTGCTTCTGTCGGATGTGTACCGACAGAGGATGTGTTTGGTTTGTTTTCTCAGAGGATGTTTATTTTTATTTTTATGAAAGCTCTGTTTACCTCCACGGATTAAATTAACTCCACCTTCTCAAAAGGAGAGCAAACGCAAGAAAAGGCAGCAGAATCGTTCCCTCTGGCTGGGATTAGCCTTTCACACTTGAGCCCGCTAACCTTTTCCATGGTGCTCTCTCTCTCTCTCTCTCCGGTCTCGCAGACTACAGCGGAGTCCAGTTGCAGGGATGCTGCAGCCAGAGCAGCCTGAACAGCAATGGCAGTCTTCCAGGAGCAGGCAGCCTCCGAGGGGTTTCGGAGCAGCGCGTTGCCAGCTGGGCCGCCTGCTTCGAACGCCTCCTCCAGGATCCAGTGGGCGTGCGCTACTTTTCGGTAAGAAAACCAAAAAAGTTCCCCATAATGGATCCAATCGTGTTTTTAATTTTTTTTTTACCAGAAGTGTGGTTAAGCGTCTCGGTGCCTCAGATTTCAGATTTTAAGAGCAAAACAAAAGCGGCAGTTATCGTCTCTGCTCGTTAATTCGGTTTCTTGTTGAAGCCACGTTGTTATCGGAGGAGGAAAGGAAACAAAAATGTCGTGGCGGCAATAAAAGAAAGAGATCGTCATTAGTTTTACACTTGTTTTACTTGCGCTTAGTGCTCTTCTATTACCTATTGATGGCCAGTTATGGCTTCACTCTAATGCAGCGCTTTAGCATCTTAGTGCTGCAGCACTCAGCGGGTCTTTTTGAAGGTCTCGTCTCGGAACTGACGCGTTTCACTCTGTGCATCGTCTGAGTACTTTGTTATCTTGATTACTGTAAACCTCCACACATGAAACACTCTCCTGCGATGCCTTTTGGCTCTTTGATCAAGACGTTTCTCATGGCACACTTATATACATGCACACGTATGCAGGATATATGGCAATAAACGAGGGGAAATAAAGAGGAATCTTCTTTTCTGAATTTCATCATTACCTTTTTTTCAAATCACCTTTTCTTTCAACTCATTGCCAGACTTTGGAAAGTTGACAGAATAAAATTTAAAAAAGCACATATTTAAACAACTAGGTTTATTCTGGAACCGGTTCAGAACCCGTTCTCAATGTCCAGCCTCTCCGAGCACGGGCACCTCGTTTATGTTACCTCCCACATAAAAGATGTGTCTTTTGAATTGAGCCCACAACACTTTTCAGAACGCTCGACATTGAGTTGTGGCGTCCCAGAACCACCTCGCTCCTCACCTTCCCTCCGCGCTGTGCTCCTACACTATCCCTCGCCTACACTTCCAACCGGTCCTGTTCACAGCATCACACCCGATCATTTCTGGCCTCACTACTGGTCTCAAACAATAATTGCACCGGAGCGACGAGAATGAACGAGCTCGAGACCGTATAGAAACTCTCGTATTGTTTGTCTCCACAGGAATTTCTCAAGAAAGAATTCAGTGAGGAGAATATCTTGTTCTGGCAGGCCTGCGAATACTACAGTCATGTTCCTGCAGCTGATAAGAAGCAGGTAGGTTCACAGTATGAGCAGTGGCGGCTGGTGAATTTTTTTGGAATGGTTCCCAACCTATTTGTCTCATATCCACATAAAAAAAACAGTCAAACCTGACTTTATTTGAACACAGCGTGCTCAACACTGTCCAAGAACAACTATCAACACACTGTAACTTTGGGCATGAGAGGTTCAGAGCAGCTTTAAGGAACATTGGGTTGGGTTTCAGAGGTTTACAGAATAAAAGAGTTTCACCCTCACATGAAAGAGGTTCAGAGCAGAATAGAGTCAGAAAGAGATCACATGTTACATTGGGTGACAGAGCAGACCCACTACTGGAAAGACAAGTAGCCTCCTCTCTTTAAAGTGGTCACTTTACTCTCTGGTTAAAGTCAATCATGTCTGTAACCAGCCTGTTTCCATTATTCTTGAGGGAATGTGTCTGTTTTTCAGAACTTCTTCGTTGTGTTTCGATGCCAGTTCGGTCTCCTTCTGCTGACTGTAAACAGGGTTAGCTTCAGGCTGTTAGCGAGTTAGCTCCATGCTCTTAGCTAGATAACTGCGGCAAGATTCGTGCTTTACACTTGTCTGAAGCTCTTTAGACCCCTCACCCCGTTGTAGTCCAGAGAGTTTCAGTCCCTTTGGAACAACAGACAGGGGAAATTAAACAGCGCATTACTCACTGAGCCTCCAGCTAACAGCTCCGTTAGCAACCTGCTCCCGTAGCTCCGTGGAGCTCTCTGGCTGAGGGAACGATACGTCTCTGATTGGCCGAATAGTCCAGTCACGTGAAATAATAAAACAATGTCATTGGCCAACGAGCGCACATTTTTGCGACCCAAGATTCACGTTTCATCCGCCAATGAGAAGCCGGTCCTTGCCGAAACGACTGAAATATTTTCTCGATGCCGTACACACACGTTAGATCGCCTCGAAAAAGGGGAGGGGCTTCTCTCCGTGATAATGCCGATATATAATATTTTTTCACATTAACTTAAGTGGTTGTTGACAGGCTGACGGTCTCCCACACACATTTAGCGCGTCAACACGGTATATTTACTATTTAAATGATTTGGCATATAATGTTTTTTGACAGGATGTTTTTTTTTTTTTTTTCATCTACAAATTTTAAGAGGGGCGGCGCCCTAGCGCCCCCTATGGACGAACCGCCACTGAGTATGAGGCTCCTGGCTACCAACACATTTACGTTGATTGGAATGGTTCCCAACCTATTTGTCTCATATCCACATTTAAAAAACTGTCAAACCTGACTTCTCTGTTTGAAAATCTCATAATATAAAGTACATTTTCCTTTCCGTAATTCCAGAGGCTGGGATGGAGTAGATACAAATAACATAACTTTGTGGACCTGCATTTGTAGAATGTACATTTTTGATTCTCCCCACAACAGTTATATAGTGACTAAATTACACTGGGATGCTTCTAGGATTTAAAATAGTACACATGAAGACATAAGGCGACATCATCTGAAAAAAACCAAAAACATTTGTTCATAAAATTCTCCGTCATCCATCCTCGGTGCTGCAGCTGTCCCAGAGAGCTGGAGAGATCTACAACAGCTTCCTGTCCAGCAAGGCCACGATGCCCATCAACATCGACAGCCAAGCCCAGCTGGCGGACGACGTCCTCACCTCCCCGCGGCCCGAAATGTTCAAGACGCAGCAGCTACAGGTACCGGCAACACAGCGGCAGTAGTTATAGCTCATCTATGAATGAAATATGAAATACTTGTGTGTCTTTGGTTGATTTAGACTTTTCAAATGTACATTGTCCAATTCCTATCGCTCAATCTCCCACATTTGTTTTTAATTTTGTTTATTGTTGTTTTTTTGTTGTTTTATTTTCTTCGTTATTTTATATACATTTTCTGATTTATTTTGATTTCAATTTAGGATAGGAATTTATAAGCATTTTTTGCTTCTACCTATACCTTTTCAGTCTTTCTCTTTTGTATACTATATAGGATAATATTGTATTGTATTTGATTTGATTGACTGAATAAAATACACAAACAAACAATCTCACACATTTCCCTCTGAGGGCTTTACACATGTTTGGTTGCTCCGTATGAACACTGGAGATCGAGACATTTCTCTTGACATGGTGGGGGGGGGGGGTTCTCATCTAGCCTTTTGACACTTTGCACGAGCATATTGGGTTTTCTTCGGTGGCCATCTGGGTTTGTTTACGAAAGGCCTCTGAGCCTTAACACGAGTGATAAACACACACTGGCATACGCCCACGGAGAATCTCGCGCTCACTGTACACACTGACACATCCACATGCAGTCAGAGATCTGTGTGTTTCCAGCCTGCACACGAGCGTACTGTTAACATCTGCCATGACATCAACGGTAACCGTATGTTAACACTGGTCGTTGCGTCGCTCTTGTTTCTGTCTATCTGTCATTTTATCTTCCTCACTCCCTTATTTTGAGCCTGAAGTGCCTCTTTGTGTGTCTCACCTCTGCCTCCCCATCACTTTCATTGTTTTAAATACCAACGCTCACTCTTTGCCTCGACAGATCTTCAACCTGATGAAGTTTGACAGTTATTCCCGGTTCCTCAAGTCCTCCCTTTACCAAGAGTGCATGTGTGCCGAGGTGGACGGCCGATCCCTGCCGGACCCCTACCAGATCCCCTGCAGTCCTGCGCCCTCGAAGCACAGTGGCAGCTCTGACCGCTCTGCCCTCTCCACTCCCAAAAAGGTGCCACTATTGCTTCATGACAGTGTGGAAGCCACCGGTCATGGAAACACAGCGTGGCGGCCATCGCCCGTCACATCGGCGCGAGCGGTACCAATCTTTGTTTTTTTTTTGGTTCTCCAACCAACAGGAGGCCAGAAAGCAGAGGTCAGGGAGGTCACTGAATGAAGACAGCAGGGATGAGAGCACTGACAAGAAACGCGGCATCTTCTTCTCGTGGTCGCGCAACAGGAGCTTTGGGAAGGGTCCGAAGAAGAAGGACATCGCCGACATTAACCTCGGTGGGAATTTGATGCTTTTCCGGTTACAGTTTCAGGCTTTTTGCAGAACACAAACTTCCAAAGTGCTGATGTGTCCTTGAACAAGACACCAAAAATCACTGGCAGCTCCGGGGTTGCCATGATCTCTAAGCGGGGGAGGCACGTCGAAACACAGCTGCTCCGCAGTCCTCAAAGTATTCCAAACACAGTCCGATTCTGTCATCTTGACACACCGGAGAGAGAGTTGGAGCAAAATACCACAATGATGATTGATTCTGAAACATTTGTTTTGAGAATCTTACTATTATAATGTCAAATTATAGCTTATAGTGTGTCTTATTTTCAAGGCTCCAAATGACTTGTGTCGTTTTCAGATTTTTTTCTTTTACACTTTCAAGCATTGTGTAATATATAAATAACCATTCCTCGTGTATTTGTAAATATTGTCTAAAAAGAAGTCATTCTGGTAGACATAACATTGCGGATAGCACAGCTTTGCCAGCATCTTAATTATCTCCATTTCAATCATGTGATTTATTGTTAAATTGAACCGACTTTCACACCGGCGCTTCAACGGAAATGTCTCACTAAATATAGCTGCACCATCATGTAATGAAACACCTGCTACTTTAATCACAACTACCACCTGTGACAACTTTCACCTTTTCTGTCTGTGAAGATGTTTTGGCGTCAAACCGCGATCGTCAGTCGGCTTGAGGCTGTCTCGGCGTTGCATCTCGTGAGCGTCCTTTAATATGTGCGGATGTCTCTTATCTTTTGTGCAGATTACTGGGGCAGCAACGGGCGGAGGGAGTCCCAGGGCTCCTTGTCGTCCGGTACCAGTGTGGAGATGGCCACTTCCTGCTCTGCTGGCAAGATTGAGGTAAGATTCCTCTGGACAGATCACCATGGCAACACAGAGCCCTGTGTCTGGTGAAGCCGGCGTAACGAGCCACATTGGGTTTTTTCTTCTTCTACTGGTCAGCCCACTCATTGTTTGTATATAGATGGCATACATGAGAGTTTAAGAAAGAAAAGAAAGAAAAGCGAGCTATAATTTCTCCTGAAGCTTCGTATCCTTGACACTTTAAAACCCATAATCCACATCTATACTCTTTTTTTCCTTCTCCAATTCTTGTGTACTTAGTCTGATAATCGCCACTCGGTATGGGAGCGTTCGCCCAAACATTGCAGCGTGATGCTGCCCAACGGCTCCTGCCCTTCAATCAGCCTCCGGCCCGGTGCCTCCGTAAGGGAAGTCCTCCAGGAGCTCTGCCAGAGCATCAGCATCAACATCGCCGCTGTTGACCTCTTCCTGGTGGGCGGGGAGAAGGTGAGGGAGGCAAACTACCGATGATTGCTTCAAACATCTGCTGCTAATAGACCAGAGAGCAGAGCACTGCTGCAAGCTCCTCTTCAAT
Organism: Pseudoliparis swirei; assembly: GCF_029220125.1. Classification (NCBI taxonomy): domain Eukaryota; kingdom Metazoa; phylum Chordata; class Actinopteri; order Perciformes; family Liparidae; genus Pseudoliparis; species Pseudoliparis swirei. The sequence goes on from NC_079408.1 coordinate 11,537,207, forward strand.
GCATCGACTCGACCCTCTGTTAGTTATAAATCAAACCTCGGTGAACACTGCACGACCACACTCTGTGTTTACGCATCCTTTATTTAGCGAGGAGTCGTCGTGAGATCTGTAAAAAGGGGAATTTCAACCAAAGGGAATTAAAAATACTTCTCTGGATTAAAGTGTATATGTTCAGTCTTTTTATTTTCTTTCTGGAGCTTTATGTGTCGCTAATGAGTAGCTCCGTGTTGTTCCTCGTAGCCTTTGGTGCTGGACCAAGACTGCCTGACCCTCAGCTCTCGAGAGTTGAGAGTGGAGAAGCGGACTTTGTTTCGGTATGAAAAATAAATCAAAGTTGTGCCCGTCTCCGTCCGTTTCTCTTGAAAGCGACACATTCTCTCTCTGCTTTCATGTCCGCGCTGACATTTACTTGTGCTCTCTTTCCACCTCCTAGATTGGACCTGGTGCCCATTAACCGCTCCGTGGGGCTTAAAGCCAAACCCACCAAGCCGGTCACCGAGGTCCTGCGCCCCGTGGTGGCCAAATACGGCCTCCACCTCAGCGATCTCGTGGCCAAAGTAGTAAGTCATCCCCCGCTGGCTACAATGGCCGTAATCTTTTTCAAGCTGCCGCGTGTGTCCCGGGAGCAGCCTGTGTCGCGTGTGACAGTGCCACAGGGTGGAGTATCATGGTTCGGGGAGGGAAGCGACCGCATCCTTTTCCATCTCTACACGGTGGTTAGCTCTCTGACTCAGCCCAGCCTCCGAAGACGGAGCACCAGGCCTATAATTAAGAATGACGACACTCTTTTAACATGCCATCTCCTCCCCTAAACCCCTGCAAGAAGATTTATTTCCGTCCCCGTGGGGTTTCTTCTGGCATTATAACTGTATTATACAGGAGTCCAGAGATGAAGAATAGTTCACACGTTAAACGAGGGAAGGGAAGTCGAATATCAGCCTCGTGCTCCACATACGAAGAGAAAGTATTCCGTGTGTTCAGACTTCAGGTGGAGATTCTGACGTGTTGAACAATCAAATTGTGTTTTGTTTCAGAGCGGAGAAACTGAGCCGCTGGACCTGGGCGCCCCCATATCGAGCTTGGATGGCCTTCGAGTTGTTTTGGAGCGAATCGACCCCGCTTCAGGGAAAGGTAAGACCGTCAAACCCACTGGAGCACAACAGCAATACTAAATATATTACACACTGACAAACAATAACAACTTGGATACATTTTAAATGGGACATGAGAAGTTGTTTCCCCCCCCCACTGGAACTTGTAAACATCCGTTTCTTCCCTGGTTTTATTATCTATGCCCTCTCTTGTCTCATCCGCTCATTCATTCTCATTTATCTTCTTGTACATCTCTCTGTCTTTCTCTCAAATAGACAAAGCTAAGGCCTCCTCCCTAAAAAGCCACCCTCCAAGTCGAAGCTTTTCCGCCGCGGTAAGTCCTCGCGGCCTCTTCCCTCTCATCCATGTGGCTCTGAAGGTCCCGCTGTGGTGGTTTGTCCCGTCTGTAACGGCTGCGCTGCAACAACATTCAGACTCCTTCGCTCGTGGCCCACGTTCATCTCTCTGAGCACGCATGCGCTTCGACACGCTCTACATTGGCGGGCTCCCGTTTTGTTTGCGTTCTCTCGCCCTAACACCGCGGCCGACTCACTCGCTCACTTTCCGCGCTCGACCTGTCGCGCCGCACAGAGGCCGATGGCGCGAGCTCGGTCCAGATGGACGGGGCTCGTCCGTACGGGAGGCGTCACGGTAGAATCCGGACACTCTGCTCACGAGGGTGCTTTGGCAGCTCGCGCTTAGCCTCCCCTTTTATGACCCTCCCCCGCTCCCCCATCCCCTTAACAGAGTGCATTGTTATTGTTGCATCTGCAGGGAGATGAGAGGTCAACACCAAAGGACTTGTCTGTGAGAGCAAGTGGACCGGAGTCGGCCCTCCCAGGGGAAAAGAGAAAACAGAAAAAGATTAATATAGATGAAGCTGAAGGTAAATCCCTCTTGTCCTTCTCTCCCTTTCTCTCTTTGACTTCTTGGTGGATTTCTCAGCCTTGCTTTGCTTCGCTCTCGGGACGAACCGGCACCGGCTCTGGAGGGTTGTTTTCTCCGTCAGGTGTGAGGCCGCTGAGCGTGAACCCTCGACTCGGCTGAAGTGAGGAAACTCGTGTGATCTTGTTTTTTTCCCGTCGCAGAATTCTTTGAGCTGCTGAGCCGGGCGCAGAGCACCCGGGTCAACGACCAGCGCGGACTCCTGAGCAAAGAAGACCTGGTGCTCCCCGACTTCCTGCGCCTGACTCCACCCGCCTCCTCCTGCTCCGCCTCCTCCGCACCGGCCTGCTCCACCCCCGACGGCCTGAAACCGGGCCGGGAGAACGGCGTCTCCTCGCGGGTGGCCCTCGCCGCCGGCCTCCTCTCGGAGAGCCTGGACTCCTCCCTCGGCTCCGGCGCCAACGGACACTCCGGGAACAGGCGGTGCCTGATGCCCCCTCCTCGCCACCCGACTTGTGGCACCCACCTCTCCCCCATCCCCCGGCCCTTGGACACCCGGCCGATCCTGCGCACCGTCGAGGAGGACGCCCACAACGACCTGACTCTGGTGGGGGAGGGCGACATCAGCAGCCCCAACAGCACCCTGCTGCCTCCGGCGCCCTCCGTCACGCCGTCCTTCGACAGCAGCCTGCCTGAGGCCAACTTCACGCCGCCGCCCTGCCCACCACCTCAAGACGCCGGTGGGGAGGGAAAGTCCAGTTCAGGTATTTCTACAGTGTAACCAGCCAGTGCTCCGTGTGTGTGTGTGTGTGTGTGTGTGTGTGTGTGTGTGTGCCCCCCCCCCCTCCTCCCCCGGTGGTCTGAACCCGACCACCTCCATGATTAAACTCCCTCTACACTGACTCTGATGCACTTTAATGACAAATTGATCCTGACTCTTTCTCAGTTTGCCGTTCATTTATAACCGAATTATTTTTTTTACACTTCGCAAAGCATGTCGTGTGATTGATCTCGACTCCACTCGGATCCTCTTGTAAATAGGGATGTGTATATTTTGTCCAGTGAGTAACGTTTGTTTGGATGTCGCTAATCGTCGGGTTTCGACCACGTGACCGGGATTATTATTTCACTCCAGTTAGATATTCGGTTTATTTAGGAGTTTGCCGTTCATGAGAATGCACATGTAACCGATTGCAGAGCGTGTGAATATTAACGATATATATGCAGAGTGCATACGGATTAAGTACCAATATTTTGACAGTGCTGTAGTCGGTGAATTCAGGACATTGAAAGTGACGCGAGTAGCCGCTGTGTGTCCTGGCACACGGGTACATTATGTACAATCAGAAAACCAGACCCACAACGTTGTTTTACCGCGTTAGACCTGCCACTGCGAAACAGTCGGTCCAATGTAAAGACTGTATTCCTCTCCATCCCACCTCCTCCAGTTCAGAGCGATTCAACCATGTCCAAAAAGCTTTTTGTTTGTTATCTCTCAAACCTGTGAGTCAGCAAATTGAGCGATGCCACAAATGATGAGTCGCTGGAGGACAAGTGCTCTTCAGCTCTGGTGACATTGTTGAACGGCTTGTCGTTCTCTGGGTCATTCACTCGTGTCTGTTGTAGATAATCACTGCCAATGAACTCTGTACCTGTGATTGAGTAGATCTAATAAATGTTAGAATTGGAAATCACTCTCGTCTGTCTTTTTACACGTTTGTGAGCTCAGTTTTCTCCCTCCTCCTCATCCTCCTCTTCCTCCTACGCCGCCTCTCCTCCTCCCCTTCTCCCCCAGCCCTGTCTCTTTTTGGTCTTGTGGCTTCCTCCTCTCATCAGCTCCCACTCCTTTGTGTACTTTTATCTGTGTGTGTGTGTGTGTGTCGTGCTCGTTCCAGGGTGTCGCGGCTCTCTGTGTATGTGTGTGTGTGTGTGTGTGTGTGTGTGTGTTCCAGGGTGTCGCGGCTCTCTATGTGCGTTCTGCTCGGATCGCTCAGTGCGGCGTGTTTGTGCGGCGGCGTTAAAACACTGCTCGGTTGTGTGTTGACCCAGCGCGGCATTGTGGGTCTTTTTTTGAGTCCGTCCTCTTTTTTAACTTGTGTTTTCAAAGCTTGACTCTTTGTGTGGCCGGAGTTCATCTATGGATCCCCCCCCCCCCCAAGTCATCCCCCCCACTCCTCCACCGTGTGTGTTTCTGACATGATTTAAACAATGAAGTGGTGAATTCATTTCTGATGGTGACGGTTCTTTTGTTCTACAAGTTGCCAGAAATATATATATTTATATATATATTAACTACGGCCAAAAGTCGGTTTTCAGACATCCCCGGAACCCTCCGGTGTCCAGAACATAATCACCGCTCACCGCCTTTTTTTTACATCGATGGCGAGTCTTTAATGTCAGGTATGTGCACACGAGACGACGAGGAAGGAATCAAAGCTCCTCCGAGGGCTCGCTCCTCTCTTCTGGTTGCTAAGTGCATCAGCCTGATTCATCCCACTGCTGGGCGCCATGGAAACCTCCACGAGTTGACTGAGCTCCAGATAGAAACTGTCGCTGCTGCTTTTCATCCGTCGTCCAGCCTCTTTCTCTCTCTCCCAGCAGCTAAATTAGAAGCGGCTATGATTCAGGCCTCCGTCTCCGGCGGCGGCGGCTTCTGCAAAGATGGAAGTTAAACACGGCTTCACTTTTTTAGAGACTTTACGAAGTTGCTTCTTGTTTTTTTAATTCTGGTGCAAAGTCATGCTCACGGGCTTAATAATGTGTTCAAGAAACAAAACACCCACGGAGGAAGTCAAAGGCCATCGGACCACGCAACTAAACAATGGTTGAGTGGCAATTATGCTCTCCTGTTTCTGGTTATCTCTGTGAAACTGACTGACGCCCTCTGCTGCTCCAAGGGAATACATAATTGCTGCGGAGGTGATCAACATGTTCCTCAGACACCACTATGCCATGAATAATGAAGTCCTAAAGCAGGGGAGAGGGCAACAGCCGGATGACTCTTCTTCATATTAGGTTATTTCTCAAAGCAACATAACTTAATTATCAATGTTAATACTAGGAATTTATTGTTTCCGACTGCAAAGTCATCAAACTATACAAATTCATAAATGCAACTGCAGAATGTCTTTATAGATTTTTTTTTAAAGGGGTTACGGTTACATTTGTACTAGAGCATAAACATACGCTGACATCGATTGGCGCGTTGGCCTCTAACACGTGTCTCTAAGTCTGTAGTACCCGGAGTACTTCCAGCCCTACAGGTATTTGCATGTACTCGGCATATATCAAGTGTAATCTATCCCCCTAACGAGACTTAAAATCCAAACCAGAAGGCCTCTGGTCAGTGTCCAGAGGACCAGAGCTGAGAACTGCTGCCCGGTTGTTACCGCCATCATCTCCTCATCAAGCTGTAATCACCACTGGGCCTGCAGGCCGGGTGGAGGGGATACGGACGGCCACTAGAGGGCGACATCACACAGTGTAATGACTGACTTGGTGCTAAATGATGAAGTCATTGTAGAAATGACACTCGGGGTCAGGTGTTAGTGGCTGGGGGTTTTAATTGAGGGGAAAAGGTTCGGCCGGTACGAGAAGATGAAAGGATTGTTGGGAGTCACGGTGACCTCCGCTCTCGGCCCAGACACCTGACCTCAGGGGCCTCGGGCTCAGTTCCCCCCTCATCGAGCCTCTCTGCATACCAGCATCAGCACATCACCGGCGGGGGAAACTCCTGCGATCGAGATTTAAGTCGATGAATCATCGACGTCGGGACGAGACAAGAGGCCGTTGCTGAAGAACCCTCGGAGTATACGGTTCTGGATCGGCAGCTCGGCGGTTGAAGTTGTAGCCGGAGGGCTGAGGGTCGGCGGACGGTCATCTCTCTCAGGCTGTGTTTACATCTCACTGAACAGCAGTGAATCACAGTCGGCCGAGTCGGGAGAGTCTCGTGTGTTGAAGTCGTGTGTTAGTGTGAGTCGGGCCTCTGTGTTTAGAGTCTGAGGGGCCACGGGGTTCACCAGGCCTCATCAGCGCATCCAGCTCCGCTTGGTGCACTGGCATGAGAGGTGGAGGGTGGGGGTGGGGTGGGGTTCATGCCCAACACATGTGGTTTCAAGGTTTTATTAACTCGTGTCTGATGAGGTCAGGCAGCCCTGAATTGTTAAAGAAGAAGAAAAACACAAGTGGTAATGTTGAAATAAACCGCATGTGACAAGTCTATAAAATAAATACATGTAATCCTGCTGCCACTTCCTTCAGTTCTTTCCCACGATCGGGCCAAAGAGTTCAGCGAGTTTGAGCCGAAGAGGTCCCAGTGTGTCATTGTTTCTTCTTCTCCTCGACGACAGCTGCCCAGAGTACAGAGCCGATGTCAGGTTGCACACACACACACACACACACACACACACACGTTAAACTGATGTGTTCATCTAAGTTTAAATGCGTGTGTGTATGGACGGTTTCCATCCAGACCCCTCTGGTCATCGTGCATTCTCACCGCCGGTCTGCAGGGTCACGTGAGTCAAAGCTGCACAGAGATGGGCAAACATGTTTTGTAATTTATATTTAGTCAGCATTTTATATTAAAAAAAACTATTTGACACACATGCTGTGATGTGAAGATGGTCTGCCTGTTTTAATTTGCTCATTTAAAGCCGCCGTCATCAATATATTTGGATTTCATGACGACGTGGCACGTGAGGGTAACTCTAATATTTAAATAGGCCACGGCCGTCCGCGAAGCATCGACCGGTCTTTAATATTCCACGTCCGTCTCTTATCTCCGCAGAGAAACGGACGGAGCTCAACGCGGACACCACACCGCCCGCCGCCGACGGAGCCGACGACGACGCGGCACCGGCGGCCCAGGAGGTGATGGATGTGGAGGGGGCTCACCTGGAGGAGGGGACGCCCGGACCGCCCCGGGGAGAGGTCGCCGAGCTCAGCCTGAGCTTCCAGGGCTACGTGGCCGAGCTGCGGCAGTGCCAGAGCAAGCTGAGGAATACCCAGATGCCCCAGAACGGCCACAGCGCACCAGAGGGCAAGGACTGCAACACGGACCTTTACAAGGCCACCGTTGTCTGAAGGGAACCCGCCCACTCTGCACTTTCTACGTCTGAGGCACTGTCTTTGGAAAGGGAATTAGTTTAACGATATGCTTCATGTAGACACTCCAACAAAAAAATAATGAATCAATATTACAGTGATAGATATTGTATATTTGTTACGATTATTTGGCGTAATATGTTGATTTCTAGTACTGGTTGTGATATTTGGACAGTGATATGTTTCTTTGTTCTGGTTTCGTTTAATAATGAGGTGCATTTAGAGCCACGTTAGAGCAAGGACAACCGTGGAAGAAGCCGGAAATGAACTTTTGGGTCCTATTTTCTCAGGAGAGCGTACATTGCAAATAGTTTATACGTTGTAATCAATGGGTTTATTACAAGTCTTTACTTTTTAATACACTAAATGAATTTAGAGCAAGCTAAGGGATGAACACTTTATGAAGCTATTTATTACAACTGGTATAAAGACTTCATTACGTTTGATGAAAATGAATCTCGATTCAATGTCCGCCTACGAGCTCGTGAAGCTCGTCTTATGTGAGGAAGTCTGTGAGATGAGGCTGACAACTAACGAGTGAACTTTGAGCTAAACATTTTTCGTCAAACTTGTTTTACCCGGTTATAAACTTCCACCCACTTCTGTTGGACCGGGTATGCTGGACAGGACTCGAGGATCAAAAGGGAGGCAAATGACACTTTTAATGCATATTTAAATATTTCCTCGATGTCTTGAAGATGATACATGACCGTAACGTGTGTGGCCTGTACTTCCTGCTTCTGTGGTTTTGCGGTTGTTCACATGTTCAACGATTAAAAAGCTTCGATGGCTGTAATTCCAACAACGCTGAGACTCGTCTTTTTGTGATTCATTCAGGTATTTATGGCGGGAGAGAAATCCTCACCATCCCACCCCTAACCTCTCGCCCCCCCACCCACACACATACCTTCTTTGTTTTAGTTTACAGCTCCTCAAGTCTTACGCAAGACATTCACAGCTCCCAATGTTCCTACTTGTCATATTTGGACGGTTGAATGTGTTTGCTAAGTTAGTCATAATTGTCAATAATTAATGGAAAGCCTGTGGTTGTCTAAGTTGAACAATGTCCCCTTTTTGGGGGGAAAACAAGCTCTTCACCTGAGGATGTGTTGCCAACATGGACGGTGTCCAGCCTCCGCTTTGTGTTTTGAGCTCAGCATCTGGAGAGATTATTGCAGCTGGTGGAAATTAGAGGTTAGATACTGGACCGGGGAGTTAGTCTTGACACGGCATGTTGCAGCCGGAATGCTGCACGGAGCACGTGGGGCAGATCAGAGGGCTGGGCTCCTCACCTTCATCCTTTCTCCACTGATCTCTTCATCAGAACAGAAGCTGTGTGGCCTTCAAGCTCCTGTCTGACCCCAACATGGGTTTATCTGACCCAGTGGTGCGTTCACGTCTAGGCTGCTTAGTGCCAGTTGGCACCACGTGTGGGGGGAGAGAGGGTTTGAGGACAACAACAACACATCTCAATGATGACGCCTCTTGTTGTGACATTAGGTCGTTCTGGTTGCCAGCAGTGAATTACAACGTCAGATAACCACGTTTAACTTAGTTATTAAAGTAAGTGATTGGATTCCAGTATTTAAATCGTTAGGTATTTCTTATATTAACTCGATCCTGTTATTTAATGTCACGTTAGTGTAGCCTAAATGTTTCTGTTATGATGAACCTGTGAATCACGTTGTTATGTCTAATTTGACATTGTTTATACAAACATCTGTATTCAAACCAGTTAAGAAAAAAAACCGATGTAGAAGTTTAGAGTAATAAGTGGCAAAAGTAAAGTAACGTTCACGCGCCGCAGCAGCTCCGTGAACGTTACGCGGTCCCCTGGCGGCGGGAGGGAGGCAACCTGCAGCCTGCAGCCTGCAGCCTCGACCCCTGGACACTTTGGATTAAAGTTATGTCGTTGCGCTCTCTCGATGACTCCCCACGGGAACCCGCTTGGGCATCAGCGGGGAAGGTGCAGACTAGGGAACACCCGCCGCGGGACGGGATGCCTCGACGAGCCTCGTGACGCAACAGGTTGACTCAATCCGGCTCCAGGTCGTGAGGGACAGGATAATACTTGCAGGGTTTCCCACGTTTCCTATGACCCACACCGGGCGGAGGACTCGGGAGCTCACCGATATAACGGGACCGGCTCACTGGAGAGCAGCTCCCGCGGACACCGGTGACCCCCGGGTGAACACCTCCACGATGGGATACTTTATAATACTTTTTCTACCTTGTGTGTTCAGCACTCGGGCGGTAAGTTTGAGCTATTCCTGCGCAACACAATGCGCCTCTTGAGTTTATTGTGAAATCCACGTCGCGCGTGCTAAAAGCAAGAAAAGTGTGCAATAATAACATCTTCACTGGATTTCAGCGCATATTGGCCCCGTCGGTTGATAGAGTCATCTCCAAAGAGCCGTTCAGGGAAACCCGGAGAGGTAAGTTTTACCTCTATAGGTATATGTTTGATTTAGGGGGGGGGGGGCTGCACGTTGAGGCGATGATAGAAAGTTCGTGGTGCATCATGTGGAGGCTCGTGCTATCTCTCTACACTTTAACGTCACCTCCGTCAAATGAAACACCATTTGTTTGCTTTTTTTTCATATTCTGTTGTGACTTTTCTTTTTTAAAAATCTTAGCTGATGTTATTGTATTTTGTTTATTGGCATGCTCACATGAGAAATGTGTATGCGCGTGTGTGTGTCAACACACCGTATCTGATTGCCATGATTTGGCTGTATGGTGGATTCAGTGTCCTCACATCAGAGCTCTGTACAAAGTCAAAGGAGTCTGTGTGTGAGGTGCAGGGGGGGGGGAAACCCAACACACACCCACACACACCCACACACATACACACACACACACACACACACACACACACAAACAAAAACACACACGTGTGTTTCAGACAGTTTCTGATTTCACTCTTTTGTGCGTATGCCCATCTGTGTTCATCTCAAATAACAAGCTGCTTCTTCTTTCTTCTTTTCTTGTTGTTGCTCCGCTGCCAGTTCTTACAACATCGGACAAAGAATGTAAATTCCCATTTCGTCAGGGTGGAAGGATTCATCATCACTGCCTCACCATCCTCTCCTCAAAACCATGGTGAGTCCGTGTTAGCCAGCCCATCCGGCTTGTTTCGGTGACGCAAACAACCACTAATGTGCGTGCAATCGCACAAAAGTTACCACACACACACTTGACTCAGACCAAGCGGCATCGCAACACGAGTGCTGCGTCGTCATATTCGGTTACAGTCAGACACTCACGCGCTACACACCTCGTCTCTGTCGCACACAGACCGCAGGTCGTCACGGGCGGTTCGTATGAATGACTTGACCTCAAAATGACCCGAAATGACGGTATTTCCCATAATGCAATGGGGCAGTGGCATCGAATCGCTCAAAGACGCAGTGATGCTGCTGTGTCGTCAAATGGTTTATGCTAAAGTTGTATTTAATGAGCTTAATTGTTTCAATAAATTGTTCATCGTTGGTGGGCGGGCCTCATAATGATGTATCGAACAATTATGTTATTATAACGAGAATATATTAAAGTGGACATTAGCTAGAATGTAGAAAATCCATCTTAAACAGTGACGGCTGTAGTTTATAAAACATGTATAACCTCCGTCAGTTCATCCTCAGGCGGGGAGATAAACAGCCGTCACAGTTCAACCCTCAGATTGTGACGCGGTAACAGAATCATCCTTTTATTGGATTTTTTTTCATTATGATTTTTGGAGCAACTTGCCGAAGGGCTTTCCAGTCATCGCTCCCTGGAATTGAGACGAGAAGAGAGGGAGCAGCGAGTTGGAGCAACATGAATGAAATCACATTTATGGCGCGACGTCCGCGGCCCACCTGCAGGTGAAGCTAACGCAAGACGACTCTGCGTGTTTACGCGATGTGCTCACGAGCTCGGCGTCAACACGGGTTTATCGTTACGCGCTGCAGCTGCAGCGAGCAGTGCAGAAGTACGCTGAAGTAACTTTGATTAAAGTCGCGGATGATTGACAGAGTTAGTGACGGTTGATTGGTTATGTTTCACATAGATTTAAACTTTTGTCCTTTTAAAACTGGCCTCAGAAAGTGCAGCATTTCCATCACAAAGAGGTTGTTGGAGCAGCTTGTTCGTACTTGTAGGTTTGAAGTGCGTCAATTAGGGGCGGATGACATCCACACGTAGTTGTACGTCACAATATAAACATCTAACATTTTAATAATTTTATACAAATAACCAGATAGGGTCGTCTGGTTTTTACTGCAGAAATCTTAAAACGTGACTAAAGTGGCTGTCATAGAGCTCAATGCTAATATCGCGAGCATGATCATAATAACAATGTTGCTATGGTGATGTTTAACAGGTAAAACATCGCACACCCCGAGGGGTTGAATGGAGTGATGTCACAGAATAATCGATATTGCGAAATCTCTGTTAATATAAATATATATATATACAGAAATTTCGCAATATCGATATTTCTCTCTCTCTCTCTCTATGTATATATATATATATATATATATGTATATATATATATTTGTATGTATGTGATATATTTCTGTCTCCTCTGCTGTAGGTGCTCCCTCACAAGTAACTTTGACCGTGACCGTCAGTGGGGCTACTGTGTTCCAGAGAAAACTCAGCCAGGTGGTTAGTTCACGGGACACAGTGCATTTAATCAATCAATCAATCAATCAATCAGGATACTCTATTGTTGATCCTGTAACTGTTTTCTTCGTCGATGTGTTCCAGTTGTCGTCCACACGTCACGTAGACTCACAGATCCGTGTCGGGGGAGCCCGTGTCAGAACGGAGGCGTGTGCACGCTGATCCCACACCGCCGCGGGTTCGAGTGCTCGTGTCCCGAGAGCTTCACCGGGACCGTCTGTGAGCAGAGTAGGTACAATAGATGGTGATCGTTATTGTTTCATGAACGACCAGTACGATACCTCTGTTTGGTCACGTGTATCCTCCATTCAATCTCGTCAAACACGTTTTTCGTTTTGTCTGATTCTCTCTGGCAATCATTATTTTGGCCAATCACATGCCAGAAAAACTAAAAAACTATCATCAGCCCCGTGATGTTGATGGGGAACTTATGCTCATGCAATTTCTCTCTTTTAAACTCATTTTTAATTCTTGAGCTCTTGAAAGCCACAATTATCATCAAGAGAAAATTAGCCAGATTTCTACGTGGATGTCCAATCAGCGTCGATTAACCATCGACGCTGATTGGACGTCCACATCAGAGGTGGCACACCCCGAGTCGCTCCCACTGCTCCTTAAACGCTGAGAGTGGCTTTGATGCAGAGGTCAATGTGAGTGAATGTGACGATAAAAGTGTAATTCAGACCGTGAGTGAGGTTCTGTCACCAAAAGAAAAAGAAAAAACATTATTTCAAAAGAAGTCTTAAATATGAGACGCATATGAAGTTACACGGGTAATATTCATATGTCTTCTCTTGATTTTAAACCTTTTTTTGCCAAACATGATTTCCAAGATATAATTTCACGCTCTACTATTGCCTTTTCTCCACTCCCTCGTTTGTTTCAGAGAAGTCTGTTTGGAGTCAATCGCAAAAGAGCTTTCTGTACATTGAACGTCATTTATTTAAACTGCTCCCAATCAAACAATAAATTTAAAAAAAGACACTCGAACATGCGTCCGCTCGGAAAGAATCCGGCGCCGCTCGGCTATCAAACCTCCGCAGGGTTCACAAGGTCATGGAAAACCTGGAAAAGTCATGGAATTTTAAAATGGTTATTTCCAGGCCTGGAAAAGACCTTGAAAGAAATACTTTTTGGAAAAGTCCTGTAAAGGTGTTATATTGATATGTTCATTTATGCTGAAATAATTAATATGCCTTTAAAAGAAAGACGTTAAAAGAATATAAGCCGGCGTACGCTCTCCTACGAGTGAACACACCTTACCTGAAAAGTCTGGTGGCCATAGCAACGGTATTTTAGGGAGGGATAATCTACTATGACAGGGAAGTGTAGATGTAACCATGCATGGCTCCATATGGAAAAGTACTCATTGTGAGTTTAAATACTACATTTTCAAAAAATTTCATGTCGACAGAAATTTCACAAAATATTTAATCATGGAAATTTGGTTTAAAGTCCCGGAAAGGCATTGGTCTCCATGTGAATGAACCCTGCCTCCACCGCTCTCCTCAGTCCGCTCTCACATTTCAGACCTAATGCCTTTTTATGTGTCGTGTCGGCTTTTCAGAGAAGTGCTATGAAACCTTACACCTGCGCTATTATGACATGGGAGAGTCTTGGGGACGGATCCACCTCCGCAATGTGGAACAGTGCTCCTGTGAGGCCGGGGAGGCCGAGTGTGAACGCGTTCCCTACACAAGTAAGACCCGCTGGCAGCTGCTGCTCGGCGCTCGACACTCTGTCTCCTGCAAATTCAGCAAATTCTTATAAACCGCACGCAGTGTGCATTTTCTACTACTTAACATCTTGTAAAAAGCGGACCGTGAATGCAGATAAGCGATCTCTAAGGAAAAGGCGCCCGAAGGTTTTTTTTTTCTTCGTACTTATCAAGCCTCACACGTTACAAGTGTCAGATCTCCTCCCCGCCCGGAGACATGCTTCCCCCCCCCCCCCCTTTGATCACAGCTCCATAGTTACACGACTAACATTGCAGCGGAAGAAAAGAGAGATTACATGACTCATCGTGACTCAGGAATGGTGTTTTAGGACACGCCTCATGGGCCCGTGAGGTGCTTTCATCTCAACGTGGGGGGGATGTTCATGGGCATGAAAGGGAAAGGCAGCGAGGTGGTTTCATCCTCGCTGAGCCGAAACCTTCTTCTTTTTCTTTGTCGTATCTTACTCTCTATAGTGGGGGAAATAAAAATGTCCAAATGCAGCGAAATGCCCGTTGACTTGGCTTTACAATTTATACTTTTCACTTCTTCAATTTCATCTTTTGGTCTATTTGAACTAACTTGTTCTCAAGGGGACAAATTCAACTCCTACAACACTTTTTAGATGATCCCAAATGCAGATGTAGTGTCGCTATTCTCCGGCATATTCCCCAGATGTTGCACTACACCTTAACCCTTGTGTTGCCTTAGGGTCATTTTGACCCGAATCAATATTACACCCTCCCCCCGCTTTAGGATTAATTTGACCCCATTCAATGTTTAATGTCGGTGTTCTTTCGGTAGTCAACAAACAAACATAAAGTGCCTCACACTTAAACTTGGAAAACAATATTAATTCTAATAATTTTCTGGAGGTTTTAATTGCTGGCGTCAAATTGAACCCAAAGGGTAAAATATGTTAGTAAATATAAAGGTAACAGGAGGGTGAAACATTGAATCGGGTCAAAATGACCCAAAGGCGGGGGGAGGGTGTAATATTGATTCGGGTCAAAATGACCCTAAGGCAACACAAGGGTTAAGGTCATACTCCGGGTCAGACGTACTATTTGTATGTTAAGAGCACAGCGCCAGTTTACACTGTACCGTTTGTGCAATTGGTAAAGAAATCAGTGGAGAGATGTTGTTTAAGCTCCTGGATTTTCGTGCCACTCGAGGGCAGTACAGCATGCAGAAGATATACCATTGACATATTATTATTATATATATATATGGTTGTTATAGCCAGCAGTTACAAAGCCAAATGAATGAACACTTGTTTCTGCTTTTATTTGACCGTAATAAGTGGCTTATTGTGGAAGAACACAGTGTGTGGTGTTCAGATGTGACCTGGCTCCCCCGTCTGTCCAGCGTGCCGTACGAACCTCTGTCAGAACGACGGGGCGTGTCGCCTGATCACGGTCACCGGCAGAGAGGTGTGCCACTGCAGACGTGGCTTCAGCGGGCCGCACTGTGGCTTCGGTGAGTAAACGCAGGGCCGTGTGCCCTCCTGTGTGTTGGCCACGCGTGTGCGTGTTCATGCACACGCGTGGCAACGGTTTGATGAATGGTGGCAGGAGAAGAGCTGAGAGGGTTTCATTTCGGGCACCTGCTCCGGCTGATTTGAGTGTGAAAGCACGATGTCTGTCATCACACGTCTGGAAATTGTCTGATGGACGTTTACATAATTGTGTTTTGTCTGTTTTTTCCGCTCGTGGTGTGTGTGTGTGTGTGCGTGCAGAGCCGGAGCCGGAGTGCTACCGCGGCAGAGGCGCAGACTACAGAGGGCTGGTGGGCACCACGCTGTCCGGCGCCAGCTGCCTGCCGTGGAACTCGGACCTGCTGTACGACGAGCTCCACGTGGGCACGGTGGTGGCCGCGCCCCTCAGGGGCCTCGGGGAACACGCCTACTGCAGGTGTGTGTGTGTGCGGACCTCCTGCTCATTCGGGTAGCGAGCAGACGATGGCTAGTTCCAGTCTGAGTGGATCTTCGGTGGATTCTGTGGCTGCGACAGCAGGAACTTATCCGACAGGCCAGATTTCTTTAAAGCTGCAATATCCGACTTTTTATCCTGAGCCTGAACAGCTGCCGGCCAGTCCCAGCCCTGATCACGTGTCCATCGTGTTGACGAGCCCTGAGAAGGAGTCTAGAACCATAAAACCAGCAGCAGCAGCAAAGAAGCACATGGTGAATCCAGCACAATAAAAAACTAAAACTAAAACTAATCTACTCCACATTTGCTCCATCTTCCATTTCTGTTGCCATGACTACGCAGCAGCCAGACTGGCATGCCCACAGCAAATAGCATGCGCCCCAAAAGGCCCCAAACATCAAAGAAAAGCACCGCTCCAAGCAAACATTGGGCTTTAGCCACGAGCACACGAGTTGTATTCAGCAGAGAGAGTTTCATGTTGCAGCTCAGGGAAACTTGATTCCTGGTTATTAAGACAAAAAAAACTGAATTTTTTTTCAGCCTCCACATTCAAAAGTGATGGAGCCTTCTGGCTACGACTTACACACACTGTGTCGCTGTGTTTGTGTGTGTGTAGAAACCCAGATAAGGACAAGATGCCGTGGTGCTACACACTAAGTGACGGCGTCATCTCCTGGGAGTACTGCGACGTCCCCCCCTGTGTGACGCCCGTGTGTGAGTCAACGGCTTTTGTCGTCTCTTTCGTTGCTTCGTCACTGAGAGGGTGTGTTGGTGTACATGAATGCTCTTCAGGGGAGGAAACCGACATGTTTTAGGGGGCATTTTTTGCCCCCGCTGACTGAAATCCAGGGGCATTTACAAAGAAATTGGGGGCAAAAATTGTGAAATAACATTTAACCCTTGTTCAAAATAATAAACGGACTTAGTTAGGCTTACAGTATATGAGCAATTGTCATGAAAATGCCAATAGTAAGACTATTAGGCAATAGTAAGACTATTCGGCAGTCGTCTACAGATTCAAAGTGTTTTCTTAGATTCTTTGAACAAAAAACAAACAGATAATATAAATCAGTCAATCATATTCAATTGTATTCTTATTTCTTTGTGGTTCTTTTTTGTTTTTAAACAACTTTTAACAATTAGAACTTATTTCTGTTTTTTTGGAATTCAAAATTAAATTTCGAATTTTTTGTGTGTACCTACCGAGTACAGTCAATACAGATAAAACACACAACAAAGAACAAAAATAAAACCCTATTAAATTATTGAAATTCTGGGGGCATTTTTGCCCCTCTGTGGTGATATCAGGGGCAACATTATATTTCTTCGGGGCAGTTTTGACCTTTGCCCTGTCGTATTTCTGTAAAGCATCTGTTAGCTCGGCCAGATTGATTTTGATTTGCTTCCACCTTTAGAAACAGATTTCTATAACTCGGTTCTTTCCATTCGTTGTTGGCCTTGGTTATTGTTGAGGTGAGTCAAAGCAACGACAAAAAGAAGTTCCCATATGTATCTCGGCAAGGAGGCCATATTCATGTCCATGGCCTTATTATGGACCCTTATTTGAACATAATTAACTTATTATGAGGAATGAAAAGCTAAGACGTTTCACGAAGGCCACACGCTGCATCGTTCAATACCTTCATGTTCTTGCAGCCTCAGTCGTGCGACACTTTCAGGGACAAACGCCTCATTAAATGCTTCGACTTTTAATCAAAAATCCAGGGTCAAAGGTCAGAACGACGTAGAATCATCTGTGGAGTCATGCCGCTTTGAAAAGTGGATTACAGCCAATTTGACTGTTTTTTATAAATAATGCGATAAAGGGGGAATAAGGCATGACTCACCCTGAGTCAACATGTCAGGTGAAGCCAATTGTTTATGTAATGAGTGGGATTCAGACGGGGACCATCTGTCATGGGGCCAGGGGTACGCTCCTTTTCTGCACTGCCCTCCTCAACCTAGATTAAAGTAGTGGTTCTAGCAGGGTCCATACGGTCATGGAAAACCTAGAGAAGTCATGGAATTTTTCTCATGGTTATTTCCAGGCCCGGAAAAAACAAAAATCCCCAAAAATTATGAAAATGTGTTTTATTCACATAGTTTAGACACAACATGTTCTCACTTTTCCATGTATGCACAGAGTATTAAAAAAAAGAAGTTTGGTCATGGAAATTTGGTTTAAAGTCCTGGAATCCATCGGTCAACATGTATATGAACCCCGTTCGAGTTCTCGTCCACTGATCGTAGCTCGTAGTCGCAATTACGCCCCGAAATCTGAAATAAATCCCTCATTTTTCATTTTGTTTTCTGCCTGCAGCTTCAGCTCGAAGGATTGTGCCGTTTAATGTCCTGCCCGGCATCAAACGACCGAAGCCCTCCACGCAAGGCAAAAAGAGCGTGTGTGGCAGGAAGCACAAGAAGAGGTTATCGATCGCCAGGGGGCGGATCATGGGCGGAAACTCCGCCCTGCCGGGTACTCACCCCTGGATGGCCGCCATCTACATCGGACAGTCGAGTTTCTGCGCCGGCACCGTGGTCTCCTCCTGCTGGATCGTGTCTGCAGCTCATTGCTTCTTCCGCAAGTATGTCGCGGATATTCGTATCCGTTTGAAAAACGACTGAAAGGGCTCAGTTTGAGTCAGCAGTGTCAGAAACACAGGCGTTCGTTAGTTTAACGTTTTCCCCCCGACCTTCGCAGCCGGACAAAAGGTCACGGCTCACTTTGACGGCTTCGCGAACGCCCTATATTTAGACGTCCAGTTCCAGGAAAACCTCAAAACGTCTCGCGCGCAGATGCTGTTTACATGCGAGTGCATACGTTTCCTGTGTGATGTCAGCCAACCGGCATCTGTTGTCATTGCTCAAGTTCAAAGAGCTGAAGCTGGATCGTGACTTCATTCAATTGCGGAGATTAAAAGTGCAAAGTAGATCTAAAGTAGCTTTTTTTGTTCGTGGTTTTAAAAAAAAGGAGACAGAGCATAATATCTGCGAGGCTTTCTTTGCCGCTGCTAAACGGATTTCATTGAACTCATGAAAGTCCACAATGTTCCTTCCACAGCGCAGGACAGACACGCAGAGCGTCACGAGAGGTTTCGCTATTATTAGAGTCGTGTTATGATTTGTCCCCAGGGAAAGCCAAGAGATTATTAAACCAGTCTGGCATGGGGAGGGTTCATCCTCTGGGGAGCATCCGTGTACTGGAGGCATTAAATGCTCGTTAGATTTCGATATTTTCTTGCGCGATCGTGGCCCGTCAATGTCGGTGATGAAAAGAGAGGGGGCATCCAGTTTCCCCGGCGACTCGGCTCTTTACAAAGATGTTCGTCATGCATACGTACAAACACGTAGGTGGGCTGACAGCAGTGTGTGTGTGTGTGTGTGTGTGTGTGTGTGTCCCCCCCCCCCTCAGCCCCCTGAGGTCTCAGCTCCGCGTGGTGCTCGGCCAGCAGCACTTCAACGTCACCGGTCCCAACACCAGGACGTTTGGAGTGGAGAAGTACATCTTTCCAAAGCAGTTCTCTGTGTTTAATCCAACACTGCATGACATTGGTAAGCATTAAGTGGACATGCCCACACACACACACACACACGCACACACACGCCAGTGACTCACGTAAACGAAGACCTCCTGCAGAAAAAACACAAACTCAGTGAAGAGCCGGGCCTGCGTGCACAGCTGTGCGTCACTCAGCAGCTGTGTCCCGGTGCTCCCCCCACCCACACACACACACACACATTCTCTCACGCACACACACTGACTGTTGGGTGTGGCGTTTTCATTGGCGGAGTCTCCGCGTCTGCCGCTTTGTGTCCTCACGTTAACGACCCTCTCGGTGTCTCCGCGTCGGGCAGTTCTGATCAAACTGGCCAAGCGGGACGGGCGCTGTGCGAGGAGAACCCCGTTCATCAGACCCATCTGCCTCCCGGAGCCAAACGCCACCTTCCCCGATGACTACTGCTGCAGCATTAGCGGCTGGGGACACAAGCACGAGAGTGAGTGGCGAGGGACGCCCCCCGGCAGCGTCGTCACGGCGACGCCGATCGGCATTCACACGGCGGAACGGAGGTTTATTTGGTGCCAGTAAACGACCTTCTGGGTTTAAACTGCCAGTGTTTTGAACTGTTTTGTCCCGATCGTCAATTTACTTCAGTGTTATGAACCCAGTGTACGTGAATCCATGCGTACATGAGTTCCTCCGAGGTTATTTCTTCCTCTTTTTTTCGTAAATCGTGAGGTGGCATCGACACTTGATAGCCGGGAGACATCTGAGTGTCTTAAAGACTTCATCAGTGTCTAGAGAACTGCCGTGGCGGTCACTAATCAGAAACAATCAGCTATGTATGGCTTAAGCTTCAGGGCTGGAGCTCCCATTAAAACCGCCGTGGTTATAATCATAATAATAAAATATCTGAGCAACCTGGAAGAATACGTTCCACCACGAGCCCGTCATCTTGGGAAAGGACATGGAATCTGTCATTTCTTGGAGAAAATGATGATAGTTTGTATTCGTTAATCTTAAAAGCCCTACACACCCACATTAACTACTTAAGTAAAGCTTGAGTCAGAAAATTGGGTGGAGCTACGCTGGCAAATTATGTGTTTACTTAAAACTTAATTAAGTAATAACACAGAGAGTGAGGGAGATTAAGTCAGTCCACGCCCACACCGAGAGAAGTTTATTTAGGCAACAGAAGTGGGAGACCTGTGGGGATGGACTATCTGTGTATTAAATAATTAACAATCTAAATAATAGTACATGTGATGTGTTATTTCTGCTTCGTTCTGACAGAGGCCGAAGGTTACTCCAGCCTGCAGGAGGCCGGGGTGAGGCTGATTCCTCAGGACGCCTGTCAGAAGCCAGATGTTTACGGCAACTATGTCACGGCCGACATGATTTGCGCGGGACTCAACAGCTGTGTGGACGCCTGCCAGGTAGGCGAGCATGTTAAATATTACATATGTTAATTATTAAATCCCAAACTGCCAAGTTGATGCTTATGTTCTCACAGTTCCTCGCCGTTAGGGAGAAAGTGAAACTGCCGCCGTCGAGCTCGGATTGCTGATTAGGAATGAAACGTTTTTTCTTGACCCTTTTTTGCTTGATCCGTTTTGTTTATTCGCAACAACTCCAACTGCAGTCACATGACACGATAACAAGCGGACACGGCCAGGCGAAAGGTTGTATCTTATTGCTCTAGATTATTGGAAATTACAACCGATCATAAAGTGTTCTGGGAAATATAGACCCCCCCCCAGAGCCCACATATGTTGACCTCCGCCCATCGTATGGGTCGATATCAGAAAGTTGACTCAAGTAATGGAACAACACTTAAGATGGCCGCGCAGATTCCCAGAGGGAAGTTAGTGAGGGTCTGTCTGCAGCGTCAGAGCCTGCTGTGTGTAATATATATATATATATGTATATATATATATGAATTATATACATATATGTATTATATTTATATATGTATATGTATTATATATATATATATATATGTATATATATATATATATATTTATATATAATATACATATATATATAAATGTATATGTTGTATTTATATATATATATGTATTATATATATATATATGTATATATATATGTATTATGTATATATAATATATATATATATATAAATGTATATATATATGTATTATATATATATATATATATGTATATATATATGTATTATATAATATATATATATATATGTATATATGTAAGTTCCTTCCTGTTTAATTACATGTCACAGTTATCTGTTTACCTCTCGGGTAGAGTGCAATCTTTAGGAATGAATTTGGTTTAAAGTGCGTGACTCGATGTTTGTGTTCGATCCGTGCGCGTGTGTTTACGTGCGTGAACTCTATCTATTTACGTGTCTCCCCAGGGCGACTCCGGGGGCCCCTTGGCTTGTGCGAGGGATGATGTCAGCTTCCTGTACGGGATCATCAGCTGGGGAGACGGCTGCGGCCGCACTAACAAGCCCGGTGTTTACACCAGAGTGATGAACTATATGGATTGGATCAATTCAGTGATCAGACGCAAACCCAAGGCTTCATGAACGGACATTACCTGGATACTAGCTTTAATATATGAGATATTGTACTATGTATTCAAACTGTTTTTATTTGTATCGCTCGTGGAAGTTTATAAGTTGTCTTTTTTTTAAACTGTGAAACATGTGACTGAATAAACCTTTACTGACTTGAGAAAGCTTTAAGAGTTCAGCTGAATTTCTTCTTTCCAGGACTTAAACTCCTCAACGGTAGTTAATGCTATAAATATTCATGGATTTTATGTTTTTTTAAATTTCCAAACATATAATGGCAGAAAGCATATCTTTACCAGAGAACATCAGCTTTACGATCTGCCCACTACCTACATACACATTAAAAAATCCACTTCCCCTATTTTCAACTTTTTTCAGCAGTTTTTTAAATAACCAACCTAAAATAACTTCTGAAGTACTTATGTAAGTTGGTGTTTGTGGTATGAGAACCACGTGATTGGTTCCTCCAGTAGCAGATGGCACAAACCAGCCCAGGTGGCCGCATCACGGTGGGCTGGCTGGTGCTGTGACGGACACTGGTCAGGCCGTTTCACACGTGCCTCTCTGGCTGCGGGCGAGACAGAGAGAGAGACAGAGAGACAGACAGAGAGAGAGACAGAGAGAGACAGAGAGAGAGAGAGAGAGAGGCTATTTTGAAAGTGACCCCTCATTCAGGCAGCGACTGAGCAGCTGTCAGGAACCATGACTGAAGATGACGGATTCTGTTGTAGTGGAGGGATATGCCAGACTCAGAGATGGGAAAAAGGTGCCTAGCGGGTCAATATGTGTTGGCAGAAATACCGCAATGCACTTTCGTCTGTGCTTCAAAAGAAAAAAGAAGTTTGTCTTTTACTTTTGCTTTTTTTTTCACAGTGGAAAACTAGGTGGCTCGTCCTTCGCAAGCCGTCGCCTGTAGCAGGTAAAACATTTTTTAAACTAGTAGTATCAGCGGTCACTTGTTGCACATATCATCTTGGTTTGTTACAGACTCTTTGATCTTTTGGCGCATGCGCATGTGTCCGCTCTCCGTGTTGACGAGGCCTGCTTCCAGCTCTCGTCTCTGGGCTCAAATGAAGGCTCAGAGCGATTTAGAGTTGGTAAAAGTGAAATGTAAGAACGAGTTCTCAAACCTGTTGTTGTCTCTCAACCTTTTTTTATAAAAGTGTCAACGGTGCATGAGAAAGTCGAGTTGTAAACGCTTGTTTTTGTGCTAGGAAAGACGAAGAGAAATGTAAGTTAAAGTGATATTCGGACACATTCAAAGCAGAAGCTACATATATATTGTTAAACAAGTCCAAATGTTGACAGTAAACGAGTTAAACGTCCTAAATGTCATTTGAAATGAGCGTTTATCAGTGTATTTATTAGCATATTATAATACCACTGCTACGATGACACTGTTTCCTGCGTTGTGACTTCAATGTGTCTGTGTGTTACCTCACTGTTGATGTAATTTTTCCACAGATTAGATTTTGACATTCAGAATTCTTACTGTACTATTTCTGTCTTCACGTTCACCAGCTTCCTCAAAGTGGATTTGCTTAAAGAACGAGCCCGCCTGTATTTATAGAGCTGCACGAACTTGTTATTTAGTCCCATTTACTGGGGAGCTTTCAGCTGGCCTCAAGTTGAGTATCCAGAGCCCTTCTGGCCCTTCTGGCCCTTCAGGCCTCCTCGCATGTTGTGAATAAGAAACGAGGATTGAAAGTGACACGGTCTCTGTATTGCATTACACAGAAAGGTGTGTTTGGAGATCTTAACATGCTCCACAGATTAGACCGAGACCCAGATCTCTGATGTCCCTGTTATCACAGCTGTCTGCACCCAGGCCCCGTATGGGTTACAAGTTATGTGTGTGTGTGTGTGTGTGTGTGTGTGAGTGCAAAGGAGTGTGACACACACACACACAGGGTCTTGTTTTGTCACTTGACACTGATTGTTTGAAGGTGCCAAAAGACCCGCAGGACACTGCAACCGCTACCGTGTGTCAGACTCCATCGTATGTACGATGCACTGTAATTACAAAAGAAGTGTAACGTTAACCGTTAAAGTAGGCGAGGTATTCTTTCTCTCCGCCGTTGCTCTCCCCGCCTCCTCCAGACTGCCTCCTGCTGCTGATTTTCAAGGACAAGTCGGACAAGGCGCAGGGCCACAAGGAGAGGGCCAGCGTCACCTTGCAGGAGATCTGCGGCGTGGAGGCGGGACAGTGGTACGAGGGCGTGGCGTTCACTCTGGCCATCCTTTGCCTGAAGCAGGCTGCTCTACTGGGCTTCGACAGCAAGGAGGCCCTGCATGCGTGGGACGCCCGGCTGCGCTACAGCCTCGGCGAAGGTGGGGAGCTCTGCCTGTGCTTTTGGGTTGTTCGTGTTCTGTCCTTTTCACCCGCCGGTGCTTTTTTTTTAAAGAAGTGTGGCTGATTTGACCGCGCTGGGATCAAAGCAATTCTCTACAAGCCGATTGGTTCATCCGCCGCGCTGCCGGGCTATCGGTGTTTGAAATGTACCCGCAGAATATGAAAAGTCCCCCTGCAGTTTTTCCAAACTTATGCAAAGAAACGGGCAACTTTCATCACAAGTTAGTGTATTAGCCCCTTATTATAGTGTATTAGCCCCTTAGTTTTACAGTTCATGGTGCAAATTCTTATTCTAAAGTAATGCCGAGTCGTCATAGTGGCAATTATTAATTCTGTGTTGGCTTCTTTTGACTTTGCGAGATGAAATAAGTTGAAGTATTTATGATGTTTTTTTTTCTTTGAGGTTCTGGATGGATTTCTAAACTGCTGTTGGCCTTGTGAGGCTTTTCTGATGAGAATAAATGGAAACACACTTTCTAGTTAAAATGTCATCAGCCTGAGAGATGAAAACACTTTTAATGAAGATGCAGGCTGGACAGAGCCAAGAGGAGGAGTTGTGATTGTTGTACTTATTTTTGATGGGATGGATTAACCAAGATTTAAACAGATAAAAACAAACACATTAAAGTTGTTGCACGGACGTGTGGTGGCTAATACAGCAAGAGGGTCCCGGGTTCGATTCCTGTGTCTTCTTTCTTTCCGGTTCTCCTTCTCCCACAGTCCATCCAGTTTAGGTTGATTGATAATAAGTGTGGATGTGAGTGTGAATGGTGTCTCTGGTATTAAGTAGATCACATTATGCAAAGTTTTTATTGTCGTGGATGGTCTTTTTAAAATGTTTAAAAAGTTTAATACAACATGTATAATAATAATATTAATAATAATAATAATTAATATTATTATAATAATTATAATAATAATATTTATTATTATTATACATGTATTCAACTTTTAAAAGTTTATTATTATTTTATTATTATTATTATTGTTATACTTATTATTATACATTATTATACAAGACATTTTGAAAGTAAAATAGTCTGCTGAAACAAATAAAATGCTTAAAAAAAAAAAAAAAGATTTAAAAGACTGATTCTACAGTCCACTGTGTGGATTTATGATATGAGTTCTACAAGTGATAAACAAATAGGCGCTAATTATAGCATTGGACTGTTCGGCTGCTGGCTGGAGTCCAGCTGAATTTGAAGGCAGCCACTAATCACCGTGTTCTGGGACCTGACTGGCAGAGGACACGGAGCTGAACACACACTCGCAGTTGTTCCTTCCAGCCCGGAGCGCGTGAACATACCTGCGTTCGCCTGCTCTTACGGCTGCACCTGTGTGTTCCGAGAGAGACGGATACAAGTGTGTGTCGTCCTTGAATGTGTGTGTGTGTGTGTGTGTGGAGGTCTGCACAAATGTCACATGTGAAACGAGACATGTGTAACCTGTGCGATGGCGTTTCCTCCTCATCGCCTCCATCAATCTCACCTGGCGGTGGAAGTCCGGACACGAGCTTCGAATGAAGCGCAAAGCTCGTCGTTGTAATTTGACATCCAGCCGTCCTCATCGGTTTCTTATTAGCGACTGGAAACAGATTACACAGATGTTTTTTGGCGGGCTGCGATTGGTTGCATTGGGCTTCAGGTCCGCTGATGTCATCCTCCGTCTGCAGCTGTTTCTCCTTTTTTATTGTTTCGCGAAATTAAATCCGTGTGGAAGTAATCATTTTGTAAGGACACTGCGTATATAACCGAAATGCAACTATTTTGCAACAAACTGAGCCTGCAGTAGTAGACCACAAAAACACTAAAGCACTAAAAACACTAAAACACTAAAACACTGCACCACTTTTCACTTTGACACTTTAATCTGTGGACTGGTTTCAAGACACTAAATTACACACTTTTATTCCGTCTGTATATTAAATATTTCTCTTGTATTTTTTGTTGTATTTTTTGAGAAATACAGTGTGCCATGTATGAGAATGCATGCAAGGATATGTTGATATGTGTGTGTTGTATGTGTGCGCTGTAGCTCAGTGGGGTAAGAGGGCCGTCCTGCAACTGCAGGGTTGTGGGTTCGATCCCCGCTCTCCCCATTAGTTGCAAGTCGAAGTGTCCTTGAGCAAGGCACTGAACCCCCAGTTGCTTCCCGGGCGCTTCACCGCAGCCCACTGCTCCTTAATAACTAAGGATGGGTTAAATGCAGAGAACTAATTTCCCCTTGGGGATTAATAAAAGTGTATATTCTATTCTATCATGTGAAACGTAAATTTAATTAAAAACAGAGCTCAAAACACAAAGAAAATCTTCTTTTTACTCATTTATTTTTGCATTTGTCTGCATGCATGCATGGTTTAAACTGCAGTTTACAGTAATACCTGCACACCTCATTACACTGAACATCAAATGCGTTAAAAAAAGAAGCTTTCAACCCTTCTAAGGCCGACTTTTCATCGGTCAGCAGAACGCTGCTGGAGAGCCACGAGAAAAGTCTCTGAAGAGTCTGCGTTGGAATCGAATGTCCGGTATCACTGTTTGGTCCTCTGCTCTTCAGTTCATCGATTCGGGGTCGGAGTCTTACCGGGGACCAAGTTAGAGAGCGGACCCGCAACTCTTCATCTGTGCAACAACCTGCTCGCTCTGGCCAGGGACGTCCCCCCCGTCATCATCGGCCACTGGAACCTCCCAGACCTGCGGCGCTATGGGCCCGTCCCCCACGGCTTTGTGTTCGAGGGAGGATCGCGATGTGGTTACTGTGAGTGTTTCGCTCTTAATTGTGTCGCTCTTGTGCTACTTTTAGATGTGTGAAATGGTAAATTGGCTATTTAGCTCTTATGTTGCTTCAGAATCTGGTATTTCTTCTTCTTTCTTTTTTTTGCAGATGGTTGTACATAGAAATCAAGATAATTGGGGTTTAAAGAGCACACTTGTGTTTGGGAAGTATGCGGGGAACTAAAGGAACTATAAATAGTGATGCGTTTAATGAGCAATCCCAGTGAGTGGTTGACGAAACGGGAGGCTTAGAAAGAAAGAAAAGAAGATTAATAAATCGTCTGGTTTTCCCAAAAAACAAACTATATCTTTTAAAAGTTTGCCTCCTTGGATGACATTTGTCTGGGTTTAAATAAATAACGTCAGACCAACACTATCTTCATCACGTCATGATAATAATTGCGAGAGTCAAATTGGGTCATGCCATTAATGGCTCATTAGATAAGGATACGAGCCCTCATAAAGCCGTGAGCGGGGATGATTCATTCCACGGTGGCCGTGAGAGAGAAGCTCCCTCCCAGGACCACGATGTCACGAGTCGTGGATGTTATTCAGACATTCAGAAGAAGGGAAAAGGCTTCTGGTTTGTCACGTTTTCACTCAGCGAAATATTAATTATTATATATTTTTGTCTTTTCTTTCTCTCTCCACAACCTAACGGATGGGTTTTTATTCCGTGGATTGTTCACGTTAGCTTATATTTATATCAGATGAATGACTAAAAGCTCAGCATTTCCACATGTATCTGTTCCATTTTGACTTCTCCGCTCGCTGGCTGAATAGTTTTCATGCGCTCTTTAATTTCGGCACATGGTGAGTGTGTTGCACCTGACCCAGTTGCCTTGGAAACTGAGACGTGTCCTCTGCCGTCGGCCAATCACAGCTGGTAGTTTGTTGGTTGTTGTGACATTAGATATATTTCAATGTCACACCAATTCCACATCCAGTTTGTATCATTTTGCGAAAAACAATCGTGTGTCGCTTGATATTTTCCTGCTCCGCACTCTTCAGTTGGCCGATATGTGGTTAACTCCCTCATGTGGGTCGTTTGGTTTACTCGGATGAGTCATGGCAAACACACGATAAACATGGCAGTCCGATATCTCTCAGTCCTCTCTGGCTGGAGAGAAACAAACTGCTGCTTTATGACAACAAGAAACCTGCAGGAGGAAATGATCCTTTATTAATATGTGCCTAGAACTCAACATCATGCGTCACTCTTGTGTGTGTGTTTGTTTGTGTGTGTGTTTGTTTGTATGTTTGTGTGTGTGTGTGTGTTTTTTTCTGTGTTTGTGTGTGCGTGTCTGGTTGTGTGTTTGTGTGTATGTGTATGTGTTTGTTTGTGTGTTTGTTTGTGTGTGCATGTGTGTCTTTGTGCGTGTGTTTGTGTGTTTGTTTGTGTGTGTGCGTGTCTGGTTGTGTGTTTGTGCGTGTTTTTTTTCCTCTGTGTTTGTTTGTGTGTGTGTTTGTGTGTGTGTGTGCATGTCTGGTTGTGTGTATGTGTGTTTGTGCGTGTGTTTGTTTGTATGTGTGTGCGTGCGTGTCTTTGTTTGTGTGTGCATGTGTTTGTTTGTATGTGTGTGTGTGCGTGTGTGTGTGTGTATATTTGTGTGTGCGTGTGCATGTGTGTATTTGTGTGTGTGTGTACGTGTCTGGTTGTGTGTTTGTGTGTGCTTGCGTGTGTGTGTATTTGTGCGTGTGTTTGTTTGTGTGTGCATGTGTGTTTGTTTGTGTGTGCGTGTCTGGTTGTGTGTTTGTGTGTGTGTATATTTGTGTGTGCGGGCACATGTGTTTGTGTGCGTGTGTGCGTGTGCGTGTGTTTGTGTGTTTGTGTGTGTGTATATTTGTGTGTGCGGACACGTGTGTGCTTGTGTGTGCGTGCGCGTGTGTGCGTGCGTGTGTGTGTGTGTGTGTGCGTGTGTGTGTGTGTTTGTGTGTGTGTTTGTGTGTGTGTGTGTGCGTGCGTGCATGTGTGTGCATGTGTGTTTGTGTGCGTGTGTGTGTGCGTGTGTGTGTGTGTGCGTGTGTGTGCGTGTGTGTGTGTGTGTGTGTGTGTGTGTGTGTGTGTGTGTGTGTGTGTGTGTGTATCCCGGGGTAAACTCCAGTTTACGTCTTGGAACAGACATGAAGCCGTTAAAGCAGGAGGAGTGCACGTCAACACCTGGAGGGGACAGAGAGACGCGAGAGGAACGCCAGAGACATCAGAGCTCCAGACTCACGGCGACCTCGCCGGGAACACGACCCCTCAGTGCGCGCCGTGTGATTTATTTAGCTCCATTCAATCTCCCAGCAGCGCTTCACCGGCGCGTTAAAGTCCAGAAAGACGGTCAAAAGGGAAAGAAAGGGAAACGTGCGTCAACGTGAAGGTGCACATGAGCGCCGGAGTGTTGAAGGCGGCTGCATTCCTGTGACCTGTGACCTCTCAGCACAGCTCACCCGCCGCAGAGGGAGCAGCGGCGTCACGGCGTCCAACAGCTCTCTTGTAGTAGAAGCTGGATTCGCCCGTTTTTGAGATTATCCAAAATGATTCTAGGGTTTTTTTTCGGGCCGAGTAGCCAACGTGTGAAAAACCTCGGTTGGGCCAATGGGGAGCAAGTTGTTGTAAGTCAGTTTGAGAATCGTAGAGCCGGTGTGTGTATGTGTGTGTGTGTGTGTGTGTGTGTGTGTAGTGGGAAGCTAGTGGTGAAGCGAGATGTGTGTCATCGAACAGGTTGGCGGCAGAAGAGACGCATTAAGCAGCAGCAGTCAGGGGTTGTTCTTGGTGGGTGGTGGAGACCAAAGATGGAGCTACGAGGAGTATTATTATTGTACGTGGACACAAACACAAATAACTACTGATGTTGCTGGATGTCATCTTATGTGTTGTGTCTCTAGCTTTAAAGACCATTACAATAGTTGCGTAGAGGATAGTTCTATTTCATTTATTTGAATATGAAGTTGTTGATTTCAGTATGAATGAAACATTTTTTTGAAAAGCCACACACACAGTTGATTGAGTTCTGGTTTCTTTAGAGAGGAGACCAGGAGGGTCCCCTCGAGTTGTTTTTGTTAAGCGTCTGTCGTAAACTAAATGAGTCTTGCCACCTGTCTGCCACTTTGTTTGTTTGTGCTCTCGTTGTTGTTGTTGTCACCTCATGTCCCGTCCCCTCGCGATGAAACACACAACACAAACAATGTGCTTCCTCAAAAAGAAAAAGATTGGATCCTAACACCGACCGGAGTAGTTTCTGTGCCAGATGAGAGCACAATATAAGACGGATGACTTCCACTTCATTAGATCCCTGTCATCCACATCAGCAGGCGATGCATCGTACATTTGGACGGGTGCAGGCTTTACCGCCGACCTTTGACCCTGCTCACTGCAAGGGGATCGTTGGGAATGTGATGGAGGCCCGTGTTGAGATGGGTGGTCTCAGGGCCAGGGCGACACTTTGACCCTCTAATGGTGACACCTTGGAATGAACGGCCAGTTGCATCGTCAGAGGGAGGTCAGGAGGCCTCCAGGGGCCATGACCTGTGACCTTTGCATCCTCTACATCACCTGTGGTGACATTCTAACTGTATGTGACAGACACACTGGGAGCATCGGAGCCACGACGAGGGCTGCGACTCGAACCTCCATCATCTTTTTATTCAGAAACGCAGCCAGTTCACTGAATCTTTGATCATATGGTTTTCATTATTTTAGTCGATATTTGATTTCAGCAACCTTGTTAGACGTTGTTGTTCTTTTAAATGGCAAAAAAAGTATTTTGGACTAAATAAACGTCGTACTGGTAACTACAATCGAGTGACGCGATGATGTCATTGTTCGCCATCGCAGCTCTAGGTCCTCACTTTGGTCCACTGACTGAAGACTGAAGTATCTCGACAACCGTTGCATTAATATCCGCAAACTGAAAATATTTTCACGATCCTCAGTTGATCAATTCCTTCTGACTTTGGGGATTTTCTTTTTTTTTTGCTCACCATGCGGGTTCTAACTGTTTATTGGATGTATAACCAGGAACTGGAGTTTAAACACAGGATGAATTATGAACAATTTTTATTACCTTAACCTTTTGTCAGGCAATATAATTGTTTTCTTTGTTTCTAGAAATAATTAGCAAATATAAACATGCTAAACTAAGACGGTAAACAAGACCTGTGTCATCGTTGCTGATGGCTGTGAGCGGTGTAACACGCCAACGGGCGAGGTGTGAAAGCCACGCACCTGTCGTCTTGTTCAAAGTGTCCAATCGTGAAGAGTCCCTTTGTTCTGTGTTGTTGTTTTTTATTTGCTGCAAAGACCGACGTGACGCTAACAAAGTCTGCCCTCTACAGGGGCCGGCGTTTTCTTGCTCGCGTCTGCTGAGAGCGAGCAGATCAGCTTTCTGTTCGACTGCATCGTCCGAGGCATCTCCCCCACCAGAGGCCCTTTTGGACTGCGGCCAGTCCTGCCAGGTCAGTACCGGAGGGGTTTAACCCTCTGGAGTCTGAGGTCATTTTCTCAATTTTACACAATTTCTTAACCCTCCTGTTACCGTAGGGTCAATTTGACCCCATTCAATGTTTAATGTCGGTGTTCTGTCGGGTCAATTTGACCCCAGGCTGTTTTTCACTGTGTCAAACATATAAGAAATATCAACTTTTTTATATATTTAAAGGGCTATTTAGGTAGTCAACAAACAAACATAAAGTACCTCACACTTAAACTTGGAAAAGAATATTAATTCTAATAATTTTCTGGAGGTTTTAATTGCTGGGGTCAAATTGACCCCAAGGGTAAAATATGTCAGTAAATATAAAGGTAACAGGAGGGTTAAACATTGAATGGGGTCAAATTGACCCTAAGGCAACAGGAGGGTTAAAGCTGGAAAACCAACCGCTGAGCCACAGAGAGGCAGAAAGATCCGTCGCCTTTAAAGAAAGAAGGTGCATCTCTGTGGGATGCTTATTCGGGTGAATAATAGCCTCGCTGTTGCCAAGGAATATGAAGAAAAAAAACACTTTAGTCGACCGAAATGGTATCAAACATGCACGGCTCCCCCCCGGTGCCTCCAGGGATTATCAGAGCTGTGAGGTGTGCTGCCTTCCTGGAATCCAACCATTTCTGTCAGAATGAGTCAGAGGATTCCTGCGTGGATGGATGGAGGTGCTTTGATGTGACTGACAGCTGTTTTTATGGAATTGGGTAATCCTTTGGAGCAGTTTATAATTTCAGTCAAACGCCCTAACCCCTGACTTAAGTGTACTGTGGTGAATGTGAAGCTACGGGTCACCTCAAACATCAGTGAGAGGGTAACTACTGGACGAGCTGTGGTTATGGAAAGCAAATTGAATTGCAGTCTATGTTTAGTTGAGGCCGAGTTGCAAATAGCCATTAGGTTTTTTATACTCTTGTTAGAGGAGGCGGTCTTGCAAGATTCCCGTTTGTCAAAGATGTCGAGCTCACAGGTCAAAGGACCGACATCTGCGATGACCATCCGTTTGGAATATTTAAAAACTCAGTCTCTAAACCAATGCAATGCATTTTTGTGAGATAACTTTAGCGTTGTTTCTTTAATTTCAAAGCCAAAAGTTTGAAAAGCAAATTAATCCCAAATCATTTTGATAATCGATTATTGATTAGGAATTTCTCGAGCAAAAATATCAAACATTTTGGGCTCCAGCTTTGCAATTGTGACGATTCGCTGCGTTTTTTTGTGTTGAAAACTGATGTCACACCCCAAAAGGTATTTCGTTTTTATGCTGACTCGTTCATCAAATAGTTTTAAAAACCTGATATTGAAAATCGAAGTTTCTTCTCAACTTTGAATTGAATCCAACTCTTGCATTTCGAGTTGCTATTACCAAAACGTTTGTGCAGTGGATCAAGTGACGATGTGAAAAGGATCGACTGTAGTGACGAAGACTCAGAGAGTTATCACCGGACTTTGCATCTCCAGCCCTCAAGTGGCTACATTGCAGTTTTAATTTTTAATTAAACTGTAACTTGACATAAAAATAACCCAGTAGTGTTGTACCGTAGATACTTGGGTATCTTCAAGCTCTTATTCTCATATTTTCCCCATCTCTATTCCCCATATATCAAATAGAATCTGAATATTTGTATTAGAAACCATTTACACTGACACACTGTCCATCTTGTCTGTGTGACTGCTCCCATTTCCCTTATTTTGATAACACATTTGGTCGAATATTACGAAAGCCGTTGAACATTATCTGCTCCTCTGTCGTCGACTTTTAACACCTTCCATGTTCCACACTCGCAGTTTTAAAAGAAAATGTCTCACCCGGCGAACGACTTCGCAGGAGACGTGGACCCGGCAGCTGCGGCCGCTCGGGGATATTCTGGGTTTTCACACATCTCGTCACCCAATCGCAGGTCGCGCTCATCCCCCTGTTATTGTGGTGCGGAGTAGAATAAATGGCAGGGAGGATGTCTGAGGGAGAGCGAGGGGTCAAAGTCACAGGTCACACAAGCGGAGCAGCCAAAGCCTCCTAATCACTCCGGTCATGTATGTAACCTCATCCACAGGATTCCACTGCCCCCCCCCCCTCCCCTCCTCTCTCTCTCTTTTTATACTCGTATTCCTCTCTGCAGCCCTTAATTGTGTCTCTCGTTCTCGCGAGTGCTTCACCTCCGTCCTGGTCTTTGCACTTATTCTCTCCGCCTCTGTTTTCATTCATTGCGGTTATGTTCCCGCGCTCTCTCGTCAGTTCTCGCCTCTCTCCGCCTTTCACTCTGTGTTCGGCCTGCAGGAACGACAGCGATGCCCACGGGGAGCGTTACAGACTCGCACTACTACGTTCGTCTTAAAAAATGTGAAGTAATCGAGGCGAGTTACAGTTACAGTAGGTGGGAAATCCTATTTTGGTGAAAGGGGAGGAGGTATTAGTGGAGCTTAGCTGAGATGAGGTAGCCGCAAGAAATACGGCGTGTGGTCGGCTGCGACACCTGCCAGTCGGAGCGATGTGACCTCACGTCTTTCTGATCCGTGTGATGTTGAATCACATGGACATACATACATACTTCGATTTCTATGCAGCCACGGCAATAACGTGAAATATGTCCGTTTGTATTGTTCACGATATTCACGTTGGACACTGAACGTGCCACGGAGATCCTTGAGTTCTTGAAGCCAACAAGACACACGAGAGCTGTTATCATTTTTGGTCATATTAAGATTACATTATGTATAGTTATGAAATTACATCTAGATATGATGGGAAAACAATAATTTAATGAGAAGGTTCTGGCTGGTTTTAAGTGTCACCCGCATGAATGGGAAGCATTTATATCCAAATGTGTGCACACATTTTAAATGGTTAATATCTCAGTTTGAATCAAACCAGTTCAGATGACGAGTTCACCACTCAGCTATATATCAGTGTGGTGGTTTTCTCTGGCCAATGACAATTCCTAAAAATTGTTAAAATTGGGTTGTTCAGCAGGAATGTGTGTGTGATGTGCTTTTTGGTACACAATAGCAGCACAAAGAGCTTTGGTATTTAAATTCAAGATAAACGTTTAAAATTGACAGAATTCTAAAAATGTAATGTTATTTGAAAGAGGAAAACTCTTTTTCTCCTCCTCCTCGTCCTCCTTCTTCTTCGTCTTCTTCTTCATGAAAAGTGAATGATGCTGTGCATCTTTGGACGCCAGTAGCATAGACAGTTGTTTTCTATATAATATACAAAACAGAAAGATTGAAAAATTATAGGTAGAAGCAAAAAATGCTTATATATTCCTGTCCTAAATTATTATGATCAAATATATCAGATAATTAATATAAAATGAATAAATTCCGAAAGGAAAGCTCAACTCTATAAGACACGGGTCACCAGTGGCTCGCTAAGGTCATCGCACAGTTTGTCCCAGTCTTCAATTGGTTCGTCTACTGCGAGTCAATTTTCCACATGCGGGATGTGAACTTGACCGTATGCAGAGTTCCGGTCCATTTGCCACATTTCTGCCGGGGGCTCGGGGTGGGAAGAGAATCGATCCGGCGCCGAGCGTTGACCTTTCCGAGGCACACGAGTCCTTGAGCGGCACCAACGATCTTCAGCCACAGGACCACGTGGCACCGCCAAGAATAAACCCAGTGGTGTTACACAAACGCCGTTCCGCTGCGTGAGCTTTTCTGTGCTCGTGCGAAGGCCTTTTACACTCTCGCCGAAATCCGCTAGTTAATTATTCTATTTCCCGACGCCACAGCTTGTGAGGCTCTCGTGCTTTAAAGGGTCCCTTCTCGTTTCTCTGGCGTGTTACGGTCCAGAAGCTCCCTGTGTCGTCATCAGTTTGCACGACGCGTACGTTATACGCCTACGTGTGTGCATGTGTGTCTGTGTGTTTAATTAAATTCCCCCGTGGTGTTTTTTTTTTCTCGGGACGCTCTCTCTAGCAGACCCCGGTGCCGGGCAGACGAATTCGGAAGAGAGGCTGAACCACGAGGCCGAGGAGCTGGAGAAGAGGCTGAGCACGCTCTCTCACAGGAGCAGCACAGGTACCGCACGCCACCGCTGGGCTGAGACTCAAAGTACCGGCGGATGAACGGTGAAACTGCGGCTGAAACTTTGGCGATTTTACAAATATTGCTGCTCTGAATGTCAAATTACCCCAAAACACCAGAATCAGAATCATAATTGTTTGACTGCAGCCGTGCCTCTCGCCCACCAAAGACAATTAATGATATATTGGCTTTTAATGATGCTGCACTTATATTAAAATTAAAGATTTCACATGACACACACAGGTGATTTATTGTTCCTATTATGTGGCCAGGGAGAAGAAAACAGACGTAATGATATTATGATGCTTTTAAAATGCTTTGTTGTTGTAATATACATATATTTTGAAAGCTATTGATAATATTAATTCAAATTGCATTATTGTGTGTGTGTGTGTGTCTTTCCTGGCAGTCTCGTCCTCATACTGCCCGTCTGCTGGGGGAGACGACCGCAGCACATCCGGCTCCTCCGACACGTCCAGCCAATCGGACGGCAGTATTGGCAGCCGGCTGGCCATTTGGACCGAGCCGGCCTCCAACCCGTCCGACGCCGTTGGCCACGCGGGCGCTAAAGCGGCGTCACAGGGCATCGAGAAGCTCTTCGTCAGCCCGGGAGGCGGAAGCCGGCCTGTGGCCAACCCCCCCCGGCAGCTCCAGGAGATCGGCCGCCAGAGCTCGTCCGACAGCGGCATCGCCACCGGCAGCCATTCCTCGTACTCTGGGAGTTTCTCCTCCTACACAGGCAGCCTGGACATCACCGCCGGAGAGGACTTCGGGTCCGTTTTCAGCCTGCCTCCCCACTTGGCTCAAGAACTGAGCCCTTGCTCTTGCGTTTCTGTCCCCGGACGTGAATACCAAGTGCCGACGTCTCTCCGGTACCTCTACGACAGCCCCAGGAGTCTGCTCCAGGAGGGAGGCGGGGACGCTAAAGACGATGAACCCTCCACCCCAACGAAGGACACCCCGGCCTCCTCGGGCCTCACAACCGACTCGGCTCAGGAGGATAAAAGCAGCGAAACTCCTGAGAGACAGTCAAAGAGCGAACACTTACAAATCCCTTCAGAGGAGGGTAAGAAACCCAGGTCGGCCTCGAGCGAACAGCCCGACTCCCGTCACACCGCCGGCTCCCTCACATCTGCCTCCAAAACCATTGTGACCATCTGCTTAGTTTGCGGTGGATTTAAGGTAAGTAGAAACATATCCTTCTCTCAGTTGTGATTGTTCTTTTTACCTTCGCATTGAAAATGCGGAAGGTTATGTTTTGATCGCCGTGTATTTATTTATGTATTTGTATGCGTGTTACTCGCATAACTCAAAAAGTATTAAACCGAATCGCATGAAATTTGGTGGGATGATAGGTTATTGTCCGGGGGCCATTTGATTAGATTTTGGGATTGATCGGGTCAAAGGTCAAGGTCAAGGCCATGAAAAGGTCAAAATCTTCTTTTTACCATAGCACGATCCATTTTTATCCAATTGGCATGCAACTAATGCCAAAATGTTCATAATTCAATGCCCAATCTTGTGAGTGCCCGTTCTAGTTTAGAAATGTGTTTACATTTTTTATGTTTTATCCTTTTGCAAGAAACACACTCGGGTCAGGCTCACGATACTCTCGTCGGCCATCTGTTTACTTCAAAGAAATGGCATCCCGCGTGTTCGAACGGTCTCCTCGGCGCGCTCGGTCGTGTCACGCGGCGTCACACAGTAGCAGCTTGTGTGAGCGTCTCATCGCTGGGTCGTCTGCTCCGCCGCTCGTTGTCAATATGACCTTTACGGTACGAAGCCGCTCACAGTCACACGGCCCATCTGTCTCTGACTTGCAGTTTAGACGTCTCCACCTTTACTACTCAACGTCATGCTGTTGAGCTAAAGGGAGAATTCCATGTAATCTCCAGGCTCAATGTCATTCCTACCACCGGGGGTAAAAAGCTTCTCGGTCTGCTCCGTGGGGGTCAGCTGACGGGGCTTTTTCCCGTCATAGAGTTGGTGGTGATTTCTTCTTCTGGGTTGGATTTTCCTTTGCTTCAAGGCTGCAACTCAAGAGGATCATCATTATCGATTAATCTGGGGACCAATAAGGTGGTCGTCACCCTAAAATGTCAGAGAAATCTGAATATTTTCACATATCTTGAGGTTAAGCTCTAGTTTTAATTTGTGTCATTTGAACACACAGATGCAAACTCACCAACTGGGGTCAGTTACATGTCTCGGTCATTGGATATTCTAAACTAATGGCTCCCCCTACTGGTAGTGCATTTAGTTAAGAAACACACATTGCATTTGATTATTTGAATAAGATGTTCTCTTTATCATTGATTATTTTCAGTCAGCCTCCAGTGAACTCAACTCAGTATGGGAGTTGTTACGGATCAGACATGAGCCGTGTGGGAGGTTATTTATCACCTTCGCCTGAGCAACACCATCCACCCTGTCGTGTTCATGGGCTCACAGTTAAAGGGCCAGTACCAAAGAAAACATCAAACCGCAACGAAATACATGTCCATTCACATATTTATACAAGCATTAGGATTCCTTCATAACAATTCATTGTACTCTGATATATCAGATGTTATCAATGTACAAATAAATCTGCTCTCTGTGATGATGTCGTCATCTGACAGCCATGGACACTGAGATAAATGTATTTAAGTGTAAGTACCGAACAGTCCACTGCGGTGAGCTTTTAGTGGATAAGGCTGGCTACATCGTATATTTACTTGTCGTCAACAATTCCATGAAACCATCAAAAGGCTGCGGAAGTATTGAGAGTCCAATTACTGCGCTGTAGGCTTTCGCACTGTCGGTTTCTTTGTGTTGTTTTTTCTTCTCATCAAACCACTTTTGTGTCCTGTTCTATTCTCAGGGGACCTCATGCATCCCTTCCAGGGGTTCAGCGATACCCGCCATCCCAGGTAGGTGTAATCAGTTGAATTAGTGCATGCACACCGCATGCATTGGATCTTGCATGCATGAACCGAGTCGATGCATGTTAGAGAAGAAGAAAAAACATCCATAAAAAGCTGTAGCAGCCAGAGTTTGATGATTTGATCTGGGAGATTTGGGATTTCTTTGCCTCCGGTACATCATATTTTTATCCAGCAGATCAAAGTGTTGACAAATCGCCCTCCACGTCCAGTAAGTACTATATCGCAGTGAGGACAGTTCTGGAGAAACCCTGTGCCTCGCCTCCTGGCTCTGGAAAGATCCGCAGCTTAGAGAAGCCCACGGGGAGGAGAAGGGAGGATTCACCGCTGCCAAAAGAAGGACGAGAGAAATTAGTCAGTCTCTTAGCCGATCTGCTCGGCTTCCCAAATGCAGAGAGGCCGCGCGAGGCGAACGGACTGAGCCTCTATGAGTCGATGAGCCCGGGTTTCACATCTGCATCGACTGGCACCCGCGCGCCATCGCAGGACGCCGGAGCGGCCCTGTATGAAAACTGCTTGAAGTGTCGAGGCGAGCGCTGCCGCCCTCCTCCACGGCCCGCCCCCGCTCAAATGAAGCGCGACGCCAGCGCTTCCACTTTGAAAACCTTTCCAACCGGGCCGCGCCTCAAGGAAAGCCAAGAAGCCGAAGTCGCGTTCAAAGAGACGAACGGTCCAACGGCGCCCGGCGAAGGTAAGAGGCCTCTTCTCCGGTTCCCTCTCCGCCTCACAACAAAGCCTCTACGGTTCCTCCGGCGGCCGTTTGAAGTGGATCTTCTCTTTGTTTCCGTTCTGTTCTTCTTGTCTTCAATAAAAAACAATTTAAAAAAAAATCCTTTCTGGCTTTTTTTGTTTAACCAACTGATTATTTCTCTCTCTTCCTTTTGTCGTCTTGCTAGTACAGCTGAGTTTGAGGACTTTGAAGAGTAAAAGGGATTGAAGTTGTTGTTGGATGAATTTTTAAATTATAAATGATGTATAGGCTCTACGAGAGACGTACATCTCTTAAGAACCCTCGAAACCCAAAAGTTATTTAGTTATTAAGTTATTTACATTGTGAAAGTTTTTATCTCTCGACTACTTATGTGTATATGCCAAGTACATTTTCCAGCTGATATTAGCTTAATACAGATATATCTAGAGAGCAGGACATGGACTGACTAAACGGCTGCATGAATAACCTCTTTGTGATGTCTTGCACGTTATCAATGCAACTCTTGTTTCCAGCAGGGATGCCATTATACATATCTATATTTAAAAAATGTGTTATTGTCAATTGATGATCCGCTGTTATTTGTTCCCACCACTGGATCTGGAGGAATTAATTCATACCCTGAGAACACAGTGTCTGATTTGACTCACAGAGTGGGATAATGATGACGCCTCGGCTGCTGCTGGCGCAAGCGGTTGCAGTTTAATTTCTAATATTTAAAACGGTCTGTGTTTTTCTCTCCCACCAGACAAAAGGCTTAAGAGTAAAGAGGAAAGACGCAGAGCTGATCCTTCTTATGAGATCATGGAGAGTCGGGCGCCGGAGAGGAACCCGGAGGTAGGCCCATTCATAACTGTTAATCCGCTTTATGCTTTTAAACAATGACACATTTTAACTAGAACGGGCACTCGGTAGAGCGCATACCTTCGCATATCACAAGATTGGGCATTGAATTATGAACATTTTGGCATTCGTTGCATGCCAATTGGACAAAAATGTATCGTGCTATGGTAAAAAAAAGATTTTGACCTTTCCTTGACCTTGACCTTTGACCCGATTGATCCCAAAATCTAATCAAATGGTCCCCGGATAATAACCAATCATCCCACCAAATTCCATGTGATTCAAGAAGATTTGACCTGTTCATGACCTTTGACCTTGACCTTTGACCCGATCGATCCCAAAATCTAATCAACTGGTCCCCGGATAATAAACAATCATCCCACCAAATTTCATGCGATTCGGTTCAATACTTTTTGAGTTCTGCGAAAGATTTTGACCTGTTCATGACCTTGACCTTTGACCCGATCGATCCCAAAATCTAATCAAATGGTCCCCGGATAATAAACAATCATCCCACCAAATTTCATGCGATTCGGTTCAATACTTTTTGAGTTTTGCGAATAACACGCATACAAATAAAGAAATAAATACACGGCGATCAAAACATAACCTTCCGGCATTTTCAATGCGAAGGTAACTACAACTTATTGTGCTCTAAATTGAACTTAACATTTTGGGGGCAAAGGTCTGATATCAAGGGAATAATCGGCTTAAGTAACTACAATGAAACATGGACTTGGGGTGAGTAGTTGGTAGCAGTAGTTTTGAACTTCTTGTCCAGTTAGTTATCCCACATGTGGATTGATGAGTTAAGAAAATCTGGATTGTCTCAGTGACGGAAGCAGACCATCAACGGACTGTTTTAAAATGTGTGCAGTCTCTTCTACACTTTGGACTTCTTTGTTGGTTTTTGGTGAGAGACATTGTTCTCCAAGGTGTTTGTTGCTTTGCATTAGGCTAGCATTGGTTTGATCCAATGCAGCTCATTATATATCACGATTTATTGACATGTCATCTCTTTCATGAAAAACATATCCATTATATTCAGTAAATGACATTGATGAGGAAGAAGGGCTTACTGGTTGAACCCGCTCTAGGTTATTGTAGCTCTGTTTAAAGGGACAATTACATATTTCGGGAAATATGCTTTTAAAATGTCAATTTATTTCAATAACATAGATGAGA
This sequence comes from Pseudoliparis swirei, assembly GCF_029220125.1. Classification (NCBI taxonomy): domain Eukaryota; kingdom Metazoa; phylum Chordata; class Actinopteri; order Perciformes; family Liparidae; genus Pseudoliparis; species Pseudoliparis swirei. The sequence continues at coordinate 11,577,944 of NC_079408.1, forward strand.
AAATCGATGCCACTGTATTGCATGTAACTTACGCTAAAACCACAGAATTCTTGTTTTGATGTTACGGTTTGTTTATGGGTCAAACAAACAAAAATAAAGCTTAAAATAAAGTTGATTATTAACCTCAGAGGTGAAGGTTTCTGAAACTTGGGAGCCAGGCTGTATTTTACAACACATTGAACTGGCGTCAGTGGCGTGCGATACAGATAATGTATTAATGCCAGTGTTACATATTCAAAAACAATACAAGAATGTTGTAAATGAAAGTGTACCAGAAGAGGCCTCTCCTGCTGCCACAAGGGCACTGGTCCAACCGGCAAGGTTATAACACCAACTAGAACAATAACAATTCTGAAAATAATTGTAGCCAATAAAATGTCAAGACAATGTAACTTAGATTTATTGTCATCAAAATTGTTCAACATTTAAAAATGTAGCAACATTTTTGTCAGAAAGTATCTCCAAAGTACTTAGAAACATAGCAATAGACACCAATATCATATATATATATATTTTTAAATGGCCAATCGGGCAGATTTGACTAAATACCTCTGGAGAACAACTCCACCAAATGTCACGCTTGTGTTATAATTTTTACGATTCTTATTAAAAAATGCTTTTCTCTGCCCAATAATATAGACAGCAATCACCTGAAGCCCCTTCCAGACATCCCGTTTCAGTCCATTCTCAGTGTGAAGGTGGTCCCGTCAAGGAATCCCTCTTTGTGAGAAAAGTGGCCTCTCAGTGACACTGAAAGCAATATGGCTGCACTCCGCCACCGATTTTCGCACCACAATAGCTGCGCTTACAGAGGCTGTCTAGAATCAAAGATTACACGGCTGCAATTTCAAAGCCACGGTTATCCATCCACAACGATGAACAATTGCAGACAGTGTTTTAAACATGAACGACTCAGCCCAGAGTTCGGGCCTCCGTCCGTCTGTGAACACTCCCGACGTGTCCACCGAGCGGCTGAGGTCAAAGTCGTCGGCGCGCGGTCTTAAAGTAATGCGTTCATGGGTTGCCTGACTTGCCTCGCTTACGGCACATTCGTAATCATCAGTGCGCGTTGTCTGTGTGTCCCGCAGGCAGAAGAGAAAAGCAAGTACGAGCTGATGGGCAGCTGCGGTCAGCAGAGGTTCCTTCACGACACTCAAGGTGAGTGACACCGACACCACGTGGGGAATATTATATATATATATATATATATATATATCAGGTTGTTTTCCTCGACCGGGCAAGTTCAATTATGCAGATTGTCGGTGGGGCAGTCTGAACGTACGATAACCAGGACTCACTTCAACAACAAAAAAAGTTAATTAAATCCATGACTCATGCACTTGGAGTGAACGAGGCTATAAGCACATCCCCGGGTTTTCTTGGTGTGCGTGAAATGAAAAATGAAATGAAGCTCATTCAGGGTCTGAAATGGCAGACTGGCACGAGGCAATGCGTGCACAAGGAACAGACACACACTCCTCACACACAATGTTTACTCAACTCTCTTCAGGGAAATGGACTGTGACGTTGACAGGAAGTTGTTGTCGTAAAGTACGTCGCACACACACCGTACCGTGCTGCATATAGACTCGAAACATGCCGAGCCAGATGCGTAAACTCTTCGGAAATTAAAACGTCGCCAAGTACAGTGTAAGTGGAGATGTTCAAGTCACTAAATTAAAGCAGATTGCTCATATGAACTCGTCTTCACGCAGAGATGGAGCACATGTAGCTGCCATGTGTGGCAGAGCTAACCAACTAACATACTAATATACAGCCCATTTAGATTGGAGAGCAGGATGAGTTGTGGTTGACGAAGCTGACCAGACACAGAAAAGAAAAGAATAATTTGAGGACAGGGGCTCGGGTGGCAAACTGTTCTCAGAGCTATCAGATGAGTCACAGACAGTCAGCAACCTCTCTTTTCTCATTGCGTGGTAGCGGGATCTCTGCAGTGCGGACATTTATTTGCCTATCTGCATTTTGTATTTGTGTTGTTGTAATGCTAATAAACTCGAGTTACATAAGAACTAATAGTGTTCAGAGAGGTGACGTGTGACAGGATACCTGGCCTGATGCCGAGGTCAGAGGTCAGCCGTCGGGAGGCTTTTGGCCACTGAAGCGTCACACAGAAACATGCCCTCAGTCTAATGCACACCTGCTCTAGGAAGTCCCAGCAGCTGTCACCATGTGGCACCAAAGCCATCAGTCATGGTCATGGACCTGCCGACACACACACACACACACACACACACACACACACACACGCGGGACATGTTTGTGGTCCCATATTTCCCATCAACCTGCCTCACAAAGCAGTTAATGGACGGGGACAGGCAAGAGGGGGAAGACCAGTGGCTCAAGTTTCCTGGAGGATGCACTGAAATGATAAAGATGTTGGTGTGACGGTAGTTTGGACCACTTTCCTGAAACAGTGCCGTGAGCAGCTACATCGGGTCTTTTGTGCAAGCTTTAAGAAGATCGGTGGGATGTTTCCCGAGAGGCCGCTGTACTCTGTATAAAAGCGTTTTTTGCGGGATCATTTTGTGTCTTTTTAACATAGTTTGTGACATTTCCCACAAAACTATATGAGGAGCCAGGACAGCAAACAGATGAGGCGATTCATCGGTGATGCAAATGATCGTTAGTTGCAGGCGGTGGCGAGTCAGTGCCGCTGGCAGAAAGAGGCCGGCCCGACCCATTACAGCACTACTTAGGAGCAGAGGAAGGTCCCACGGCGGTTTTGTACGTGTCCACAGTTTTAACAAGCATGTCGAAGAACCACGGCGAAGATAGAAGCATACAAAGACTCTCGCCGGAACCAGAGGTAGATTTGTCCGTTTGCCTAAACACAGCAGTGGAACACCCTGCGAAGAGGACCTGCTCTGTGTACACTCATGGAAACATAGTTATGAATATGATGTTCAATTTCTGCACTGGCCCTTTAACTGCAGGAAGAGCTTGATGCTCATGCAGTACGATGATGATGATGATGATTTTAAACGCGTGTTGCCGACGATCACTGCTGATGTCGGTGACCTGATTTCATCAATTAGTCGACCGTCTTATCTCTTGGTGATTCTACGTAACGTCACCAACACGCGTTCACGTGGCGGTTCTGGAGAACATTGGAAGACGTGTCATGTTGTACGCGGTTGCTCTGAAAGTGAATCAAGAAGACGATGAAGTAAACAGCATTTGTTCTGCTCCTCTTGCCTTTGGGTTGGCGATAGGCGAGGCGTCCTGTATTGACTACAAACCATCAATCAAACACAAGGAATTACATGGAAAACGCACTCAAGGCAACACTGTGGGTGTAATGTGTGTTTGTCGGTGAGGTCGGCAGAACAAATAGAAATCAAGTGAATAGCTGCATCCATGTAATCAGCTGCATAGGTTCTTGAAGCTTTGTTGTTGTTGTTGTTTTTTGTACATTTATCGGAGGCCAATTGTGCCAATGCATCATGCTTTTTAACACTGGTTTACTAATTTCAAATAGAAACTCTGCCAGGGATTTGTACCGGTGTTGGTGTTGCGAGTTTTGGAAAAAAGGAATCTGCTTAAATGTATTGTGTGTTATTATATGTTGTGAGATCTGGCTGCTGGCTCCTCTGTTGTGTCAGTGAACACACAACGTTTGGACATATTTAAAAAAGTTGTACATTAGATATGTAGTGCTGCTGGTGGATTCAAAAGTGTAATAAGTTATGGTTTTACAGCCTCATAATATAAAATGACCCTCATGCATCTGTAATTTATCCCTTGGGCCGAACCAATTGTTCATATTTAGCCTCTGGGTGAAGGGACTTGTGTGGGATACAATGTGTGCCAGCTGCTGATCTCAGATCTGCTGCTGTAGCTTTCTGCTAAAGGGAATATAAAGACTACAATGCAGATGAATAGATTTGAACTTCTGAACATGAGGCTGGTGATAAGGACAGTTTCCTCAAGGCTTTCCAACCAGGACGGAAAAGTCTTCTAGCTTTTGATGAGGGTTATAATAACAAAGCCATATCCTTGATTCAGTCATTGTTATCGCTTAATTAAGGTCATTATGACAACTTATTTAATAATAAAAAAAACTCCTTTTAAACAAGTGCTTTTTTTGTATTGTGTTTCTGGTGGAGCGTATTCCTCTGTGTCATAGAACTCCATTGTTGTCCCAAAAACACCTCTGAATACATGACATTGTTTATTACAACGATCACAGCCAGTGTAGAAAGATGGAAACAAACCAAGCGAAACACTTAATAACCAGCCTTATTATTGTTCTTTGTAATAGTCACCCAGATGCGACTATATGCCCCCATCATGTGTTTATTAAAATGTTTTCTCGACGACTTTGGAGTCTCAGACTGCGGCTTCAAACATGAAACGTGTTAGCAGGATGAACTACTCGTTAGTTTGTGTCACTTCTGGGATTTAGTTGTCAAAAATAAGTTCACGTCTGTTTTTAAAAAGAAGCAAACGACACAAATGAACACAACTCCTGCTCAGCTCAATCAACACTCTTGTATTGACAGCGGCCGTGTCGGTCGGCCCCCCGGAGGCGGCGCTCCCAGAACGGCCTCGCAGCGAAGGTGTGACCTATGTGAATATTCCCGTTAGCCCCACATCCAAGAAGCAGCTCAACTACATGGAGCTGGAGCTGCAGGAGCCTGGTCCTGGTCCTGGTCCTGGTCCCCGAGGGACCGTCGCACATCTCGCCCCTCAGAGTAAGGCATGCATAAACTTTTGATGAGTAAAAGTGATGATGTACATCCAGCTTCTCTCTCAAGCAATTATGACTTTATTGAACTGATTCAGACATCAGCCGTGTTAAACAGAGGCAACGAGCAGGACATATTGTTTATGTGTCGGTACATAGACCTACAGTCGGTATTGTAGACACACGTATAGAACATTTTTTATAATAATTTTACATTATTGTATTCATCCTCTTTTTACTGATTTTGCTTCATATTTTATATACTTCAGCAAACACCCACAACATTAATTTGCTCTTTTTAGACATGGATTAAATCACGCTTTTAATGAACTGGTCTCCCGTATAAATGTTAATCACTCTATCAATCTGTGCAACCGCTAACCAGATGCCCAAATGCTGTAAATCATCACCAACATATACTGGAAATCTATGAATGGACATTAATGCATATCCAGATACTCATTCATGAGGACATTTGGGTTTTTTTCTGATGTGAGCAGGTATTTAATGCAAAGGTTTGAATTTAAAAGGAAATCCACATCCTGAATTGATTGAACTTTACGTAAAAAGGACCTCAGCCTCCACAGCGTACGCGGCTTCCTCATCTGTGCTTGTGTTTCTGATCCCGGAGCAGCTTTGTTAAAAAGATGTTCAAATCCTGCCGACGGAAAAGGAAGCCAACTTAAAACAAACCAGGTTATGAATGCGTAGAGGATGAAAAGTGGCTTAGTCTGTGTTTCTGTTTCCCTTTGTCAGAGTCACTGTCATCGCCCCTCAAAACGAGTCCGTGGATTCCCTTTTAATTTCTCTAAAAGCCAGCCGGGTCCTGGTCTCCAGAGACGCCGTAGTCGATGGACAAGTCGGCTATCGACATTATTGCCCTCAGGAATACGAGGACTCTGTCCAGAGAGAGGTTCATATCTCATATCAGCCATACAGTTGATATCCGGGAGAACGGCGTCCCATCTGAAAGCGGGTCATATCCCAGCTGGCTCAAATGGGATCCTCCTCCAGTGACTATCAAGGTTTTTGCTGGTTGGGAGCGTCTCACTCGTATGTAAAGTGCATTACTTCATAGACCACACTATTCATTTGAATGCAGGGTGATTTCTGCTAACGTAACTCTAACTGTGATGATCAAAGAAGCACGATGTCAGGGTTTTAATCGTGGAAAGCTGCATGAATGCATGAGGGGACATTTTAACAGGCTTCAGCTGAATCAATGCCATATTCTGCTGCTTTGTTCCCCGAGCTCTCGTGTTGGCGTCGAGGGCCGAGGGCCACTCGACTCTGACCGCCCCGTTGTCCTGTTTGTATGGATGTTTTCCGCAGTTCTCCAAAGTAGATTTTTTTTTAAAGAAGCTGAATCAGCAATGCCCTTTCTGCATCCTACAACAAGAATGGGCTTCACCTAATGAAAGGGTTAGGGCTACACTTTGCTGCAGCTAATGATTTTTGAATATGCTAATACACGAGAACTTTCAGTTTACTGTTATATAGGACTTAGAAAAACTGCATATATTCAAATCTGAAAGTGCCAGTTTTGTCTCCTGTTCTTTTCTTTGGCTCTACGATGGAGCCAGATGCGCGTACAGTATTGGTGCCTGGGCTACAGAGGTTGTCACATGACGAGTGGTGGCGAGCAAAGACTTATTGTATCTCCCGTCACATGTTCTGGGGCCTCTGCAGTGAGAACACTTGGGAAGAGAACCACAGTGAAAAGTCTACGTTTTCTAATCAAATGACAAAGTGTTGAATATCAAGTCCCGAGTGACGCCTTTTAAAACGCTCTGACTTACTTCATGCTAAACGTCTGTTTTCGTGTCTCGGCAGGAAAGAGCTCCACCAAGTACGCCCAGATTGACATCACCGCGACAGAGACGGCCCACAAAGTGGGCACGCAGCACGCCCTGGGCCGGCAGGAGGGCCTTCACGCCCTGGACCTGAGGAGGAAGGGGACGCCACACTGAGGCCTTCAGCAGCGCTCCATCTCAGCCGGCTGTTTGGAACGGTGTGCGACAGCAAAGTGTGCAGGAACCAACTCTGAGAAGGTTCTTTTTTTTAGTAGAGACTGTTTCCAAGAAGAGCCTCACCAACTGGTCCTTACTAAGCCTGGTCCTCCCTGCCAGGCGAGTCTTTATAATGGACTAGAAAGGACTATATGGGGAAATTTATGATGGAGGATTGGAGAAAAAGAAAAGGAAATGTCACAGATATTGAGATCCAATAGTTCATGGAGCTGTAATCAGGGTTCGTACGGTCATGGAAAACCTGGAAAAGTCATGGAATTTTAAAATGGTCATTTCCAGGCCTGGAAAAGTCCTGGAAAAAACGTAAACCATAAAAGTTTTGGAAAAGTCATGGAAATGTGTTATAATCACATGTTCATTTACGCGGAGTTTAAAATAATGAATGTGTGTTTTAAAGAAAGACGCTCAAAATATAAGCCGACGTACGCTCTCAATACGCACAATTTTCTAAATTGAGATTTCAGTTTGGTCATGGAAATTTGGTTTAAAGTCATGGAAAAGTCAATGGGTTTTGATTTCAAAGGAATAAAGAATGATCTTCTGACTATTGAGCTGAGTTGGTCATAACTGGGCTCTCCCAGACTGACCTGAGACCAGAAGTAAGCGCTGATGGTGTCCAATGTGGGATCAGGTCTCTGCTACTTTGCCCTCCACCCGTTCTCTGAGAGTCAGACGTCATAGCAAAGCAACCGGAAGACGGAGCACGAGAGTCTGAGCAACGTTTTCAATCTCTTTGAGTGGCATTATGTCAGGAGGAAGATGTGCAAGTCCTGAGCGGAGTCACTGGCCCCAATAGTTGTTTGTATGTTTATATTTAGGGAAACATTTCATCCAGTCTTGCTCACAATGCCAATTTCAGACTGTTAGAAGTTGTCGAAACAATGTGGGAGTAAATACAGGATAACGGAGGCTTCTGCATGATACTTCCGTTTGGCCTGGTGAGCGATGGATTAATGTTCATGATGAACCGAATCTTTGTATTAATAATGCAAAGCAGAGAGGAGATCGAACATCAATGGATTTTATTATCACTCTGTAACACCAAGTGTAGCCCATATTTCACTGGCCATCATTTATCAAACTTGTGTATTTTAAGTTTTCTTTTTTTACTCTAAAATGGTTAAATATTTGTCATTATTATTCCTAATTTTGTGTGTACACATAAGCATTTCTACTAAAAGTAAAATAGGTGTTAAGTGTTTTGAAGGGGTATCTTAGTAGCCCATTGTAGTCCTTGTTTTAGTCTCATGCTGTACTGTGATTACACTTTATTTTCATATCTGTAAATACATTTTCTTTATATTTAGATGATCTGGATTGTTATGAAATATACATGTAAAGACATTATGTATGTACAGAAATGATGAGTTCAAATAATGCCATTTTTCATGTAAAGTATTTCTAACATAATAACTTAGATGGGAAGGTTCAGTAATGTTAGAGCTACAGTAGGTCATATATATCATGTATGGGACTTTCCCCCATATACAGCTGTTAACCGGTTTGGTAAGGTGTTATTATTATACAAAGCATCTTTTAATTATTTATTTTCATTCAGCACGAAGCATTTGAATAACTGAACTAGAGTATTAATGTAATTACAGCTGTCCCATTTTTTTCAAATTATATGCAAAATGTTAACTCCTGAAATAATTAAACTCTTAAATTGTTAGTAAGAAAGTTATGAATTTGAAGGTGTTAAAAAAATGAAGCCAATACAAATTGATGGATAACATATACTATAAAATGACTTACAAAATAATTAAATTAGCTAATGAATCATTGAAGTCACCAGAATGATTTGGACTTTTGGAAAGAATCATTAAATAAATGTAAAATGCTTTGAGTTATAACTTGACGTTAATCCTTTAAGTTACGTGCCTGCCTGTATGCTAAACATCCTTTGATGTCAGATGTCTAAAAGTGTTGGCTCATACCATTCTCATAAAAGAGGTCATCGTACAGTATGCATTTAAAAAGACAGAAAGAATGCCATAATGATGTTGTGAGAAGTCATGTTGTATTATGTCATCGTAAAGTATTTTATAAAAGTCTAAAAAAGTCAAATCAGATTGTTGTGTCTCATAAATATGTTTAAAAAAAGTAATAATATCATATGCCGAAGAACTTACTGCCCTGATGGGGCAAACACCTCCATGTAGCGCATCGTGAAGGGAGGGCCGCACTCTGGGGGCCTCCCTGCCGGGGCCGCTCTTCTCCTCCGGCTCGCTGTAGCCGTTCGGCCCCTCGGCCTTCACCGGGGACACCGAGAAGATGGAGGACAAAACCACCATGATGTAGAATAGAATGGGTTTTACGTCATATGCAAATACCCAAATAAATACAAACTCAGCCACCGAACCTTTGAGAAAAGGTTGTAGTGGTTGTAGTGGTTGTCGTGGTTGTAGTGGTTGTAGTGGTTGTAGTGGGTGGCATTAAGAGCTCAGTGCAGAGACGTATATCTATCGATCTATATGTACTGAACAGGAAGAATACAAACGCCGTCTTATGACTGATCCATCATATGACGGTGCGAGCCACTGTGTTCAGATGCTCGGTGCATTGGGTTGGAGGAACAAAGACCGTAGGGGAGTGTATCTTCTATACACTCGGGGACATTCAGTTCTGTTCTTTGTTCCGGTTCAATCATCTAACATCTGCTTGACTACTCGACGCCTCTCAGGAAAATACATCTCCGGAAAAAAAGTATTTGGTGCTTGCAAATCAGTCTGATTAGCTTCTTCTATCGTAAACTTACACGTTAGAAAACCAATTCAAACAACTCAATCTTTCTTTATTCACCCCCCCCCCCTCCCCCTCCCCCATCTCACTGATCCCACTGCTGCTTTCAGGACTCAGAAGAAATAAAGGCTAAATTATGCAGGAGCCAAGAGAAAGCTTTATTTTCAAGCCACAGCAGCACTTTGAGGCCACAAAATACATTCATATTCCAAGAACATGTCCAAATATGACCATGACCATCTACATCCCTCCAGCAGTCTCTTACTTACATGTCTTGAAGACAAGTTAAAAAAAAACAAATTCAAGCTCCGCCTATCGATCTGTTGGGATCACATGTGTAAAGCTCCAGAGATGTCAGACAACATGAACATAATTCACTGAACTCATCATTCCAACACGTGGAACAACAGATTCCCACCTCTGTGTCCGTGTGCTGCGTGTTACCCGGGGAGGTGAATGTAATTCATCCCACATTTAATCACAGAACGGCTCCTTCCCCCTCTGGGTACGGATGTTCTAATCGTCCCCGTTGTCCTCACGCCACGATATTGCTATTCATGCCACTCTGTTCCTCGAGTTTCAATCAATCATCATTCTGTGCGGCGCCCAGCAGCACACCACACGACTGCAGGCGGCGGCAGAGCAGCAGAGAGCTTGGAGAGCGAGTCCTTCGGGGTCAGCGTCGGGCCTCCGGATGCACGTCACCGACCGGACGGTGCGTACGCACGTTGATGTGAACCGTCATATCGTTCACGAGGGCCGGACAAAGGTCCCGAGTGCTTTCATAAAGAGGTTGTTTCTCGCAACGTCGCGAGTGTCGAAGCGAGTGTCGGCGCTTGAACCTACAACCTCGCGGCTTCGAAGTAAACGTTCTGCGTCCACGAATAGCAGCTGATCGGTTTATCTGTCGGAAGTGATTTGTTGCAAATGGCCGACGCCTGCAGGGTTCAGGAGCATTTCCCAACGACAACCCAATAAACTGCAGCCGCTGACCTTTTTGGGCGAGTCGTTGGCCTCGTTCAGCCCAACTCAATTACGAGCCCTAATGTCTCACACGAACACACAAAGAGCCTCTTGCAGTCGGTGGCCTGAAGGCATCTCAAGATGAGTCGCCGTAATCTTGTATTTTCTATTCTTTTATTCCCTCTTATGAAGCTTGTTTCTTCTTCGGATTGCAGCTGTTTGGGCGCCTTCGCCGACTTTAATGTTATAGTTGGACAGCGAAGGATACAAAGATCATGATGACCCCCCCCCCCCCCTGTCTTTCCCTCTATTAATATGACTGGGTCTTTAATTAGGTTTGGATCATGACAGTGACTACAGCTAAAGACAACACAGACACACACGCTAACCACATTTATAGAAAGATGATCTGTATAGGTCCAAATAAACACCACGGCGTGAAGCACATTTGGATGTGACCCAGATTCACCCCTTCACTTCTCGATGGCGGGTTATCGGTCGAGATGCTCCTGGCTGCTAATCTGCATCCTTATGAGTCATAGCTGTGGGAGAGAGGGTCACGGTGCCAAATATTGATTGGGCTGAGGCGGGTAACATATTTCACGCTGCGAGAAACAAATGAAATGGACAAACAGCTTCTACATTTCACGGTGTGTAAAGCGTTGGGACGCTCGGGTTCTGACCTGAGTTGCCGCTGTGGTCGGCCCTGTTTGGTTGAGAGTGAGGTAATGCACCAAAAGGGGTCCGTTTTTGAATTTTTTAAATATCCGTAGCCGTTAACAACAATGAATGTCCAGCCAAACACAAACACCTCAGCTTGATGATTGCGTGCTCATCTGCTGCCTGTGACTGAGGGAAGCACGACAACAGCAACTGTGAAGTGGCTCAGAGAACAAAGATCCACTCGGTGACATCATCACCTCGGCAATCGGCGCTGAAGCTCAGCTGCTAGTGTTCACCTGTGTCTTGTGTACGCCGTCTTTTGATTTCCGTGTGTTCAGACCAACAGGAGAACAGCTGCCACTTGGACCTGCCTCTACTTTGATATGACCTTATCACTGAAACCTCTTCTTGCGGTTTTTTTTGTCTCCATCGAGAAGTTATCACAGGGAGGGGGGGGGGGGGGGGATGGTGACACAGCGGGACTCCACTCGACACGGTAGAAATCATCTTTGAAACGACTCGCACGTTTGAAAAGAATGAATGTCTTTTTCTAAAGGGATGTGACAAAATATTAAAAGTGATGGTAATTGTGAGCGCCGTCTGATTCCTCCTCTCTTTTCCAGTCCTGTGGCTTTGCCACACACAGTATGTCCTGATTGCCGTCTCTTGGGATGTTTTTTTCTCTTTGCTTTGCTTCCCCTCATTAGAATAAACATGTCAAGCTGCGTTGAGACAGAAATGAGCAGTTGAACAGGAAATACTTGGACTCTGTGCCAATTTACTTTTAAGTGCTAAAAAAATGAACACGACAACGATATCATGATGGCATGAAATCCCATGAATCACATCACAGACGTGACACATGGCGCCCCGAGTCGCACCAAATGCCCATGATGCATTGTGTGCTACAAAGTGGGGCATGTGGCACTTAGCGGCCCCGTAAAGCAAAAGCCCTGACATCCTGATATGAGGAGGTCTGATTTGTGTCATCATCCATGGATGATGGTGTGTGAGAGGGTGTGATAGAGCGTCAACAGACGGGACCGGAGCAGAGGCCCTGGTGCTGCTGCGCCACATTAAATCTGACCGGGTGTGACCCGCACAGGGACACGTACCACTCCACGTTTACAGACTTTTTGTTCTATATTCTACGGTTGAAATATATCGCAACACGTAACATATTCTTCCTGTTTTGCTGCATAGCTCCAGCGTATATAAGCTGCCACTTTGCATGGCTGAAGATACACTACCGTTCAAAAGTTTGGGGTCATCCAGACAATTTCGTGTCTTCCATGAAAACTCACTTTTATTTATCAAATGAATTGAAAATTGAATAGAAAATATAGTCAAGACATTGACAAGGTTAGAAATAATGATTCATATTTGAAGTATTAATTTTGTTCTTCAAACTTCAAGCTCAAAGGAAGGCCAGTTGTACAGCTTATATCACCAGCATAACTGTTTTCAGCTGTGCTAACATAATTGCACGGGTTTTCTAATCAGATATTAGTCTTCTAAGGTGATTAGCAAACACAATGTACCATTAGAACACTGGAGTGATAGTTGATGGAAATGGGCCTCTATACACCTCTGGAGATATTTCATTAGAAGCCAGACGTTTCCACCTAGAATAGTCATTTACCACATTAACAATGTATAGAGTGTATTTCTGATTAATGTTATCTTTATTGAAAAAACAGTGCTTTTCTTTAAAAAATAAAGACATTTCTAAGTGACCCCAAACTTTTGAACGGTAGTGTATATATTTAATCTGTGCCACTCTGGAGTTAAATGTGGTTTAAAGTTCTCCAGGTGAACATCTTCATCTTTTACACATGCACATCTGACAATGTTACGGGGAAACCGTTAATCCAGGAGGAAAGCTGTCGTCCGTGTGCAGTATCGTGCGTTCAATATGCACGGCGGGTTCACTCGTCTCATTTGGGAGCTGCTCTCTTCTCCCAAAGGTCACGGTGGATCCTTCTCTTTAGCCAACGTGTCTCGTTCCTTGTCGCCAGATTTTTTTTTCAAGATGCTGGAGGATATTCGAAAAACATTTTATTTGTCTGCATTCAAAAGGATGGGTTGACATTTTGGGAGAATATACTTATTATCTTTCCTACCAGTAGGTAGATCAAAAAGGTAGATACCACTCGCATGTCTGATCATAAACATGACGCTACAACCAGGAGATGGTTAGCTTAGCATTGCCGAGCGGATAGAAACCACCAGTTGGTATGCTGTCTGTATGCTCAAGGCTTTTCCTTGACATTAAACATTTTTGACAACATCATTAATGGACTTAAATAGCAAGAATAGGCCCGCTACTGAGTAATCAAGGTTTGGTTCTATTTTAGTAATTAATTAAAACATAAATGCATTAAGAAAGGGTTTAATTTCCTATCATAGTTGGACATAATGGACAAGTTAATGGAGCGGAAGGTAGACATTTAACATTTTCTTCTAAAGAATTGCTGGTTAACTTTATGTCCTTGAAGCTTAGAGCAACATTTAAAGAGAAACTGAAATAAACTCAAGTGTTTTGTCAAATCAATTGAGTCGCGCGATGCATCGGGGGCTCAGTGCTGCTTTTTCAAATGGCAATTTATTTAAATTGCAGTGCTTTAAAAGCTACTTAAATATCTTGTCTTTTGTCCGTTTTCTTTTCACTTTCACACAAGAGAGGACGGTGGGAGTCGCCAGCTCAAACAAACACATTTGAATGATGGACCTACGCAAAGAGACGGCACCTCTAACAGTTTGTCATGAACGCTCTTGGAAATAATTAGAGCGAATATGTTTTGATGCAGGGTTTCATAAAGGGATATTGACATGGCGTGTTGATTATCGATAAAGAGGTGTTCGCTTACAGTTGGCATAATGACGCACCGTGAAAGTAAAAGACCAAAACCACAGTCACATTCTGTATTGATCGGCTTTGCAGACTCACAGCGCTGTGGCTTCCTAAATGGAGTTGTGAGTGTGCATCGACACCACTAGTATTGACTATTACGTCATCGTGGCTCCCCAACTGTTGTAATGTATTAATGGCAGCATTGAAAAAGGACATGAGCTGTACATGCAAGTGTGTTTTCTCTTTGATCAACTGGTGATGTGTCATTGTTAACACAGTACTATCGGCGGTTTTCCAAGAACAAAACCATTTTCATTATGATGCATCAAGTTTAAAGATAGAGCCACGATGTGGCTAGGTTAGCTTAGCATAAAGATGTGGCAAGGTGTTGTGGTAATGTTCTCGCTAGCTGTTCTACATGTACTTTTAACCTAGTAAGATCCTGATAACTAAGTCAATGACTCATTTAATAGCCTCCTATTCCTTTTGAATATATGTATACAAATATGAGTGGTGTCCAGTGGCAGAATAGATCTGATGATAAAAATAACACATAGCTACAACCAAGATATATTGTGTTAATTGATGAGAATTCTAGGTGCTGGTGTCTGTTTCTGTCTAACTTTGGAGAGAGCCAGGCTAACTAATCAATCTTACTCTTGGAAATACAACAAACAAAATGTTGAACTGATATTTTACTGAATTGATTTATTCAACTGATAATAAATAAGCTCCAAAAATAAATAAAAAGGATTTTCCGAGAAAGACCAGAAGCTATCATCAGGATGCTCGGTCAGACACTCTGAGCTTCCCATTGCTATGAAAAGTGCCTTGTCAAAAGAAATACAAGGACAAGCAAAGTCCCTCTGAAGCAGTTCCCAGAGTTGGCAGTGTAATGAAGACAGCAGGCTTCCTGGCTGTGCTGATAGAGCCTCGGTAATGGATCGGAGAAGGGGACGCAATCGATACGGCCGTCCCCACTCTGGGCCAGGAAACCATCACAGGGGAGCAGACTGCTGTGATCTAACAGCGAGGACCTGGTTAGTATGGGCCGCTCAGTCACCTTGATGCTGACGGATTCAGCCAATCCGTCAACAGCTAGCAGGCGCCTTTGCAACAGCGGGCGGTAATTATTTTTCCATTTTTTTGTGCAAAATGTTGAGCTTAAGAAAACTCTAAATCCTATCTCATAAAATTTTAATATTTCCTGGACCACAATGAAAAAAGATTTATAACAGCTGAGTGTTTGTCAAGGCTCAGGAAACCCTTGCAGGTGTTTCGAGTTAATTAGACAATTCAAGTGATTTGTTTAATACCCTACTAGTATACTTTTTCATGATATTCTAATATTTAGAGATAGGATATTTGAGTTTTCTTAAGCTGTAAGCAATAATCAGCAATATTAAAAGAATAAAAGGCTTGCAATATTTCAGTTGATTTGTAATGAATCCAGAATGCATTACATTTTTGTTTATTTAATTGCATTACAGAAAATAAAGAACTTCATCACAATATTCTAATTTTCTGAGACAGTCCTGTATATATAGTATATATATATAAATACATATAAATATATATATATTGTATATATATAAATACATATACATATATATATATATATTGTATATATATAAATACATATAAATATATATATATATATAAATACATATAAATATATATATATAGTATATATATAATTATATATTTTTTGGATGAGAGTTTTAAAAGAAAATACACTCAAAAACTAATAAGTTGTTGTGCAAAAAAAGTTACATTTTCTAAAAACACCAGTTGTGTAAATATAACCATGATATACTTCAACATTTACACAGATCTTACATTAATTGTCACTCTCAGTTAGTTTTTAATGGACCAACGATGAAAATCTAGGTGTGGGTTGTTCATAATTTCCCTTGAATGTGATAAGAAAGACTTAAAAATTACAAAAACGGTTGTTCAAGTTTATCCAACTGAAGCTACTTAATAAAAGTGTATATTCTATTCTTGATAAGGTGAAAGATTGTGGTAAAAAAAAAAGGTACTTGTTTTCAACATTTTCAACACAGTGGGGAAAAGCATCAAACAATGATTATGCAAAGAAAAGTATTGCATTGACTCCTTGAATAAATGAGTCGTCCTTGAGTGCTTGTTGGTTCCCACATGTGCAGGTTGCACATTATGCATGCTTTGCTCGTCCTCTGTTCACTAGCGAGTAATAACCTTGAAACAGCAGGAGGGCTTTCAAGGCGACAATCAGCATGGCAGTTTGGAGGGGCGCCCGCAGACAGGCGCTAGAGCTGCGACTCTTCAAAGGGTGACCTTCGACACGCTTTGAACCCAAACCCATTTCTCAAGAATCCTTGAGGCGAAGACATGAAAGCAGCAAGACCGGGGACCGTCAGGAAAGAAATGCTGAGTGCGCTTTTACTTTGAAGGATTTGGTTGCGCTTCGGGAAGTGTCAGGAATCAGATGGTGGAGTTTGAATTTGAATCGGCGGGCTGTTGAATACGGGGGAAGTAGCTCAGCCACGTATGAAGGAGTCTGGCTGCGTAGACGTCTGTATGTGAGAGTGAGGATTTAAAAGTTGATCCTATGCTCTGAAGGGACTTGAGTATCGGGGCGATGTGAGACCGTCTATTTGTCCTTGTCAGTATTCTGGCAGCAGCATTCTGTATAACCTGCATCCGGTTTATCTCAGATTCATTGAGAGAGGAGAACAGTACATCACAGTAATCAATACGAGAACAAATAAAAGCATGTATGATCATTTCTACTTCAGATGAAACAGATCTCAATCTGCTGATGTGGTAAGAGTACATCAGAAGAAGAGGCTCGATAGCTACACTTTAGAGCAAAGAAGTGGCAAACTTCTGGAAACTATTGTGGGCGCAGCCGAGAGAAACTTGTTTTTAATCTTTTGAGAAAGATGGAGGCGACCCCATCCAAACACACCAAAGCGGAAGGACACTCGTCCCTTCTGCAAGAGAGCAAGAAAAGCTTTTTACTCCTCGGGCTTAGTGGTTTGATTTATCTTGGCTCAAACGTGGTTTCGCACTTTCAGTTTAACTGTTGTCTGGAGGGCTTAGAGAGTCGTGATGGGGAAAACGCTCCGAGCCCAATCTGTAGCTCCCTCCGGCTTAAAGCAGCTGCAGAAACAGAGTGTGCGGTATTATGTGGCTCATTAGAGATAGAGGAGTGTGAGGGTGCACTTCTTGCATTTTTCTTTCGTATGAAATAAATGACTCAACATTCGTACTTTCTTTCCATCAGAAGTATCACAGTAACTCCGTCAGCAGGTGAAACACAAGAGGGCTTTTATTGTGAAGTAGGAACATTAACGTATATCTGTCACAGAGGTTACGGTATTATGTATACATGTATGAGACAGGGTGTAATATAGTACTGGCTAAATACCCATAGGTTAGTCTTTCAATCAGGGGTTGGAGGTTCAATCCCTGCCCTAGTTGATGTGTCCTCAAGCAAGACACTTAACCCTGAGTTGCTCCCGGTATCTGTCTACGGTGTATGAATTAACATGATTGTAAGTCGCTTTGGATACAAGGGTCAGCTAAATGCACGAGTGTTAATCAAAATGAACACTTCTCAGTGTAGAATAATAACTCTTCCCAGAGTTGCGTTAACACTGTGTTCAGTGTTACTTTAACTCTCTGTGGATAAGGGACCAAATGTTCACTGGCTGAGTTTCAAAATGTACTCTTTAAGTGTTAAATTGCCAATTTGACTGTGTACATTATTTACTTCATTCTGGTTTGCATTCCCAGCTCAACCTCTCACATTACATGAGAGGTTGACCCGACTTGGGAAATAACCTTAACGTATCATTAACTATTAACGAGCTGTGGGACCGACGACTCGCTTTGAACGTCTCTTTTAGAGGCAGAGAAGAAAGCTTTTGATCCTCTGCACTGACGTCTAAAAGGCTTTGGAAAAGCCTTCATTTATTTTGAGTGAGTCCAAGTCAATTACCCTTTTGGCATCTACTTAGTGTTGAAGATTATGTATGTGTTTAGGAAAGATTTCCATTGAGAACCACGTCGGCATAAGTTCTGCTCAAGAGGGATTCTGACTTTGCTTTGCTGGAATATGAGCTGACATTTCAGAGAGCCGTCTTCATTTCTAAGCCATGGCCTTTGCAGGACTTGACATTTATTCTGCACTTGATTGGCTGAAGGAGAGGAAGTACTCTAACCTCTCGTACCCTCCCTACCTATCCCTTGTCCTCCTTGTCTCCTCGTCTAAAGGACTCTGCCCTTAGGGCTGCCGAGGAAATGCTTTGAAGCTTTGAAGCATGATGCCGGCCTCACAAAATGCCGATTGAGGATGCATGGCGGCTCTTCCGGCATGAAAGGAAGACTTCTCACGACAAGATGGATGCAGAAGCGATGATAAATAAATAAATATGTTTATTTTTTGTTGTTGTTCTGCAGTATTTTGATTCAGGTTCTACAACTGACCAGACAGTGAAAGTAAATGGTACTTTATCTCAAATATCAATCAGATCATTGGCCTTGGGAGGACTTTTTGATGAAGCACATGTCTGATAGTATAGGGTCAGTCTTGAGGGGGTGATGTTCACCACCTTGAGTAAAACAGTACCCACTCACACAATTAACTTCATTGTCACTGAACATGAACACATTTGATGACAAAATTACCCTACAGAACAATTTAATATTAAACTATTACATGGATATTATACAACTATCACATGGCTGCAATAAGTGTGTGTCTACTGCTCCACTTCGGTCCAGACTGAAACATCTCGACAACTCTTAGATTGATTGACATGCAATTTTATAAAGTCAGCCACGCTGGAGGGAGCGGGTAGAGCGGTGGAGACATGGCAGCGGTCCATCATTTCATTTCCACGCAGCGTCAGACATTAGTTGCACGGACGCTCAGATGATCCACCGATGTGTGTGTGTGTGTGTGTGTGGCATTGCCGAGCCCCCCCCCTCCTCCTCCCCCACAGTGAGTAACTCACAGGCGTTGAAGAAGAGAAGATTTTGAGTGTAATTACATTTGATGCTTTCGAAATACATAACTCTCACGAAAGTACGGCCCTCGAAGATTACAGCAGTGTTGCAATAAAGCTTATGTGTGAGGAACACAAAACCTCATGATGTTTGTTTAGTGAAGAACAAAAAGTGCTTCGTGGATATGATACAGAGTGATCTTTGTGAGGAGTGTGGTTAGTTAGTTGAGACAAGTCAGATTTTTATGCAGGAATGCATTTAATCCATTAACCTTCTCTCTGAGATCACCAACGTCTACTTTTAATGTGCGGGCATAGCTCATCTTCTGATGTGTGAAGAGTATTTCAAGACAGCTCCGTCAGCCCATCGACGATGCATTAATATTAATCTGGATCTGTTATCATGCTTTGAGGCTGTAAACGGAGGGACGGACCAGTGGACCTTCATCGTGGATCTGTAGCGCCGAATCTCTTCATCATTTAATGGATATTTAGACAGAGGAGTCGTTGTCTGCAATTTTATTTCTTTCACTCTGTGGTCAATATCAAAAGGCGTGTGAATGCATGTGAAATAAATAGCAGAAACTGAAATTAATGTATTCTAAACTAAAGTTTAACTCGCATTTAAAGCCTGCCCCCTCATATAGGCACCCCGTGAACATTATCAGATGTATCTTTTCTTTTTCTTTTACAAATAAATGGATTCTGCATCCCAATTTGACGGTATATTTTGTTTACATCTGGTCACGTTTTGCTTGGTTTAGCATGGGGAAATATGGATTAACCTGCAAAAGAGAGAAGACGATACGCCACTACGACACACACTGAAGCAAAGTGAAGCCGTCAGGGCGAACCGATGAAAGCCTCGAGTACTTTAGGCCACAGGAAATCCTCAATTGGCGGTTGAGAAATACATAACTCTGCAAGCTTTCACAGAAATGATTTATCGTGATATTTCTTTGCGCTTATGGTCCAAACAGTGGTTATTTTGATTGTTTATTCTGAGGTATATTTCTTTAATTTATTCGTAAATCTATAGACTAAATTGAATACACACCTTTTGTGCCTTTCCAATGTAGCGCCCTGCTAATTTGGTGACGTGTGTGTTGTGGTCCTTTCTGTTGTCAGTTCTGTTGTTGTGGCCAATATGAAAATACACTGCTCTCCCAATACCGCGATGGCTCCGTGCTGCACACGGACGAGTTAGTCTGACATGCTAATTATTTAAAGCAAGAACAAAAAAAACACTGCTAAATAAATGTCTTACTATCATTTGGTTTCGGTAAAAGACAAAACAAAGTCTGTTTAGGGAAGTGTTCAGTAAAAAGGTGTGTTAAAAAAAAAAAAAAAATTAAAATTAAACATAAGATCTCCAAAAACTAAATAATTCTGACAATATACTAAATAAATGTCTTACTATCATTTGGTTTCGGTAAAAGACAAAACAAAGTCTGTTTAGGGAAGTGTTCAGTAAAAGGTAAGTTATGTGTAAAAAAAAATTACAATTGAGAAAACATAAGATCTCCAACCTGCAAATCAAACTAAATTCTGACAATATACCACAGCTTAAAAAGAAAAAAAAGACATTTGATGCAAAGATAACATAATATTAATAATCTGAGGAAGATAATATAAATCCCATTTCATGCCCAGTGGATTGAGATGATGAAGCCCTCTGATGGTGGAGCTCTCAGTGACGTTGGAGTCCAAAGGCCCAGTGAAGGTTCCCAGTGAACGGTGATGACGTGAGACGTAATGTTCCGGATCAGTCACAGACATCAGCCTGCGTGAGTTTGCTTAAGAGTTAATTATATGATCACCCAGAGCTACATCCCATCACGTGTTTACATTACATTACATTACATGTCATTTAGCAGACGCTTTTATCCAAAGCGACTTACAATAAGTGCATTTCAACCTAGAGTACAAACTAAGAACAACAAGAATACAGGAAGTAACATTTCCTCAACATAGTCGAACTACAAAAGTACCATAAGTAAGTGCTATTTAAGTGCCACTGAAGTGCTAATCTGTGTTTACATCTATTGTATTTAATGCATGCCGAATACAGAGTACATGTATGAACTCCATCACTTATTAATGCTCCTGCGGTCACAGTGAATAGATGAGCAGATGTGATTGATTATAACGATCAGGTTTAAACACAAATGTGTGTATTATTAGATAGGGATGGATATATATATAGCAACCGCATTACACAAAGTCATTGATCCATTACTAATATTGTCCAAGCATTCATTGGTGCAGCATTAAATGTGGTTTTGTTGTTGGTGTCTTCAACATAGGCAGTATAGAAACTATATGCGACACTCGTTACAGGAAAAACATTTCTCGCCTTCTGGCAGTCTTAAAAATGGATTTTCACGTCTCAATAAAAAGTGAAATGACTTCACGCTGCCATTGTCTTTGCCTTTTGTTTCACGTAGACAGCTATTCAATGAGCACATGTGATCCCATGCTGAGCGCAGCTTTAGATGAGCGACACGAACGCTTCACAAGGTCATGACGGCAAAGCAGACGCAGCATATGGTAAGTGTCCCTCTAAAATATATTTAAATATATGTGCCTGATCAATTATTCAAGATTCAAGATTCAAGATTCAAGATGTTTTATTTGTCACATACACACACAGGGTGTGCAGTGAAATGAAAGTGGCAATGCTCAGCAGGAATGTGCAAGGGCAACAAGTACACACTATTTACAAATAAAAAACAACACAATATTTACAGTAAGTGTGTGTGTGTGTGTGTGTGTGTGTGCCTAAGAGGGGCAGTTGTGTGGGTCTATGTGGGGGTCCTGGTGAGGTCGGAGTTCACAATCCTGATGGCCTGAGGAAAGAAACTCCGTCTCAGTCTCTCTGTTCTTGCAGCGTGACTACGGAGGCGCCTGCCTGACCGCAGCAGCTGAAACAGTCTGTTGTTGGGGTGGTGAGGATCCTTCATGATCCTGCCGGCTCTGGTTCTGCACCTCCTGGTGTACAAGTCCTGCAGGGTGGGAGTGTAGTTCCAATAGTGCGCTCAGCCGAACGCACTACTCTCTGCAGAGCCTTCCTGTCCTGAGCGGAGCAGTTGCCAAACCAGGCTGTGATGCTTCCTGTCAGGACGCTCTCTACAGCTCCAGAGTAGAAGGACTGAAGGATCCTCTGGGAAACTTTAAATTTCCTCAGCTGCCTGAGGTGGTAGGCGCTGCCTTGCCTTTCTCACCAGAGTGTCTGTGTTTGTTGACCATGTCAGATCCTCGGTGATGTGGACTCCCAGGTATTTATACCGCTCACCCTCTCCACAGTAGTCCCGTTAATCCCCAGTGGTGAGTACGTCCTCTGTTGTTGTACCTCCTAAAGTCCACAATCAGCTCCTTAGTTTTGGTGACATTCATGATGAGGCTGTTGTCCTGGCACCAGAGTGACAGATCAGCAACTTCCTCCAGGTAGGCCTTCTCGCGTTGTCGAGATCAGGCCCACCACCACTGTGTCATCCGCAAACTTGATGATGGTGTTGAGCTGAACCTGGCCACACAGTCATGTGTGTACAGAGAGTACAGTAGGGGCTGAGGACGCAACCCTGGGGATCCTGTGTTCAGGGTGAGGGATTTGAGGTGTCTGCCCACCCTGACCACCTGTGGCCTGGCGGTCAGGAAGTCCAGGATCCAAGCACACAGGGGTGTTCAGTCCCAGCTCAATCAGCTTGCCGCCAGTCTGGAGGGGACTATGGTGTTGAAAGCTGAACTATAATCAATGAACAGTAGTCTCACATAGCCCCCTCTGGCTGTCCAGATGAGAGAGTGTGGTGTGCAGTACCTGGGAGACAGCATCATCCGTGGATCTGTTTGGGCGATAAGCAAACTGCAGCGGGTCCATGGAGGAAGGGAGGAAGGCGCAGATGTAGTCCTTTATCAGCCTCTCAGCATTTCATGACCACCGAGGTGAGGGCCACGGTCGGTAGTCATTCATACATGCTGGAGAAGCATTCTTGGGCACAGGGACAATAGTGGATCTCTTGAAGCAGGCGGGGACCACGGACTCAGCCAGGGAGAGGTTGAATATTGTGGTGAACACTGGAGCTAGCTGGTTAGCACAGGTCTTCAGTACTCGCCCAGATATGCCATCTGGACCTGCAGCTTTCCTGGTGTTCACCCTCAACAGAGCCCTCCTCACACTGTGCTCGGTCACAGAGAGTGTGTGTTCATCCCCAGCGGTAGAACTCACCTCGGCTACGCTAACGGTGTTGTTGTTAGCCGGCGAGCTAGCGCTGTTGTTGCTAGCCTCAAACCGTGCATAAAATGAGTGGAGCCTTACTTTTTATCTCTTTCGGAAAATATAAAAAGTAGATATGAAAGTATAAGCTCCTTATCTTGGCTTACTGCTGTGCATGGAGAGTATAATATTTAACTAAATGCTTCATTAATGCCCAAATAAGAGCTTGTGATGATGTCGAAACAATTCCTCGATCTTCAAAGAGAGAAAAATATCTTTCGGCAAAAAAGATTCTTTGCTTAAAAAACGTCCGCGAGGTATTCGTTGTTTCTAATTAATAATAATAATAATAATACATTCTATTTGGAGGCGCCTTTCAAGTCACCCAAGGTCACCTTACAATAAAATCAAACAGGATACAGGATAAAAGTATGAAAGATAAAAACACCATTAAAACAGAAGTTCAACATAAAAACAAGTGAAGTGTACAGGATCCAGTTATAGAGAGAATGCTAGTTTGAACAGGTGAGTTTTGAGTTGAGACTTGAATGATGTGATGGAGTCTGATTGTCTTATGTGTGGGGGGAGGGAGTTCCAGAGCCTGGGTGCTGAGCAACTGAAGGCTCGGGCACCCATGGTACTGAGGCGTGACGTGGGGATGGTTAACAGTCCAGAAGAGGATGAGCGGAGGGTGCGGGAGGGAGTGTATTCCTGAAGGAGGTCGTAGAGGTAAGTGGGGGCCAGATGATGGAGAGCTTTGTAGGTGAGGAGAAGGTTTTTGAAGTCGATGCGGTATTGTACAGGGAGCCAGTGAAGTTGGATGAGTACAGGAGTGATGTGGTCCGATGATTTGGTACAGGTGATGATCCGGGCGGCCGAGTTCTGAATGATTTGCAGTCTGTTGATGAGTTTGGTGGGGAGTCCGGTGAGGAGGGCATTGCAGTAGTCGATGCGGGATGTGACAAATGAGTGGACCAGGATTTCGGTGCTGGACTGGGTCAGTGATGGGCGGAGTCTGGAGATGTTGCGGAGGTGGAAGAATGCAGTCCGGGTGATGTTTTGAATATGGGGTGCAAATGAAAGGGTGCTGTCCAGAATGACGCCGAGGCTCTTGACTTGGGGGGAGAAGGGTACAGGGAATCCGTCGATGGTGATGGGTGGAGCTGTGGTGTGTTTGGATTTGGTGATGATGGATTTGGAGCCGATGAGCAGGGCCTCAGTTTTATTGCCGTTTAGTTTTAGGAAGTTCCTGCTCATCCAGCTCCGGATGTCTTCAAGGCAGGTGATGAGGGAGGTAGGAGGGATGGCCGCATTCGGTTTAGTGGAGATGTAGACTTGTGTGTCGTCGGCGTAGCAGTGAAAATGGACCCCATGGTGACGGAGGATTGTGCCCAGGGGGAGGAGGTAAATGGTAAAAAGAAGGGGACCCAATACTGACCCCTGGGGTACTCCCAGTAAAACACCCGAACACCCAGACTTGTGGTTCTTAAGTTGAACGAATTGTTGGCGGTCAGTGAGGTATGATGTGAACCAGGAGAGTGCAGTGCCAGTGATTCCAATGTCAGCCAGGCGGTCCAGGAGCAGAGGGTGCGAGATGGTGTCAAATGCTGCACTGAGGTCGAGGAGAATGAGAATGGTAAGGAGTCCGGAGTCTGCTGCACGGAGGAGGTCGTTGGTGATTTTTACCAGGGCTGTTTCAGTACTATGTTTTTGACGGAAGCCAGATTGGAAGGGTTCATGAAGGTTGTTTGTGTCAAGGTGGGACTGTAATTGTGCGGCAACCACCCTTTCTAGTGTTTTGGAGATGAAGGGGAGGTTGGAGATGGGTCGGTAATGGTTTAGGACAGCTGGGTCAGCACCAGGTTTTTTCAGGATAGGTGTGATGGCAGCCAGTTTGAGAGTGGGGGGTACAGTACCAGTGGTGAGGGAGGAGTTAATTATGTTGGTGATCATGGGGGAAATAGATGGCAGACAGGCTTTGACAAGGCAGGTGGGAAGAGGATCGAGCTGACAGGTGGTGGTTTTGGCTTTATGGACGAGTTCCGAGATGGTGTGTTCTGATACTGGGCTGAAGTCGGTGAGGGAGCTGATGAGAGGTTGGCCAGTCGTGATCACCCAGGGTCGATTGTTTGAGGAGGTGTTTGATAAGGCCAGTTGTTGGTGGATGTTGTTGATTTTAGAGCTGAAGAAGTCCAGGAAGGCAGTGCACTGATCAGTGGAGATGTCTGGAGGGAGTGTTTTAGGAGGCTGAAGTAAGTGGCTGACTGTTGAGAAGAGGACTCTGCTGTTGCCTGTACCAGTATTGATTAGGTTAGAATAGTATGCAGATTTAGCAGTGGTGAGGGCTTTCTTGTAGTGTTGAAGGTGGTCCGAGTACATTTGGCTGTGTACTGTGAGTCCAGTCTTTTTGTATAGTCGCTCCAGTCGACGGCCAGTGGCTTTGAGCTGGCGGAGCTCCGGTGTGAACCAGGGAGCAGTGTGAGTAAATGAGACCGTGCGACTTTTCAGGGGGGCCAGGGTGATGAGGGAAGAGGAGAGGCGAAATTAGAGCGAAATTAGACAAGAATACGTTAACACTGATGCACAAAGAGTCCCCGAGGCACCTTCACATGCGCGGCTCACACACACCATGACTCACACTTTGTGCGAAAAGGACAATTTGTATCTGTTTGATTGAATTTGAAAAGATGTGCAAAATACACAGATGATCACGGTCGGCTTAATCTCTTGAACAGCCACAGAGGAAAGAGAAAATAAGAAGAAAAGAAATGTATGAATGTATTAAAGCTTAAACCGCTTTAACTGACCTCCTTCAAACACAATGGGAATGGAAATGGGGAGCGCAAACAACTATTAGGTTATGTTGATGCGAACGAGACCATTATTGACATTTTAAATGCATCTCAACAAAGCCGACGGCCGTCACACACACGGTCCAGCTGGGTGTTCAGGGAGATATGCACAGGGCTTGATTATTAACATTGTCTGTAGACTTATTAGCCAAAGTTAACAAGAACACTGACTATGAATCCTATTATGTAAATAGTCTTATATGAGCAAACAGATTGGAGGGATCTACATGTCTATTAACTGTGAGGATCAATGTCAGTCAAATATTGATTTTTTTTGTCTCGCTGTAATCTTTGTCTGTTATAATGGTTAAACGAAGCTTAACTGGAATAACTAGAACAAATACTTATATTACACTGTGGGGATGAATGTGGAGGGGTGAGGATGGATGTGGAGGGGTGGGGATGGATGTGGAGGGGTGTCGATGGATGTGGATGGGTGAGGATGGATGCGGATGGGTGTGGAGGTGTGAGGATGGGTGAGGATGGATGTGGATGGATGTGGATGAGTGATGATGGATGCAGATGGGTGGGATGGATGTGGAGGGGTGAGGATGGATGAAGATGGGTGTGGATGAGTGATGATGGATGCAGATGGGTGGGATGGATGTGGATGGGTGAGGATGGATGCGGATGGGTGTGGAAGTGTGAGGATGGATGTGGATGGATGAGGGTGGAGGTGTGAGGATGGGTGAGGATGGATGCGGAGGGGTGAGGATGGGTGGGGATGGATGTGGAAAAGTGAGGATGTGGATGGGTGAGGAGGGGTGAGGATGGATGTGGATGGATGTGGATGAGTGATGATGGATGCAGATGGGTGGGATGGATGTGGAGAGGTGAGGATGGATGAAGATGGATGCGGGTGGGTGTGGAGGTGTGAGGATGGATGTGGAGGGGTGAGGATGGATGTGGAGGGGTGAGGATGGATGCGGGTGGGTGTGGAGGTGTGAGGATGGATGTGGAGGGGTGAGGATGGATGCGGGTGGGTGTGGAGGGGTGAGGATGGATGCGGGTGGGTGTGGAGGTATGAGGATGGATGCGGGTGGGTGTGGAGGGGTGAGGATGGATGCGGGTGGGTGTGGAGGGGTGAGGATGGATGTGGATGGATGTGGAGGGGTGAGGATGGATGCGGGTGGGTGTGGAGGGGTGAGGATGGATGTGGATGGATGTGGAGGGGTGAGGATGGATGGAAGTTAATAGTAATTATATTCTAATGTGTTCATGAATTATAACTCAACAACACTTTGTTAGGGACCTGAAAGTAAACTGTAAAATTCCAGATGTGTCTTTGAAAACTCACTTTAAAAAAACTGAAACAATCACTCAATGAATCAATCATTGGATTTACAGAAATGGCAACAAATCTGATTATTGAATGACCAGAATCTGATTAATTAATAAACTTTCAAAGCAACAACATCGTACGAGTTTCAGTCCCTAAATATAAAGATTTGCTACTTTATTTTGATATAAAGTAGCAGATCTAGTCTCCATGTTTTTGAACTGTTCGTCCAACACTAAAAATACATTTATTTCGTTTTGTTTTGTTCAAGCCCTTTGCTGCAATAAAATATCTGTTTTCTTCTAAGACATGAAATTAATTCAAGATATCAACGTCTCGCTTGGCGTTGGGTGCGTGATGGAAACACGTCGATCCTAAATGACGTTGTGATTGTTTGAGAGGAAACGGAGAGGGGTACTTCCCAAAGATTAGCTACCGAGTGATCATCTTATTTAGTCATGCAGCTCTGCCAGAATCACATGATGGGAAATTGGGCAATTCTATCACGAATGAAAGGCAGAAACAGTAAACAGCTGCTTTGTGTGAATAAACTTTGCGGAGAACAGACTTGAAATATCTTCAAAATGTGCAAATAGTCCCAGTGATCAATAATCATCCTCGACGTTACTGCAATATTTCTGCTGTGTTTTGACACTGGATGTCGTGAGGAGCTGTTCTTCTTCTTCCCTGGGAACTCCTGCTCCCTTACAAGATCTCTCCATCATTATTGATCCAGCAAAAGCACCACCTGCTGGGCTCCGTTCACCAGACGCTCCAATCATCTCCTCCATTCTGACTCACATGCAGCGCATCCACAAATCTGCAACATAACTTTGATTTCTTCGACAGTTTACAACACTAGATGATCCTGGATGGTTAATGCTAAGTATTTCCAATTAATATGTATGTCTTAACATGTGAAGAAATTGACAATAAAGCTACTACTACTACTAATATGCACACAATTTTTTCTCGATAAATTAGTACATTGTTTTATGAGTTAGTAATGCAGTAATAAACTGGGAATTATTCCCTTGAAGATTCCCCAAAGGTGTCAAAAACGCATTAGCAGCCAATTTACTACATAGTAAGACCAAGAAAAGCAGCAAATTCTCACTTTTGAGAACCTACTCAAACCATAAATCACTTTAATGATCAAGTAATTAGCAAAATAATTAACGATAGATTCATTTTCCAAAGCAACTGGTATCGGAACGCTTTAAGGTTCAAATGGATCAAAACTCCAACCTTACGATTAAAGGCCGACCCTTCCTTCCAACCGGCAGGTTTTCAGTGAGTTAGTTTATGTTTTATGAGCCTTTCTGGACCTTCAGGGACTCATTCGTGGCTCTGCTCTTATTAAACAGCCATCAAAGAGCCCTGCAACGATGCATTTTATCACCCTGCTGCTTATTAGTTGTATTGGCTGCTGAGCACGAGGCTCGTTAGTCGAGGTCATATAAATAAGTAAAAATACTTGTTCCTCACACATTTTGTGATGTTTTTGGTCCAATCCTGTTAAATCTGACACAGGAAGTTTTGACAAAAGGCAACCAAAAGGTTTTATTCTGACGTTCACATAATTTACAAAGACAAAACACCAAAACATTCTGGAAGGTGAAGAGGGGGGGCGAAAGTACACCCTCTCCCGATATAGATAGAAACATTATCGTATCCCATTTCTGTCAACAGGTTTCCCCAAATACTGAAGTACGTA
The DNA here is from genome assembly GCF_029220125.1 of Pseudoliparis swirei. Lineage (NCBI taxonomy): Eukaryota > Metazoa > Chordata > Actinopteri > Perciformes > Liparidae > Pseudoliparis > Pseudoliparis swirei. The sequence goes on from NC_079408.1 coordinate 11,606,962, forward strand.
CTGTACCTTTAAAAGTAAACTTTGGAGTATAAGAACCATTAACTGTAAATCTGTGTCCGCATACAGATTGTGATCTATAAAACATCTTTAAATGTCGATCTGTGTTTTTCATACATGTGTTTGACCCTTCAAGGATGTACGGTTCTTACATTACAGAATTCTAATTTTGTAAAAACAATACTTATTTTATTTAATACAGATTTAAAAAAATTATATTTGAAATGTCAGTAGCCCTCAGGCACAAAATAACATGTATTAATCAGTTTATTTCCAGTTAACATACGTCATAGCGCTCAGTATTCACCAGGCGGTAACAAGGCGTAAGATGCCCACAAGCTTTGCTCTCAGCTCATTAAGGAGGGATTATGAGTCGTCCTCATTAGCATAATGTCGATGTGTGTCATCGGGCCTTATTACAATTTAACTAGAAATAAACAAAACAAATGAATGGGTTCTTCGTTGGCTCAAGGTTTTATGAAATATATAGAATATAGTGTAGGCCTGCAGCTCATGGATCTGGATGAACATCAATAATATGCACCTCTGGTCTTCAGGTGCAGTTTTTCCCCAACTGAAGCAGAACATTTAGAGCAACAAATAAATTCAACAGTCTGATGACATTCGAAGAGGCGGATCTTCATTTCCTAACCAAATAGGCCGGTTATGTTTAAAGATATACTTTGAACCTCAATATATAAAGACGATACAGTTCACATCCCTTTAATAGCTTGTCGTTCTCTTTTTTTGAAAGGTTTGAAAAATATTCAAACTCCTGCCCAAAGCCTCACCGGGAGAGTCATGTGACCCCCCAAGAAAATAATGACCCTGACAGGATTGTTCTGTTGACTGAAGGCAACGACTAACACACCTGATCAATGGAGTCTAATTCCACTGATCACTCTGAAACAACGGGGGGAAGGCGGCACTCTGGCTTTCGTCCTGATTGTCGCTCGCCTCAACACAACCCGTGGCGAGCTTTTCTTTTCTCATATTTTATGCACAGCAGCAACTGACATGTGGCAGGAACTTTCATCATTTTTAACACAATGCATCTTCATAGTAGAAGTTACATTATCCTCAATATGAGCTGCTCGCGCTGACGCGTGCTCCATCATTTTTGGAGAAGATACGACGATGACCTAAATTTCCCTCGGGATTAATAAAGTATCCATCTATCTATCTATCAACCTTAATGAATTAATTGATGAGTACTGCGACTGGAGGAAAACACGTGACTCAAATATGAAAGCGCAGACACACAACTGACAGTCTGTGATGCGACTCAAGTCATTTTATTAATGGCAATACTTTGCTCTGAGGAGAAACCGCCAAAATCACTGCATGACAAGTTTGAACCAAGCGTAGAAAGAGGAGTCCTCTCAGTCATGTGGAGGCTGAGGACGCCTTAGCGTTGTAAAACACATTCTCCTGACACCAAACATGTACATTCAATAGTTAATTCTTCATTATCACCTGCAAGTAAATGTCTAATGAGGCTTTGTAAGACTTGCCAGCCATAATAATCAGAAAAGGTTCATGCTGAGCACTCAGACAGCCCCCCCCCCCCCCCACACACACACACACACACACTCACAGTTTTGGTTTTTAAGGGAATTATTTATTTAAAAAATCTTGAGAGTTATAAATGTAATTAAAAACGTATTAATATGGAAGATGTATGTGGTAGTATATATAAATATATTTTGTTTTTTATTTTGTTTATTGCTTTGTTTTATTTTCTTCTTTATTTTAAATTAATTTTCTTCTTTATTTTGATTTCAATTTAGGATAGGAATTTAGAAGCATTTTTTTGCTTCTACCTATACCTTTTCAGTCTTTCTCTTTTGTATATTTTATAGGATAATATACAGGACTGTCTCAGAAAATTAGAATATTGTGATAAAGTTCTTTATTTTCTGTAATGCAATTAAAAAAACAAAAATGACATGCATTCTGGATTCATTACAAATCAACTGAAATATTGCAAGCCTTTTTTTTTTTTAATATTGCTGATTACACAGCTTAAGAAAACTCTAAAATCCTATCTCATAAAATTTTAATATTTCCTCAGACCAAGTAAAAAAATTTTTTTATAACAGCTGAGTGTTTGTCAAGGCTCAGGAAACCCTTGCAGGTGTTTTGAGTTAATTAGACAATTCAAGTGATTTGTTTAATACCCTACTAGTATACTTTTTCATGATATTCTAATATTTAGAGATAGGATATTTGAGATTTCTTAAGCTGTTAATCAGCAATATTAAAAGAATAAAAGGCTTGCAATATTTCATTTTTTGATTTGTAATGAATCCAGCAACATTTTTGTTTTTTGAATTGCATTACAGAAAATAAAGAACTTCATCACAATATTCTAATTTTCTGAGACAGTCCTGTATATTGTATTGTATTTGATTTGATTGACTGAATAAAAAATACAAACAAACAAACAAACAGTTCCTCCTCAAGACTCACGAGTGCTTTTTGTGCTCAATGAACAAGACGCCACTCACTCCTCAGCAGCGCTGTGCAAAGACGATGAGAACTCAGCCCTCCAGGACCGGCGGCTCGGCTCCTCTCTGTTGCACCTCCATGCACGCTGACGCGTCCCATTTTCCCTAAAGGTGGAATAAAACACGGCCATTTTTCTTGAGTTCAAAATGGCGTGACGGGGATCTGTCTGCCTTTCGTGTATGTCAGTTCAAGTCCCACATTCATTGGCGTCCCTCACACGTAAAGATATGCAGCACAGTGATCACATGGGAGTCTCAAACTAACTTGAGTGTACGTCGACCTCTTTTCTTGTTCTTCTTCTGGTATAGTTGTGTTCATTTTGTGACTCAACACACGGCGCTTCCAATGGGGTCACACTGCCGCTAGTCGTCAGGTGACATCGACAAGAAATGCAACACTGCAGCAGCAAAAGAGACTGCTGGCAAGTAAACACCCTTTACTTAAAATACTTAAAATACTTTGAGGAAATCGGCTTTGCAAATATCTTATGAGCAAAGAAATGCATTCCACGCATGTCTTAGTCCCTTAAGGAGACACGCAATGTGTTTACTTCACATGCTCGCTCCACAACCACAAAAGGCTTATATTATATACCTGTATTTCCACATGGGCTGTAGAAAAAGATGAAAAACCCAAAAGAAGACCGTTCCTATACTGTGGTGACCCTGCAGTCACTTGACAGTCCAGACCAATCGGAGCAGAGCTCCTCTCCTCCGAAGTATTAGGGATGCTTGTTTGAAATCATCCAGTAAAAATGCATTCTCCTGAGAGAGAATGTTACATGTTGTACTTTAGTTATTGGTTAACTGCATCAATCTTCAAATATGAGCTGACACTTCAAAAGGTAACTGCAAATATCATAATATTTCATAATTTACCACCAATGCTTTGCTGTGTAAATTGTTTACTTGGATATCAAGACTGGATTATATACACAAGTTGTCATAACTGTATTTAGTTTGAAAATGTTGAACTTTTTTTAAAGACATATTCAACATATTTCTCCCACTCCTCTCTCAGAAGCTTTCTGTTGGATTTTCAAGGATTGCATTTACTATATTGTCTTCTCAAACTCACCTCGGCCTCATGAAAAGAACGAAATATCTTTAAATGATGAACGCTATTCATTGAGATTTACAGGAATCATAAAAGATAATCCATTAAAGAGTAAAAGGCTTATTTAAACGTACACTTTAATGTATACTTGAATACACTTTATATCTACAGTAACTAGTACCTACTTGTTGTGTACATTGTTGTTGTTCTTTAACCTCAACTTTTTACACTATAGAAACATATGGTTTTTAAAGTATTTCTGTTGAATGAATTGCAAGTGAAAATAATTTGTGTCTCTTGGGGAAAAAGGGAGCTATATACTTGACTTCCATCAGAGGCGTGCACTGTGACCTGTTTTCATGAGAAAAACATGTTTACCAGACCACCGTCGCACAACATAAATTGTTGTTCCCGTTCATTCAAATCATGTCCCCCATACATCAAGGCACTGGTGTGGGTCGACACCATGGCAGTACAGTTGCATCATTTATGTGAGACCCGGTTGCTTTTATACAGGTTGATAAGATGCCGGCTGCAGTGTCATAACACATATGTGTGGTATTATAGAGGCACGGGCCCTTGTGTGTGTTGTTGTGTGTGTTGACAAACAAGCATAAAATATGAATGTGGCTGTCCAATCTATCTTCTGATTCTTGCCTGATGAGCTCGACACATCTTCAACTTCCCTCAACTCACCCACATCGCACTCTAACACGACTCCCTCCCACTCTCTCCTCTTCAAGACGGCTTCCACTTACACACGACTCCAGAAAGAAAAAAGAAAAATCGTGCATGTGTCTGTCACGTTTTTTCCCACCCATTTACAAAACGCGCACCTCAAATATCCTGACAACGACATGGAGCAGCTCACATGGCAGCATATTAAAATAAATTAACCCCCAGTGAGCTGAGATTAACGTGACACTAACACTGACTTCTCCCATATTTTCAATCTTAAAATCTGGAAATGTTCAGGTTTACAACCCTCAAATTATTATTTTTTTAAATATTTTACTTTTAAAAGCTTGAACATGTCGATAATTTGAGCTATATCGAATACAGCATTGTCCCTGGCCTTATGTATCCCAACAATATGAACATAATGCTGTGCGGCGGGGGCGGGGCAGCAGTGGGTGAGTGCTCTGAGAACAACACGTGCATGTGTTGTTCTCAGAGCACTCGGGGCATCATTAGGAGCGAGAGCGCACACGCTGAAGGGAGGAGAGCTGGACAGCACTCACAATCTGGAGACGCGTGACAAGACGATGGCGGGGCGCGTGGGAGATTTGCTTTCTCTTAGAGTAAGTTACCCGGAGTGATGATCCACTGGCTACAAATAACCTCCAGAGACTCCTCTGAGTGGGAATCTTTTCACGGGCGCGTCTTCATCTCATCAGATTGGTAAATTGGCCGCGCCTCTTGATGGACTCCTCGGTCGTTTGGGGGCTGAGTGTGAATTCAAGCCACGATTCGGCCACTACGGGATACACATAAAGCGCACACGGCCGGGATGGATTCGTTTAACGCCAGCGGAATGGACGCGTTCACGGTGATCCATCTGAATTCCACCTGGAGTCTGGACAGTGGCTATTCTTTAGGAGCGATAGCCAGCATTGCTGCTCTCGTAAGTTTTCTCATTCTTTTCACCGTTGTTGGGAATATTCTGGTGGTTATCGCGGTGTTGACGAGCAGGGCGCTGAAAGCCCCGCAGAACCTTTTTCTGGTGTCCCTGGCCACTGCGGACATCCTGGTCGCCACTCTGGTGATGCCGTTTTCCCTGGCAAACGAACTTATGGGATACTGGTATTTTGGAAATGTTTGGTGCGGCATTTATTTGGCGTTGGATGTTTTGTTCTGCACTTCGTCGATTGTTCACCTGTGCGCAATCAGCCTGGACCGCTATTGGTCCGTTACGCAGGCTGTAGAGTACAACCTGAAGCGGACTCCCAAACGCGTCAAGTGCATCATCATAATTGTGTGGCTCATATCTGCTTTCATCTCATCTCCACCACTCCTATCTATAGACAGCAACGCGAGTATGAGCTCTCAGCCTCAGTGCGAGCTGAATGATGACACTTGGTACATCCTCTCCTCCAGCATCGCGTCCTTTTTCGCCCCGTGCGTAATCATGGTGCTGGTGTATATCAGAATATACCAAGTGGCCAAAACCAGAACCAGAACCATGTCGGGAAAAAATCTCAGGCCAGATGGTGTTACTCAAACTGAGAATGAAATGAGCAAAGCCACCTCCCCTTACCACCGCGAGAGAGAGAACGGTCACTGTCAGTGCCCGCCCACGCCCAGCCAACGCACCGTCACCGTGGGCCACCAGACTAAGGACGCAGACATGGAGAGCTCCTCCTCGGAGGGCAAAGGTCATAAAAAAAGCCAGCAGGAGGATTCCAAGGCAGCCAAGAGGGCCGGCCAGAAGAAGAGCTCCAAACAGTCCACACGCATCTCCAGAGTCAGTCACAAATCCATGGACCTCTTCACCTCCAGGAGGAAACGCCGCCGGAGCTCCCTATCCAGGAAGAAGGCCTCTCAAGCCAGGGAAAAGAGGTTTACTTTTGTGTTGGCTGTGGTCATGGGGGTGTTTGTCGTGTGCTGGTTCCCCTTTTTCTTCAGCTACAGCCTGTACGGTGTGTGCAGGGACTCCTGTAAGATCCCCGACCCGCTCTTTAAATTCTTCTTCTGGCTCGGCTACTGTAACAGCTCCCTCAACCCGGCCATCTACACCATCTTCAACCGGGACTTCAAACGCGCCTTCCAGAAAATCCTCTGCAAGTCGTGGAAAAAGTCCTTTTAGATCTGAAGCGAACTGCCTGACCACCGTGGCGATCTCAAAGGGTATATATATCAAAGTCAATTTAGAAAAAGAAGAAGCCTGTTGTGTCTCATTGTCCTGTGTAATTCAGTCATGGCAGTGCACCACCTGGGTGTCTCTACAAGGTCGTATTAGTGGGCATCACCTTTCTTTGTGTGCTGTAATGCTTTATAGTGAATGATCATCATCAAGCTCTTTATACGTCCACAAAAGATACACACATGGCCAGATGTATGTGCTTGGAGACCCCATGGCAAAAAAATGACCTCCTGGTTAACCCCACTAATGGTGTACGCCCACTCACTGTACAGTGTGTAACATTTCTCTATCATTTCTGTGATAGATTACTACTTGGTCACAGATTTGCTGGAGGTAACGTATGTATTTCAAAATCTGTTACATATACCGTTCAAAAGTTTGGGATCACCCAGACAATTTTGTGTCTTCCATGAAAGATCACACTTTTATTTATCAAATGAATATAAAATATAGTCAAGACATTGACAAGGTTAGAAATAATGATTAATATTTGAAATATTAATTTTGTTCTACAAACTTCAAGCTCAAAGGAAGGCCAGTTGTATAGTTTATATCACCAGCATAACTGTTTTCAGCTGTGCTAACATAATTGCACGGGTTTTCTAATCAGACATTAGTCTTCTAAGGTGATTAGCAAACACAATGTATTTCATTAGAAACCAGACGTTTCCACCTAGAAAAGTCATTTACCACATTAACAATGTAGAGAGTGTATTTCTGATTAATTTAATGTTATCTTTATTGAAAAAATAGTGCTTTTCTTTGAAAAATAAAGTCATTTCTAAGTGATCCCAAACTTTTGAACGGTAGTGTATATAAGCACAAAACTGAACAACGAAGGTTTTAAAACTAGATTTTGAAACGACAGAGCCTTAAACCGCGAGTTAGAGGAGAAGATTAGCATGTTATGTCTGTGTGGGACAAATGGCGCTGGAGCCTAGTGTTAGAGTTGGAAATCGGCACACCACCTAGACGACACTCACTGGAAGAAAGAGCGGTAGACTTCTACGTTACATCTATAAGCGTTTTATTCAGAAATCAGGATACAAGTAGACATCATGCATGGACCCTTCTCCAGAGCTCTGACCAGTGGCCCCAGCCCTGGAGAAAAAAAGACCACGACTTAGAGTATGCGGCCATTTTAAATAGCCGAAAGGAACAGTTCTGATTCGTCAGGAGATAAGGGGGCGGTGTCTTCTCATTGGTTCTTGTTGCCAGCTCCCGCCTCTGCCGCTCCTTCATTGGTTCTTCTCGTCTGCCAATGAGTTCACATGTTGTGAAAAGGTGGGGGAAGAGGAGATAGTTGATTTAATAAACCCTCTCTTGTAAGAAGACTTCCTTCGGGCCTTATCTCTTCAGGGATGAGGCCTGGATCTTCTCCGAAGGTCGTCCACACACCGGGGGCTTCTTCCACGTGTGAGTGTGTGCGTGTGAGGGGGATCGGTGAAGGGGGGGTCAGTGAGGAGAGACAGTGAGGGTTTAAAGTGTCTAAGAAGGAGAATAAATGGCCCCATCTGGACCCTTGTTATCTATCCTCCCGACGAGGTAAGGACTGTGATTGCTCTTTCTAAACAATGAATACAATGAGCTCTTTCTCTAGTCATCTTCTTTGATGAGTGCAGTGCAGAAGGGGGTTTACATCAACATTCCTTAGGTGTCACTGTTATCTTTCTTTAGATCAGCTCAGACACCAGAGTGCTCCGCTGGAGGTTTTAACTTCCATTCAGTGTTTTCCATTTTACACATAATCTATATGCAAACAATACTAAGCTATGCTAAACTATAATATATATTCTTTAACAATCCCTCTTTTCACATCCGCTGGATGTGAACCCTTCTTCAGGGAATATTTATTTCCCTCTTTATGCCAGATCTTGTCATGGCCTGGCCTCCTCGTCCTGTCTTAGCTCTGCCACTTGACGTGAATGAGTCTCCTGAAATATAATCTTTCGTTGCCTAGATTAAGGTCCCATAAGACCTGTAAAATACCTATTTCTCGGGGAGAGTGTCTCTCTCTGTTAGGGATGGGAATAGGGGCGTGGTTTCTGTCATGTGGTACTCCGATCCACCCTCTTCGATCTTCCATCCTAGGGAAGTCAGTAGGTCTGTGTGCGTTAAATCTGTAGTGTGCAGGTGTCAAAGGAAAGAGGTGAAATTGAGAGTGGTCAGGCAGGGGGGGGGTCTTGCATCCTAGCGGCTGGTGAGTAGCAGGTTGGCATCCTGATAACCAGTTGACGATCCGGTCCCCGCTGCAACTCATCTGCTTCTACCTGGTCTGGGTCCTTCTGGTCCCTCTGGTCCCTCTGGTCCTCTGGTCCTCTGGTCCTCTGGTCCTCTGGTCCTCTGGTCCTCTGGTCCTCTGGTCCTCTGGTCCTCTGGTCCTCTGGTCCTCTGGTCCTCTGGTCCTCTGGTCCTCTGGTCCTCTGGTCCTCTGGTCCTCTGGTCCTCTGGTCCTCTGGCTGTCGATGGGGTCTTTATCCAGTGGTCTTGCTTGTTGTTCTTCTTCCACTGGTGTCGCATGGGCCCTGGATTCGACAGGACTCTCATGGGCAGCACCGTGGGTGGTAGAGCGTGCTCTTCATTGGCTCCTCAGTCTCTGAGCCGGGTGATGATGGTGTTCGATGCTCCTGTGGGCAGCTCCTCATGGCAGGTCCTCACAGCAGGCAGTCAGCACACGATGGAGGTCGATGCTGGGCGTCAGGTGTAGCTGTTGAAGAGAATGAGAAACACAACACAACACAGCGCCACTAGGCCGGCTCTATACAGAATGTGACACTTGACTATGAAAATTTTATTTTAATTTCTATATTTAATAAGTATCTAATACTTTCTAGGCTTGAATTCGCAATCTTTAACTGAGTCGGAGGAACAGCTTCTCACCCGTGTGGGAGAATCATCTATTAAATGGCCATCCGTCGTCAACAGAGTCTTAATTACTTATCCAATCCAATCTAACTTTATTTATCTTTACTGGTTATGATAAATGCAATTGATCCTATCTGTGGCCCTTGACTAGGGCATAGAAATATTCAAATCCTACTAGGATCTGATAGCAGGCAGGTATTCGTCCAGCACCCTCCTCTCTCGTGCTTGAACCCTAAAACAGATCTGTTAGTCAGAATTACCCTGATGAGGCAACTATCCAGCGGCTGGTTGTGATTCTTAGGACGACTTATCTGCAAATGTACAATGTGTTATACGGTGCACCTCTTGGTGAAGCCTCTCACCTGGAGGGCGCTGTGAAGTCCTATGACTTCAAAACACCCTGTTCACCTGGGCTCAGTCCACTTCCCATGTGAACCTCGAGTCTTACCCAGTCACCTGGTTCCACTGATGACTCATCAGCTGGCTCCTAGTGGGCTTCAGCAACCTGCTTGGAGAAAAACTTAGATCTGGTCAGTTATATATATTTTTTCAGAATATTCTCTGAAATTTGTCAAGTCTAGGACTGTCTCCTAACTCTCTGTTGGCCCCGCATGGGTCTTCATGTCAATAACTCATGGAGAGAAATGTTCTCCTCCTTGGTGATAATTTAGCCATCATTGTCTCAATTGCTTCAATTGTTGATTAGCTCTCGACTATCACCTGTGATTGGGCAATAGACTGCTCCGTGTGAATGTGCTCTCTAGAAATATTTCTCAACTTCTTGTAGGTGTTGGTTTGCAAAATGTGTGCCATTGTCAGATCTGATTCTCCTTTATCACCATATCTCAGTATCAGTTTCTTCTTTAGACAATTCACCACTGTCTTTGGATCTTCTGTCTGCATGAGCTTGATGTCCTCCAATGCAAGTTCCGGGAGTCCGGTATGGCAGCGGCTGTCATCTGTTTAACCCAGCTGCTGCTCTCTCCTCTGAGAGGTCAGCTACTTTATTGCCTCTGGCGACTGTGGTCTGTAAGTTATGGTGTCTCTTCATGACTGTTGCTTCTTCATGGTTCCAGGACGACTCTTGGTAGCTGCTTCAATTGGCTGAGTGATTGAGTATAAGTGTGTGCGTGGGTGAGTGTGTTTCTTTTGAAATGCCAAGTGTCTTGTTTAAGCCTTTTCAATGTAGTCTAATTTCAGCTGCAGTACATTAGCGATCTCCTTTTAACAGCATATCAGCATCTCAGTTCTACTCCTCCTCCTTATTTCCGAAGCAAATTCCATTTGATTCATAAACATGAAGGTGGAGAGAACTCACCACAGCCATCACTGGTCATCGTCACGTTTGTTGTCTCAGCATTCAGCACCTGCAAACCTCTGGTGGTGGTTGGGGACATCCTGTTTGAAACCTCTTCTTTCTGTTAGAAGTTTCTCATTCAGGGATGCTTCTTCATTGGCTCCTCTGCTTCCTCAGCCTTCCAGCATCGAGATATCTGTTGATGAGACTGCCATCTCTAATCCCCAGAGTCTTAGACTCAAAATCAGCCAATCCTCACTCAAAGGTGAGTCCAGCCTTTAACACCTAGTGATTAGTTCAAAGTTCCGCTAGAACAATGGAGGGGTCAAATGTCACTAACCCATGGTCAAAACGTCACTTCCGGTCAAGTCGCTTAACCAAGTATTTTCACAATAAGAGTCTTCTTTTCTTGCGATTTCTCTCTCTTTTCTGTCTAATTCTTCTCTCATTTGTCTCTCTCTCTGTCTCCTTCTTGTCTCCTTTCTGTCTCCTTTCTTTCCAACCTTTCTTTGCCTGTCTTTCCTACTTTTCTTTTCCTTCATGTAATTCAACTGGCTTCAATCTATAATATTAACATACAGTCACTCTCAGGCAACATACATTAATAACAATATTCTCCCTAATCTTTTCTATTATGTCTTTTTGGCAGGTTCTTCTCTAACCCTCAAATGAATAATCCTACGATAGTGACAAGAGTCAGTCCCATGACTATTAGAACAGTTTGTCTGACTTCCAGCTGTTCCTATAGTGGTTTGCGGGGGGACCTTCTAGCTGGGCTATCAGGATCCCCGACACACCTACAGGCGACCTCTGTGGCATCAACATCTTTAGATCTGATTGTGTTTCTGTCAATGTCCCTGTTGGACAGGTGGCTGGGGCACAATGTGTCAGGTGGTGTCAAGGTGCCTCTGCCTTACCCTTGACCTGGACCATGTGTGAAGTAACCTCCTTCACTTCGTACAGACCAGTCCACCTAAGCTCAGTCCACTTCCTCTTGTGAACCCTGACCCTGACCCAGTCACCTGGTTTTACTTTGGTTGGCTCTGCTGCCTCCTGATCGATCGTCTGGGCTCGAACAACCTGGTTTGAGAGAGCTTTTGGTGAGAGAGAAATTAGAGCTTTATGTATTCTGACATTTCAATTTTACAGACATCCAGAGGTGGCATATGACCTCCATCTCTGGGTGGCTCTGGCATACTTCTTCCTGTTAACAACTCACTTGGTGACGTCTTCCCCTGGTAATGCTCTCATGGTCATCAGTACCTAGTGGGCGCGCCGGCGCGCCGTAGCACTTATTTTCCTTTTAATAATTTGATTGGCTCTCTCAACCAATCCTTGAGACTGAGGGTGATATATAGACCCAAACTTGTAGGTTATGCCCAGTGCATATCAACTTTCCCCAGCAGTTTGTTGTTAAAATGTGTTCCGTTGTCGGACCTGATGCGTCTTGTAACTCTGTACCTTGAGTGTGTGCCTGTGTGCACTATATGGGGTGTGATCAAACACTCGCAAGTTATGTGTACAGGAGTGGCGGCTCTTCTTCGAATCAGTCGACGTTGAACCCCATCTACTATCACCACAACTATGGAAGGAACACAAATAAGATTACATCTTTTCATTTATCAAGCATATTTATGATTTCAAAAAATTATTTTTTATGATTCTCTGGGGTCACTGATTCTAAACCTGCTGCTATCTGATCTATTAGTCTGTACTTGTCTGGCCCTCCTCTTAATAGTCTGTCCTCAACATAGATTGTTGTGTGCTTCTATCGCTCTTTTGAAATAGGATGGAATTCCTAAATCCGTCCTTTTCAATAATAATAATCTTAATAAACAGTCAACTTCTAGAAGAAAAGAGAGAAATAAAATAAAAATGCTTGCGTCTGTCAATCAATGCAGGAGAACCATGTCTTGTCTGAACTCACAGCGTCATCATTGTGCTTGGGTAAGGAATGTCATAATAAGTCGGCCTAATTATTAAAGAACGGGTTACACATTTATTTATTGGCCCCATATCAAGGCCCATTTTCCAGGTTTAGGAAATTAAGTAATTAATGTATTCCAGGGCGCCCTCGTCCTCTCCAGTACACCTGCCTATAACAACCATTCTATGATTTAAAAAATATATCTAGTCTGTTCCATCCTTAAGGGATGCTGGTGATGATTAAATTAGAATCGCACGCAGTTTTAACTCTACCTCTATGGGAGCTATCAGAATCAGTCACACATCAGTTCACCCTTCAGTCCTAAAAATGTCTGAAAAATAAGTTAAGCATGTTGTCAGTGTCCCCATGATCAGTGTTCTCTCTACTATGTGTGTGGCTAAGCATGTGTCAGCATGCGTCTCTAATATTAACTGGACCTCCGATGTGTGTGCAGTTCTTTACATATCCTCAAATGTGGAGTAATGCAAGTGTTAATTTTGTTTGTGCACCCAGTCCGTAGCCTCAACCTCTGCTTTCACCATTGTTCTTCTCAGTGCCTCCACTCTGGACAAACACTGTGATGTGGAGCTGCAGTGTCAACGACTGCATACAATCTGCAACTCTGGTGTTCATTCACCGGCCGCTGCTACTCCTTGCTTCTCTGCATCGATCTCCAAGCCTCCTTAGCTGGGTCTTCACGAACCTCAATCTCGTGTTGCAGGCAGTCCCTCAGGAATTCAGATCTCATCTTGTATCAAGGAGGAGTTAAGGGCACAATGTCTTTGGTCCCCTGGTGGCGAGTAGGGATGCAGGACTTTGAACCAAAGTCTCCACTGCAGGCTGTTGTCATGCAGGTGTGATGTCATCATCATCTACTCTGTCCCACCGGACACTTTGCTTCCTGTTCAGTGTCTCTTTAGTCTCCAGTTGAATCATTGGGTGACTAGTGGGTGTGGCACATTTCTGTTCAGTGAGTACAGTTCGCTGTCAGCTGGTGGATCTGGGCACGCCTAATTCTGTGTCTCTGGTCCGGGCCTGGTGCCGTGGATCACTATTGCCTTGTGGCTGTGGCTATGTGTTGGGTGCTTGTTATGGCGGGGTTAGACATTATGAGAGTACTGAAGTGGTTCTGACTGAGACTGCTTAACCCTGTGGTGGATAAGGACAAAAATTAGCCCAATGTCCAGCCTGACTATAATTAAAATTATTAATGCTCGTCTAAAGCCTCCGTTGCCCCAGTAGTTACTCCTCTTACTCCTGAGCGGGCTTCTTTTATGCATATTATCTCTCTGTTATGGGGCCCCATCTATGGGCTGCTGACCCACCTGTTGCGGGACATAAGGTTTGAGGGAACTAAACTTGAAGCGGTGCAAACGTGGCTTGCTGTGGCTGTTGATAGATCAGTGCTTATGGATTTGGAGGAGGAGCTGGATACAGACTATACAGGACTTAAGGTCCATGTGGTTGTGCTGCAGTCTGCGGCACCGTGGCTTGTGCCATTTACTTCTGCTTTGGTCAGGTCATCTTTTCTCTGCTGTTTATTTTTATCTGTTTGTCGTCTGACCTGAGCTTCTAAGTCATAGAAGTTCATGTACTTTAGTCCTACTATCCCTTTCAGTTCGGTCTGTATGGTCACAGTCACTGATGATTCTATTGATAACCTAAAAACTGTTCAGTCATGCTATATTCAAGGAAATCTTTCCCTAGTTTGTCATTCTACAACTCTCTGATTCTATCTAAATAAGCTGCTCATCCCTCACCATCAAATGGTGGCATCATCATTATCTTAGAACCATCAACCTTTTTTCTCAGTTTTTTTATTATTTTTAATGTGAACTGCTAAGAGAGGTGCCTTGTGGCTGGGAAAAACTTCAGTTATGCTTGAAAGGGGTCAAATCTTTAAGAGAGACTGAGGAATATAAAATAGATGACTATATAAAATAATAAAGGGGATCAATTTAAAACTGAATACCCTCCTACCTTTGAATTAGAAGTCTCATTCTCTACTGACTGAGCTAGCCAGGCAATTTATCAGTTAATTTAAAGAAAAATTAAAACTTTGGCAAAACAATGCATTTCTTTAAAGCATCATTTCAAAAAGTAAAAGATGGTCGCACACTCTACTAATTAATAGTTATCTTCAAAAGGAATTATTCCGTCCTTCTGTTGTCCCTGACAAGTTGCTTAGTCTCTCTTCGTCATCTGTGGTTCTGGATTTAAAGTCTGCATTCACCTGTCCCTGTACTGCATTAAGTGTAACGATGCCTGAGATGGAGGCCTTTATTCCTCCATCTTCCACTTCTATTACCGGCATCTGTATGAATGGGTTGCTTGAATGATATGATGGAGGCGCTGTCGGGCCTGCTCTGCTGTCTATTTTTAGATTAGTGTTCTTTAGGTTTGGGTATAAACTGCTGTCCTGCTGCTGAGCTTTCTCTACCCTGCCGTCTCTTATCGATTTTGTTTTACGTTCCAGTTCCTCAAGGGCCCATTGTTTGACCTGCTTCTCTTCTTCCGCCTCTGTTATTCCTACTCTAGCCTTTTACGGGTTGAAATTGTACTCAAACCCTTTTTTATCTGGTCATATCTGTCTTTTGCATCTTCTACATCCTTGTCTATGCTTTTCCTCATGCTTTCTCTTTCTTCCTCGTTGGGGAGAGAATTGTTTGGTCTTAACCATCCCCTTTGTATCCAACTTCCTTCTACTCTTTTGAATACGTTGCTTACTTCTGCCCACTTCAGGCCTGCTCTGTCCTTCACTCGTTCTTTCAACCAATCTCGCACTGTCATCTCTCCTTTGGGTGGGCTCGTCATTATGTGTTGTTGTGTTCTTTTATATTTTATCTGAACTGCAAATGTCCGTTTTCTGTTAATATTATATAAAAAAAATACGTATTTATTAAAAACTATGTTTCAGACAGAAAGCTGATGGTCACACACTCTATCAGTTTATGGGGAAAAAACAAAACATTTGCACATCGCATAAACAGGTGTCAGTTTCTTAACAGCTCATGAGAAATCGATTACTCGTACATCCAACGGACGACTGTAATAATAACCACTATTTTTCCAAAAAACAGTAAACCCAAAACTATCCTTTGAAACCGACTAAAATAAAAATAAACCTCAGTTTTTTAAACGGTGATGAGAAATCAATTACTCGTACGCCTAACGGCATTACTGTAATAATAACCACTGTCTTTTCCCAAGAAAAAACAGTAAACCCAACACTATTCTCTAAAACTGTCAATCAAAACAGATAAACAAATAAAACTCAGTACTAAAACAGTGATGGAAATCAATTACTCGTACGCCGGACGGCATTACTGTAATAATAACCACTATTGTTTCTTAAAATCAATAGTAAACCCAACACTATATCTTATCTTCAAAGGATTCTTTGTCACTGTCCTCTCTCAACTTCTCTCGCTCAGAGAGCCTACAGGAGCGGCGCGCGCAGCTAAGTGGGTAGGGCGGGCGGCTCCGTCTGTGACGGCGCGTGTGCTCCGCGCGGTGATCCGCTGCAGCCTCTTACAGCTGTTCTCTCCCTTCTGTGTTTACGTTTCTGCTCTTGCCTTATTGCAGTGTTTAAGCTGAGTTTCCTCGTTGTTTCGCAGTAACCTCCTCAATCTCAAACTCGTAACTGCTCTTACACATAGTACACAATCGCCATATGGGTGTTCTTTACTCGGCAGCGTGCCTTTCAAAACAATAAATCCTTATTTGTCACTCGTGAAATTCAACAGACTAGAGCTTGCGTTGACACCGTGAGGTTTCGACTCTGCTTTGTTGATTCCACTTTGACAACATGTATTCACCACCGGTATTCAACATTCATTCACAGTTTATGCATTACACATGTGTTTAATTTCTACGCGGCCCCGGTTTCTTTCAGGGTTCGACTCTCCAGCGTTATTCGCCGGCCTCACTTCTTTTAGAGGGCTTTAAACTACGCGACCCCGGTTCCTTTCGGGGCCGACTCTCCAACGTTACCCGCCGGCCTCTCTTCTGTTAGAGGGCTTTAAACTACGCGACCCCGGTTACTTTCGGGGCCGACTCTCCAACGTTACCCGCCGGCCTCTCTTCTATTAGAGGACTTTAAACTACGCGGCCCCGGTTTCTTTCAGGGTTCGACTCTCCAGCGTTATTCGCCGGCCTCACTTCTTTTAGAGGGCTTTAAACTACGCGGCCCCGGTTTCTTTCAGGGTTCGACTCTCCAGCGTTATTCGCCGGCCTCACTTCTGTTAGAGGGCTTTAATGTCAAACTGTATCGTGATTTCCCTTTTTACGCTTTATTCTATTTATTTAAATCAAGTCAAAAATTTCTGCAGTTTCAATACTCACTTCCAATACTCCTGATCAATTTTAGAGTATTCAATCTGACTGATTTGAAATAAACGGGTTCAGTCTTTACCTTTTGTTGACACCGGCGTTCGATCAGTTTCTTGGAGTGGGCCTTGAAAGCAAGTGGTCCGTCTGGGGGTCTCTCGTGCTCGTCCTTCTCAGGTCTCTGGACCGGATTTCACAACCATTCTCTTGCTACCATTTGTTAGAGTTGGAAATCGGCACACCACCTAGACGACACTCACTGGAAGAAAGAGCGGTAGACTTCTACGTTACATCTATAAGCGTTTTATTCAGAAATCAGGATACAAGTAGACATCATGCATGGACCCTTCTCCAGAGCTCTGACCAGTGGCCCCAGCCCTGGAGAAAAAAAGACCACGACTTAGAGTATGCGGCCATTTTAAATAGCCGAAAGGAACAGTTCTGATTCGTCAGGAGATAAGGGGGCGGTGTCTTCTCATTGGTTCTTGTTGCCAGCTCCCGCCTCTGCCGCTCCTTCATTGGTTCTTCTCGTCTGCCAATGAGTTCACATGTTGTGAAAAGGTGGGGGAAGAGGAGATAGTTGATTTAATAAACCCTCTCTTGTAAGAAGACTTCCTTCGGGCCTTATCTCTTCAGGGATGAGGCCTGGATCTTCTCCGAAGGTCGTCCACACACCGGGGGGGGCTTCTTCCCACGTGTGAGTGTGTGCGTGTGAGGGGGATCGGTGAAGGGGGGGTCAGTGAGGAGAGACAGTGAGGGTTTAAAGTGTCTAAGAAGGAGAATAAATGGCCCCATCTGGACCCTTGTTATCTATCCTCCCGACGAGGTAAGGACTGTGATTGCTCTTTCTAAACAATGAATACAATGAGCTCTTTCTCTAGTCATCTTCTTTGATGAGTGCAGTGCAGAAGGGGGTTTACATCAACATTCCTTAGGTGTCACTGTTATCTTTCTTTAGATCAGCTCAGACACCAGAGTGCTCCGCTGGAGGTTTTAACTTCCATTCAGTGTTTTCCATTTTACACATAATCTATATGCAAACAATACTAAGCTATGCTAAACTATAATATATATTCTTTAACACTAGCTTAGCATAAAGTGGAAACTAGGAGACGCAGCGAGCCTGAAACTTTCCAAATGTGCAACAATGTGCCTCATAACACATCTAACGCTCACTTTATACCTAGTTTGTTTAATTAAAACAGAAACAAGTGTAAAAACTATTTGTTGTTTTAAAAGGGGGGTCATGTGCTTATCTGGGTTTGAAGCAGTTGCTAGGCAACACGTGGCGATTCCATTAAATTCGTGTTGTTGTAAAACTGTTATTTTTACACGGCGGAGACAAAACAACAAATATATAACATGATAATTAGTGAGCTTCAGAGGTTTTGTTATCTTCTGGCTAACCGTTACCTCGTTTCCAGTCTGTACGCTAAACTAACCGACTGACCGCTAGCTCCAGCTACGTCACACGGCGACACTTATAAACGTTTACTTCCCAAAATGTCTTTTCCTTTTCAAATTAGGAGATGAAGCAAAAACCATCATAAGGGCCCTCATTGTGTCAGGGTTGTGCTTGAACTCTGCAGGTTCACACACAGTCAGCCAGGAGCTTTAGATCAGCTGTTTACTCAGCCCAGATTATTAATCTGATGTACACACACACACACACACACATTAACACACGGTCCACAGTGATTCTACCGTCTCAAATTATTTGATTTAAATCGATATTTTAGAAGCCTGAGGGCGTAAAACTATCTTGTATTTGTTCCAATTAAAGTGTAATTGTTGGAGAGAAGTCATGAAGTATAAATGACCCCTCAAATTTATATTATTACCAGTTTGGGGGGGGCTGGGGTCAGCCTCTTGCCATGATGGCGTGGGCCATGTCAGATTTAACAGTTTATTTCCTCGTGCCACTGTAAAAAGTGGTTTGAGAGAAGGAAGAATACATTAGCAGTGTTGTGTGAAGTCACAGCGTCTGCATCGTACTTCATGACACGGCTGATAAACGGTGAAGCACAAACAGTAGAGACTAAATCATGAGCTGATGCTCAGTTAATGTGTTATGTTTTATTTTTATAACATTAATTTGACAGTGGCCATAAACGATGGGTATCAAGGAACAAGAGCATGTTTCAAGAATCTACCTCTCTGTCTGTTGAGTTTGTTTTGGGCTTTTTTCTTCACATATTAGCAAAGTGCAGTAAACATTCCTCCTCTGCTTGAACTGTCTGCTGTTGTGCACAAATAAAAGATGAAGAAGTCGTATGTGAACTGTTGCTGTGATGTTGCTATATGCAGCCCCTTGAGCATGCATATCAATAGATTCAATCATATCAAATTGTGGCTGATTTATTTTTGAATGGAAAAAACAAAACAGGTACAAAAACAGAGCACTACTCCAACGAATGATGTGATTTATGTTTTTTTTTCTTTGCTTTTAAATAAGTAATACACTGTTTTTTGTAATTATACATGATTTACCGTTCATCACATGAGAATTTCACACGCTAAATGAAAAAAAATCTGAAATTTACTGTTAAAATGAAAGAGAAAATCCCCGTTTATGTAAAGCAAGCGAGAGCCGCCGTCGGGTTTCACTTCTTTCTGCAGTTATTTGTTTAAATTTGGTGGAAAATGCAACTAGATAACTGTTCATTATCTCTATCAGGGGCTTAGGGTTTGTTGCCAAACAATGTCGTACTCTCAGCAATGTGAGTTGGAACCTGAATCAATCAGGATGCCCTGATGGGGTCAAAGACGAGGGTTCCGATCCCTCTAATGGACAGCGCCTAGTCCTGGGTGTTCGTGACCTTTCGGCACAGCAGGTTTGATGTTGGATGCGGCCGCCTCATAATCTAATATCCTCCCGGGCCCCGGTGGGCAGGACTGAGGTGAAACAGAATTCCCCACTCAAACTCTTGTTGTTCTCCTCCTTGTTGTTATGCTGCGGCTGAATGTGCACAGCCACAAGTCATTAGTGGCGTGTTACGGGTCCATCTGCTGTCGCTCCGACGGCTGTTTGAGGCCGCCGGAGATGTACGTCTCCAAAAAATGGAAAACAGTGTCCGAGTGTGTTTAAGGAGAATAAACAGGTAGGAATGGAGAAAAGGAAAATATGTTCATCACCAGTCAGTTTATTTGTTTTAAACTGTTGGTTTTACTCACTGTCAATGAGAAAGAAATGTGTCACATTGGCTCAATCTTTGCACATTTTATAACCAAAGCTACATTTTTTTCTTCTCAAAGGGATTCACTGGTTTGGTAAGAGCGGTGTCTTCTTTACCAGGACACATTGCATGTATTTGGATGCACACGTGCACTTTGGGGAGCCAAAACTAACAGTGGTATAACAGTGTTTGTGATGACTCAACAATACTTTTGCTGGGTGCTGAGATTTTATAGCTTTGACAAAAACTCTCAATAGAAGTTTGTTCATTTCTTTTCTGGCTGTAGATCAAGGTGAAGGCGTCACCAGGGCAACAGATTTCTATTTATGTAAGAAAGAGTTTGATCACACGATTTAATTGGGTGAAACCGTTCTTGTAAAGCAGTACTCTGCCATTAGAGCTGTTTACTCCTTTTAAGCCAGCCAGTGCTATTCGATGGAGGCTCAAAAAGGAAATAGTTGGGAACAAATCTCCTGATCCGTCCCTTTAGCTGCTTAAAGCACCACAACACTCACGAGCCAAGTCACGAGCTTTGGTCGTGTACAGCGAACAGTAAAGCTGCAGGCTTTAAAATACAAAACAATAAGCTTTAAAAAAACAACTTAAAGTGTCGAAGAGTCCAAGGCTATCATGATCCGTTATGAGCAGCACCCATCACATTCATTTGATCCTGTTATTGATATGAATGTTTGGATCTGTGCAGCTTTAATTTGTATAATTCGCTCGCTTTATTTTTGAGCTAAAAGGATTCAAGCTGGGAAGCACTGAGGGGAGCAGACCGGGGAATGTTCTGGAAGGGAAAGCTTTGCAGCAGCTTTCCCCAGGCAGACGTCCCCATCCCCTTTTGTTCGAGTACACAAAATACCACGATGCATTCTCAGTATATAATCACGTGCGACCAGAGGAGTCCATCGATGTGATAAGCATTTGACAGAGCTTTCACTTTTAACGGGGAATAGACCCATAACATATTCATTGCATCACAATTCAAGAGGTCCAGGCTGAGTAATTAAGCTAATTAAGTCTTTATTTCAATTTGGAGAAACACTTCCTGTTTGAGAGTAAACACCGCATTGACGCGCTCCTCTCCACAATCTGCTCCCCTCAAGCGGATGAGGTTTCTCATCATCATTAATCCTGGTAAATGTTGTGAAAGATGAAAAGCCTCAGAAGAGTTGTGTGACGTGGCCACACATGGCTCCTTCAACCCTCTGCCGGACATCAAACCCAAGTGAGAAAATATCAGCCCAAAAAGAGCTGAGGCCGAAATAAACAAGATAAATTCAATTAAAATGCCTGTGTTTACCTTTGAAAGCACATTTTATTGTGTTTCACTCTTTGAACCATGAATACATAAAAGCACTCTTGGTTGCAGGTGCATATAGATCCTTAAATCATAATTTGATCAGGAGGAATTATAAAGTCTCAAAATGATCCACGGAGCGTCAATATCCATTAAAACGTGATAAATGCACTGAACCCAAAGTCAGTATTTTTTACGCTTATAATTCATCGCTTGATTTGTATTCGATGTCATGCGGTCGAGTTTGTTGAAAGTATTGTGCCGCCTGAATCTAAATTTTTTCCGATGTGTGATCCCATCTGTTGACTTCAGCCAATCAGACATCACAGTGTGGCAGTCGCACGCGAGGATGGAGAGGACCGTCGCCGTTCGCTCGCTCACAGCTGAGCTCACAATTCTCCGCCTGAACACAAAGCCGACCGGCTGTCCTGCCAAACAGCTCGGATCCCGAGAAGTGTGAAAAGCTTGAGTCGAAACCCTCAGATGTGGATCCACGTTCTCCAAAGACGCTGTGCACTTAATATCCGGGAGACGGAGGAAGTCACAGTGCCGTTTATATTGAGTAACAGCCGTGTGACAACTGCCAATCACATATATACAGATACATACATATATATACACACATATACAAACATATATACATATATATATACACACTGTATATATACACCCATGTATCCTGCATATAAATATAATTTTTGTGGACGTGTTCATCGACTGAAGTCGGAGCTGTAAACACTCCAACGACCTGACCTAACATTTGACACATTTCGGCGGCACTGATTCATCCGGTTATTACAGGGTAACGACGCCGAGACACGGAGAAACAGGAGGACCCTTAAACACCCCGTAAGTCACTTTCATGGTTCTGTTTGCTCCGCTCAGCTCCTCCAGCCTCGGGGTTGCACATGAAGGCCAACAGCGTGGCCGAGGGTCGACTCCTCTGCATCACACAGACCAGTGCCAAACCAGTCACATGGGTTCAACTTGAATTACATACACTAACGAGTCATTTTCCCATGTCAACGCCGTCCAATCCTTGTCAAATCTAATCGACAATTAGAATTATAGCCTGCAACTCAAAGCCTGAGGCAATGTGTGAATTTGGTGGTAATTACTGGTGCGGGGGCGTGAGAGAGCGCAGAACAAGATGTCATCATTTATTATCTCATAATGTCCCTGTTTCATGTGTCAAACTTCACGCTTTTACACTAGAGAGTAACTGTGGACGCTGTAGAGCCAAAAAGGAATATGAAGTAAATAGTGTTGTGTTTTATGCTGATAAAGTTATCCTGAGGAACATTTAATAACTGGTTATGCAACAGCTTCAATTTAATACGGATGCCTCTATATGACCTGCGTGAGTACATGAGACCCCGATTGGCTATTTCTTTATAGTTATTCTTACTGCTTGTCATCGGTGCCGTTGCCCGACAAGAAGATGGTGAAGGATTTGGTGTCAAAGCAAAAAAACGCTTATTTGGCATTATTACACATTTCAGCCCCATGCAAAAATGGAATTTGATAACGTTAAAGACACGATCTGCAAACGTTCGGTATCCGGCCGTGGAGAGGACGTTACTAAACCCAGTCAGTGGGAAACGAGGAGCAGCAGCAGCTTTAATGTTCACATCCAAAACACGTTGAGATCCCACGTTGTTCAAATCTTATTAGGCTGAGTCAAAATGAAATGCTTTACAGGCAGCTGGTTTGTAAATAATGTGGTCATAATGGAACCTCCAACAGGATAAAGGTCCCTCACTGAGCAATAACTAAGATAATAAGATGTATTGAAGGAGGCCTGGTGGGGTCAGATGCTCCGTCAGCTGCAGGAAGTCCCACACAGCCTCAGCATCAAAGCATCCAAGCAAAGGCATCCGTCCCCAAGCTCCTCCCCCTGTGTGAAATGACGAACTGCTCCGCCTCCAGCAGCGAATTTACAACATGTGTCATATGAAGGATTTTACACGAGTGTATTACCCACAGCACACAGAAAAGAGCTCTGAAATAAATGACGTGACAATGAGAGTTATTATATCAACGTCACGTTTTTATTCACAGGGAATTTCTACATCTCATGAAACAGGGCCCAACACGTTGAAACATTGACTCTGAGGGGTAATACATGGTTTAAAAGGACAGTAGAACCTACATAACGCCCGCAGTGTCCAACACGGTTGAAGCAAGACGGAAATATAATAAGATTTTAAGTGAGTGAACTAAACTCAACCATCACTCCCTTAAAATGGATTCCAATGTCAGAAAATGAAGACGTTCTTGCCACCTGAGGCACAATTTGAGATATGGACATAATTAAGGATGATTCACAGCGGCTTTGATTGACTGACACATTATCAATACCACTTTCAGATTGTATGCCTCCATTTATTCACAGTAAGCACTTTCCAGGAGCTTTTTCGAGCATCTGCATAAACCTTAAGTCTCAATGGCATCATCAGTCAAGCTGTGAGTCAGCGAAACGATCGCCTCCATCCTCGAGACGTCCTCCGCTGAATCAGGATTGTCCTCGTGATGCGTCGCGAGATATGAGAGCCGACCTCTTGAGAGGTCAGATCGCTTTCACCGGGATAATCTCGTTGAGACGCGGAGTCTCTCAAGAGCCTCAGCTCAGCCACGAAGAGAAGCAGGTTCAACAGTCTCCACGTCAACTTTAAGGACATGATGACAACTTATGAGGAAAGAGATAGAACAACGACAAGGAGTAAAAGGAAATAGAGCGTTTTGAGACAATAGAATGTCACGGAGCAATTTCATACTAACAATAAACATGGGAAAATAATGTTCCACACTGAGGGGCACAAATGAGACAAAAGATCTTAAATATCACCTCGCTGCTATTTGCTTGCTAAATTGGCTGATGTGCCGACATTTCTCGATGCAAAGAGTTAAAAGAACAGTATTATGAATAAAGGTCGGCGTTAATAGCCACGCACAGTTTCAGTGATCGTATTAACGTCTTCAGAGGAGTTGGAGGTAACTCAGCCCAGAGAGCCTAGAAACAGACTTTTCAAAGATCAGGCATATTAAATCGTTTCAGTGACTTATTTTAATTTCTCTCCTGAAGCAGATATTTAGTCTACAGATATTTAGTTTACATTTTCCGTTACGGTAAAATATCACTTGGTTCTGAGTTCTGTGTCAAGATGTGATAAATCCTCCTGTTTTTAGGTAAAACACTTACATTAAACTAAAGTGAAGCGATTCAGTATTCCTCCATCAGAAGGACATCACCGGGAATGTAGAGAATTATTTGTAACGGCATTTAGACCATTATGTTACAAATTAGACTTCACTTAAATGAGTTATCATGCGACACAAATTTAAATATATGGCTAAAAATGTGGTAAAAAAAACACCCAATTATATCATTGTGTTAGTTTTCTTGCTTACATTCTATCAACTTTCGACCCACGCATTTTCCTGGTTAATCCAAAATTATTTCCAACATGTTGCATTAAAAAGAAAATTGACAAGAGCCTTAGATTTCAATTTTCTCACAGGATCATTTAAACAAATGAGCTCAGAGAGGAGGCGCGGCTGCAGCCAGCTGGGACTACACAGTAATTATTGAGATGGCAGCTTTTACTATTCACCCCTTTCTGCATTCATGGAAACTCAGTTTGGGATTCTCACATAATGGAGAGGCTCAGACTTCATCAGCATCTTCATCTTCCTTTAAGAATTATTGCTGCTGAAACGACTGCTCCACCCCAAATTGAATAAAGTGATGTATATTACAAGCAAGGCCAGCGGGGAAATAAGCACAGCCTTGAATTATATTATTAATTTCTGAGTTGAAGGCTGAAATTACAACTGGAGCTAATCAAAACTCATTTAAATATACATCTCTTCTTATATAATTATATTATATCTGCTCCCACAGACTCTGGGCTTGTGAAGCCACAGCACTGGAGGACGATAGCGCATGTCGAGCTTTAATCAATCACACTCAATATCCTATAGGACATGTGTACCATTCACCTGCCATCATATGAGGGATTCTTTTCCACACAGCCATGGATACGTCTCTCTTCATGTGGGCAAGTGATTGTAAACAGCTCAAGATATGTTTTGCTAAATGTCACTTTCACCATCATCCTTCACAGGATTATCCACTTTAATGAGATTCCACCTTCCATCCATCTATGAGACGGAGAGCAGACGTTACAGAGGTTCTTATTGGCCACTGTCGTCTCGTTCATAATATCGAAACGTACAGAATCTGATTAGCGAGAGTCGTGGAGCGGCCGGTTGCCGGTTTGCGACTACATTATATGGACATTTGGAGTTATTCTGCGCACCATATCCAAGTGGGTGGTTGAATCCACTTGGATAGCCTTCACTTTCCTTATTGGCACAGTTGTGTTTGCGGTCGGATTAAAATATGTGATGCTGCAGAACAAATAATTTATAAATAATAAATAAATATGAAATATTATTGGTAAGAAATGCAGGATTCTGTATTGTGCACACAATGACTTAAGTATTCACATTAAGTTGAGACGATGTCAAATCTGTCATTTTTCCAGTGAGGACAAGTGATTTATGGGATTTGGATTTTCCTTCAAACAACTTCAAGAATCAGTTCAAACTTTAAAACATTGAAATTGGATATTGATTTAAAATCAAGTCAGAGATTCAGCTCGGCAGCATATTCAGCCTTCAACAAGGAAGTGTTCAAGCGTCCACTTTTTGACAAGCTAACTTTGCATCCATCTAAAGTTTAGCCATCGCAGCTAACATGTTTACTTCTGGTCTACAGCAGAAGCCCAGAGGAAAGCAATATGTGTGGTTTAACCAAGAGGAGGAATGCTTTTTAAAATCCTTTTGAACTGGACAATAAGAAAAGAAGCACACCTTTTATTGTTTTATTATTATTTACTGATATATTGTTGCCATGTGTTCAGTTCTCGGTTCTTAGAGAAGAGGAGGCTCAACTTTAAAAAGCTCATTTCAACCCAGCTGCTATCTGCCTTTTGTAAAGGTGGGGTCTCTTTGTGGTTTAAAAGGGTCCCATGTGTCATGTCAGTAATGATATTTATGGTCTTATTATTTTAGTACACATGCAATTCAAATGTCCCATATAGGGAATATTCAATACTGACCTAACTTCTCAATTGCAAATGAAAACGATACCCAGCCCCTCCTTCAAAGACCCCGTGTATCTGTTCAAACCCCGTGTGCAGCATTTCCTCATTTCTCCCACGCGGCGGCAGAAGGCAGCAAAGATAAGAGTTTGTATTCATGAATCTCTCAAAAGAAAAAGAACACAAATCAGTCCTATGGGTGTAAAGGTCTTGGGACGTCTGATTAGTTTTTCATTTAACAAAAACACAAGATCTTTTTTACTGCATAGCGATCACGCCTTTGCCGTCTCAGTCCCAAATATTCTGCTCCACCTGACTCCTTGTGAGTTGTTGTGTATTCGCACTGCGGGCTCTACCTGCACGCTGTGATGAATCACTGCATGAATCGCCAAATGTTCATGTTTTTTACATCTGTTTGTTGCAGGGAGCTTTTCTGATGCCTGAGAACCCATTTTTATACAAATTCTGCCAAATCCAAGGTGACAGAAATGGGATTTTGCCTGAAAGGAAATGAGATTAAAACACCCTGGCCTTTGATGTCGATGTGATAAATGCGCTGTAAGATTTCATTAGACTGAATAATACCTTCTGTCTTCTACAATGTCTTTATCCGTCTTGCATTTGAGCTCTGAACATCTTATATAGCTCAACACGAGCTAATGCGAGCAAGAAATAAAAACACATCAGGTTATAATTTAATAATATTTATATTCCCCCGGAGCCTCTTCTTGAAATACATCTTAAGGAATAATTACAACATCAATTGCAATTTACAGATGGACTCCCGTGAAGAAAGCGACAAATCCCCGAGCATGGGCCGCACATCTGGAAGGCATCGGCCGTGATGGATGCACGAGAGAGATCGAAAACGCCCGAGGCCATCAGGCATTCGGCGTTGCACAGCTCTTTAATTATTCGGGAGGCTGAAACTTACCAGACAAATGAATCCCTTAATGGTGACCCAGAGCTCCGCTCACGGAGTCGGGTCGTGTGTTGGAGACATTCAAAGGGACCCAGGATGTCAGACATTACAGTTCAGCGTTTATGATTATGCTTTCAGCTTCAGGGGTCGAAACATTTCATCAACTTTGGAAATGACTCAATGAAACCTGTTGACAGCTCCAGAGAGAGAGCAGAGAGATGTTTTAATGTGTGTCATAGAGTTGCTTGGCAATGTCAACGTATAGAGACACTATGCACATGAGATCTTGGTAAATATCATGATGAGACTTATAATACGTGTAGAATTTTTTTTAATACATTACTTACTTTGAAGGACACAGACTGAAGGCTACACTTAAAAGATTATTACTATATTTACTACTTGTTCACTATTTCCATCGTGTGACTTTAAAAAAAAAATGTTCTAACTTTTTATTTAGCATTTTCCACAAACAGATTAGTCCTTGACATCGAGAAGAAAATATATATATATATATATATATATCGACAACAAAATAAAATCAGCACACATCCAAATCCATCCATATCCACATACACACCCACCCAACATTCCCACCCATCGTGTGACTTTTTGAGTGTCATAAAACTCTGACGTCACGAGGAGGGATCCTTAAAAGAATATTTAGGATGCTTCATAAATAACCTATTCTGGAGGTATTAAATGATTTAAATGTACTGTAACTTTCAAACACATTCTGAGAAACAGGTCCAGGTGCAAGACGGAGACATTTATAAAACCACAAAAGACTTGGTAACGTGTCCAGCACACTGTCCTGCCTCGGGCATCGTGGATATAGACGTTTCATCATAAATATAATATATATAAGCACTTAAACAAATGTAAGGGCTGAGGATTCGGCATCAATTGTTGCTGAAGTTAATGTAAAAGCATTCCTAGAATAACTGCATCATTTATTTATTATTTATTCAGTGTGACAAAAATTCAGAAATGGAGGTTTAATGATGCAGAGTTCTGGTCAGAGGGCTTATGAACGTGGCTGATATGAACTCAGAAGATGCTTTTTAGGCCGGACAAAGACTCCCTCTGTATCACGACCTCCTTTAAACCCTTTCTGACAGTAATGTCCAGCAATGAGAAACCATTTACACAGAATATTACCAATAAAAACAAGAGGATGAAACGTTAAATGCTCAGGGCTGAAAATGAAATGACGTGAACTGAAGTGTTGAACGATCAGGCGCTACCAAGCGTTTGTCCAATCAGTGTCACATTTTCAAAACTTTAAACACAATTAGCACAGCATCGGTGTTTTGTGGCCGTACCATTCACACGTTTCATGTCGTTTTCAAACAATATGCAGTCAGTGACCACATTTCCACAATGCTTACATTTTCTTAACAGACAAGCTATACCTCTAAACAAAATTATGGATTGTTTTTGTATTATTTACGAATGTTAACACACAACATCCCACAATGGCAAAAACAATATTCCAAACCTTAGATACAGTCTAAAAACCTGTTCTGCAATGATAGCAGTTATAAAACAATATATCTCAGCTGATAATAAACAAACAATTGATTCTCCATCTCCTGACGGTAGGTCAGAGTTTGGAATGTTTTTGAGAATTATGTTTTAGCAAGTTTTGGATTAGAATTTACATTTTGATTATGACAGGTTGAGATGTTGATCACACAGACACCGCCTACATTGACGAACCGAATGTTGTTCAATCATCTATTGCAGCCGTTGCCCCAAAACATAGTTTATTTGTAAAAAAAAAGAAGAACTAAACAGTTTGGATTGAACTTTTTTAAAGGAACAATAGTTCCCCCCCCCTTTTTATCTGGGCTTGTTGCCGTTGTGTTTTTGTTCAGAATGCTCTTGTGTGTTTCTTGGATATTTTGTTCACTGTAAGCAATATTGTAAAACTTTTTCTGTTCCATCATACTGTAAACAGTATTTATACTGTACCTCCTGTAGTAAACTGTAAAGAGAAAAAAACTGATTCGTTTTTTACTGGAATGCTTTTGAATGTGAACATTGCATGTGGACATACAGTTCCCAACCAAGAAATGTAGTGTAAAAACAGTGGATTGCATGTTTTGCATGCAAATACCTGAAAAACTGAAACATAAAAGTCGATGCAGTTTTTGTAATGTCAACAATAGCCAGTGTTTTAAAACCTGGTGTACTTTGATCGACTGGAAGGAGCTTGTGAAGTGAAAACAAGAGTTATTCTTTGACAGAATAATTTCATTTTGAGTCAGATTTCCAGTGTTTTGGTAAAGTTAGTGTCTGCAGAAAAAGATGTGTTCTATTTTGAAATGAAGAGTTAGTATATATTTAACAAAATGTGCTTTTGACAAGAAAATTATCCATTTGGCCAATTGTGCTTTATAGGTGTGAGTCTGTGTTAAGAGTTTAGAAAAAGTATCTGAAGTATGGGTGAGCGCTTGTTAGCGATTGAAAAAAACTGTAAGGACTTTCTAGTGCTCGAAGCCTCCGCAGAGCTGCTGGTATATCTTCACCTGCTGTGGCTTCCTTCCTCACTTCTTCAAGGTCAGCGGAAGTGTTTAACACTTAGTTTAACAAAACAAGGAGGAGAAAGATTGTTGATGAGGCGATAGATACACCATCTGAAACGAGGATATGTTTACCATAGATGTCTACACCTTCGGATTCGCGCTTGATTTTGGTACCATTTTATTCACTATGTCATCGTTTCAACAGAAACCTTGTGTATTTATTTACCTCATGCATAGCTTAATGAGCGGTCCTCCCAGAGTCAGAGTGAAGATAAGAGGGCACTGGTAAATAATCCAGCAGCATGCATAAGAAGAAGTTGAGGTCAAGGAGGTGATGGGCTGATTGAAAGGGACCTGTGTGCAGAGAAATCCGTTTACGGTACTTTGATGCATTAAATTCATCCATCAAACTTCAGGGTTTGCAGATTTGCCTTATATTTAAATTGCAAATGTGGCCCTACTGTCATCCATAAATTACTGTGGAGAACATAAATCTCTACTCAGCACAAATATGGTATAGAAGCGGCGATGTCATTACAAACTCGGAGCCGAACACTGAACACACAGATCCTACGTTTCCAACGCATATCAAATATTTCAGGGACAAATTTAAGGGATTTATGTCGAAATTTGTTGTGACATCGCCATATATTCCTTATTGCTCAAAACAATGAAGTGAAGTTGATGTTTAGCAGATATGTTCATCTTCACCATCTTAGTGCCAGCTGGTGGAGTTAGGAGGCAGCCACAGGTAAGGAATCTCTTTTAGTGGCTTCAGGATTTCAGTAAAACAACCACACAGAGCGAGGAGCCTCTGCTTGGTTGTGTGTGTGTGTTTGCATGTGTGTGTTTGCGTGTGTGTGTCTGTGTGTGTGTGAATGCGTGGGTTTGTTTGTGTGTGTGCGTGTGTGGTTTTGCGTGCATGCGCGCGTGCGTGTGTGTGTGTTTGTGTGTGTGTGTGTGCGTGTGTGTGTGTGTGTGTTGGTATGCAGAACAGTCCCATGTGCTGCATACAGAAGACTTCTGTTGGATTAGTGAAGCCTGTGATGAAGCTGTTGCTCTGTGACAGGTACGCCACCTGCCCCCCCCCCCCCCACCCCCTCCGTCAGAGTCGGGTGGAGAGGAACGGATTCTCTCCATTAGTGGGAGAAAGCCCGGAGACAGAGAGGCCGAGAGGCGCAGCACCATCTGGGAGGCTGAGATGGAGGTGAAGGGCCCCGTGGCTCCTGAAGAACACGAGGAAACTGAACCAGCTGTGATGTGACAAGTCTCCAACGGACAGGATGACAATCATTTAGAGGAGGATGATGGTTTATGAAGAGATGCACGGATACACGTCTGCTCCAGGGTTCCTTTTAACAACAATGTTTTGTTTGATTGGTTTCAGTCCTACTTTTGTCCTTCATAGTTTAAAGTCTGTGAAAAGTCTTTTCAGTCATTTTTAGTGATTACTTTTAGTTGAAGGTTTCCTCTCTGTCTTCGTCTTGTGTCAAATGTACTTTTTCATCAGAATATATTAAATATATTTCATTCACGTAGGTCGAGGCCAAACTATTATTTTGCCATTTTAGTCAAACATATTTCACATTTGATCTTATCATAATTACCTTTTAGGGATTAGCATTCCAGGAAAAAATACTGTTACACAAAAAATGTTTTAACCGTTCCAAAAATCCTTTCATATTTGCTACATTCTTAAAATAAACGAGTTTCTTTATAGACAAACTCAAATGTTATACCTGAAGGTTGAATTATTTGTTGGTGTGCACACTGAGCACACAGTGCATGAGTCCTGCGTTCAGAGATGGGATAAGATGGTCCACAGTGTTTACAGCGTCTGCAGCGTGTTACATAAAATTAACTAGAAGGGGCACTCGGTAGAGCGCATACCTTCGCATATCACAAGATTGGGCATTGAATTATGAACATTTTGGCATTAGTTGCATGCCAATTGGATACAAATTGACCGCGCTATGGTAAAAAGAAGATTTTGACCTTTTCATGACCTTGACCTTTGACCCGATCGATCCCAAACTCTAATCAAATGGATAATAACCAATCATCCCACCAAATTTCATGCGATTCGGTTTAATACTTTTTTAGTTATGCGAGTAACACGCATACAAATAAATAAATAAATACACGGCGATCAAAACATTACCTTCCGCATTTTCAATGCGAAGGTAATTAAATCATCTTCTATGACCAGGTGGTGCTGCCTGGGCTGCTGAGGTGGACACGTGGAGGCAAAGCAGATGACCACGTCGAACCTGGACTCCCAGCGGCCTGCCAGCAGAGCCGAAGCCTAAAAAGGTCCCGTCGATAAGAAAACAGAGAAACACTCATTTGCATTATGATGGAAGTGATTTCTGAAGAGAGATTGCTTTGCACAATTCTTCAGATTTTCTTCCCTCTGCATGATAACCTCGTGACGGGCGATATGCTCAGTCTGAGCCCCTCTGACGGTTTCATTTGCTGTGTGTCCGTCTCCTCGTAATGAAGCTGTACATTATGCACCTGGGCCCGCTCCCTCGCCGTGTCTCCACCCAGCCGCGCATAATTACCAGAGACTGCTGCTTGATGTCATTTTTAACCCCAGCTGGTGTTAATTGCACTGGTCAAAATGCACTGGAGGACTTTCGACGCCGGACGTGCCCTCGGCGCGGTCATGGGGTGAAACTGGGTGACGTGTGACTCTCACAGGCCTCGAGTGATGGACGACTCAGGAACACTCAGTGGCCCTAAAATCTGAACATTCGAAGCAATCGGTCCTTTGACACAAAGAGAAGAGAATACAACTTTATTAACACTTCACAATACAGACAGTTCGTAAAAACAACTGAACATTATTCAAGTCGAACCACGAGATATATTTATGAAAATTCTCGTCTCTTATTTTGAAAAGAAAGCAAAGACTAACTGAATAATTGTCCGCCTATAAACATCTCATCTGACGGAGGTTCGAGAGCTGCTGCACTTTCTGTAGTCAGCTCAGTTTTCCTGTACAATGAGACATTATTACCTCCAAATAAAGTGCAATGTTGTTGTTGTTGTTGTTGTTGTCATAACCAATATGTAAGAGGATCAAAACTATGAAAGCCCAGACACTAGGAGTCTGGTTCCTGTTTGGGTATAGTAGCTGATCTAGAGTCAGTCACAGGACACAGTACTGCCATGCAGTCACCCCACAAATCAGATGGAGTCTGTTATGATGTAGCCTACAGTATTCGAAGATGAAGACGTGTATCTGTCTCTAATGGCAAATATCTCTGGGCATTAAGTATCATCTTGTCCTCATAAAGTCAGACATATAACAATCTCAGGTAACACGTGATAATGTAATTATGTTCTGTAGCAGCTCATGAAATCCTCTTGACGGACGAGGCTTTCTCCATTCTCCTCTCGTAAAGTATCCATTAGCGAGCTTTCTATTGACTGTCTTCAGGCCGGCACCGGGGCTTCAGAGCCTCTCCGTGTTCTGCAGGGAGAGAAATACTGTGTTGTGCATAATAACTGTGAGAATATCAACATGCTGCTTTGTACTGTACAACAAACACACAGTGAGAGTTCATTATGCGTTCACTGTGTTCCATTCAAAAGGAAACGTCACTGTGTATTTAATGACTGTTCTCAAACTACAATCGTTCATTATTAGACAACAACATAATTACACATTTTGAACATAAATGCTTGAATAATGTAATAATGTGAGAGAAATAATCGACGCAGGGTTTATTATTCAGTACATTGTAGTGCCTTTTATTTTAATCTAACAAAGAAAGGAACTACCGTGCACGATTATAAAGCACAAAAACAGCAACAACATTCACATACATACACACACACATACATACATGTACGGATTCTGTACATACACGCACACACATATTTATATAATACACAATAACTTAGTTGCTTGTATTTACAACTTCCTGACAAACACGACTTTGAACAATGATACTTTAAAAATAAATTATATATATATATTTATTTATATATGTATATATATTGTGACCCTAGGAGATCTTCATTGTAGCTTCTATATGTCTCTCTTTGTGCTGATTGAAATGAATCACACAGAAGCGACAGTGATCCAGCTGTGCAGTGCGATGCTGCCCCCTAGTGGCAGGGGATGGTTTTACAAACATGAAATCAGAAGTCAGTGGATGTCTGCTGTTGATTGTCGATGACAGTATTTTCAAAACTAATTAAAACATGTATTGTAATTCAAATTAATCAAAGAACAACATAACAATTTTCCTCAGTTCTTAATGGTGGACATTAATAGAAATAAAAATGTTTATTTAATATTAATTAATCTATTATTGACAGTGGTTTTCTCTATAATCCATCCATGCCAAATAACTACACTGTTGTCTGATTCACTTATCGATGTGTATACACTGTGCGTTGCTGCCCTCAGCTGGCCGACTGCGGGCATTAAATACTTACAGTCACAATAACAGTGGCGTATTAAAAGAATACAACATGCTACCCTTATATTTGAGGAGTGTGCATGTTGTTTGTATACTTCCATTGCACAATGACTCACTTTTGTTTGCATTAATTCTGTTCAGCTGTAAATTGTCTGGATATATCAGTTTTGTCTTCATCACAGTAAGAGATATAAAGCAGAGGAACGTGAATCAAGAATAGGCAGTGGATGAAAGTGTATTTGTGTGGTAATGTTTCCACACAGTGAACTCAGACAGCAGATTACAATACGCTGAGTTTCGGGCCTCCCAGCCTCAAACAGCTTCAGGCCTTTCAGTGACCTGACCTCCCTCCCCGACTCCCTCTGAAACAACTTCACATTAGTCCGTTTCTTTCATGTCACCCCATCCAAATGATTAACACACACACACACACACACACACACACACACACACACACACACACACATTGGACTCAACGTGCTCTAACCAGAAACACATGTGT
Source organism: Pseudoliparis swirei (assembly GCF_029220125.1). Lineage (NCBI taxonomy): Eukaryota > Metazoa > Chordata > Actinopteri > Perciformes > Liparidae > Pseudoliparis > Pseudoliparis swirei. The sequence continues at coordinate 11,641,785 of NC_079408.1, forward strand.
GTTGTTGGAACATTGTTTCTTTAAATGTGATGAACTTTACAACTTGCTCTGTTTAATATATGTTGGACACATTCTGATTATATTTCTGTCCAGGTTTGCCAAAATATATGTGCCTGTTGCGCCAGGATTCAATATAATTATATAATGTGTGAAAATGAGCATTTATACAATAATTTAACTCAGATGTTGAGAACATTATGAACTTCTATGTCACGGAGTTGAGAGTGAGTGTTATGAAGCTAATTATTACTACACACAACCTAAATATATGGAATAAATATCCACTCAAACGTTTAAAAATAGATTAAATAGGTTGATTAGATTAGCCTCGTTTTTAAAAGTGTGTTGTTGTTGTTTTTCATCAGAAAACAATAGTTTCAAAACTAATTTTCGAAATAAAATAGAGCCTCCTGTAACAAAATGAAACTTAATCCATTTTACAACAGCAATTAAGAGAAACACGTGTATGTAAACTAAAGATAAACAATATAATACAATGTTATTTCACTTAAAAAAAGAACACGTGCGAATAGATTAATTTGTTTAATTGTTTGCGGTTCGATGAGTTTTATTTACAAAGTCAATATATGTTATTCAGAATAAAAATTATAATGCCGTAACATATTTTGCCGACGGCTTAAAAAACAAATAACGGTGTTTTTGTTTCTGTGAAGTTTTAAGGTAATGTGTTTCGGTTTATCAGTTATTTAAAATGTTTACAGCTCAGCCAATCAGAACTGAGAGATAATACAATAAAAGTAGGCTAGGCTGTGATAGTATTAGATTGTATTCACGGAGAGCCTCTTTACCTTAAGTACAAATACTGTTAACTTCCGTATAGTCTGCTATTAATGGGGAGCTCGGACTTTATCTCAGTTTGAGGTTTGGTTTGTAAAAGACAGATTATCACAAAACATCGCCTCCATCCAAAAATGTAACGTTGTTTAAAAAAAAGAAAGAAACCAAAAGCGTAGGCCCATATCCCAATAAAACAACTAATATCATATGTTCTCAAACAAATCGGGTGAAAGTGTTTTTTAGTCCAAAAATGATTGTATTCGATGCAGCAAAGCAGCAGATTTGATCTTGTAATAAAATAATAACTTAAACAACAGCGAAAACGCACATTTGTTGCCCAAAAAACTTAAACTTCGACTATAAATGTACGTGTCCATATATTGAGTCATACAATCATTATAATGTCATACATTAAAAACATGCGCGACCTCGTGTCAGAGCAGCGTGAAGGAAGAACGCGTGAACGAAGGACGCATGAAGGACGCATGAAGGACGCATGACTTGCGTGACGAGAGGAGGAAAACACGACGGTGGGAATCTGGCAGACAAACATTAAATGACTCTTTCATACGTCCTGCCCTTCGCGTGCGTGTTTAATATCACAGACTTTCCATTGATCGACCCCAATTCCAATGGAAGAGGATACAAGTGGACACATAGAACATGTTGATGTTCTTCAGGGGGAACAGAGGAAACAGAACGGGAGGAAAGGAGGACTTATGGGAACATATGGTTCATAGGTCGAAAAAATCATCAGTCAATATTATTGTGAATATTAATTTGGGTCTTTTTGCATTGGAATTGTATGCACCGTTTGCTGAAGGAACATTAACACGAAAGACAACAAATGCAATTGCCAGAAGATGTAAAATGATGTTGACATTTTCATTACAGGACAAAAATAGTTTTCTATATACTGCATGTCTAAAGTGGTCATTATACACCACGTAAACTTCCCTCATTAAGTGTACTTCAGCACATAGACCATGAGAAAGGACATGCAGGCCATATCTAACAGCCTGTGTGCTCCCAGCTATCCCTCAGGGGCATGATTTATTAAAAAATATAGATCCTGCGTATAAGAATATGACAGAAGTGCTTTGACCTCGAGGGCCACTGCACTCTCATGGCAGTCAGCTGCTGCCTTGAGAGGACTTCTTTCTCACGCGATGCCTCTACGTCCATCTTTTCTGCACATTTACTGAAGTTTAAATGTAAAGAAACAATCTGAACCTCTGGGTCAACAGAGAAAACGCTCTATTCTCACAGCATCCGTCTGCTTCGAGAGGTTTTTAAAAACCCTTTAAAAAGTTTTAACATTAACAACAACCGTTCCTTCAAATGTTATTTAGCTGAAATTAACCCGAGAATCAAGTGCTATGTTAACATTTGACCCCGGTTCCTGGCACAGCTCAAGACATTAGCGGTATAAAAAGGAGAGCTGATTGATCTGATGTCCCATAGGTCCTGGTATTTGTGGAGGGCCTCCGTCCGTCTGAAGTGCTCCTTCGTTCCCACCCCACACCCACAGGGGAAAGACTTGTTTCCTGTGTAGGTACTGCACCTGCCGGCGGCTGCACTTATCTCATGATTAACCCTGATCACTGTAATGTGCTGGGAAAGAGCCCTTTGTTGAATCCTAAAACACACTAAATAATGTGTGAGAATGATGCAAAAATGATGCAAGAGCAATTTTTTCCCCTTATTGTTCCAATGTGTGTTTTTTGGGGGGGCTTTCTCAAAGAGAAAAAAACATTTTCTCTACTCTTTCCGTCACAAAGAAAGGGTCGGGAGGCTTTCGGCCACTTTGAGGTTAACATATCAAGTCCTTTCCTCCTTTGTGCTGAGCTGACAAGGTGGCTCTAACAGGGGTTTATTTGCCGTGCAAGGGTTAAACAAACAGGTATTAATAGTTTACTCCAGGCGAGACTCTAATGTGTTTTCTTTTCGATGCTATAGAGATAAAATTCTAACCACAAAAAAAAATACAACTAAAAACAATCGGGTTATTGTCCACCCAAACAAACAGCTCCCCGAATGCCTTTTGGTTCGCACACGGATGAGCCAGACTCCGGGTGCAGTAAAGTGAGGCCTAATAGGGATTAAGCAGGAGTGTCAGTTTCGATGCTCGTGATGTGGAGGTTTCTTTTTTGGGACATCCTGAGCAGCTGTAAAACGCAAATGAATTAAGGTTTCTGATGAGTGGCAGCGGGAGAACTGGAGGGCCAACGCTGACCTATCTGACTCCAACAGCGTGTTTAAAATCTCATCTGATGGGAAAAGGGTTCAGCATCTTGAGCAGGAAAGACAGAATGAACCACCGCGCAGACAGAGGGCAGGAGTTTGGAGGAGAGCTGGAAATCAGACGGATGGCTCCACGCTTGATGTGGCCTAGAGGGGCCTTCTGGTTGACCGCCTCTGTTCGGGCCAAGCTAAGATGTCGGGACCTTGCTGACCTCTTATACACTATTGCATTGTCGGCCAGCTTGAACCTCAACAGCTTGCATAGTCGCCCGTTATAGTGCCGGTAATGATGTGCAGGATTCCCCCAGCATGGCTATTTATAGTTATTGTCATCCTGCAGGAAGACAAACATATTAATGTTAATGATGCCGGATTAGGGCCCAATATGTATTGGATTCATTGTGCTTTCGTTTTTCGGATGAACGGTCGTCATGGAAATCAAAGTAATCAGCGAGAAACACAGAGATTTGCTGTCCTGAGCTTATTCTTTTTTTATTAGTGCTGATGTTAAAGCAACAATTTCATCTTATTCAATGAGAACTAGTCAGTGGGGGAAAGAAAAAAGTACTTAGGTGCAGTTTGAGGCAGGCTACTTGTATGCCGTGCCACTTTAAACATTAAGTTACTCTACATAGGGTTTAACATATATACTCTATAGTGATTAACATACACAATTAGCTAATATAATTTTATTAAATACCCAATATAATTTGAAATAGAGAAATTAGCTGCACTTCAACCAGCTATAACATTAAAATACTGTCATTAGTAAGGATCATTATAATACACACTAATTTAATATATAATGATATATTTAATCTGCCTCATGAATGTTGTTACTTTTTATGAAAACTTGTGTACTTTAATTGAAGTACACATGTAACTGGATTATTCTTACGCTGTTGTTACGTTTACTGAAGGAGAGGCTCGTTCTTTGTAATAGTTCTTAACACGGTACATTTACGTCAACATTTAGTCACCACGTGTATATTCTGACCTCTTAACCTGGAAACTTACATTTCAAATTTTATTTAAATACATTCGAGGTTTTAATTATAATTTAAACACAAGTGAGTTCTCATCCTGAGTGGTGCGCGTGCAGCAGGAAGTCCTCCATTGCATCGTCTGCCTCCTGAAGCTGCAGTGCCATCATCAATTAAGAGATGTTGAGCTGTGCAGAGCTTCACAATGAGGACGGACAGGAAGGGAAGTGGCGCGAGATCGTGGAGCCTCAAAGTGACACAAAGATTATTGTTGGAGAAAGACAGCAGCACGCTGAATTCTGCAAAAAGAATTATAATTCTGCATCTTTTTAAACACCTGGACACCTCAACTGCACTGAAATGGATCCCTCCACAGTTATGTAACCGCCGCAAAATAGATCCAGATTTTTAGGATGTGAGGTCATTTGAAGCAATTGTGGCCGTTGCTCAAATTCCTTCCTCTGCATGTCTCTGCAGACCAAACCGTATTTAATTACACGAAGCTAGATAGACAAACCACAGTCAAATTACCGTGCACTTAAGGACAAGGCTCAAAACACTTCTGGACAAAGGAAACAAACGGTAACCAAAAAAATGGAAGAAAAGTTGTATTTCAGCTACGTGTTCATTCTCTTTGTATACTTTTCTTTTTACATTTTGTTTTGGACACCTTGAAGCCGAGACATTATTAAAATGGGAACAATTCTGAATAACTGTTCACACACACACACACACACACACACTATAAGCTCGTGACAAGAAGTTGCAAATGGACTCAAAGTGATGATTCCTTAAACAGTTCTGGTTATTTTATTTTAGCTCTGTACTTTTCATCACACATGGGGGGGAGATTATTTTGGGGGGAAAGGATGCACATATATACTTGCATGCACCAATGAGGATTTGGCAACATTTGAACCAGAATATTGAGACATCTGAAAGCTGTTTGGTTTCCGTCATCTAGATTGGATAAATCCACACCCACTCAGTCCTGATGAAGCCGATTAGCAGATGTTTTGAGTGTTAAACGCTTAATGAAATAAGACAAAAGAAGCTATTTTTTTCCAAAATTTGCTGCTGGAGTTTTTTCCAAATTAAAATTCTTCAATTTTAATTAACTCGAAGCAGTGGGCACAAACCAGTGTTGCCATACATGCACAGCATATTACTCCACGTAACCCTCCAAATATACTGCAGTTATACTTCAAGGTTAGGACACAAATAAGTGTAAGCACTTTTTCTTGTCTGAAACTCTCTTGTAAATTGTGAATTCATGTACAAATATATCTGTGACTTGCAACACCCGAACCAGAATCCAGAGTATTATGTTGATAGGCTGCCAAAGCGGCTTAAATAAAGTCAAGTTCGTGCACAATGGGGAACGATTGTGCCACGAACTCCTCAGAACACAGACGGCTTGTTGTTTTCTTCTCTCCACCGATGGCTGGTCAGCTGCAGGATTTACACGGACTGCATTACCTCTTCTCTGGATTCTTTAACTTCTGTTTCCTGCAGTTTTCTTTGCAAAGTGAAGAAGAAAACACTTTAAATTCAATAACATGTAGTCTGAAAACCTGCAGCCTGGAATGTGCCGAGCAGTCGTTCAAGGCTGAACTTACAGATGCAAAGTAGAAGCTTTTCAAAGTGTTTAAATCCTATTAGCACTCCAAAGGCAGCGTGGTGTTTTACTCCACAGCTCACGAAACATTCTCCACCCTCAGCATTCATTAACTCATGTTAAGCTGGACCACACTGTCACTCCATACGGACATTTAGAAAGAACAGGTTTATTCTTTATGGATATAGCTACACTTGAGTGTTTATATTAGGCTTTTTTTTATGTCCCCAGCCAGCGTGAAAGTGAGACAGTATTCTGAAAGTGAGACAGTATTCTGAAAGTGAGACAAGAAGAATATATTGTCCCCACTGTCGCTGCCTATGTTGTGCTCAATTTGGAAATGCATGTTTGCAAACAAACAACTCGCACTTGACCATCAATTATTTCGTATGTTGTTTTTAACACAGTTTGACTCTGGAAGACCATCTTTTACATTCAATTACACCTTAAATATGAGTTTACAAGCAAAGGTTGTGACATCACCAGCCACACGTGGTCCGTTATGAGACATGAAGGATGGCTGTGATGTGGAAATTGAAACCGTCAATGCACAAACACCGAGAATGGACTTCTGAGTGAAACGGAAGACGTTGTCTGTCGAGTAATTCAAATGTTCATTTATTGATAAATTCTGCAATGAGAGAAAAGATTAAAGGCCCAAGTAACTTTTGTGGGAAATCAACATCAGTCAGAAACAATACACATGTTACAAAGCATATTGTAAGGGGATCTTTAAATAACTGAATTCAATTTTTAAAAAGGAGGCAGCGAGATGCAGATTTTAGACCGAATGCTAACCTATAGCAGATTTATAGACTTTATAACTAACTTAAAAATAATACACAGGAAAACAACTTTGGCTGACAGAATCACTAATAATCACTTAATAATAATAATAATAACAATAATAATAATAATAAGCATTTTTTCACTTCTTTTTTAAATTTTCGCTTTCTCATCTTTGTTAATTGAGCAGATAAAATAAACAATAGTGTTCTGTTGTTTTTTGTTTAACTGAATTAGTGTTAGTTGACTACCAGCGAAACACAACCTTTCTCTGTGATTTAAAGGCAAAGTAAATATAGCTTCCATGACCAAAAACACGTTTATCCTGTTTGTGAATGAAGCTAATATTAATTATTAACCAATCACGTTCCGTGTTATGAAGGGGAAAAAAGAGGATTTAAATTAATGTATAGCTTCCGATGGCGCTAGAAATAAGAGCATATATGGGAGAGAAGAAGATATTTACAGTGTGCATGGATACATGTAACCAATAGGCGATACTGTGCCATTCTTCATGAAGCTTTCTCCATCTCCAGCCCGGAGCACTATACGCTGCATCTCTGCTCTGCTCCCATAATTGACCTAAATACTGGATCTCACGATCCCTCCAGGCAGACTATCACACGAGGAGTCTGCGAAGGACCAGACAGACAGGCTCGTGCTTCTTCTTCTTCTTCTTTTTTCTGGAGTATTCCTCGTCTCTCTTCTAGACGACATTTCGGTCTGGAGCTCATGCAGCGGAGCTCTCGCTGCTCCGCGCACTGGCCCGGGATGTGTCGCGCGCGCAGCAGAGCGCACTCTGGAAACGAGACGCATTCAGGGTGATGCTTTCGGGTTTGTTGTTTTTTTCAAAAAGGTGCAAGCTACTCTGGAAATGACCAAAGAAGTAAACATGCGTGATGATAAAGCGTCGAGGGGTTCTTCTTACTCCATTGAGAATCTGCTGCGGAACGGAGGGGCTTCTTCATACGAGGAGCGCGTCGACCCCCCGAGCTCCAAAGTTACCGTCCACGGCCCGGTGGTCTGTCCGGGACCGGAGACAACCCGTCTGAATGGAGGTGAAGTGCTGCGCTGGAGCGGGACGTCGCCGAACACAGTGTGCGGCACGTCGAGAAGTGAGTGCACCTGCCCGTCCGTCCCTGTTAATACACAGCACCGGAATGCACACGTGGGGGGGGAGTACTGCTCTCAATTTGTCCGTTAATTATGAGTAATAATCTGCTTTTACAGGGTGGAGTCGGGATTAAAAAGTGTGGTTTCAACCATTATCTTCACTGTGCCGCTGAATGCGCGTTTGGTGCAAAGCGGGAAAGACGTCTGATCATGTTTTGCTATATTAGACATGAGCGAAATAAATAAAGCCTATTCAATGTACACCTTCCTCTCAGGTCCACCGTACTACCGGGATTCTACAACTCCAACAGGACGGGCTGGGACCGATGAGGACCACGGGGACGATAGTTTGACGGATGACAGAGAGGAGGAGGACGCGCGCTCCTCCTACAGCTGCGATGCAGGTGAGGCTACATCCTCCGGCTTCAAGGAGGGCACCACGCATGCGCAGTCTATCCGAAAAACGCTTCCTGTGGCAACATAGTTGTTTGTCACATCCAACATGTTATATGTAGGTGCATGGTTGGTGTGGTTTGGTGTAGATGTGTTTTCAATATGTCTTACTTGTCTTAAACTCCAACCTGTATCACAATATAGTCTGTATAGTTGTATCCAGTTCCTTGCATCTTTGCCGACTTCCTGTTCTCAGCCGACTTCAAAGGGGCGCGAAAGAAGAAGACCCGCACCGTGTTCAGCCGCAGCCAGGTGTTCCAGCTGGAGTCCACCTTCGACCTGAGGCGCTACCTGAGCGGCTCGGAGCGGGCCGGGCTGGCCGCCTCGCTGCAGCTCACCGAGACCCAGGTGAAGATCTGGTTTCAAAACCGCAGGAACAAGTGGAAGAGGCAGGTCGCTGCGGACAGAGGGTCGTCAGAGTTCCCGCGTTGTATCGCGAGAACATCACCGCGAGAACGCCACCGGCGGTAGTCTTCTCCAACGCCATCAAATATCCAGTGACTTCCCACTTCACCCACCCGGTGTTGTTCATGACGTCACAGATGACCGGACTGGTGTGACTTGAAGGAGGCTCAGGATACTTTTTACTCTTTTGACACAAATTAATCAAATAAAGACACTGACATTTGTTTCTTCATATTTCAGTTTCAGGTCCTGCAGTCACATGATAATAAAGTACATTCAGTTCAAGTTTTCTAAAATTATTAGTCCACCATGATCTTTGAATCACTGCATTACCTCTTAAAACAAGACTGCCTCTGTCTCTTCACAGTTATCGCTATATTATGCAATGCTTTTTCACAGAAATGGTATGGATGACCTATGGGGTCAAATGAGGGTCAATATGATTTGTGAAATAAACGTGTGGCATCATTCCTTGTAAACAACTCAAGATGGGGTGAGAACAATTGTAAAATGTGATAAATGCGCAAAATATATCAACGCTCAACACCAAGAAAACTGATGTTTGTGAATATTGAGTAAAGTTTGTAAAGCAGGAAACCAAAGTTGTATGTATGTGTGTGTGTGTGTGTGTGTGTGTGTGTGTGTGTGTGTGTGTGTGTGTGTGTGTGTGTGTGTGTGTGTGTGTGTGTGTGGCTGTTACAATTATACATATTTTGGCAGCCAAAACCAGGCCCCAAATTTCCATTTTCAATTTCTGTCTAGTTTCAGCATTCCAGGCCTTGTGCAGATTTGTTGTCACACCTTTACAAAGGACAACCCTGTAACTTTGTGTTACCCTCACGAGCCCATACACATGATGGGTAGTATGCACTGTGACCTCAGACTGATACAAAATAGTATAACATGCATAAATTTTTTTTTTAAAGGGTGTTTTTTTACTTTTTATATTAGCTGTGAGCATGTTAGTAGGAATATTCTTTGACACCTTTTATGTTTATTTAAAAATATATTAATACAGACTTCTGTACACTGAATCAGAAACATTTATTTGCCGCGTGTTAGACACACAAAGAATTTGACTTGGCAGATGGTGTGTGCATTAGACAGACAAACAAAACAACAACAATCAACAGTCAACATAGTGTATGAATTTAAACATTCAATTTACAATGGTATGAAATAAAATAAAGTGCACAAACAGTCAACAATGCTGTAGACATGCAGGGTACTGTGTGTCTGTTAAAGTGTCATGTGTGTTAAAGTGACATGTGAAATTAGAATTAAATGTGAAGTATAAAGAGGTGTGCATGGGAGTGACATGGGAAATGTCCTGGAGTCAGGCAGTGGGGGACCCGGGCTCTGTTCGTGAGCCCGACTGCCGACGGGAAGAAGCTGAGTGTGTGGCGTGAGGTTTTGGTCCTGCTATGTTCACATGTGAATAAAACGTATGCACACATTGTTTATTGGGCTTTACTATACACTCAAAACAACGATTCAAGCCCTTCTTAGAGGTGACACATTGAAATATGGCATTTGATTTAATCAATTACAAAAACGAAGATATTTATATTTAATGGGTGTAACACAAAATGTAGGATTACTTTCATTTATTAGATTTATTTAAGTTAGATGGTGTGCATATCAACGCAAAATAAATGTGTTGAATTGGGGACTACCCTTTGCACATGTGCCAAATCTCGTGCTCTCAGTCGTCTTTCCATATTTTCTCCTGACTGATCTGACCAGATGCAGCAAGATTAACGACTCATACCAACTAATGACTTTGTAAGGAACTGTGTTTGTTTTTCATAGAAGTTTAGAATGAACCTTGCTAAACCCATAGAGTATTATACCCATAGAGTATTACTTTTTGTCCTTCTTTTTATTACTTCACTATATATTACTTTATTACTTTGTATTACTTTATTATTTGGTATTACTTTTTTACTTGTTATTACTTTATTCCTTTATATTACTTTTTACTTTTGATTACTTTATTACTTTAACTTTGTATTACTTTTGTATTACTTTATTACTTTTATTAATTTTTTACTTTTGATTACTTTATTATTACTAATTATTTTTTTACTTTTATTACTAGTTATTACGTTATTATGTTGTATTACTTTATAACTTTTTATTATTTTATTACTTTTTATTATATTTGGGGCTGTTTGAGATTGATTTGTTCAATATGCTATATCCTGTTCTTTAATTTTTTGGAGTGTGTAGCAGCGCAACATTTGATCGATGATTTGTTTTATGTATAGCAAAGACATGTAGCTGGTATAGGGACCAAATCATACGTTGGATTAGATTAGAAAGACAAGATAGTTTCGGCTATAGCAACACTATAGCATTCCTCGATGAAATGAAATAAAGTACTTCTATTGTAGGTCATATAGTTCTCATCACCCAAAATAGTTGTCAAAAGGACAAAGACAAAAAGTTGGATATCAAGTCAACCCATATAGTGAAATACCGACTCCAACTCTTAATCAAAGGGAACAACACTCTGCCAACGTCTCGAGCTGGCTCAGTGTGGCGGTGAAGCATTGATGACAGACAGGTGTTTAAAGCTACGACATGGCAGCCATCCTTGAAGCTGCATCCCGCCCTCATCTGCCCTGCACGGCTCGTCCAATCAAAAGCCGCTAAACCCGCAGTCTTCCGGGGTCGTTGAGGAGCGTCGCCCCTCGCTCCTCTGAGCGCGGCTAGTCGCAGCCGCGGAGCAATGGTGCTCGGAGCGTCCGGAAAGACGTCGGTGTTTGTGGATTCTCGGAGGAGCAGATGAAATGCCGGGGAACATGAGCAAAGAGGATGCCCCGAGTCGGAGCGCTTCTCTCACGTTCACCATCGACAACATCCTGAACCTGAAGCAGCGGGGCACCGGGGACCGGGACGGGTCCAAGCGGGAGAGGGACGGTGGATTTAAGGGTAATGGACAAGCGCGGCACGACGAGGCGTGGGACGTCCGGAGGAGGCACGGCAGCGGATCAGACCAGACAGGTAACTGGGAACATGGAACTAGAAGAGGCACTAAGAAAGTGTCTTTAAGTGTTTTAGGATGAATATGTTGTTATAAATAGACAGTTCGAGGCCGAATGGTGCGTAAAGATGGACGAAAATACAAGAGACTGCGGGCTGCTTTTTCATAACATTATTTTCAGAAATGGTAAATAGTTTGTTTTTTTAATCCATTATTAAATCAGACTATTGCAATTATTGTGCAGAAAAACAAAAACAAGTATAGGTGCGTTTGCCTCCACCGTTGCTTTAAAGCACGTTTTGCCGCTTCGTTCACAGCGCAGAGGAAGCCCAGAGTCCAACGCGCGGACTGCGGGGAAAACACCTCGCCGCTGACCTCCGGCTGCTGTCCCGGGGCGCAAAGTGCGCACACGGCGGAGGAGGAGGAGGAGGAGGAGGAGGACGCGTCCGAGCAGCCGCCCACAGCGGACTCTCAGGCCACGGTCAAGAAGAAAACTCGCACCATCTTCTCAAAGAGACAGATATTTCAGCTGGAGGCGACTTTCGACATGAAGCGGTACCTGAGCAGCTCGGAGAGAGCGTGCCTCGCCAGCTCTCTGCAGCTCACCGAGACGCAGGTCAAAATATGGTTTCAGAACCGCCGCAACAAGCTGAAGAGACAGTTATCCACGGACATGGAGGGGCCCGCCGAGCACCTCTCAGAGGCGGGGAAAAACGTGCAATTACCGACTTTTTACAAAGACAGCAGCCTGCTGGGCGGATGCTTGTTACCCATGCCTTTCCCCGTCGTGTACCCGACTGCAGCCGCCGCGCCTTACATCTACTTCTCCAACACTGGCAAATATTTTGGCCTGTTTGATGCAGATTGATGGTTCTCTTGGTTCGGGATCAGATGTGTGGACACACGGACACGCGCGTTACCCTCTTCCGGCTGTAGGCCTTTACCTTTTTGTTTTTGTTGTGTACTTAATACAAATCTTCTTAATCTAATGTCAACATATCAATTAATCCAAGACATGCATGTGCCACTTTTTGTATTATTATTATTATTATAATTATATTATTATTATTATTATTATTATTATTATTATTATTATTATTATCATGCTTAAGGCGTTTGAATAGAAAAGCTTAATATCCGAAAAGTGTGCGTGCGCAATGTCATCTGAACGAATGTACGTTAACTCTGCATTAACTTTATTATTACGTCACTCACGTTGTCTCCGTCGTCCCGCGTGATGAACCTTAAAATAAGTTTCTCTGGAGCAGCTCTCCGTTTCTATTTATAAGGCCTTATTATTATTATTACTATACATTTTTATTAAATAACGAAACACTTGTTTGTTTTCACCTTTCATATGACAGACTGTTTAAACTGTGACTATACAGTTAGTATATCATGATGAATTTTGCAATAAAAGTAATATTTGCAATTTTAATGTGTTAACTTAAGTTGGATGACATTCGGACGAAATAAGTTCTAACCAAATTCATTTTCACATTATTGATTATTCGTTGCGTTTTAATACTTTTCTATTGTACATGTTGTGCTGCGTACAAAAATCAAAGACAGTTTGAGTAATTTTTAAAGTGTGAACTCAAAGGAAAGAAGTTTAAAAGTGTTCCTCTTTGCAGACTTGTGGTTGATTCATGGTTTCTTAAAACCTAACGCTGTTACACACGTGCAGTGGGCCGAGCTGGACATTAAGTTAGGTTCTTAACACAGACAATCTTTGACAGTAGTTCACTATCCTGCGTATTTATTAGCAGATGTGGAAAATTCAAATATTATCATGAAAAGGTCATGCATTCAATATATTACTGAAGTAAAAGTTGCCTACAAAAGAATTAGCATCAAATATATACTTTAAAGTACCAATAGTCATTATAAAAGATCCATTTCAGAATATACTTTTGGATTACAACCATTGCAACATGAATGTGTTCATCACTTTAATGGTGTTGTTGCAAAGGGACATTTCAACTGTGTAGTTTCACATATCGATCATAATTGATTAGTTAATTTGCTATTTTGTATTGATAATATACATCTGAAAAATAACTAACTCAATTTATTAAATAAATGAGGTAAAAGTGCAATATTTGCCCTTGAATTGTAGTTTGAGGTGAAAAGTAGCATGAAATAGAAAAACTAGAGTAAAATACCTGAAAATTGTACTTAATCAGAGTATTTGAGTAAATGTATTTAGTGCACCATGTGTCTCAGCCAATTGTATTAACTCTTGAGAAATATGATTATTTTTGTTTTCGTGATTATTAAGCTGATCCATTAATTGAAAGACATAATCTTAATACTCTGATGAAATATAGCTTCAGCCTGATTTAGTGAGATGAATAGAGTTTGTTAGTCTGACATATTGCTTTTGCATTTGTTATCAGAAACTTCCGTTCACTTAAATACAACATGTATACTGAAACTGATGTGACTTTCAAATATAATATAAATAATGTGCATAATCAAATACACCAAAAACAGTTTGGATTATTATACAAATTAAAGCAAACGCAAGGAGAAGGGCAAACGGTTTTGACATCCATATATGTAATTATGTTAGATTAACATCTGAGGGAACATCTGGTGAGCTTCAGTTCAAATATAGAGGTTTTTATTTTAAATGGGTGAAATAAGTCAAAAACATTTCAAGAACAATTCATAAAATGTGCAGGTTGGTGAATGCTTGATGGGTTTTATACATTTTGACAATGTGACCCAACATCTGCCTCTCAAAACTTAAAATAGACAATAAAAAAACTTAAATAATGACTAACACACACACACACACATATATATATATATATACATATACATGTAAATACTTTAACGCCTCATACAGAAAAAGTGATACAGTATTATCACATAAGTTTGGCCAACTGCTCGTGAATATTATATTCAACATGAGGATGACAAAAAGTATATTACAAGAAAAAATTGTATCGTCTGTCTACTGAACTGCTGTGAGATTATGATGAGTGACGTCATAATGTGAAGACTCAACAAAAAAGTTACAAATAAAGTTGGAAAATGCAACTTTATGGGAGTTGAAAAACAAAAACAACCAATGACGGTTCAGATATGGCGTGATACACCAATAATTATCAATTGTTAATTGATTATTGATTATTGATTAATTAATACAACATTAGCTCTTTGCAGCATTCTCACACCGCTCAAGCACATTTCCAAAAAGCCCAACCAAGGGCCGATGACATCATTGTGACTCACGATGTGTCACTCACGCACATCCCCACCGTGTAACTGACAACCATCTGTCTCCAGGAGGCTTTTATATTTCAAAATCTGAAAGATAATCCTTCCCCGAGGGCTGACAATCAGCTCCAATCAGAGCGTCTTCCCACATCGTGTTGTGTCTGCAGGTGATGAACGCAGTCATGCACAAGTGTGGCTGAGTAATGCATCTCCGCAGAGAGAGCGAGAGAAATAAGAGAGCCGTGTTTCTAGGTGGACTTGCGTCGGTGCTTCTGGAGTTTGTTCCCCTCCTACAGGGCCCGGCAAGCTGCACTTCCACACCGTTTCCGGGTCACTTCCCCCTTCAGTGCTGGAGCCGCGCGCTGCTCTCTCCCTGTCACCGCCATTCAGGGCCCCGCCGCTGTTGACCTGCTCACTCAACCACTCGGAGATCTTGTTTGCTCGGCTAAATTCCACCTTTTGCAGCGCACGTCGAGCTTTACTGCATCTCATTATCCCCACAAGGGATATGAGTTGCTGTTTTGACACGTTTTGTTTAAAATGCAAACGTTGAGAGCGGAAAAAGAAGGGAATGCCTCTTTTACATGACTTGTAATGCTTCAGACGTTGACGTGCTTTTACACTAGTGTTCTCTTACATTTAACTGAGAGCAATCACTGGAATTTAAGGGCTAAAATAAGTAATAATCAGTACACCTATTAACATAACTGTTTTAGTGTATAGATTTAGTTGCATGGTATAACTGTAAACTACTGCAGGTCCCACCTTTTAATGCTATAGAAATGGATTCTACCCTTTGAAAATGTAAATAATTCAACTTTAAAATGTCTCCCTGTTTTACGACCATTCACTTTAATCCTGTTGCGTAAATTACACTGAATAATTGAGAATATAGGATCTCCAATAATTCAAGGCAACCTGCAGCATGTTATTACACTGAAGTGCATTTTAAGAAGAGACTATATATTGTTTCATGAGTACTGAGTGAGGTGTATTTACAACTGTGGTAATTATTATTGACTTCTTGGCAGAGGTATAATGCAATAGAAGTGTTTCAAATATTTGTTTCATGATACAGACATTTCAGAGGGCGTAATGCGAGTGCTGTGCATATATGTGGAGGATATTCATGTTGTAGAGACAAAAAACAGTTTACACCGTCACATCGGGGACCAATATTCATTCAACGTTACCAGTTTGAGCCTGAAAATATAATCGAATAGCTTTGTGAGTTTAAGTTTGTAAACTCTGTGTTGCCAGCCGTCTGATGTGTGCTTGCTGGTTTAATTTGTTTAAGCTTATAAATGTAGCTTTTTGCATGTAACATTGTGCAATCAAAAACCTAAACGTTCCTTTTAAAATTGAGCCTGCAAGACCTGGACATGGTTAAATGATGAGCGTGTGTTTGTGTGTGTGTGTGTGTGTGTGTGTGTGTGTGTGTGTGTGTGTGTGTGTGTGTGTGTGTGTGTGTGTGTGTGTGTGTGTGTGTGTGTGTGCATGCGTATTTTAAGTTTACAGACTTTCCATTTTTTAGGTTTAAGTATAAACTGAATAATTAGTTAAGTGATAGAAAATCCTCATTTCGTGCAATTAAAATCTGATTATTATATAAAATAAAGGGTAATTGTACTCAAACATCAACACAAATATGACTGAAAACACTAACAGTTCAGAATTTAACAAATGTATTCATTTACGTTATTTACTTGTGTTGTTTCTGTGTTTTGTTGCTGGTGGTGTGACACTCTTGTTTACATTTGCATCACAGAGCCTCTGAGGTCTGAATTATGACCGGGTTTAAATGAGGTTAAAGGTTTTACATCGAGCCGCTATGCTCAGAATTAAACTGCAAGGAATGAATGCAAGTCAACACAAATGTCCTCACCAGTGGAGTGGTACCGGTTTGTGTGCAGAAGTGCCCGCTTGGTGTGTCATGGAGTGTGTCTGAGACGGGTGGGGGTGGTGGTGGTGGTGGTGGTGGTGGGCTTCGGGTGGGGTTTACAGTCGCCAGACTTCCTGACTCTCCCGCTGTCGGACACTTGTGAGCGCAGCGGCGGCGGCGCTGGCTCTTTGCGTCTCAGCACTCTGCTCTGCAACCGCAAGGTTCGAGTGACCCCCGCCGGCAGCCTGCAGTCTGCCCCGGGCCGGGCTGCACCCCCCCCACCCCACGCCCAACCCCACCCCTACCCCCACCCTCATCTGTCAGAGGCGAAGAAAAATCCATTAAAATCTCGACCTGATCAAAAAGAAGCCCAAAGCCAAGACACCATATGCAGTCATTTAGGGCTATCGATGACTGGCGAGCATTGGGGGGGAAGCTGAATAGATGCGATTGACTTACTGCCAACGGGGGCAACCGAGACTCGGTTCCTACAAAGAAATGGAGCTGCGAGTTTGGCAGAGTTATTCCGGGGCCGATGTGAAACCTCAAGGCCATCCAGAGCTGTCAGCACGTTCCTCCAGTTTGACCATCAGTCCACCGCGAAGCACATGGTTTCCATTCGCCGTTAAACGTATGAATGCCGAGCGCTATCGTTTGAAATCATTGATCCCCAAATTGCAAGTGATGATGGTCCCGCTGAATGATGGTGGTGGGAGTTTCTTCGCCGCATTAGCATGCAAATATCGGATATACGTGACCCAACGACTACGTCCAAAAAACAGAGTAGTAGTTGCGCTACAAGCGTGTGTCAGCTGGAGGCTCGTCATCTCGTCTCCGTCTCAAAGGTTGACATGTTTTCATATCTCGTTTCTACTTTAATTGAGATCTCTATAAAGCCATTCGCCTTAAAGGAGGCGTTCAAGGAGCCGTTAAATCTACATTCACACTTCTTGGCGATCCGCCACAGGCCTGTTCTGCCGCGGATCTGTCTTTGTGCATTCTCAGATGGGATTCATAATTACTACCAATTAAGGTTAGATCTGCCTCGAGGTCGGCTGGTTCTGGATCAGCCACTATAGCTGGGGAGCCTGAGCTTAATTTTCTTAACGTGATGCATCAGAAGTGAGAAAACACGACTGTTCAGAGCGATGATAGTAAACAGTGGAGAGTTGGCTAAACACGTGAGCCAGTATTTTTGTTTAAAGCTTCAAGTTATTTCTTTTACATTTCCACACAACTCTCTGCAGTGGTGTATTAATCTCCGGCTAAGAGGGCGGTTTGTTCAAAGGACTCAATGACGCTGCACTTTACAACATAAACAACACCCCATTCATTATGACTCGTAACTTGATAGCGACCAGGGGGATCTGGACTCTCCCGCCAGGCTTTCAGAGGGCTTATTGATCCATTAATTTCATCGACTTTAGCGGTCTGCAGTGACAGAGTGCCTCTGTAAATTGAATGGGGGCTGAGGGATTACAATGACCGTATCTGATGAAAAGGTCCTGCATGAGTGGCAACGACATAAATAAAAGGCAAAGGTCATTCATCTTCCCCTGTCAGGAACCCGTCTACTGTGTCAAGGGGCATCGCAACTCATCCCTGAAGGCCCCCTAGTGGTAAATATGCAGTCAGCATATGCTCTCCACACTTCACAGATGCTCAGTGGGGAGGAAGCACCTGGAGGACGCCATTACTGAATTCATGTTTGCATTTTTTTATTTCACTTATTAAGGGTTCATGTTATTCTTTCATGTTTTAATACTAATTGATCCAGGCTATTTCCCCCCCAATAGATGTTATATCACGTTTTTGATTGCGTCACATGATCATCAGCAGAGCACACTCAACGTCTAAAATGTGACGCTAAAAGGTCACGATTCTGGCTTTTTACATTTTTGTCTTGGTCCTCCACAACTTCCTTTTCACAAGACTGGATCTTGTGCTGCTGCATTAAATGTATTTCCCTAATTTATCTCATCTGTACCGACACCTCAGTCTCGAGGAAGGCGGGTGACGTCTGATATAACAAATTTATACAAATAAAAGAGATTTTAAATCTCAATGGGGTTTCACCTGGTTAAATAAAGGTTTAATAATAAAATAATATCACGCCCGGACACTTTTCAGTAACAGATGTAGGCGAGTCTCCAGGGATACGGGACCATACTAAGTCTGTGTTTGCTGCGACACCCCTCAGTGTGTGTGTGTGTGTGTGTGTGTGTGTGTGTGTGTGTGTGTGTGTGTGTGTGTGTGTGTGTATGGCAACAACAGGTCACTTCATTGCAGCCTCTGAGATGAAAAGCCCTGACCTTCGAGGGCACCGGTGTCGCCAACTCTAAACTACCGTGTCATCAGATCCATAAGCGTCTGCCTTCCGTTCACACAGCCACACAGCAGTGAGGCAATTATGAGCAGCTACAAGACAGAAGTCATGAAAATCCTTTCATAAGTAGAACATGGAGGAACTTTGACGCCCCAGATGACAGAATCCCCCCCACCCCACCCATCCTCGTCTTTAAGATCCATGTACATGCTCTGTTACAAAAGACACACCGAAATCAATAGTACAAGTTGGAGGAAACAGATACTGGAGACTAATGGACACTGGGAATTGCGGCTGATGGGAGCAAAGGGCTGAAATTCATATTGATACGGACATCACAGGCCAGTGGGCTCCAAGAGGGCGAGAGGAGGTCACAGATTGCTTTGACAGCCTACCCCCTCTTAATGGAGGCCTATCGACTGAATTGGGAAGACGCTATTGCGACTAACTGGGAGGCACAGAGTCCGCCTGCATTAGAATAAATGTAGAAGCGCTTGTGCACGTGCAGCTTTAATGTGTGTGAATGCAGACGTATCAGCTTCTTAACAGCCCTGAGGGACTCTCACTCTGATCATTGAGCGCTTATTACTTGCTCAATCCCTTTTTCTACTCAGGAATATGAAAACGACAATCTTGATGTTTATTTGTGCTCCAATATGACATCATTAAAAATCGCTTCTTGTGTCTCACTGTGTTTTTAATGCCGTTTCATAATTTAAACTATGCTGAATGTAGTAAACAAACTTTTCTCCTTTAAATAATGATTTAATTGCGAACATTTGCGTTCAGAAAGTTGATAAAATATTAACGTTACAAAACACATTTTGGGCTTACGGGTTGATTTTTGTGTGATTTTCTTTCAGGTTGCATGTGTCTATGAGTTGTAATGACACCGCTGTGAGATGGATTTCCTCTCAAAAGGTCTGATTGTTTCATTTGAGCCAGAATAAAACTATAATCTCCCAAGAAGTTTAACAATTCAAGATATCCCATCAATTATCTCGTCACTGCTTGGAAGGATCCTGACCCCCAGACCAGCACCACTGTTTCAGTGTATTTATTACATATTACTGCAGTTATCCTATGTCACTGCAGCTCAAGAAACAATCAACATTTCTTTTAATTAGTACCATCTCAAGCACAATTTGCACTCATATCGTCCACTTATAAGATATGTGAATGAGCAAAGGGCTAAAAAAGGAAATGTTTGTATCCAAAGTGCTGCCTCAATAGACAGTGGAGCGATGGTACCGACAGATCATTCACAGCAGGTGTGTTTCCTGCTGATTTATTCTCCTCTTCCAGGCAATTGGCGACAGGACAGTAACCTGACTGATATCTCTCGCCACAAAAAAATGTCATAATCTGCCTACAGTAACCATTCTGCTTCCTTCTGAATCGTCTCTCCCTCTTGCTCCATTAAAAAAATGAATTAAAAAAGAACATATTAGAAGCCGCCATGTAAACGCAGACTAGTTTTGTAACAGTTCAGCTCCACACCTTCCTTTTATTAGTTGTTTTCATCCTGTTTCACTAACTATCATGTCGTTCCAGATCTTGCTTCCCATATGTCAGTCAAGCTCCCTTCACCTGTTCTCTCACCTGCCTCCGATCACTCCCGAGTCAATCCCTCATTCCCTTCACCTGGTCCTCATACCCGTCTCACCTGTTGCCCATTTCCTCATTCGTCCCTCTCTCCTTAGGTCCCCTCACTTCCACTTGTCCTCTGCCAGATTGTTTTGTGTTCTTCCTGCCCAAGAACCTCCAGCGTTACAAATTGTATTTATCTGTTCCTGCTTGTTGTGTTCCTGCTGGTACTCGGAGTAAAGATAAATATTTCCAGTTATGTCTCCTGAGTCGTGCTCTTGGGTCCACCGTAATACTCCTGTGACAAGTTTTGCACTTTAATATATATATATATGTGTATATATTAGTGCTGTGAAAAATAACGCGTTAACTCAGTTAATTCAATTACAGGTTTAACGAGTTATTATTTTTTTACGCATTTAACGCATGCGCAGAATGAGCTTCCAATCCGTCTGTTGTTGGTCGTCGGGACGAAAAAAAAGTCACTTGCAAAATGAGCTTCCAATACACCACTTCAATCTGAACTCTGTCCGCTCTCATGCAGACGGTCTGTTCATCGGTAATGATCCTTCCGCAGGTTCACCTCCGGAAACCTTGTTACGACTTTTACTTCCTGTAGATCAGGGTCTCAACACGTCGATCGCGACCTGCCAGTCGATCGCGGCGTAGTGTTGGTAGATCGCATGACATTAAAAAGATTGGCCCGCCCCCTGACATGTTCTCTAGAGCACGTCTTTGTTCTTTTATTAAACTAAACGTCTGTTGTTGATCGTATCTCCACAGCAGCATGTCATTTCTGTCTCTTCGCGTTGCGTTAACACTTATCGATCTCCGTCTCGCGCGCCGCAGAGCTCCGTGCGCGCGCATCGGGACCGAGCAAAAAAAAAAGTCACATGTCAATCTGTCCACCTGTCCGTGTCCGGGCCGGTGAGGTTTCAGCTTTGCAGCGGTGTCCCCGCCGTCCCTTTCATCACGGCCCAGTTCATGAAGAAAACCCACACAGTCAGTTTGCCTCAGCAGCTGCTAGAGGAAGACTAGAGGCCTTTAGATTGTATCATGGTGGAGTTAATGGTTGACAAACAAGAGAAAAATGTTCTGTTTAACCCTCCTGTTACCTTTACATTTACTAACATATTTTACCCTCGGGGTCAATTTGACCCCAGCAATTAAAACCTCCAGAAAATTATTAGAATTAATATTGCTTCCCAAGTTTAAGTGTGAGGTACTTTATGTTTGTTTGTTGACTACCTAAATAGCCCTTTAAATAAATAAGAAAGTTGATATTTCCTATATGTTTGACACAGTGAAAAACAGCCTGGGGTCAAATTGACCCCAAAGAACACCGACATTAAACATTGAATGGGGTCAAATTGACCCAAAAGGTAACAGGAGGGTTAAACATTCTGTTTGGATGAAGCTGTATTAATGTTCCATATGGAAGAAAACTGCTAAATAACTGCTGAGTTGCAGCACCATTGTATAGAAGAAAGTATAAATGTATATATCCGTCTTTTGTCATAAATCTCTATGTTCTCACAAAATATACCGAGAATATCGGTAATATGTGATTAATCATGATTAATCCACAAAAACCTGTGATTAACCCGATTAAAAATTTTAATTGTTTCACAGCCCTAATATTTATATATATATATATATGTTCCTACCTGTTCCCACACTGAAAGCCTCTCTGGATGAAAATCTTCACTCTCAATCAGGCATGAACGCGTGGCGCTGTTTGACAATAATGTGATGCCACAATGTGATTGTTTTCAGAGTTATGAATCAATCGGCAGATTCCCGCTCCACTTGCCCTCCAATGCGGGCCTCTGGAGCAGCGCCGGTCACATCAGAGCCGAACAGTGGCGCTGCCTCGGCGCCAGAGCTCTGACACTGTTCACCAGCTCTTTGGCCCTCGCTGGAATTCCCCAATGTAACACAATTTGTGACAGTCCAGCTATTCTGCTTTCAATCCACTCATCTGAAACAAATCCAGTGGGTCTGGCTGATGCGCGGATACAGATGGTGCAACACAACTCACTGTTCGGGTAATTACTGCATGATGGATATCCAGCTATACCGGGATGGGCAGAAAACAACCATTGTCACTTTGTAAATAGCATTAAGTCAACAAAGAGAATGATGCACTGCTTTAGTTGGTGTTGAGGAGGCTTGAAGATCTTCTCTGCACGTCAACTGACAAATGGACCCGGTGTGACAGCAGCCTGAGGTTGAGCTCTCAAAAGACTCTCATACAACCTGGCATCTGCTATCCAAGACACTATTAACGAGGCAGTCTCATCAGCTGAGCCGAATAATGTGGAGCAAAGGCCACACGTCAAAGCCACTTCAGACTGTCAACAAATGTCAGAGTCAATTCAGCCGTACGTCACACACTGAATTTCATGCATGTCGAGAAGATGGACATTATTGCCACTGGAACATACGTGCGTGGATGAGTGAGACTCAGAGTAGCTCTTTCACATTGCACTGAACATGTTTCATGAACAATTATTTTATGAAAGTACAATAAGGAGTGATAATAGATAGATATATACTTTATTAATCCCCAAGGGGAAAATAGTGCATACAGTACAACTCCACAATCGTCCCAATGTTAAAAGAGGTTACAGAGTCATTGCAGAAGCGGAGCACCACACCTCCAGGTGCTCCTCAGGTAGCTTGCATGAGGTTCCACTGTACAGCTACAGGCGCATTAGTGACTGAGCCCTCGTTCAATTCTGTTAAAACTGGCTGACGTTCAGTGTGCTCTTAGGGATTTACAGTGCTTTTATTAAAGTCTGTAAAGGTTTTTCGTTCTGAGGCTTTTATCGTAGCTTTCTGGAAAAACAAGTTTTCCACTATAACGGTCATTCAAAGTTTTTTCCATCAGTTGAAAACTACAAAGCTCAAAAGGTGATTTCCTGGGTTATTTTGTCTAGAGTGGTGAAGCCACTTGATAGCACTGGTTTGGTCTGAAATCAAACAACGCTTCATAAATATCTGTGCTTCAGATCCCCCGCTGTCCAGAAGTGGCGACTCAGAGGGACGGATGCTTTCAGCCATGTATTATTCACCACTTTAATTCCACAACCCTACAAAAGAGAAAACAGAAGTGTTTGTGTTTATTTTATTCATCTCTTAAATCCACAAATAGATAGCAGCAAAATGTTACTTGTGAAAGATTCATGAGCAGTCACCAAATGGTGAAACTTTGCTCTGAAATGGTTATGACCATATCTGTGCCTATCAATACCCAACCCATCTGGAGAAACGATTTAAAAACTAACGATTTATTTACTTTTTTATATTTGGACATTTTCAGGGTTAAATATAAAGTGTACTGAAATAAATCCTAAAATGAAACATCCAATGTATTTTCATACCAACATGTAGTAACGTCTCAGGTTTAAAGCATGTGTTCCTCTTGGAGTAACGACCATGAGTACACATACACATTACTAATCATTATCAATCAATAAGTCCTCTCCACAAATTAATTTTAGTAATAAAAGGAATAGTTTCACATCTTGTAAAATAGGTTAAATTACATTATGTCTTAGAGTTTAATGATTTAAAGATTGATACCCGAGGATAGAGTGCTGGACAGAGCTGGAGCCGGGGCCGATTAGCCTAGCTTGGCGCGATACATGTTTATGTTGTCTTAATTCATTTTGTGAACCTGTACAGCCGCGCAAACTCGTAATATTGTGGTATTAATGAAGCATGCAGGTAGTTAGCTAGCCAACAAATAACTGGGTGACTTCCGGCCCGGGAGTCCTTTGTGAAGAGAGTCATGCTAGCGGTTTCCCTCTCCATCCAGTCTATATGAGGAGCTATGCTAACAGCTGCTATCGCTATCGTAGCGCACAGACATGAGGCATGTAGCAATCTGCTCCTCTCGTGCTCCTCCTCTCATGCAGTTACAGAGTTACTCATTTTAAATTGAAGGCACATGTTTGTTTCTCCTCTCTCTGGACATTTAGCACCCTGACATGAGGAAAAAGTCAAACAATAAATAAAAGCTGTCAGATGAGCGCTGATCAAAGCCATCTTTCAAACTCAATTGTGTTTGAAGTCATTCAAAATGAGACGTGTTCAAACCCATCCTCTCTCCCGTAGACTGAAGCACTCTCCGAAACTGCTTTGAGATTTAGAGGACAGTGGCTGAACAGATTGTTATGTCACCATTAGGGAGCTGTAATAAAGTCATATTTCTTTTGCATTTTGCATGACTGGAGGGCCTTCCACTCTCGCCTGTCTGCTCCTCTCACATCAGCCTCCCTTAAGTGGAGCAATTCTGGGCTGCAGGTTTTGCCTCGCTGCCGCCAGAGAGTGTCTGTGCCAGATAGCGTTGCATGATTACACTCAACAGCGCACAATTTTGTAGACAGCCTTATAGCGGGAGAAAAAAACATCTTAGGCCTCATTAAACGCCCACACATTGGGAAATTAAAAACCAGTTATTCGTCATTGGGAGGGGAATAGGCATATCAACATTAAGTGGTAAATAACAAGCAACGAGGAGATGGGATGCTTAATGAAAACGCTGTGTGAAAACGACCAAACCTTTACTGGAAGTCTCCCATAAATCAATAGTGAATGGGTCAATTTAAAAGGTATAAACAGATTTCTTGATAAATTATGTGTGCTTGTAACTTCAAGTTGGAGAAAAATAATAGCATGCCCGATGAATTTCCTGTTTTTATTGCACCGTGGTGTCAGATTCCCAAGCATCACTTGCATGTCATATTTGTTTTAAGCAAAGCTGGGAATGATTATGATACTGATAACCAGTGACAATCAAGTGCACACAATTCATTGTGTTTCCTCCGAGTGGTAAAACACCAGAGCTGTTCTGACAGATATTTCTTTGCCAGGAGCCAATGCAGACAGAACAATAATGCTTTCTGCTGCATATGTGAACGTGCTATAGGAGAGCATGCTGTCATGTTAATGTTGTTCATATTTTCAAGTGGTTTTCTGAATATGTGGGCCAAGGTTTGCACGAATGCTCCTGAATATTTTACCAGTTGCTGAATTAATAAAAACTAAACCGAAAAAAAATCCTTATTGTCAACCAGCAAATCATAAAAGGCTGCAACCATCATTTACATGGAGGATTTCCTCTACGTCTGCTGCTTCAGGTGGAAAGTCTCCCAATATTTAAGAGTGAATAAAAGACAATGAATCATGTTAGATAATTTCATTTGTCTCATCATAACAACACAATGTCACTGATTAGTTTGCCGATGCTTGTTATGGAATCTATTTGGTTATCGAGACACACAAGCACTATGGTGAGGTGACATATAATGTACATGTCATGTTTAATGATGAAACAGCTTTACGCACAGCTGGTGTCATTTATTGCTCATGATTGTGAAATGCATATCTCCCTGCAGCCAAAAATGTTGCAGTCAAGAGCAACCTCAAAAAGGTGCCTCTATCTGGAGTCACCTGGACCGGGCTAAACAACGCAGTTCACTCGATTGATTCATAAACATGTATGAATACTAAGTGGCTTATTAAAGTAAAAGAAATAGGAGTACAGCTCCCTTTAGCATTTTACAAACTTCAACGTCGTACACCATTGAAAAGTAGTAAGATGTCACAAAAAGAATCATAGGATAATCATGCAACTGCATTGTTGTCGAATACTGTTCGTCATACAGTCTTGGGACAAACCTGGTTATAGCTAAAACCTGCAAAGACTGAACAAGCCACACTTAAAGATTAAGTCAGGAAGGAGCATAAAACCGTCCGGCTGATTAAATACACAAGGCAACCGTGAACAGAAACATCTTGAGTTCTGACCGTACCAGAAGGCCTCTTGTCGCACAGAAACAAAAAAGTTAGGCAACCAGTGGCTTGTACTACTTCTAATAAGTTCAACAAGGCCAGGAAAAGAAGGAACAAAGCGAGTGGTGGTGAGATCGTGCAGCGTGGAGAGGCATATGCGACTGTATGTCTCTGTTTATGTTCCGATCTTTACAACAGTCACTGGCAGCGACCAGATCTGAAGACTTGAACCTGTGGATATCAAACACAGTGTGGTTGTATCTGCCGGCTGTCAACAGCAGCTGACCCAGACTGGAACAGACCCAGTCAGCCGTGGTCCCCGCGATCACGGATAAATCATATTCATAATCGGCTAAAACAGTCCCGACCTTTAGAAGAATTCAAATGGTTTAGACATGAATGAGAGTTTATGAAAACTAAGGAGGAACTTGCAACTTTAAGCCCCTGAGTGGGCTTCAAAAAGCAGAGGCGCTATTTCAGCATCAAATAAACAAGTACAAATCGACCACTAAGACTCTGCGGTTTAGAGTCCCGGACATCGGGACTTGTTAATAGCTATAGTTAGGGATGAAAATATTTTAAAAGCCTTGTGTGAGGCCTGTATTACCAAACTTTGGCTCTTCCTTGTGCCTCTCTGGGTTTGATTTTAGCCAAAAGAGCCACAGGACACAACTTCCAAGGCATTAGCATTCTCTGGAGTCACCCAAAGAAGTTTGGATCACTCTAGTTTGAAGTGACGGCGTGCTTAAAATACAGTACATGAAGGTGAGGAACAACCGCCGCATGCTAACCACAAACACATTATGTAAGGAGCGGCGATATGGGCTCATTTCATCTGCACCGTCCCCACGCTATAGTGTTACATCTCCTGGGTATGGACATGCTAATGCATGAAGCAGTGTGAGTTTATGGAACGGTTGAGGAGTCCAACGATTGTTCTTTAAGTCATTGTGTTTAGTCCAACTCAGGCAGAACAAAGTGATTCTCCGGTGTTTAACTCAACCTGGCTGTCTATCTGGTGCCGTCTACATTCTGCCGGTTTACATTGAAATCCGAAAGGAAAATAGCAAAACTGTGAAAAACAGACTTTTATTTTGATAGTCTTAGAACTCATTTTGAAAAGCCAACTTAAAACAACTTGCACATTAATTAATGAACCGAATACCACATTTATTTGGAAAGTGTCCACTAGCTTTACTGTTTCACTGTGTTTTCAATTACTTTCAGTTGTTATGAATAACTAAAGATAATTAGTATCTTATTGTCAAATTCTCTGTTATTTGGATATAGAGTAACCCTAACCCCTTTTGGTGTGAAGCCATGTCCATTTAGTCCAACTTGAATGATTGGGGTTTTTTTCACCATCGTTCCACAAAGTTTCAATTGCAATGCATTCGTGACATCCTGTTTACGGGCCGACCGGTCGAACACAGAGCCCCGGACTGACGCCCCAAATGAGAGTAATTTGGTGTAATTGCACCACGGGTGAAACCTTTGAAGACCCAGTTTGCTTTGTGACTGAAACAATGATGATTAGAGCTCGTTCACTTGTCAACTGCAAACAGGAGAGTGACCACATTTAAAAAGCCACTATTATGTCTTCCTATCATGCAACACTGAGCATCCCTTATACACTTTAAAAATCCATACTTCCCCTATAGACTTGTTTCACAAAAAATACGTCATACACGGTTTAGTTGCTCATTTTCCAACCGCTATCTTTAAGATAACCCTGATTATTTAAATGACTGACTCAGAGGGTGATCCGCTATACAAACAGGACCACAGAGTGTATATTTACATTTTAGCTGCAGGGTTTCAGTGACAAACAACACAGCATGAGCTAACTTGAGGCTTGAAAGGCTACTGCTCACACCACATGATATAGATTACCGTTGGAGAGATCTGGGCACCTATTAACACGGCTGTTTGATCTGAGCGGCACAAATTGATCCAAGGTGAAGAAATTGTGGCGTAATTATGATTGATGATGACAAAAAAGGGGAAATGATTTGTGCCTTTACATTCTCAGTGAGAAAGTTGTTCCTTTGTTAAAAGTTCACAGTAGGAACTTGAAATGTGGCGATTCAGCTGATGAGTTCAACTTTATTATTATTATTAGTAGTATTAGTAGTATTAGTATTAGGGTCACAATCACTGTAGTATTGCTACAGTGGCACTATACATTTTACAAAGCCTTTCTGTTGTTTGGGTCTAAGCTTTGTCAAACATTTGGTGACTCTAATAATAATTTATATGAGTTTTAACAATCTGGTAAAAAAATACAAAAATGAAAAACATTAAAATATTTATTTTAATCAAACACTGTTCCGCTTAAAAATAGCAGTTTGACCAAAAAAAGTCTGAGTATAGGTTTGAACCTTTCAAAGATTTTTTTTGTGTCCAACATATATACTGAGCAAGAGCAGCTGCTCTATGTACTAAACATAAAAATAAATAGTTTGCCATTTGAAACACAGCTTTAGAGTTAACCAACGGCTGCACTGCTGAATGTGATGAGCAGCATCCTAATGCGCTAATGTTTAGCAAGTATAAGGCGCGACGCTAACATTAGCTAATCACTCCCAATTACAAAGTTCAGTTATAGCTGATGGAAATAACTAATTGTGTTAGTATTTGGTGATAAAGCAAAGTATTTGACATTTCACTAAAACCCCAAAATATCAATGTCATGTCGGC
Source organism: Pseudoliparis swirei (assembly GCF_029220125.1). Taxonomy (NCBI): domain Eukaryota; kingdom Metazoa; phylum Chordata; class Actinopteri; order Perciformes; family Liparidae; genus Pseudoliparis; species Pseudoliparis swirei. The sequence continues at coordinate 11,670,699 of NC_079408.1, forward strand.
CATATAGAGGAACATTCACTAAAGTCACTCAGCAACATTTGTTGAGATATTTCATTTTAAGAGACTGTGTTGCCCCTTGCCCAATGTGTGGCTAATGATACACATTTAGTACATCTGGTGAACAAACAGAGATATAGCTGAACAGACTCATTACTGGTCTGCAGTAAGCGATACATCTGTGGATGAGCTAATATTGGCCAATATTATCAGCTAATTGTGGGTCAGGCTCCAGAACATGGAGGACAATTTAAGCTCCATGAAGGAACTGGATACACTGCTTGTGCCGGAAATTGTCAATATGGAGCGCATTACACCGTACGCACATCTGAAACACATTAATACAAGTACATTTAGGTTTATGGCCAAGCCTCATGGCCAAACGTTACACTGAACGAGAGCACATTTCATAAAGGAGCCTGCCTGTTCACAGATGCATTAAACTTTACACACACGTTCATTATTATGTCAAGAAAAAGGATGAAATTCATCCTCAAACAAGTCTATTTATGTTATGGTGTCAACTTAGTCTGTATCCTGCTACTGTCTCAGGAGGGATATTCAGTTAGAAGCCCAAATCTGTAACATATTTACAAAAGAAAAGACATGTTTGAGACTCCTTCTTCCTCCGCAGAGACCCGAGCCTTTAACGTTTTTCTCCAACAGTCTCAATTGAGCAGGAAGGATTTTCATGATGCAGGGCATCTGTAGCTCGGTGTCTAGAATAACTCTCTAAATAAAGAATAAAAGCAATCTGCTCTCGTTTCGCTTAATGCACCTTTTCCATCTCCGTTGCCAGGGCGATGACCGAACGCATTTCGGATGCAGGCGCCGCCGCGCTCCACTGGCTCCGGGAGCACAGGACCGAATCATGTTCCGCTTTAAAAGATGTTAATTTGACATTTTCAATGACTGGCTGATGGCTTAAGTAAGTGAGTGCCGCTTACAAAGGAAGATGTGATGTTCTGGAACTCCGCCTCACCACACCTTCAACTCCGAATTATCTCCGAGAAGGACGGAGATGGGAAAGTGGCGTGGAGTGCATATTTATATTCCGAAAGATTGAAATGTTTTCATGCTGAAGTAAAATTTGAATGATGACTATACTTATGTGTGCACACTTTACACATTATGAGTTAATCTGCTGGAATCCATGAGATTCCTCAATTTCATGGCTGATTAGGCTGATGCCGGGATTATCTTGTGTTATTTTAAGGCAGATAATACAAGATTATGACTAAATGGGATCTGTGAAATCAGCTGGAAGACACCGGGGCCTCTCGCACAGACAGATTTGCAAAATGCAGTTCATGCAAAGGCAAAAAGAGGTGAAATAGCAAAACTTTAACAGACCTAAACTCTATATCCAAAGGGAATATTTGACCTATGCACCACACATTAAGAGTTCACAGCTACTGTAGTGAAATGTACACAGCTTTTTACGCTTTAGGGTCATTTTAAATGTTTGCAAAACACCTTCATGTAAACTCCACACATCCTTCCCAAGGGCTGGCCAGCTTCCCAATATTGGGAGCAGAGGTTTCAACATGTCTCAGATATGAGCTAAGCGGTTTATAGCACAAATTCATTGTTTTAAGGGTAATTAGCTTGTGCTCAACGCTGCCACGTCCATAAGGGCAGCTGCTTTTGAAAAAACAGGGCAAGAAAACAAGAGGCCAAGCCTCCCCGGGGTCAGCGCCCAGCGCAGCCTGGATTACGGCACCAAAGGAATCCCGGGAAGCGTGTATTGATTTGTCCTGACACTTGCTGCCACATTTAGCTTGAGCCGCTGCTGACTTGCAAAGGCTCCAAGCAGTTATCTGCCATACTCTCTACTATCTTTAAAGAGCAATGAGAAATTACCTCACGCCATAGAAGATTTATCGCCACATAATTAGCTTGCTGCGCCTAACGGCAAATCTCTTCTGACTGCGAGGAGGCTACAAGATTAAAGTTCATGTGCAGAGGACTAAATCAACTTGTTAGTATGAAAGGAAACACCGGCCTTTATGAACTGCAGTGGTTTTACATTGTCTGGGCGCTGTGCGCGAGTTATCTACTGCTGGATGCTGCAGACAACACTGACGCTGCAGTGTAATATTGCTGCAGGTCCTATATGAGCATATATGGAAATGCTAGATTGGATGTTTTATCACTAAACAAATTAAATACGTCACATAAGATTTTACTGATGCATTCAAAATATATACATTTGACCAGATATGTTAATGTACAACATTTCCTCTTTAATTTCATAGGAAACATAATACAGACGGGATTGCTTCAAAACACATTTGATTTAAATGAATTAAATGCTTACATTAATTTTCTGATTTATTTGATTATAATAATTTAGGAGGGGAATATTGTGGCAGCTGTGTCTGATTTGGCCTCGGCTGCTGGTGATTGGCAATCAGTCAGCAGCCGAGGCCGCCCTTATAAAAGCTCCCACTTGAGAGTGGAGGGGGAGGTGAGCAGAGGTGCGTGTTTTGCGGTCTGCCCGGTGTCGTGTGTGCGGAATAAAACATGTCTTTGAACAACGCCTCTTGCTGTCTGGCGGATCCTTGGTGCTGGGGGGGGAAACCCACAGGTGGCGGCCTCAGGCCTGCTACAAATATATAAGCATTTTTTACTTCTACCTATACCTTTTCAGTCTTTCTGTTTTGTATTTTATATAGAATAATATTGTATTGCAATGATTGACTGAATAAAATACACAACAACAACTACAATTTTACCAACCAGTTGTCTATAAATATATATTCTAGCAGAACAAAGCAATGGGTAGAGTTTAAAATATGCAAGTCAATTTAAAACATGAAAGTAAACATTTAGTTTTCTCTTTATGATGTTAAACTGACGGTGGCCTTCTAAAGTCTAATCACACGTGTTGGTGCACACATTACGTTTCCTTCACCTTTTCCCAGTTGCTAGGAGGATTATAGTGTTTCCATTGGCTGTGCCGTTAACAGCAGCATCAGATGTTTCCCACCGAGCATCTCCCAAAAGGACTTCCTAACGAGGTGAAGATGTTCACCCGTCAAGGCGGCACGTTGCGACATTTTGTCTTTGCAACCGAGCGGTTCACAAGAAACTAAAGTCCATCTCCAGGAAACCCACCAGCTGAAATGTGTTGCACAACTCGTCATCGTCGAGGCCGACACCCTTTGTGTTTGTACTGTTCAGTGAAATCGTGTCCAGTGTCATGAGCAGATTTGACTCCTCCAACGCCCGGCTTTCACATTTCTACTGGGCTGTAAACATCTCATCGCCCAGTGCTGCTGCTCTGATGGTTCTGGGCAACTACGATGTGCAAAGAGCAACCCTTGGCAAGTCATCCAACACTTTACCCTTTGGAGCACCCATTGGCTTTAAGTGGCCAAACGCCATCTTCTTTTATTCATGTTACGGCACTTCTGCACTGCCTTTCCTCTCGGAGCAATAGTATATACGTAGTGAGTCTCTCCTCCCACTCGACAACTGTCAACCGGATCAGATTTCTTCTCTTTATCCGAATGTTTTCCATTTAATTTAATTCTCCGAGGAACAGTTGTAACATCAGAAAGCATCTTCTTCTGCGGGGCGGATGAAATGGGCAAAGACAGCTTCGCAGTCGCCGTGGGTGTTATTCTAAGATCAGGCTGGAATCAGAAGTTTTGTCGGTTTCAGTTAACCAGGGCGCATGTTAAATGGCTTAAGCCAAGCATCAGTGCACCCAGCGAAGGCTCTGAGATATTGCTGCATGACAGCTAAAGTAGCCGGGTGCATCGCAGACATGTACCCGGCCTCAAGAGCCCTCGGGCTTTGTCTTCTTCATGACTGACTTTTAAATGTTTTATCCCTGGGACACAGCAGTGATGTGCATTAAGATCAAGAACACTTATTTCAATTGTGATTTATGTTTTATACTGGCCTTAAATGCGGCAGTGTCTATAGACTACGCTTTGCTGAGAATATTCATGTATGATAAGGAATTTAAAATGAGTTTTAAAAAGGCACAACAGAGCCAACACAGCCAAATTAATCCCTACTGTAAACATGTTCATAGCATGAATTTAGATTATAGAGTAATCATCAATCTCTTGACTCTGATATGCATCGATGACAAAACTGCACATTTTCAAAACAACAGTGATGTAATGTGTGTCTGTGTTTGAAAAAAGAGATGGTTGATGTTTTTTTCTGTATTATTCTTGTCTTAGAAATACCCAAAACAACAATAATCTGACACTTTTTGACTTCAACAACTCATTGGAATCCTTAAAAATAGATATGTTTTTGCATTTCCAGCTTTTCTGACACACAATCCTCTGCCCAGTGGAAATATAAGCCAGAGGGTCAAAGTTCAAGGTGCAATATTATAACAAAGGGGTATTGAATGCATGCTGTATGAATAATAACATAGTTTGTAAGGGCAGCTGCAGTAAGTACTAAAAGTAAAAAGACAGTAAAGTATGTGATTTGGAATACAGTAATGCTCTCGAGTTTTAATACTGACTTCTTAAACATGAAGTCAGTTTGTGACGTGGACACATAGAACATTTAGAGCCCTCACTCGCTAATCAATTACAGTTTATGAAGGTTAGGAGAGGGGGAAAGGTGCAAGCTAGTGTTGAAAACTGCACAATTGATCGGCAAATGACAGAAAACACAGAAGAACCCAGATCACTGCAGAGTCCAGGCCCAAAGCCGAGAAGAGAGAAATGAAAGCAGCGTAACACAACACCCGATAGTGCGACAACACATTCCTCCTCTCCGACACAATGAATGTAACTCCAGGAAGGAAAGTCTATGTATTAATATTCATACATTCTGGTACTGTCGTTACTTAAACACGCAAACTCAAACTTGATCAATCAATCCCGCAGCCTCCGAGTCTTCTCTGGGTGTGATTTTCAAATACCCAGAGAACCACATTGTTTGATGCTCACTCCGTTGGAAAGTACTGACAAAAAAAATCTTTGTTTTGAGGCTACTTTATTCCATGAAGCTTGACACCAAAGCAGACTTATCTGTATCGGCATCCCGGACATGCACACAGACCCGTGTGCTTCCTAGCAGGCCAAAAGAACCAGAGCATGATACTGGAATATGAGCACGCTGTTCAAAGCAGAAGGTAAAGAGAACACAATATGACCTGTGTTGTCAGGAGACACGTGCAGGCAGCCACAAAGGCTTATTTCTTTTGTTAAAAAGAAGTCTTTAAAAAAACTTATTTTTGTCCAGACTAAAACATCTCAACGTCTGCTGTATGACTTGCATTAACATTAGCATTAGCATTTGTGAGAGAAGCATACTCTGTATTCCATGGGTCTCAAATTCCCCATCTTTTAATACTTTTAATGACATGTTAACAAGAAAACAAATCACACCTCTAATGTGCATTGTTTGATATTTTTCATTAAATATTTTTTTAGACAAACAAACCAACACACTAGATTTTAAATGCCCCTCTCCTGATATTATTTTGCTCTTGAACTGTGAAGATAGCCCTGAGCCACTGCTTACAATGTTGGTTTATATCAAGAATATATATAGGACCCTGGGAACACAGGGCAAATGGTAGCATGCCGATGCTAGCAGTTAGCCCTATTCACCCCTGTGCCAGTCCAGTCCAGTCAAGAATAGAATAGAACCGTACAGTAGAGTCCAGTCCAGTACAATACAGCCTTGCAGAGCAGCTAGCATTGGCTGTAGACTCTTACAGGAGACTTGTTTCATAACCAGAAAGACATCTTTCGCACTAATAAATGAGAGAGGTTTTCGACTTTAGTAACCGTGTTTCTTCTTTAATATCCAAATGCTGAAGTTTGGTTCCTAAACATTCTGAATCTTTGTAGATTTAAGGGTCAGCGCTGCCCCTCGTCCACCAGGCCTGTGACTTGACTGAACAGGCCATGTCCACACAGATCTCCCCTCTGATCCCGAGGTATAAGAGAGTATCTAAGCGTTGCAGGAATGAATCAAAACAAATGAACACGATCAAACTCAGGAGGAACATGTCAACACACATGATTCTTCATCTGAGTCCGCAGGTCAAATTAAAGCCTGTGTGGCCTCTTTGCACGGTGACCTCTGACCGTCACGCCGAAGGAGAAACCCCAAATATACCAACATCGCAACGCAACAACGAAACTCTCCAATCCACGACGTACCTCCCAAGTCCATAAACACACCAGCAGTCAATCAGCCTCTTCTTGTGGAGGACGTGACTCACAATCGATCAGCTGTATTTTCTATTGTTATATGCTGTTGTGGTTTGGGATCCCAACACTATTAAAGTGGAATCACCGTAACCCAGTTGGACCAGCTCCTGTCATAGCTGCGGGGTTTTCCTACAACAACGTTTTGGTGGAGTTTTGTACACACTGGCGCTTGACTGGTCGCATTATCTTTGCTTCGCGTGTTTCCCCCCCGAGTTTGTTCGGGGTCTGTAACAAAGAAAGTGGCTTATTATCACCCAGCGGAGGAGTTGTCTGCACATGTACCATTTGGTAATTGCTGCCACTTAACAGGCAGACTGAATTGGACTTGACATTGAGCCATTATTAGGAAATGAAATGCTGTTGTTGCAATTATGGGAGTTTCGAAGGGCCCAAAAGAGAATTCAGTTACATCCACAACATCGCAGAAGTATACGGTGTGATGTTTGAGAGTATATTACGAGGTATTCCCTTGATGTTCAATAAACGTGGGTGTAATTTATGAATCACGGAAGTTTAGAAGAGAAATGTCACTGAAATTTAGTTTTCTGTAGATGCGGTGTCATTGTTAGTCATAACAGACTCATTTTTGGTACTTAGTTTGTCAAACATATTTAATTGAATGGCTGGCTGCTGTTAAAACGTCACAGTTCGCTAGACAGGAGTCAGTAGCATTGTTAGTGTAATCCTGACTTCACAGGAGCAATCTTCAACTTTTCCAATTCAGTGGCAGGGAATCGGTTCAAAAAGTATAAATCAGGATTATTTCTACATGCAGATGTCTAACAAGAGAACTAGTCCGACATTAGAACTTCGTTGGCTGGTAAGACAATTTACTGATTAGATATAATTTACATTTTCTACAGTGATCGAGTTTGTACTTGAGATCAAAAAAGCTCTTTTGTAAAACTTAAAAGCAAAAAGAATTGAAAGAAGCCAGCAATCTATGTCATACTGTTATAAAGCCTGTAGCTGTCATGAGACTGAATGCTTAATAGTGTAATATATTGTAATCCTCCTTAAAAACCGTGCTCATCAATTGGAAACTTTGTGTTTTAAGTGCTGTTGTGGGAATAAATGTTTTGTTTTACAACTGAATATGCAGAAAATATTTTATCTGCACATCCCTCAAGTTGGTTTATTGTGCGACTCCTTGGAGCGCTGCTGTTAAAAATATTCTTATATCTATTCTAAAATTATCTTTCAGAGGAAAGACTTAGGGAGTAAGTAAAGCAAAAGTGTGATACTTTACAACAAAGGCTGAAATACTTTAGTGCCTGATTACATGTGCCACCAGGATGCTCCCAGTATTGACCATTTTACAAAATACAAAGCATGATGTCCATTTACAGCAAAAGCTGATAGAAAGAATGAATTAATTGTTTTTTCTCTTTATTGATTAAAAAAAAAATCTACAGTATTTTGTCCTCTCTGTCTATCCGCTGATGAGAATATTAAATATTTAAAAAAGTGTGAAATAAAAGTAACCCCCTGCTGCAATACTGGCACCTAGTCGCACTATATTCCCATGGTAACCTAAGCGTTCATTAACAGTCGTAGTTACAAACTGATCTTGAGCTCCTCTGAGAACAGCTCCACTGAGCTGAAATGAGGCGTCACCTGCCTACTTGGCAGCAGCATGATGCTTATACAACACGGCAGCAGCTCAGGCCGACGCTTTGCTACTTTCTCAGCCTCACCAAGTCATTGGTGACCCAGCCAGCAACCCCACCTGACACGGGCAACACAAGGAACCGGTCCCCGAGCAGCAAAACAGGGTCAATCCCATATGGAATTGTCGTATGTTCACGAAATATCATGTGACCTGTGTGGCCCGGTTGGACACAGTGTTTGGTTTAGACTTCAGTCCCATTCCTCCGTACGTTCTTCAGGAGGGACCGTGGTGGCATTATCGACAAGTTTCAACATTCCTTAAAGAGGGGAATTTGTGAAGCAACGGAACAATCCTTTTCTGAGCTGACAGGTCCACGTATTGTACTTAAAGCTAAATATGTAAGTTTTCTCAGACAATCTCTCAAAATGTCTAAATGTTCCACCTGTCAGATTCTTACAGAGCATATAGTACCGATGTCTTTAGACGTGCACTCCATGTAGATCTCATGGATCTCTTCATGCCTGAGGTATGCCAGCAGCATTAGACAGTTTATCATGTATTCATCTTATTTCCGAGTATAGACCCAGTTTGTTCCTCTCGTGCAATGTGATTAAATCTCACCGCTACGCATTGAACCATTATGTGCATGTTAAAACAAAGACAGTGAAACTTGGTGTCCAGCAACACAAAGACGCATTGTAAAATAACCTCCAAAGTCAGTGAATATTTGGCTGATGTCGACTCTCAATCAAGTCCTGTTGTTCTGAAGATCTTCATAAAGACAATATCGAGAATGAAAAACTAAGGACCTAAAACCAGAAAGAAAAACATCTTTCTCTTAAGACACCAACATGGGGTTGTGTATTGAAAATGATATGTTTCAGTGGTTACGATTCAATATAATGTGATAAATACTGGATCGAGCTTTTAAAGATCGATCCTCAAGACAAATAAACAAGTAAACTCACGATGCTAAAGTGTATTGATATTTTCTTCACACCCCTGACCCATACAGTGGCTAACCTTTTACTCTACTTTTGAGTTTCCCAATCGGGCCTCTTCAAATTACCCAAACTTGAAACTACACCTCATCTTCTGGTTCTGATGGGGATGTCTGCATCTTGTCATTTCCCAAAGTGCTGGACAATTCTAGACACAATTACAAATGTGACACACCAGAGTGTGAGCGGACCAGAGAGAACTAAATAAATCTATAATTAAATAAAGACGTTTCACTCTATTAGGACAATCAAAGTCAGGTGTCAACGTTAACAGTGTGTTTGGAACAATAGATGTAGCTTTCTTCAGAATGGAACTCTCTTTAGGATGGAACTCTCTTCAGAATGGAACTCTCTTCAGAATGGAACTCTCTTTAGAATGGAACTCTCTTCAGAATGGAACTCTCTTCAGAATGGAACTCTCTTTAGAATGGAACTCTCTTTAGAATGGAACTCTCTTCAGAATGGAACTCTCTTTAGAATGGAACTCTCTTCAGAATGGAACTCTCTTTAGAATGGAACTCTCTTCAGAATGGAACTCTCTTCAGAATGGAACTCTCTTTAGAATGGAACTCTCTTCAGAATGGAACTCTTCAGAATGGAACTCTCTTTAGAATGGAACTCTCTTCAGAATGGAACTCTCTTTAGAATGGAACTCTCTTCAGAATGGAACTCTCTTCAGAATGGAACTCTTCAGAATGGAACTCTCTTTAGAATGGAACTCTCTTTAGAATGGAACTCTCTTCAGAATGGAACTCTCTTTAGAATGGAACTCTCTTTAGAATGGAACTCTCTTCAGAATGGAACTCTCTTTAGAATGGAACTCTCTTTAGAATGGAACTCTCTTCAGAATGGAACTCTCTTCAGAATGGAACTCTCTTTAGAATGGAACTCTCTTCAGAATGGAACTCTCTTCAGAATGGAACTCTCTTCAGAATGGAACTCTCTTCAGAATGGAACTCTCTTTAGAATGGAACGTTCCAGCTCTATAATGGAAGATCATGAATACTACTAGTAACTGGTTAGCTGGTTAGATTAGATTAGATATTCCTCTATTATTATAAGTTGTTTTAGTGTGCAGCTCTGCACCAGCAGATGGTGTAACAATAATTTAGAATGACCTTTGACCTTGACACCAGCAGTCATGGGGTTCTCTGCACACTGTATTTCTATAATAAGCCTTTTCCACACCAGACGTGACCACACAGCTGTAATTAACAGCATTAGTGATGGCTGCGTTGCACGGCTCTCACACTGGACTGTAGCACATGCTAAATCGGTGTATTTTGTGTTAATGTGTTGTATAAGAAAGGCTTTGCACTCGTGGTGCAAGTTTTTGAATGATGCAATGGACCATGTATATAATATTAATGAGGAGACAATAGCGTTGTTGTGTTACCTTTAAATGTTTCAACGCATAACACTGGTTGCAAAGACTACATTGTAAACAAATAATCCTTTGATGCCAAACTGAGACAAATGCTCTTGTTTTCATCTTTATTTAAAGCTCTGTTTTTGATCTGGTAAAAACTCTCAAAACAAGCCACAAAATCAAATTCTGACGTGAAAATCTCTGCAGAGAAAAGGACGGATGAATAAGTTCAGTGTTGAGTCTTGCTATCGATGATGTATGATAGCTGATACCTGTGAATGTAACGGAGTAAAATGCACAATATTACAAAAAAGATGTAGCAGCGGTTCACTCTTAGTGGGCTACTTACAAAATAAATGTTATCTAAACCCATCATAAAGATATATCTAACCTCATTTTAAAGCTCGTTATATAAGTTGAGTTGGCAGATTCCTCTTTGAGTTTAGAAACAACAGTTTGGGCCAGAAAAAAAAAGAAAGGCCCACATCCCGTGTCCGTCCTCTATGGATGGAGTTGCTTTGTTGTCATGGAGACAATACACAACCAATTGTTATCGTAGCGAGTGATCACATGATGCACCATCTCTACGACAACTGGCAACTGCGTCGGCTGAGGAAGGACCCAAGATGTACATTGCAATACAAACTATCACCATTAATGAAAATAACACATCCAAAAACATGCTTTCATTTCATGGAGAAACACAGTGACGGTGTCTCCACAGGTCATCACGTGATAGTGCAACCACGTAGAGTCTAGTCCAGCTCTGCTGTGGATGGAGGTCTCTCCTCAGCTGCTCGATGCCAAATCGTGTGTTTGTGTTTAGTAAATCCTCTGAGGAGCCCGGTGTTCTGTTCACTCGTCGTCGGGTCGCCTCGTTCAGGGACTAATCTCTGTGACTGTGTAATGGTATTCCTCGACCTTTATGCCGGGGTAAATTTGCTTTTCCCATGCTTCTTTTATGACCTCACATAAGAGCTGTTTTGTTGATAGGATTTGGGACTTCACTGGACCCTGAGGGTGGCAACGCTCGAGCACGCTTTACTCCAATTTACTCCTTTTCATTGGGCCGATCTTGTGTCCACTTGGCTTTGCTAAGGTGAATTTGTGTTGTTGTTGTTGGGTGTTTGCTTTTTTTTGGAGCTGCATAAGATACATTTGGCTGAGCTTGTTACTTTTATTTCTTTCTTCTCGTCTCGGTTCTTTCAAGCAGATCCTCCAGTTTGGTTGCAGCACAATACACGTTCCTCATCCTCTTGTCAGTTCTCCATTGCTGTTGCTAATACCTGGACTTGGTGCGTGCTACCTCTGTTTTTTAAAAAGACCCGTAAAATACTCAGTCTACTTGGCAATCTTGATTTATATCCTCATGTTTTCGTTCTCATCTTCCTTGTCTGCCATTATTTTGAGTTTTTAGTCCAGTTATGACGGAATAAACGTTACACGCAGGTTGTATTTGCTTCAAGGAGAGTTTTAAAAGTCTGTATTTAGATCAGACCTGTTGCGTGTCGAGAGCATCATTCTCCAGTCACAAAGCTGAGCTGTCGCAAGACAATCACTGGGACGGAAAGAAGACAAAAGTTATTTGATACAAAAAAATATTTGTTCTTCCTTTGCCTTTCGTGGAACAATTTGATGCTTTTACCAAAAGTAATTTTATTTACACAAAAGAATCAGAGTTGGGAAACTCAGACTTTGGTGGAACTACCATATACTGTCATAATGACCCCAAGTATATAATACTTCCCGATGAGATCTTGTATGTTAATGTTTTTTTCAGGGCTTTTAAAAATATGAATTCATTAATTATAACCAACTTTAGTACTGTATTATTTGCTGTAATATATTACATTCTGAATTAAAGCATCTAACCTGCCCGGCAACAGTTACACAGAAACAAATGTAAAAGAAAGTATCCTTATAAAATATCTGAGCGTATTGTTTAAGACACACCTGGACAGAAAATAGTTCTGCTATTTGTACAAAGTGTCCACTGTGGAAGAAAGACCAGACCTCATGGTTTGCGTCAGTTGGGCCAGAAGTTGACTCAGCCTGCCCCCTAGTGGCCTCCTGGTCTCATTACCAACTAGAAGTGTTTAATGTTGCTTTTGTTCGCTGAACAAATAAACTTTTCTTCCCATAATGTCAAAGAAAAGAGGGATTAAGTGCAGCTGTAATGACTCACATTGGGATTTAATACAATAAATTGATACAAAAGTGATTTATTTCTGCTGTAAAATCGTTATAACTGTGTTTTACATTCTTGTATTAAGTGAAATAATGTTGGGACCAAACAGAGCACTTAAAAAGCAGCACATTCATTGCACAATAGCTTGGTGTGTGTGTGTCTACTATAGAAATAGATAATCTCCTCTAATAGTGTTTGAGCAGCCATGTTGGTGCGGGGTTTCCCAGCAGGACGAAGTAGTTCCACCACCAGGGCTTCTCTGCCCTCTCCTCTGGGTCGAGGCTCAAATCCGTCATCCTCGTGTAGTGCTCGTAATGGTTGTACGGGTCAAAGCGCTGGTAGGTGCCCGTTGACAGCACGGTGTCGTCCACCTGTTGCGTGTCGAGAGCATCAATCTCCAACACGAAGTCCACCCGGCCCGCCGTGAGCATGTGACGAGGCAGATGGACCTTCTTCACCCTTCTGGAGAAGCCCGCGGCCGAGGCGGTCACGATGTGAACGCCGGGGGAGAGGAGGCGCCAGTACTCTCCGTATTCAGCTGGTTCAAATAGGACGGACGGGAGAAATATTTACAACTTTGCAAGTGCCCCAATTTGTACCATTCTGTTATCTCTAAAAGCCCCATAACCTTTTGGGAAGTGTGATCCTAAATGGCTAGAGGGCTCCTTAATGGAACACATTGAGTCAAAAAACGATGCACAAGAAAGCGATGTCATAGTTTTGGCTAATTCATCGTGTTAGCAGCTGATGTTGTGATTACCTGTGGTGATGTCATGCCGTATTCCTCGGACTGATATTCGTGCACCGTTGACGGCGTTCCCCTCCTCATCTGTAACGATCCCTTTGATACCTCCGTGGGCCTGAGGAGCAACACAGGACAGATAGGAGATGCCCACCCGCTCATATTCCATCACCTTGGACTTCTTACTCTCATCCTGTGCATGTTTTGTTCTCTTTCTATTTTTTTGTTTGGCATGTTAGTCTCATCATTGTTCTTACCGCTTCCATGAATGCGATTAAAGCCTCGTGGTTTGCTTCCCAGTCGGTAAACAATTCCTCTTCGGCGGGGAATTTATTACAACCCAGCTCCACGGTCACCTCAAAACAGTTGGTGTGAAGGTAGTTGAAGTCTTGCATGCCTGATAGGGGGACGAAAACAAAACGGCTTGACGTAGAAATCTATGAGAAAGCGTCCTGATGGTTCACCCTCCTCACTGCTTCCCTGATGCCCTATCAGGACTGGTCTTACAGCGACACCTAGTGGCTTCCTCTCACATCTCATTTATTGCTACACTCAATGTTCTTGTTCAATTGTTCAACCCACCGCCTGTAATGCTGGACCACTGCGCTCCGTTAACAGTTCCTTTCTGGCTGCTCGTACGAGACGGTCCACATCGGGCATTTTCATTGGACATTGTCTGATGGGCGTTTGCATATGTTCCTGCAAGGAGCTTGAATACCTGAGAAATAAAGAGCCTGAGGGTAATTTCTCTTCTTAAAGTGCATAATAGACGATATCTTTTTTTTAAAAATATATATATAGGTCCAAGATTAAGGACGCAGGAAAAATAAAGAAGTTTTATTTGGACGGATGTCAAAGAGTCATGTTTATCTGCATCAGCTCTTATTCAGCCATCCATTCTCATCCGCTTAACGTGGGGTCGGGTCGCAGACCCAGCAGGCCGACCAAGACTTCCCTCTCAACAATTTCCAGCTCACTCTGGGGGATCGTGGACGTGCCTGGTAAACCTCTTACGGGAGGCGTCTGAATTCGATGCCCGAACCACCTCAGCTGACTCCATTCGACTCGAAGGAGCTATTATTAATTTTAAGATTATTACAGTGAAGTGATGTCGTGTTTTCCTTTCCTCTCTTTTTGTGGACTCGATGCCGATGTGTTTGACGGAGCTCCGCTCACCGCGTCGTCCGGAGTCGGGGAGAACATGTTGCGCTCCAGCGGGTGTTTGGACAGGTCGTAGGGGTAGGACACCACCAGGTCGCCCGCATGGAAGTTAGCAGAGAGCACGAACGGGATGGAGCGGATCCATTTCATGACGGCGTAAGTCTCCGGTGCGACCTGGAATGCAGCGTTCAGACTTATTTGGATCAAGACATGAAACCGATCGGTTCATTGGATTTGAAGTGGTACAGGAACGTCACCCACGGACAATAAAACATCCGTCACTGACTTCACGACCTCTGTGGATAAGGGCTCACACTGTACCTTACCAAACCAGTAATAGTCTGGGATTGGGATGTGGTCGGTGCGATGGCGGCTCCGTCTCCGTCGGCTGTAGGCGACCGACGTCAAATCGGGGAAGTTTCGGTTCAGGTCGATGTTCTGAGCGTTGTTTCGACCGACGTTCCCAGAATTGTATCTGGGACCCTGAGGAAGTCACACGTCGGTGTTTCCCAATCAGCCAATGACGATTATTATTATTCATTTCAGTATTTATGATTTAAGTGACGTTGAATTTTAACAGTATGATGCATAAAGTAATCGAAGGGAATTTAAGATTTGAAAATGCCTGACTGATGGTGTATTTATGTACAACCCTTCAGTCGACATGGCATTTATACATCTGGATGAGAAACAGTTCCATAAACTGCTGGGTAAATTACTTTAATACTTGTGAATGATAAATATATGCCTTCTGGATAGTTTGGGGTTGTTACATGGATGTTGTTGCTCTATAATGAGCTCAGGTATATTCTGCAATGCGTTTATCCAGAAACAAACTGCGTGGCGATATTCATATGCGACGGTGGAGAACCAACCTCCTCCTCCTCCTCATCATCACCGTAGTTATTGTCCTGGAGTCCAGAAACCGCCAACTCGTACCCGTCGGGGTTCATGGAGGGCAGGAGATGGATGCCGGTGGTGTTGACGAGGGTCTGGATGCGCTGGTTCCCCAGCTGATACTCGGAGCACAGGTACTGAGCCAAGTAGACCAGCAGCTGGCGGCCCAGGACTTCATTTCCGTGGATGTTGCCGACGTATTTCATCTGCGGCTCGACTACAGAGGACCGCATTTACAGTCACTGGTCTCACTTCCTCGATGATGAGAAAGAATGCAGTTCATCTCCACACACACACAATACAAGCTTTACTCACGCGTCTCACGTTGGCCGGGGTTGTCTGAGAACTCGATGACGAGCAGCTCCCTGCCCTCCGTGCTGCGGCCGATGCTGTAGGTTCTGGCGATGTCGGAGCACTGTTCCTCGGTTCTCCTCAGGATGCTGTTCATCTGAGCGTCGGTGTGGTAGGTGAACTGCATCGCCGTGGCGGGCTCCTCGGGGGGGAGAGACTCCATGCTGTCGACAGCCTCTCCATCCTGCTCCGCTGGAAAGGAGAAAAAAAACACCAACGACCTTTTAGGTATTACAGTGACTCGACATGTTTTAGATCCATCAAACAAAGCCGCCGTCTACATTCTTGCGAGGCTGCCAGGCTATAAATAGATTGTTTCAAGAGTCTGGTATGTACTGCAGAGGCCAAAGAGCGTAATTGGGAGATATACAGTACGGCTGGCACATGGATCCGGTAAAATGGCTGATGTCGGCCCTTATTTATGTATTCACACCAACAATAGCTCCACGGCCACATGGACCACATTAGGCCTTCGTGCTCGGAGACTACCACGGATTTAATTGCACCGTGTAAAACTGTTATTTTAAGTATGTCATTCTGGGTTCAATCTTCTTCCTTTTTAAACTAATGCATGCAAGTTTAACGGACCCGTTGACCTTTAATACAAGTTCATTTGTAGGCAGCAGCCATACCCTTCTCCATTTCCATCTCTTTTTTTGGATTTGATTTGAGTGAGCACGCGGCGTAGACATTGTAGAGGATCGCTGTGGGAGGAGGTCACATGATACCAAAACAGAAACAAGGACGTCAGATTGAAATGAATGGGAATATGGGAGTAATTATCCGACCTGCTGCCAGACATCTGAACTAAATTCAACATTGCTGGAAAACTTTTGCCGTTCAATAAGAGGTGAGACACTTCATTTATTTGGAAGTAAGACTCGCGCAGCCACGTACACGTTGTACTGGACACAAATGCCCAAACCAGTTCCTTCTGTCCTGCTTCAGTTCCTGCTGTCCACGCTCTCACGTGGCTCACACATGAGTACTGTCAGACAGCATTTGCATTTATGTGGCGATTTACAGAGCCGTTTGCACGGCTAGACTGCTAATAAAAACAATGACGATAGCGAAGGTTTATGTGGGGAAATAAGGCGTTCAAGTTGGACTGTATTTTGATCCACATGAGCACGGGTGTCAACCAGATGGAGCTCTATTGAAACTCAATAGGACTTCACCTTCTTGAGTTCCTCTTGCAAAAAGGGTCATAAAAAAAGAAATATTTATTTTTAATAAGAATATACAGTACCGTTCAAACGCTTGGGGTCACTTAGAAATGTTTTTTTCAATGAAGATAAATTAAATTAATCATAAATACTCTCTCTACATTGTTAATGTGGTAAATGAGTATTCTCTGGTTTTTAATGAAGTCTCTACAGAGGCCCATCTCCAGTGTTCTAGTGGTATATTGTGTTAACGCCTTAGAAGACTAGCGGAGGGGGAGAAAACCCTTGAAGACCCTTTTTATGTGAGCGCAGCTGAAAACAGTTATGCTGGTGAGAGAAGCTATAAAACTGTACCGGTACTTCCTTTGAACAAAATAAATATTTCAAAGTCTCTTGTCAATGTCTTGACTATATGTTCTATTCATTTTGCAATTCATTAGATAAATAAAAGTGAGTTTTCATGGAAAACATAACATTTTCAGGGTGACCCCAAACTTTTGAACAATAGTGTATTAAGTCATAAAAGAAACCGAAAAAGCTCACTAAGGTCACACTACCGACGCGCTGCGATTCCTTCTCACCTCTGAGGCCCTCCAGCGGGTCGTAACATCCCTCTTGATCCCCGACAAAGAAGCGGTCGCAGTCCAGGAAGTAGGGCCACGCCATCTCTATGCCCTCGAAAGCGTGACTACACCTTTTACGCACCGCCTCGCAGGTGGTGCGGCAGGGCTTCAGCACCTTCTCCTGCTCGCAGCGCGGGGCCAGCACGGAGCAGCCCAGCATGCGGATCTCCGGGTTGCACTGTCCCCCGAGCAGAGAGTGCACCACGCTCATGAGGAGGTACTCGGCGCCGGCCTCGGCGTCTTTGCGGGTCTTGTGGCCGAGGATGTTGGGGAACATGGTCTGAGTGTAGGCCATGTCGTCGCAGTAGGACAGAGACACATCCGTGCATTTTGCTGAGGTGGAAAGACAAAAAAAACTACTTAAAAGTAAATGATGAGCAATCTCACTTCCTCAGTCTTATTAGAGCTAGGGTCCGGATATATGGATCTCACACTTAATAATGAGTCTCGCCGCGCTGTCTTCAATCATACACCTCACAAATGTTTCTATTATCTCTGGAAATTAGTATATGAATATTTCAAACCGTCATTGATCATCTAAAAATACATGGCTTTCGGACCAGATTCCATTAAGACTACGCCCAGTGAGACTTATGATCTCATCCGCTTTTCTTTTTTCGTTTTTAAACCATGACTCACAGCGATGCAACTGGACACATAACAAGCCCAAGGGTACTTACGTTTTTTTTCCACTTTTGTCTTGCACTGTCCTGCAAAGACACATCGGCATGTCGTAATGAGTTTGACACTGTGGCAGACACTAGATGGCAGAGTAGTCTAATACTCTGCTTGATCTCTCTCTGGTGCCTCAGCAGCTTTAGAACATGCATGTCGGTCTAAACGTATCATTAAGTCACCAAAGTTCAACATATTTGATAAGATTGTACATATTAAATCATAAAAAGTTGAAAAGCATCATCTGGAATATTAGTACCACGAAAAGTTGAAGCCAAAGTCTAATCACTGTCGTTGTGTGCCTTTAAAAGTTACTTTTAAAAGTGTTTTGTTGTTGTTGTTTTGACAAGTTTTACAGCATCAAAGTCCGCTTCTGAATTTAGAGAACTCCAACGTGCACAGGCCAGGACATGTGTCAAATGCCTGCAGCAGGTCCCGGATGCAAGTGACGCGTCAGTAATAAAAGTATATCGTGTCGCGTAAAGCTGCAGGAACTTTACCTCGAAAGCTCGGGTCACAACGTCGAGGATCACACGACACGAGAACCAGCAGCTGCAGCAGGATCAGCAGCATGGTGCTCCTCTTCCGGGATTTATTTGATTCCGTTTCGATGTGGCACCTCACAAACACACACACGCACACGCGCGCGCGCGCGCGCAGCAGCAGCCAGAGGGTGTGCGCGTCGATTCCCCCGAACTGCGTTGCACGTATTGAGGACAACTATCAAGTTACAGAGGAAGCGCCTCCGAGGTGAAATAACCACATTTGCATGACAATTGAGGACGTAACGTCATATTTTGACACATATGGCGCACATATATATATATATTTTGTTTAATTGTTTTTCTCTTTAGTTGGAGTTTTGTTCTCTGTAATAACAATATTGAAAGAATAAATGTCCCCTTTGATGATCTATGTGCATTTAATATTCTCACCTGGTTTAATTGGAGCTGTCCTTCCCTAGAGAGACTGTATAATCCACAGTTGCCTTCTTCAGTCACATGACCAATAATGGACACCAGGGTCACTACCCATGCACATAATGATTTAATTAATATTAGCACTTTTGTTGTGCCCACACCATGTCTTTATTCAGAAATTGATATGTGTAATTAGTGTTAAATAAGAAAATATCAACTCTGTTCTGACTTTAAGAAATGATGATACATTTTGCAGCTGAGATAGTTTTTAACCGCCTTTTGATAATTTGATGTTGTGTGTAAATTATATACAACTTTCCCTTTCTCTCTCTTTTTTGTGCTTTGATTGATTGTTTCTGTCCTATAGGCAAACATGCGTATCAATCAGCCATGACAGCAGACGTCTGTGGGATATTGCTGTGAATCCTAATCACAGGAAGACCTCGTGCACAATCTGGGCCACGCTTTGGAATGACGTGTTGTTCTGTGCTCTCAGATACATCCGAGTGCACAGTTTTAGGCTAACACTAATGACCACTGTGACACCTTTCTGATTGGACTATTTTTTATGATTAAATCTGGATTATTTTGGGTCAAACGATATCTCTAAACTCCAGCCAGAAAATCAAAGTCAAAGCAAAAGGGAGGCAGCGTTGTTGAGCTGGTGGGAGATGCAGCCATCAACAACCCTAAATATCTCCTTTCAGGAACAAAGATTATATCGAGATAGTCATCAGACCGAACTACATCTCTGATTGTCAAGAGAATTCATACATCGTCTCCAACACTCAGCCGAGGTGATTGCCACCTGACCTGATTCCTACCAATTGAACTCCATCATCAAGTGAACAACTCTACATCCTAAATTGATGTTCTGGAAGCACACAAGGAGCATTTTGTCATGCTACCTAACTACAGCGTCTTCTCTCCTTCAAGGTGATCTGATCTGAATTAGCATAATAGGACACATTGATTATTCATCCTGCAGGCGGGCGGGCGGCCCGGGCTCAGGACCAATGGCAGGACCCCTGGGTTCAAGACTGGATTGAGGAGCGTGATAGCAAGCTGAGTCCTCTGGCTCTAAAGAGTGGAGTGAGTTGAGGGTGGTAGACATACTGTATCCAAGAAAGAAATAGGAATTATGACCGATATACATATTGTACTGTGCAGATTATCGCACACACACATATTTACAGTTTCAAATGGGTTTAACACTCAGTTGTTGTCCTTTAAAACTGAGCTATTTCCTCCTTTAGCAGTTTCCGGTGATCAGGGTTCATCATATAACGTGTTAATATTGCCAAAAACCGGCTTCAGTGCCACTGTGAGCTGCTTTTAGCATGAACCCTTTGGCATCAGAGGTGCTGGTGATTCCTTCACGTCGTGCTGCAAATAATTACTGTTGGTCTGTTTCCATGCATAAAATTATGTCCGAGGCAGAATAAATGAGAATCACTAATTGGCAAAAAAGGATCTTTGACCCGTCTCTTTAATTACACTTGGCAATAATGCGACTGCAACAGAAACATTTACACCGTATCATCTTTGATGTAATTAGAGCTACGAGGCAGATGCAAACAAAACAATGTGACGACGGTCAACAAGGTATGCTTCCTTCCAGATATAACTGAATCCATCAATTTAAAAGAGTGAATAAAAGATCATAATTTTCATCTCGAGTGGAAAAAAAACCTAATATTGTTTATTTAGTGTCCAAGATCTTTAACTGCTTAAATTTAATTTACAAACTTACAAATTTGAATCAAAGCGCTTTATCTCGATTCAATGACTTTACTGTGGAAACATTCATATTTTGAATAGCTTTAGAATTGACAGCTTTTAGTGCACTTACAGCTAATGACACTGCCCAAGAAGAGCAGGAGGCTTACAGGGGGAGACATAAGCATGTGCATGAAATACAACGAAAAGAAACAGAATAATAAAGCAGCTATTCTGGTTAAAGTATATTGAGAAACTTAAATATTCAAATCTGGCACGTACACAAAAAGGTGTGTTTAAAGCACTTTGAAAGCATCCTACACAACATAGCTTCCCTTTTAGCTATAGACACACAGTTGTTTCTTTACAATGCAAAATATCTAATAACATATTGTAAATATCCATAGAAACATTTTCTCCAGTCAACTGGCAAAACTAAGCAGTCGTACAAATACTTTTCAGTCAAACGTGGGCTATCTCTACGACATTCAGCTTCAAACGCACGCTTAAAAGGAGAAGTCAGTGATATTCTATGTTTGTCTTACTTTGAAGAAATCAATCAATAATCAATAGATCCTACTAATAAATGTGTAGCCAAAGGGGAACTTGGAGTTTGGTGAAACGGCCTCTCTCCAGTACTCCTCTTCCTCACGAGGAGCAGTCCTTATTGGTAAAGACCCATCACACTGTTGCCCTGCAGGGTTACATTTTCCTTCTTCATCATAACCCAAACATACATACCCCTCATGCTACTTTACATAGTCACCATGTGCGCCATGTGCATTAATCCGCATATGAAAATAGTCCCTTTGAGTTATGTTTGATAAAACCTACCGCTGCAGAAAAAAAGTATGAAACCTGGTTTAATAAATGGAAATAAACATCCACGACCCGTTTTATAAGATGAAGATTCAGAAGCAAACCAAAGGGTATAAGTGCAGTTCTTTCATTAACCCGTTTGTTCCATACACAGAACATAGAATATCACCAGCCTCTCCATTTGATACCACGTGTCAATGTTACTTGCCTTTGGCTCCTGTAACTATAGCAGCTCTGAGAGAATTAGACAAAGTGCATCAATATTCAGTGATGTGACCCTGCCGAGTAGTCTAACATGGTCCATACAGAACATGGCGATGATATGCAGCAGTCGAGTCTCCTGCACGCCCGCAGCAAGAGTACGTAATCCAGGAGCCACATGGCCGCTCCTTCTTTTCACATCTCCGGCCCCGGCACCTGTCGGCCGTCAGCTCCTCCCCGCGTCGCGTGGGAGAAGGTCACCACGTGTGGATTTGCGGAACTCATTACAAAGTGGTCGCTTGTGTGTACAAGAAGGCCACTTTATGCATGCGGCTCAAAGGGGAAGAAGACGCCCGTCTCCAGCTGTGTGGATCCAATCTGAACCCCATGACTGACCGGATGAAATTGATTTGTCTGATCTGTGTGCGCACCTGTGTCGTTTTGTGTGTGTGGGGGGGGGAAGGGGGGGGGGGTCGCCGATGAATCACAGATCAGTCTGAGGTCGACGTCTCCACACCGTCCCCATCGCTCCATATCTGCGCTTTTCCTTCACCGCTTCAATCCTCCCCCTCGTTACTGTCTTCTCATTCTTCCCCCCGCCCACTACCCCCCCCCCTCCTCCTCTCCCCCTCCCACAACCTGTCCCCCTATATCTCTCTGCTCTCTTTTCTCCCCCTGTCTAACAATATTCCGTCCTCTCTCCGTCTCCCTCCTCATCCTTTTCTTTCTTCCTTCCCGCCCCGCCTTCTTCCGAGAGACAACCTTTTTTATTTGTGGGCCTCTGGTGCGTATCTGTCGGTTCCGCCGCGTCTCTCCATTAGCTGATCCTCTGGAGACAGTAGTCGTTCTCCGTGTCCAAAGAGCTGTTGTGGCCGGACGAGGGGTACAGGTCGCGGCGCAGCAGCCTGTTGACGGCGGTGACCAGGACTTTCTTGTACTGCTGACGTAGGAGGGAGTAGGCAAAGGGGTCGGAGGCAGCCTTGCTGTACGTCAGACACTTACTGATGATTCCCCAGTGGCGGTTGATGTCCACGAAGGGAATGAGCTCGGCCAACCTGAATGGGCCGCAGCAGAAACATAAGTATATAGGCAAAGTACATATTTAAGTAAGAGCTCTTCTTTTTTAAATATTCAAAGTGAATTGAGACATTTTTAACACAGGGACTGGATGGTCAGGGAAGGCAGGTTATAGCCGGAAGTTCTTTAAGAGCAGGAGATGGTCTTCACATTTTAATCCATCAATTTCAGCTTTCTTTTTAGTTTTTATAAATTGTGTGGACGTTTCAAAAGGTCTCCTTATAAAGCAAAGAGATACAGTGAAATACAACACACACTGTAACAAGTAGGCATCAGAAAACAGCTTAAACCGCCAATATCAAAGGAGAAACACTCATTTGCACAAGAAGGTGCAGGCAAGCTTTATCCTTCCAAAGACCATCATTATAAGGTAAAACATATAATAATATGTAGGTTTTTTTCATTTATTTTCCTTGTTTGATTTATGTTTTAGGTATTTCAAGTGAAACAATAATGCGGACAGCTTTGGCTTTTTAGAAATGTAACCTTAAGCCTCAGCGCCCTGTCCAGTACTTTATGATCTGCTAATTGATGTTACGGGATAAAAATGTGTGAAAGCAAAAGGTTACCGGGAGCGAAGAATGTCATGCTTTGCCCGTAACTCATGTTCATGAATGCTATAAAAGCAGAAGCATGATTATGAATCAGCATCATTAGATGTGGCTCGGGATGCTTCCAGTGGCTCTGGGGTCAGAGGTCACTCCGTCTCTCCTTCCCTGTTAATGTATTCTCCCTGTTCCCACCCGGATGTCAAATTGATGGATCATCAGCAGCACATCTGGCTGACAAACCCTGAATCATTTCCTTATTTCTCTGGGAGCCACTAAGTTCTTGTCTGCTCGGTATTTATTGTCCTGCATTGTGTGTTTTTCAGTATATAATCCGGATGATGCGACTAATGAGCCCTCTGTGGTCCGGGGAGACTCTGTGGCTTCAGGTGTTGAATTGTGTCTAATCTAATCTGATCTAATGCAGCGACGGATCTGTATCTTCTGTCGACATCAACAACTCTAATGAGTGTGGATGAAGGGATGCTGTTTATGAATCACACCTATTGTTAAACTATAAGGCCATTTATTTAATTTGTTGAAGTTGTCGTACAGGAGTGTTGCAGAGAATTAGATGAGTTATGGGTAACTGCACTGTAAGACTTTGCTGTAAATTTGCAGTGGAATTCTATAACTAACTGTATATATATCTGATACTGTCAAAGCAATGCATTTTGGGAGTTATAACGCTTGCGTCCATGATCCTAATGGTCAAGTGTCTCTTTTCACAGTAATTTACTGTGTACCAATGAGAATCTTGGATATCAATCCGACTTACCTTGTAATTACATAAGGAGCAAAGCAGATGATGAAGGAACCGATGAAGATGCTGATCTTCTTTATGGCTCTCTGCTTTCTCCTCTTTTGCTCCGCCAAACATCTTTGTTTGACGCTGAAGACAGCAAAAGACTTTTAGACTGTGACATATATATATATATATATATATATATATATATATATATATATATATATATATATATATATATAAACATGCGTTTATGAATTCATGAGCAAAGCATTTTTTGGGGGGTGAACTATACCTCGGGTGAATGTCGACCAGCAGGAAAAGAGTCTGTATGGTGATAACGTCAATCCTCTTGCAGTGAAACCGAGCGACTTTCAACACCTTCAAGTAGGTGAAGCACAAGATGAGCAGCGACAGGATGAAACTGGTGGCGTGGAACACCACCGTGAACACCGCGAACTTGATCCGGTCGCCGCCTTCTTGCGCGCGCGGCTGCAAGGTGCAGGACGCGTACGCGTGGTTGTAGTTGACCCAGGAGAAGAGCAGCGCGGTCAGGGAGAAGGTGAACGAGTGCAGCCACGAGTAGCACACCATGATCAGCGCGTCCTTGTAGCGCATCTTGGTGGAGTAACTGAGCGGGAACACCACCGCTATCCACCGGTCGATGCTGAGAGCCGCCATGCTCAGCATGGTGTTGGCGGTCAGGAAAGTCTCCAGAAAGCTCACCGTGTGGCACACGCAGTCCCCGAACGGCTGCTGGTCCCTGATAATCCCCACCAGCGTGGCCGGCATGTTGAGAACAGTGATGAGGATGTTGCAGAAGGACAAGTTCATGGTGAACACGCCGGGCACCTGTCGGCGTATCTCGGTGCTGTGGATGAAACATAGCAGCACCAACAAGTTGGACAACAGCGAGACGACCGCGACCGCGATGATGAACAAAGCCAAAAGGGTTTCAGCAAAGTCCATGTCTCACTCCGGGAAGTCCGCTCTCGGGTTACGCGCGCCGGTTGTTGGTAGCAGTGCGCATTTCAGATCAACCGCATGGTCACCCGTCGCTCATCTCTCCACAACTCTCTTTTCCCCCCTTTCCAATTAAATCCGCGTGCGTCCCCTCCAACTTCCACGAGCGCTGTCCAGCGTGCTGAAGCGAGCAGCCGCCACCATCTCTCTCTCTCTCTCTCTCTCCCTCTCTCTCTCTTTCTCTCCTCCTCGAACGCGTCGATTATTTCTTCCCATTAACGTCCGACAGGTGCATGGAGAGCTTGGCGAAGTGATGCAGGGCGCGAGGCAGATCTGGTAGGGGGACTGAGGAGGACCGGCATGCCTCACGGAAATGACTGATGGTGTTTTACTTATCACGTGGAGAGTCGGCAATCACACCCAGAGACGTGGGAACGACTCGCCCTCGTCACAAGACAGACACACTCACACCGTCTGTCCGACATATTGGAGCGCTGCTGTGCGCGGGTTTGATGTCCCCTCCGCCCGGTGTCTGATTTCTTTGCACAAATACAAGTCAATCACACCGCGTAAAGAAAGTTTTTCAGATGCGAGTTTCTTGAGTCGTCCGCATTGTCATCACGTGGGTCTGGAAGCAAAAGGGCGCGCAGAAAATCTAGCAGCGGGAAATTTGGAGACGCATCTGCCTCCAGCAACCAAATGGCACCGCAGGTGCACGCGAGCGCGGGAGAGGCAGATGTATACCTTTTCCTAAAATTAATTATTTAATGGCGCCGTGGCTATTGGTTCGCTGTGCACGATACCCAAAGAATTATGTCTGTCGTGCAGAAATATACAAGAGATCACAGTTGGGTTTTTGTCGTTATGACTCAAGTTGAATAACAATGCAGAATTATAGTTAGGAGGAAACCTAGATTATATCATTACATGACATGACATGTCATTTAGCAGACACTTTTATCCAGAGCGACTTACAATAAGTGCATTCAACCATTAGTACAAACTATTATTGGGCACTGAACAGTGCCACTGCTGACCAAAACCCCCTTAATCAAGCAACTGATCAACCAATAGCACAGAAGAAATACAAATTTTAAAAAATAACAAACGAAATGATGACATCTTCAATCTCCTTTCCCATCCATGGCATATTTTGCATGTCATGGCATATTTTGTTTGTTCGTTAGGTGTTCATGAGAAGTCATGAAGTCCTTCACATCCACTATTCCATCTTCTGAAATGTTATGTATCGACACTTGAAGCATATTTTATTTTTAAATCCTGTGGAGATATCCAACAATAGACATGTGTGTCATTTATTGGCATCACATATTTAAATAATTAGTTTGAATAGATATTAAATAAGTTTGCAAACACTATTTGTATTCTTGATTCATCAGACATTCTTTTGTGCTCGGATCCTGTCGTTTGTTTTCGATGAAAAGGAAGTGAGGTGCGCGTCCCAGAATCAGCACCTTATGTTTCTCTTGTTTTTATAAAAACAGCAGGAAACAGAAAGAATCAAAAAAGTCTCTGTCTGTGTGAGTTCAACACTGAGCATTAAAATAAAAATTGGATGAACATGCATCAGCGGCCGGTAACAGAAGTGCATTTCCGAAATATTAGTGCGCCCACCTTCCTGAGTCACGGAGAAGCCTGCAGGACAGTGACTCACGGGGGTCAGACGCCGCCTGCAGGGGTTTCACATCTTTTCCCGTTTTCATTTGCTTCCTACACCCACTTGTTATGAGGCCTGCATCCTTGTGCCTGAATCCCCCCCTCTCCCCCCTCCAATTAAGTGCATTGTTTTACAGTATCAGAGAATTCACTTTACTCAAAGCCTGTCGTGTGTGTGTCAGAAAGTCCGAGACAAAGCAGCGGTGATGTCAGTTCCCTACAAACGAGTGATCAAATGCCAGGGCCAAAGCTACAGCTGGGCTCCCAGGGGGAATGTGCAAAGCTATAGGCATGATTGGGTGTCACCTCCAATATAACTCACAGCGCCGGTGTAGCCTATTACTAAACCAAAGTATCAGAGTGAAGCGCCGAGCGCGGCTTCAGAACTGCAAATGAGATTGCTTTTAGAGGATGCTTTTATGTGTGTTGAGCAATCAGCCGCTGCCGCTTTAGGTTTCCTCTAAAAGACCTCAAGGACCTGTTGCAATTTAACAAATGATTTCAAACACCAAACACAACTGTGGCTCCCGCAGTCACACAGACTCGAGCTCCACGCGGCGTGTCTTCTACATCCAACACGAAACGAAATCTAGGGAAGGACGCTGACCTCCAGTTCTGAAGTTTGGCCAAAATGAACCAAATTGCAAGTTATCACGAGTCCGGAAAAAAGAAGGAAGTCAATTTTCTGGAAATAAGACGAGCTGGACATGTAAAGTTAAGATTCAATTATGAGCCACCGCCCTAATATGTGACCATAAAATGCCCCACTTCACATTAGGGCTGCAATTCATGATTATTCCTGCGACAGCAACGCTCGTGTTGTGTTCACCTGCTGAGTCTTTGTGCGTGTCATCGCGGCACAACGTGGCCCCGGAGACACTCCCATATCCTGCTTTGAGAACTTTGCCAGGTGCTTGTATTCTTATCAACAACCGTTCCAGATGCAATCACGGTGTTTCTTTCAGGTGTGTGGTGGAGATCAAAATGGAGGCAGGTTTCGATGATGGGTGAGCAGGGCCGCTGGGAGGGATTGGGGGAAGGGGCCCTGCCCACTTTACACGACGACACTAGCTGACATGCTCACAGTAGGGTGCTGAAGTTTAGCAAATATAGAGTTTATAATGTCTTAAACAAACCAAGGGAAACATCTCAGATGGGAGGATTTGCTGCTTTTGTTTGCTTTTAGACTGGAAGACGTCTCGTTGTTCTCGCTGGAGTTGTGATCGACCTTTTTTGCAGACTCGACAAGTTGTTGGTGAATAGTGAAAATGATCAACAAAATAATAACTAATGAGAATAGTCTTTGCTCGCCGAGAAGAGAAAACAGTGCACGGACAGAGCAACCCAATACGTGTTGTGTTTGGCAGCGAGAGCGAGAGCAGCGCACACTGAGAGCAAAATTGACGTCGGCGGTCACCTGGCGACCTCTGCCTTATAACAAAGATTACTCTGAAAGCTTCAGACTCTCCATCAGAACCAATCATCTGACCTTCAGGCTACAACAACAGCCCGGCGTCCCCTTCAGGCAGCGAGAGAAGTGCCTCAGGTGCTCAGGACAAAAGTGTGGCCTCTGCACGGTCCTGCAATCCCCCCGTGTGCACTCTGTGGTACCTGGGATGGCACTCGGAGCTTTTACCTGCACTGCACCTCAGAAGGGTGGATGGGGGGGGGGGGGGGTAAGTGCAAAGGTAAGTTGGACAATGGTACGTCTCAGAGTCAGCGGACAGGTTGACACGATGCAGGTCAAGCGATGCTCAGGTCCTCACAGCGCGTATCATGAGCTACTCAGACACTCTTACTTTGCTTCTTATGAATTGTGGAGCCCATTTGTTAATAATTGTGTAGTTTCTGTCTCCGTCATTTTCCAAAACACGCTGTAAATTTGAGATTGGTTGACCGTCTTAAAGTGAATAAAATAATCAATTAGTCAACATATATTCACCTTTACTTAGCTTGACCTACTCCTGTATGTGTAAGTTTATTGATGGGTGGATGTAACACTGAGCAATAAGATCATAGTATTAAAGTTTAAAAAAATAAAATATGATCCACGAAGCAATTGTGGACATTGTAAAATAAAGACAAAAAAAATTTAAAATGTTATCTGCAATAACAGAGTAGCAGCATTCACAAAAGAACAAACGTATTGATAGATGTGGTCAATTCATGGGATTGGTGTACAATATATATAAATATAGCACCAGTGTACGTTTAGAACAGTTTGTACTAGATTACAATGTTTTTTAACATAACTTTTCCATGACTGATGGATTATTTTAAACAAATTTCAGTTCCCTGTAAGTAGATTTTCAAATATCGTGACGTTTTCTTTTCCAAATAGATTTTACTCATGATATTAAAGATACCGATACAGTGGGTCTGTCGAGATTCTCACGTAAATATAATTTGCTCTCTACTTTTGCGGACCCAATTATTCGAGACTGTTCATATTGACCGTAGGTCTAATGAGTCGGTATAAGGATGGAGATACAGTGAGGATTAGAAACCAGGTCAGAAATCATTAACCTCCGAAATTTGCTGCGCTTGTACTCATACTCAAAGGATCCATCAAATACGGATCGATATTTGACCTGAAGGTTAGCGGTAACCAGTCCATCGTATAGATGAGCTCACCTGAAGTAACCACAGCTTCCGACTTACACATCAAGAGGACACAAAACAGACATTTACTGCCGCATATTTCCGTTTTCTTGTTTTTATTGAAGATGTGCACGTCCCCAGTAACCAATGAGGAGACAGAGACGAGGGCCTGTCGTGAAGGACAGCTCAGGATTCTGTTTCCTGGGTGAGTGGCGTGACAGATGGGCCTCCTCCACACGCCGGGGTCTGACAACATGCCTGAAGCACCACACAGAAACACGACTGAACTCACACATCTGTGTGCGTGTGTGTGTGTGTGTGTGTGTGTGTGTGTGTGTGTTGCACAGTAAGAAAACATTACATTAAAACCTGTGGATCTCATCTCTTATGTCGGGTGAATTGTGTTGTTTTCTTCTTCTATTTAAAAAAAAAATCATTATGTATCTTGTTATTATTATTGAGTGGATACATTTGCTTGTATGTCACATTTTTTATTCACACGCACCGTTTTAACGCCACCAAAAATATCATGGATCATGTGGATAAGGAACCGTTCTTATTGACACGTTGATGAATTACTACATTTTAAAAACAATCCAACACACCTTTATTTATTAATATTTTAGAATCAATGTGTGCTATACAAGGTCTATTCATATAAAACAATGATCACTTTCATAGCATACATTAGTGCCTTCTGGTGACTTATGCTTACTATGTATTATTTTATTTATTTGTTTATTTGTCAGGGACAATACAATAAAACATTGTAACAATAGCATGATATAGATATTAGTGTATGTGCATCATTGTGTTGGTGTACGTGTCTGTGTGCATGCGTACGTGTATCCTTTGTGAGTGTTTGTGTGTTTATCTAATCTATGTGCATCTGTTCCTCGTGCGTGTGTGTGTGTGTGTGTGTGTGTGTGTGTGTGTGTGTGTGTGTGTGTGTGTGTGTGTGTGTGTGTGTGTGTGTGTGTGTGTGTGTGTGTGTGTGTGTGTGTGTGTGCGTGTGTGTGTGTGCAGGATCAGATGTAATGCATTCGAGTCCCATTCACGCCGATTGTATTTATAACTCAACTATTCCATCGGCACTCAAATAAAAAAATGTGTTCCGCTATACACTGATCAACTTAACATGGAAAGGTTAAGATTCATTAAGTGTTAATGCATTTTAGTTTATTGAGGCATATTTAGTCCCATTGTATTTACAACTTGTGTGACAGTTATAAAACAAATTGATGAACTGTGAGGTCATTATGAGGACATAAAACCTTTTTATGAGTTATACATTAAAATGCATCAAATCCTCCATTAAATAATTGCATCTATAACTAAACTAACACATTAAGGTCCATAAGGTCCATATGATTTCAGAAAATGTGCAAAT
The DNA here is from genome assembly GCF_029220125.1 of Pseudoliparis swirei. Classification (NCBI taxonomy): domain Eukaryota; kingdom Metazoa; phylum Chordata; class Actinopteri; order Perciformes; family Liparidae; genus Pseudoliparis; species Pseudoliparis swirei. The sequence continues at coordinate 11,701,347 of NC_079408.1, forward strand.
TGCTTTGATACAAACAGAAATCACGTTGTTCCTCCCACGATCAAAATATTGTGATTGATTGACTGACTTTAATTAAATACTGGCATCACTCTTTTAACTCCTAAATACACACCACACCTCCTGCGAAGACAAAAAGAAGAAGAAGAAGAAAATAAATGGAGAAAAAAAGAAGCGACTGGCTACAAACACCTCTTTTTAGCACCTGCGTGACGCCGTGTATTCCCAGACACCTGATATGATATGTTATTGAAAATGGAGGCTCAGCGCTGCTGCTCGGCAAACAAAAGGAGCATGAAATAGCTTTCATCAGGGCTGTGCAGCTGCCACAGGTAGAGCAGGACAGACTTGTGATGAGTCACGTTCCCATAGCAACACCCCAGTCTGGGAAGTTATCGCACCATCGCTGGCAACACATGCTCTCCATGTGGATGTAAATATCCTTTACATGGGGGGGTTATCGCGGCCACGCGGGGAGATTATGAAGCCGCTACTATCCGAGGCAAATTATATTCGTTTTAATTTTCTGTATTTTTGGCTCAAATGGTGTTAATGACAAATTTCTCACGGGACTTACTCGTTCCTCCCGATCCTCACATGGCCCGTTTTACGGAACCTGAGCCGACCGAGCGGTCGGGTCCGCTGCAGGTGGCCGAAGCTCTGTCAGACCCTCCACTTTGTTCACAATGAGCCCTCTTTTATCTGGAGGCCCAAAGGACCGGATGGAGAGATAGCAGGGGCGAGGGAGAGGCGTAAACAGATTGCTTTGACCCATTGAGGACAGACCAAATAAAGCCACATTTGAAAGGACCCCTTTCGTGTTTTATTAATATCCCACTGGGCGATCGATGCCCCCGCGCGTTTATCGATTTTCTTTGTCAGTCCTTTTACAAACAGTCAAATACTTCCTTCGTGAAGCTTCGGCGTGCATGACACAGACTTCCAGGGACAGCTTTTGCAAATGATGTGAGGGAGGAATGGTGCAAGAGTTCAGAATTGTATCAAAATGCTGACGACAGTATTGGACCTAAAGAGCATTCCTTCGAATTTGGACCGCGGGGCCATGAACACATCGTTATTGCAGAGGGGTCACGACGCTCGTCGAACAGAGTGGCTGCTCGTGCACTGCAGGTCTGCAGGAGGTCTGCATGGAGCAGCCTGTAACCGGAGTCTGAGTGCAACAGATTGACAGCGAGCCACGGAGCGCACTGAGCAGACACGCTGCGTTCATTCTCATCAGGCAACGGGAGCGCTTTGAAGCCAGCCGGGGCTCCAGTGGGCAGACGGAGCACGTGATGGAGCATTATGTAGCTTCTGCAGCACACTGTGGGAAGAGCTTCATCAGACATGCAAGGCCCACTGATGGGGCAGACGTGACTCAACACGCCTTTTAGGGGACGGTGTGACGAACAGAGGTCAGAGGTCACTGCGAGGTTCAACGCGCTGACCCGATTGACAGTGGGGAGCAAAACGTGACCAAAGTAAAACAATGTGCCCGTGTCATGCCATGAAGATTGTTCACATGCCCCGAGTTCCTCGGGTCGCTTGATGGAAGCTGAGCTGTAGCTAAGACCGTGAGATATAAGTTGATGCCACCGGGGGGGGGACAATTGTGTTTGATAAGCTCGTAAATAAAGTTGTTTTTTCAGTAAATCTTTGCTGATTTGGGCAAGTTGTTGATTTTCTGTAAAGGATGAATTTCATTGCGGTTGCTATTCTTGAACTTTAATAATATAACATACGCAAAGAAAAGTAACTGTAAAAGATATCCAAATAAATCGGAATATTTGAATACCTAACATCCAGTGTTTATCAAGTATATCAGTGCAAAGACACACACGCACACACACACACACACTTCACTTCCAGGATAGCTGGAGTACTGGTCCTGCATACAGTGAGTACTGGTTTACAGTGCAGCTCTGTAGATTATCCACCACTTTGTCCTATAATTATCCCAGCACTGTTATCCATAACAAAAGCCCACGTGTAAATGTCCCTCTGCAATTATTGTACACCCGTAAACCATCACAGTGTGACACAAGGCGCCCATTTTACTCGAGGATACATGTTACTCAGCGCTGCTGTTGGATGAATCGGAGGCGTTGGCCACTATTTCCTGGTGAACTTCATATTCACACTATAGGTTGAGGAAGAGTGTTATCCCTTTATAGTTTGTGAAGCTAATTCGGCACACAGAAGCACTTCAATGCCTTTTAAACCGGGTACACATTTAGATTGTTTCACAAAGAGATGTGACAATTTCCTTTAAAACTTCCCTGAACAACGACGGTCAAACCGTACCTTGGCCTGTAAGACATTCCAGACCAAATCTAATCAAAATGGACATTAATTTCTTATTAGTCTTTTCCCTATCAACTCTTAAATGAGTACACAAATCTAAATAATGTCCTGATCATCCACGAATAAGCTTTTATTTTTAGCCTTACAGCTTGTTGAAGCCGTGTGAGGCCGTGTTTTTACATTTTCTCAACCTCCAGTGAATAATATGATGAGATAATTTCACCAGCTCTCTCCCTGTGCTCCACATTGACTCACTCCTTTCTAGCTCTGCCTATCTCCTTCTCTCTCTTCCTGCACACACACACACACACAGACGCAAACACACACACACACAGAGATCCAAAGCTGGATCCCCAGTAGTGGCGGTGTGTCCTCCCTGTTTGCATCTCACAGTGTTTTTGCTCTCGCTCCCCCCGTCTGCCTCACATGAGACGACTCCACCAGAAGTCTCTGCATCCCAAAACATCTGCTCCAACCATCCGTCACAGGGTTTTTTCCAGCCTCGAATGGCCTCAAAGGTGTGGAGCTGCAGCGGCGTGACTCATGCTAAATGAGTCACGAAAGGGCCGAGCAGGAAAGCAGTTGATACACACACACACACACACACACACAAACACACACACTTTGGCTATTTAGAAGGCTGTCACGGTAGCGTGGATCGGTGTGGCGGGCGTGCAACAGGATTGGACAGCAGAAGTACACAAAGATAGAAGCTTCCCTTTTCTTTTTCTTTGTTAACTCCTGTGAAGGCATCAGAGAGCTTCACCGCCTCAGGACTACAGAGTGCTGCAGGAAGACGTCCTCACACCAGGGAAGGGACTTTTCATTTTTGCCCCCTTCAAGTCATCAAAGTCAATCGGTATTTTCTTTTTTTAAATATATAGAGATGAGTTTTTGATGAGATCCCTGAGATGAGGTCTGTGCGTCTGTGGGATAGATTTTTAAAGTGTGGTTCTAAGATGTAAAATATGTCAATAAAGCCCCCTCTGGTAAATTTAGATTAGATTACATTAGATATTACTTTATTCATCCCCAGGGGGCAGCAGCAAAACATGTTTACAAATATACAATAAAATATAAAAAAAATTAAAACAATTAAATAATAAAGGAAATGAAAATGTAAAAAAAAAAATTTAAAAAAAGTTAATACAGTGTTAGAGGTGATTTTTTATAAAGTCTTATTGCAGTGGGCAGGAATGTTCTCCCGTCCTTGTGAAGCGTTTAAGTGCAACAATAATGTGGTTAAGTGAGACTTCAGAATGTATTTGTCGAGTACGTTGCACATACAGATCATTTGACGAGGTTACGCCTTTACAGCCTCGTTGGGTAAACGCGCTCATTCAACCGCGATAGTTTGTTTATTGCTTCACGCGAGCGTGTTACTTCTGGCAGCTGCATTCACGCTTCAAGAATCAGAATCATTTTATTGTGAAGAATATCTCGCTGATCTGTGTTTGCCACACAACTTGTGTTTTTTAATCGCCTTATTATTCACCAACGTACCTCCATACCCTCCAATCCTTTCTCATTTCTTTGGGTGGTAGTTGTGAGTTGTGTTCGCTGTCGTTCGTTTGTTTGTAGTTTTTAGTTTTTTGGGTGTTGTGTTTTTGTGGGAACAACTTATGCCACGTCTAGTATTTTCCTGGTTTTCTATCTGAGTCACAGAATACTGATTCTAGGCTCTCGGTATATTTTGAAAAGGCTCCTAAAAGAAAGCAAAGCTTCTAACTTCACTTTCTGGGGAGACCGTTATTGGAAACAGCAGCTACGTGGCCTGTGGAAGACTCAGAGTTTTAGTCTCGCTAATCTTTGGGATTTCAATGATATATTTGCTTTTGCGTTGAATTGTATTTCGGGAAAGTTAAGACAAATGAAGCCCTGACTTATTGTAAGTCGCTCTGGATAAAAGCCCAATGTCATGTGATGATGTATTTGAGAGGTTTGGCTTATGTTGTGAAATAGGAAAAATTATTTTTCCACTAGTCCTGCTATGAAATTAAACTTCTTGAGGCAGATCAAAAAGAAAATATATCGTGATAATCGTGCTGCTTTTAAGGAAATATGGAAATTGAGTAAAAAAAGATAAACAGTATGATTTATTGATTTATTTTTAAACAGTGAACCAGATCTCACAGATCTCCACCAGAGCTTCAAACCAAGAGATGACAAACTGTCCACATTTTAAACCTCTTCTTGAGGGGTTCATCATTAATTCAGATACATTTAACACTTTTAAATAAGAATAAATTGATTTAGCAGCTGTGAGCAGCCAATGTGTCGATGTGTTGGCAACGGGGGTCGGATGGATTCTATCAGGCTGGCAGTTGTCATTACTTTTTTAAGCGTCTTCCATGCAGTATTAACAAGACTTACGCAACCTTAATCAGAGGAGTAAAGTGAGGCTTTGAGAAACCTCCACACCGGCGAGCAATTTCTCGTTAATCTTTAATTAAGCATAAGGTGCAGCGTTGATTCATCCTTTCTGGGCGAGGGGCTATTTTCAGCCACCGTCGGCCACTCGTACCTCCTCTCGGGGAGGCGGAGAGCTTTTAAAAGCAACGAAGGAGCTAAAAAACATTCCTGTCCAAGGACAGATTAGATTGAAGGACATTTGAACGCAGATGGATTTTTTTTTTTATTACCGTGGGCTGTTTTTTTTAAATAAAGAGAGGGTCTGCTATGCGTGGCTTTGTTTGAGATCATGTAAAAGATGTGGAGGATCTCATTAGAGATGTGGCAGGGGCCATATTCAATCACAGAAAGTCCCTCTCATGCATTAATTGTGTGTTTTGGATGTTCTAGATTATTTTGGACACTGCCACCAAGATTACATTGTGCACTCATAAAGAAGTACAGTGTTCCTCCACCTGATTTAAATGTACGGTGGCTGGAAAGAGAAGTTATGCTAAGAATATTCTGCCTAATCATTGGTGAATCGGCACTAATTTGCATCATGTATAGGCTATACAGGCTATACAGGCTATACATGCTATAAATGCTATAAGGGCTATAAATGCTATACATGCTATAATGGCTATAAATGCTATACATTCTATAAAGGCTATAAAGGCTAAAATTCTATAGATGCTCTAAATGCTATAATGGCTATAAATGATATAAAGTTTATAAATGTTATAAAGGTTATAAATGCTATAAAGGTTATACATGCTATATATAAAGGCTATAAGGCGTATTCATGTACCCTTAAGGTATAGGCCAAATGTTAAGCATCTGAAAATTAGAGGAATTAATGAAATAATCTCAATGCCTTTTTAATTACTTTTTTTTAAATGCCGTTTTCCCAACTTGTCGAACTATTCCTGTAAAGTCTGCTGTTCAACCGGGACCTTCAGGTGAATATTATCGTGATGCTCCAGGGGCCACAAGCAGCTCGGCGTCAGTCGCGTCTGTGATTTGGCTCCGTTTGTCCTCCTCTATGTATCAGTTGAAAGATTTAACTTTTTTTTATTGGCTCCACACAGGCTGATGGTGTCATTAACACAACGCTGTATTTGGAGATGAAGCGTAATCACAAGGTGCACGCGCAGGAGTAAATGCAGGATGATGTCCATCCATCGTGCAGCCGTACGTGTTCCATCAGGGGTGTGACCACGTTTTAAGGAAAGACTTGTGGCTGATGCATTGTGGCTTCTTCTACTTAGCGTGGCTGTCAGAGCACGTCGGCCCATCGGCTCGGCTGCTTTTGTACCATCTGGGTCACCTCGGCCCGTCGCCCATGGTAACGACACCCTCTCCAGGTTGGTGCCTCTAACCCCCATTTTCACTTCGCTGATGTGAAGCTGCCGCTCTCACTGTCGGTCGCACGCGTTTTCTTCTTTTCACTCGGACAAGCTTGTGAAGGCGAGTTGTTGAGCCCAGGGGAGCCGGACGCTCGCAGCACTTTAATGTCCCTAGCTTGACGGGCAGCGGAAGGTGTGATGTCACACTCGGAGCAAAAGAAGAAGAAGAAAAAAAGGATTATGTAATATTGCATCATGAAAGCCTAATTGAATGTGCTTGTTTCTCATATGAATGATGCAGTCCTGTCCATCCGTGAAAGCTGCTGATGCACATGATTAAAGGAGGAGATAGACTTCTTATAATGTGTGTTGACTGTGCCAAGAGTTTTAAGAGCATGTGGAGCGTGCACTTGGAGGAAAGTTGTGCTGATGGTGTCATTAAATACTCCTAACTGTGCTTATTGTTTCTCAAAACAAAACAAAAAATGTGGAAAAGCCCCAAAAAAATTATATATGTGCTGATATATTTATTATATTGTTCATAATAATGCAACCACTAAGCAGCAATAAGTCAGTGAAACATCATCTATGCTCATTTAACGATGAATCCATAAACCGATCACGTTGTGGTGTGTGTGTCGTAGATATCGGTTGCTAAGTCTTTGCTTCGAGAAAGTTGGAAATGCTATATATTCCCTCAGGTGTTACGGAAATTCTCATAATCGCCCACTCAAAAAAAAAGTTAGGACATCAAAATGGCTTGAAGAGCAGAGTTTATACTAAAATGAGGTGAGCGTGACGGAGCAGGACCAAAATGATGGGTGTGAAACGTCACACCCTGATTGGCCGCTCCGAACTCTCGATTAGGAGCCAGGCCCCACACCTTGTGCAGCAGGTGGTGTAAATACGCCTCTAATCAACTCCGGGGAGGTGTGACGTGTCGCTCAAATGAAATTGGTAGAAGGGAAACGACAGAAAGACCCAAAGAGTGAGCGACGGCTTCGGTGGAAACGACCTCGCTCTATAAATGTAGTCGCCGAGATGTCAACAGGCGGTAATCTGAATAGTGCAAGAAAAAAAGAGGATCTATATTTTAATATGATTAGCAGAAGACACGGGAGAGTGGGAATAGACACCGTGAGGCATCGTATCCTGTGCCGAACGCAGTATTAAATTAACATCTCATAAAATATGAATTCGGTGGATTGGCCCCCAAGTGGCAATTTCAACAGGCAAAATAATATACCTCTCAATTCAGGATTTAGCTCATGAGATAAACCAGTGAACATACAGGACGATGCATAAGCTGTTACATCGTGTGGATGGCGCGGCCCATGTGCGTGTTGGGTATTTCGAGCTCCGTCGGGAAGGAGCACCGTCTTCGCTCTCGACTGCCAACTTTTTGAAGCAAGTGTTGAACGGTGAAACGTTTCCAGGCAAACCTCCTGCAGCCTTATCTCGCTCCTCCTGTCGCTCTCAGGCCATGTGACGGCAGCCTGAGGGAGCACCGGGGATAAAGGCTGGAGAGAGAGGCCAACTCCCTTATCTCTGAGTGTCACCCGGGTCTCTGAGGAGGTGAGGGGGGGGGTCTCCTGCAGGTAGAGTATGACTCTGAGTAGTAGGTACACGGAATAAAGGCGAGAAACGTGTTATCTGCTGTGACCGTCCTCTGCTGGGGAATATCCTCCTCGACTTTTAAGATTTAGAGGTTGAGGACCTTTCTGTGGTTGGAAAATCCTCCGAGGAGCTCCTTCTGTTTCAGATAATGAGGAGAAAAAGTGGGGGAAAAGTATTTAATACACTTTCCATTCGGGCTTTCGACATCAAGCCCCAAACATCAGCATTCCTTTAGTATTCCAGCCAATGCTGCAGCGGATCAGATGAAAAGGAAAAAGCAAGGAATTAAGAGGAATACATAATTTACATCCCGTTGACTATATCTTTAAATAGGATTAGGAATAGAAGCACATACTTCAGCCTTACTTTCAATGGCTGAAATTAAGGCTTGTTAAAAATATGACTAAGTGTTTCAAGAGGTGCATGTGACCATGTCGTAGTCTGTATTATGAATGATGTATTATTCATCAGTGCCGCGCTGCCTTCAGGTCGGAGTGTGTCATGTGAACGACGACCTCGTGGTGTAAATCTTCGCTTGAGGTTTTTTTTTTTTTTTATGTATATATTTAAATTGTAGTCATATATAGAGTATTTCTAAGTAATTGGCCTCATGTCATTATTCCTTTTTTAATTGCCTGCTCGCCATTATTTTTTTCCTCACATTTTTTTAATTGTTAGCTTCGACGGTGTAGGGTCCATGTTGCCGAGCAGCAGACGTTATAACGGTTTAAGCACCGCCAACATATCGTGTACACCTGAAAATCAACCCTGACTCCTGCACCTCGAGCTAATCACTCGAAATCCAGACTGTTTGCTGTCCTGGCTCCTCAGTGGTGGAACGAGCTCCCCACTGACATCAGGACAGCAGAAAGTCTCGACATCTTCCGCCGGAAACTAAAAACACATCTTTTCCGACTATATCTGGATTAAAACACAGATTAGCACTTCAGTGGCACTTAAATAGCTCTTATTTATGGTACTTTTGTAGTTCGACTATGTTGAGGAAATGTTACTTTCTGTATTCTTGTTGTTCTTAGTTTGTACTCTAGGTTGAATGCACTTATTGTAAGTCGCTTTGGATAAAAGCGTCTGCTAAATGACATGTAATGTAATGTACACGACTTCCCCCCGATGCCATAACCACATCCTCACAATATCCAATTAAAGCCACGCATTAGAAAATAAAAACATATACAAAAAAAGAAAATAAAGAAAATAAAGTATTTCTCTCGAGAGAACTCACAAACAGGAATAAAACTGGGTGAAGAAAATGAAGATGTTGGGAGGCAGCGACAGTCGAGCGAAAGAAAAATGTGTTGTATCGACAGCTGTCGGCGTCGCAGCAACACGCGGCTCGCCTTCTGAGAGAGACGTTTGTACATCGTGGTGCCACCATGAATAAAGCATGAGGGCAACACAGGGAAAGTAGTTAGCTTAGGCAAAGAGACGCAGCCACTTCTCCTCCCTGACCTACATTTACAGCGATGAGGAGTCATTTTGTCTGCCCCCCCCCCCTCCTCCTCCCTGTCTCTAGTTCATTCCTCTGGACTGAGACTGGAAAGTGGCTGATTGATGCCGTTCAAACACTGTACGATTTTATATATTATTTTTAAACAAGAAAAGATCATTTGGGATTTTAGAAGAAATCACTGACATGATAAATATCATCTGCAGAATTAACAACTGGAGCCGCCGTCCAGAATCAGACGCGCAGATTAACTTTTAAAGAGAATTTACGGCTGTTTGCATAGGTCACTGGAGAGGCAACCAGATTCCGGATATCTGGAAACCAATTCAGCTGCACACACAGTCATGCTGTGCCGCTCCTGGCAGTCTCCTAGTGACTGGTTCCCCACCTTATTGACCTGTGACCTTTATATCCAAACAGTGCCCACTCAGGCCCCTCCTCACAGGTTGCATTGAGCAGATAAAACGGAAGACTGACATTTCAAGAGAGGAAAAAGCAAAGATTTGTCATTTCTGTTGCACCTCGTGACCTCAATACCCTCATGTTGGTAACCGCCGTGGGCTGTTTTTCTGTACATGTTATATATTACATGATGAAGACTGGCTGAGAGCTCAGGAAGAATCCAGCCACCGTTTCATAATTCAGATTAGCGTATCACAGAATTCACGCTGATGACTCAGCGACCGCAGAGAGCTGGTAAAGTCATTTGATTGGTCCAAAGATGCCTTGATGTCTGGAAAAAATGGGCTTGGAACGTGACATTTTTTGGGGGGGGGGGGACATAATTTACATATAAACATTGTTTCACCAGCATTTTAATGGATTTACCTCAGAACAGCTTCTAATGTTGACAAAAACATGTGTTGTATGCAACCTTGACCTCTAATAAACACATCGTCCACTAAATGAAACTTAGTTTTAACGGAGACGCCGGGACGTCTCTTTAGTAAGTCGGCTGTACGCACGTGTTTTCTCGTTTGTGTTGTTTTTGGCACGACGGTGCATTCTTCAGTCGGGTGAGCAGCAGCCCTCCTGAGTGAGGGAGGGAGAGAGGGAGGGAGGGAAGGAGGGAAGGAGGGAAGGATCTCCAGGGCAGCAGTGGTACGAGGTGGATGTAAACAGAGTCATATTGATTGCATCGATGATATATATATTTATTTTCATGAACTGATCTCTTCCTGGAAGCATAATGACATGTGGGGGGGGGGGGGGGGTGAGCGGGTCATTAAAACACACACGATGTGAGGGATACTGCCAAAACACAAGCACACACACTTTCAACGCAGCGGTAGTTTGTGTCCATAAACTGCTGAGGCATCATTTCCGTCGATAGCCTTTCATCAACAGTAAATTGTACAGAAAACTGCTTTTTCCCCACGTGTTGACCCGGGGTCAGACTACATTTAAATAGTTGGACGTCTTCATCAATATTCAATGACACAGCCGTTGAGCTGCAGGGGAGACAAAGGCATCCGGCAACCTGATGGGATCTCCCTTTGAACCGCCGGATGATTTCATATTCTGAAGAGGGAAACCAGAGATTCAGTTCACGTGACGGTGTCGAGTACTTTGTCTGGATAAAGTTGCTTTTTAAACTTTTTTTTATCTAAATCATAAATCACCAAAGATATAAGATATAAGTCTGAACTTTTACTTTCTAGGTAAAAGTTTTTTTTTTTTTATGACAAGATGATGGTAAGATAAAACTCTGGGATTTTAAGTCAAAATGATGAGTATGTGTAAATTGGAGGTCATAAATCTAAATTATTTAGTAAGAATTATGAAAAACTGTCAAAATCTAGAATATTTAAGAAGAAAAAATGATATATATATATATATATATACCAACAACTTAATTTATCTCAATTGTATTTACATTGTGTGTATATATATATATATATATATATATATATATGTACTTATATGTGTGCATTTGTATGTATATATATATATAAATACAATTGAGATCAATTAAGCTCTTGGTCCAAATTACGCCTGAATGAGTCCCACTTATGATAATAATAAGATAATTAAGTCAAGATAAAGTGTTCTGTCAAAATTCGTTGATACCAAGTCTAAATACGTTATTAGTAAAAACTATGACTATAGACAAAAACATGATATGCTAGATTAAATAACAAAATCAATACATATAGTCAACATTGTGAATCAAGTGTCAGATAAGTCAAAATTTAGTATTTCTAAGCAAAAAATTTCATAAGCGAAAATCACCAAAAAAAAGTGCTTTCTTTTTTCTTTTCCTGGCAAAATGATCCTTCTTTAAGAAGCAAGGGTCAAGAAATAGTTTTTCAGAATTTGGGTGAACCGACCCTTTCAAGCTTCAGTAGTCAATTTGCATGAGTGGCTCCAAAGGGGCCACACGTCTCATCATGTACGTTCAGAAACCTGCACATAGAGGCCGGTATATGAGACTACATACACACACACAGAGGATGCTGACATCACTCCCATCATCATCTTTATATGTTACCAACAAATAGAAAGATGTAAATGGTGTGTCCTTATGCTTTGTTGTCGCTCACACAAACAAATAAACCAGCGTGGACACGCTGCAGACCGCGGAGGGCCGTACTGTTTCCTGACATTTGAGCCACAGGGTGACGGCAAAATGTGTTGGAGCCACAGCCGTGATGATCCGTCCAGAGGGGACGGCATGCAGCTCCCCTAAAGTCCTGCCAACAAATAATTCATACCGCTCACATTGACTTTGTTCCAACGCAGTCCGGCATTCATCCGCCGCCCCGCCTGTGGCCCTCAGAGTACCCTCAGAGTACCCGTCTCAGGTGGGTCGATTGTCCAAGCGGAGTACACAGAAGCTTTTAAATTTGCGCTGCAGCGGAGGGAAAAGTTGAAAAAACACCCTGAGTGCTCGACAAGAATAAAGAAGACACGCGAAAGAGTTGATCATCTTTAAATAAGTACATAAAAGGCTGCAGCTTGAAATACACTTTAATATACAGGAAGTGTACAATTTCATAAAATAAAAAAAGAATCAGCGATGAAAGAGAAAGCTGCGACAGAAAGCATCAACATGTTGGCGTCCTCGCACAGACGAGAGAGAGAACCTTCGAGACTCGAGTTCCCAGAAACTTTGTATTCATGCCGACGCGTCACGCTGCTCGGACCTGTACTTCCTCCTCGTGGCTGACGAGGGTCGAATGGACAGAATGAATACCGTCGATCAGAAAAGTAGACGCGCAATGAAAACAACGCACTAAACGAGTTCAACTGAAGTGTTCCTGAGCAACGAGCCAATCAAAAGGCGTCGGTTCTCATCTTCTTCACAGGTCTGGTGGAGGGTCGCAGCTCATCCGGCCCGTGGGCGAAGGCGCAGTGTTCGGCCTGCAGGGGGCAGCGCTGCCGGTGGTGGTCATAGAACCAGCAGGGGCGAGTTTTCATGGCCCCGGGGGCAACAGGCTTCCTCTTGGTATCCGCCCTGGAGGACTTCCTGTCCCGCCAGTCTCGTATGAACACCCTTCCTCCTTCGACTGAAAGAGAAGCAACATCAGGACGATGGCGGACATCTTCGGAAAATAAAGCGCTTCCTCCAAAAGTTACAAATGAATTCCTCAAACTACCTCGAAAGACCTGGTGGTTGTTCTTGAGCAGCGTCTGAAGGCCTCCGCACTCCTTCTTCAGGAGCTGCAGGGTTTCCTGCACCAACAGCCCGGCGACCTCGCTCACAGAGAGGCTGCCTGAGGAGGAGGAGGGAGGAGGGAGGGATGAAAGAGCGAAGAACAGAGAGTGACAGTGGAGCGAGGGGAAGTCTTTTTCGCTGCTACGTTCATCAATATATTAACACGGCGCTTCAGGCACGCACAGAAATAATAAATGTTATCCAACACTTCAGTCAGCTGATGTCACCGGTTGCTTCGTGAGAGGCGGAGCTACGACATTGTCTCAGTGGAAACGCTCCGGGAGGGACGAGATGACCAACGCTGGATATCAAACATTGGACTGGAATAGAGGGGGAAACACTTCAGTCGCCGCCTTTCAGTGGAAATCAGGGACGGGAAAGTCTGTAGCGAGAGTTTAGCGAGTAGGGAGCAGATTACTGGACAGCACCTCGCTTCTGGGCTTCGTTTCATGTGATTTTCTCTATTTCTGTTGTTGACCTTTTACCCCCAGAGAAGAATTCCATCATTCCTGACCTTTGGAAATGAGTCTCACTCCCTTTTTCCCTCTGAGATATTGGAGAGGGACCCCAGCGCAGGATTTTTATTGCTTCTTTGTGCCATTTCATAACAATATTTGACCTAAATCTGCAGGCATCACGATGCAATCGTCATCATATTTGTACTCCTTTACCCTTGTTGGCTTAGAGATTATTGCAGATGAGAGAATTTCACGAGGAAATATATCTTCTTCAATATATCTTCTTCAATATATCTGCTTCTGTGCCACTGATCTGAGTTCAGTTGGCCAAAGAAATCAAGCTACTACATTAAAACTAAGATATTTGATTTTTTTTTTTTTTACTATGAGGGTTTTCAGCGATCTAAAACATATTGTCCACCTAGATACACTGTACAGTTAGCTGGTAAAAATTGTTGAGTTAATATCTAAAATATGCATCACACTCCCACATTCACAGACACTCACGAGGCCAAAGACGGCCCCGTGTTGCCGGGTGTGAAACTGGGCAGACTGCCGTCCTGCGGCCCAGACGCCGGGGAGCTCCAGGCCCTAATATAATATCAATACAGCGCTTAGAGCTGCCCTTTACTGCCTAGCATGGTAATTGGGATTAATGGGAGGAGGGCAGTATTGACAGAGGAGAGTCTGCGTGGACTCAGACCAACGGAGACGGTTATTAATGGCTCGGCTTGACGTGCAGTTGGACTTTTTTTAATTTTTTTTAAGGATATGCAAAACGATAAGATGGCCAGAGATTGATTGCTTGTTGTGGAGGATAATTTTTTTTTTGCTGCTTAAGCCCATTCAGAATCAGGTTAAGTGCCGAAAATGAGCTCCAAGATTGTCGAGTGGTGAATAAAAAACATTTGAAAGGATCATTACAAGAGCACTGCGGTGATAAAAGCTTTGCTCGAGAGTCAAAACCTCAAAACGCTCAGAAGCGGTTTGGTATATTTCCTCGCGAGTCAGAATCAAACAAAAGGGGTACCGATTAATAACAAGTTGGGAAAGGCGACGGGGAAAAAACAAGTTATCTTATTGTTGAATTCCTTCAAGTTCTCTTTTCTTGTCAAGTAAAATCGTGTGAAAAGCCCACAAAAAAAAACTCCCACTGTAGAATTATAACGCTGTGAGAACAGGAACACAACGTTTAGTTTTAATTCCCAACGTAATTATATGAAAGGCGGCTATTTTCATTATTGAATAATGTGTCAATTATTTCTAAATGATCGTGGCAAAACGGTTTGGTCTTTAAAATGTGGCAAAGTAGTGGAAATGCCAAATATAATTGCGGCCTGAAGGTCACATGTTCAAACTGCTCGTGTTTACCATACATCCATAAAACATGACTCGAACTGACGAATAATACGATGAACAAGGTGTCATCTTATGTGTGAGGGGACTTCAGTTCAGTGAAGACTGCGGCTGTGGAGGAAGATGATGACGAAGATTATGATGATGAAGAGTCTGGCAGAGATTGGCAAACGGTTTGATGGTGGGCGCCCTTCGTTAATAACATACTGTACCAGCTCACACCCACACCCTCTTTCATGCAGGCTGTTACTGTTCAGTCTATATATATATATATATATTTGTTCTATTTCCACAAGTCAGGAACAATTAAGCAAATAATATATATATATATATTTATACACACATACACACACACATAAATATATACAGTATATATACACATTTATATATATATATATATATATTACGGGAGCACAAAGACACAATACAAAGAACATTCTTTTGAATACATTTTTTTGCTTAATTGTTCCTGACTTTTGGAAATAGAATATTTTTTTGGGGGGGGACTAATCTGAGGTTTAGTGGTGCCATGTGTCATGTGAGTTACACGTTGTCCACACACTGACTTTCATTCTCAGCATGATTACATAACTACCTGAGTCCAGTCAGCAGAACGGCGTGCATTAATTAATAACTCGACTCAAAGCTGCCGTGAGCTCTTTGAAAAGGCCAGAGAGATATACAGTATTTAATCACGTTGCCGAAATAAAACTGAAGAAAAGAAAGCCTCCTGATTTTCAGCAGGAAATACCAGGACAACGAGCCAAAGAAACCATTTGGACTTGATTGTTATGAAATGAAAAAAGAAAATATTTCACACAGACACACACACACACACACACACACACACACACACACACACACACACACACACAGACGCACACAGGCCGTCAATCATCGCCGTTTCTAAGACTGCTGGTGTTGCCTTAAAGGATCAATTTGCCTCTACGGAGAAATGTAGACGTCCGACATCAAATATGTGTTTGGGTAAATCAGGAATATCTACAGACTCATTGCACTCCGGAGCAACTGATGAATATGTTCAACAAAATGTGGATTTACACTAAAGCTAGGACGCTACTTTGACTCAAATTGACTTGAGCATCACCTCGAATATCTATCATGAAGCGATAGAAACATCAATAATCCTCATAATCTCTGAAGATATATTAAACCTCAAAGGCCTCCTAGATCTTTCCAATATAGGTGTTACCCTTCGTTCTTACACAGCAGATAACTGTCTGGAATACATCAAAACAAATGCATCTCCATGCATAAACCATGGACGGCGGTGCATTATTCATCCAGTCATCTCTAGACAGGGTCACAGGATCCCTTCATACGCTCGCCTTCATACTTTATACCTCAAACTGCAGCACTGGCATGTTTTAATGATAGTAGTCCACATCTCCTTATGCAATTCATAATGTGTGTGTGTGTGTGTAGGGACGTTGACAAACGTGACGCGTGGGCGGTGTGTACAAGTGTGTGATGTGTGTGCGTGCGTATGTGGCACTCTGTGCCGTGCGGCGCAGGAAGTGGCTGGCGGAGAGTGAGATACGGAGTTCAGTTCAAAGCAGCGGCGCTGTGTGTCACGAAGGCCCTGGTGACTGATGGGGGGGGGGGGGGATGGGAGGAATCAGACGAGAGGTTCAGGCTGCAGAGGAATATATTTTACGGTTCTGACGAGCAATGTGAGAAGTGATTCATCCTTAAAAAGATAAAAACATATTTTGTTTAGATGGAGTTCAATAAATAATGTTACTTTCTGAGGAATACACCATATATATATATATATACACACACCACATATATATATTATATATATAGGGTGTGTATATATATATATATGGTGTATTCCTCAGAAAGTAAAATTATTTATTGAACTCCCTCATTTATTGAACTTTTTTTTTTTTTTAGCACCCTATAGGGTATATACACCCTATAGGGTGCTAAAAAATATATATATATATACATATATATACATACCCTTTTCCCCTTAACTACCCTGCTTCTGTAGGTACTAATCTTTTCCTCTGAAGGATACATTCATATCTCTAATATATTACAAAGCAATGAATTAAGAAACCTTCAAAGTGCACAATACCCTTGCTGGGTGTGTGAGCGTCACGGGAACCGAGGCCTACTCTGGTGGTGACCTTCAACCTCTTCATCACACAAGTAGCAGCTTGTGTGACGCATTTCTTGTGAATCTCCGGTGTTTTGTGGCGGGTTACCTCCTTGATTCCAGTCGCCGGCGGACTCCCCGCCGCCATCTTCCGTCATTCCCAGGAGAACATTGGCGACCTGCAGGACGACGCCGTCGACGACGTCCCGCGGGAGGGCGGCGCAGTTTCGAACCGCTTCAACCCGGTCTCTGGGCTGGAAGCCCGCCCCCCAGCTGCCGTCGGGGGTCCCGTCGGTGTCTTTGTTCCCTTGGCAACCGTCCCCGTCGGTCGCGCCGCCTGACCTTCTCGCGGAGGGGGACTGGTGGCTCCGGATGTAACGGGCTCTTCGCAGCTCGGCCTCGGCCTCGTCGCACTGCTGGTAGTTTCTCGACTTCCCCACCAGACACACCTGCAGAAGAAAGGCGGCGAATTGTCAGGGCGACTCCCGTGGGTGGCGAGGTCCCAACGGGGAACCTCGAGAAGGAGGACTGCAAATCCTTCATATGCGTGTTGCTACGGACAAAACAAACAACCCGATTACGTCTGATCCCTGCGCATTAGAAGCCCAGTAAATACTTGCGTGTTCCTATTATGTGTCCGTGTGTATTGAAGCCGTTAATGGCTGCCAGCTGTGAGAGAAACATCCCTTTGGGGACAATAAAGATCGGATTTATTGCCGTCTGTCTGCGCTAAATGAGGCTCAGGTGGAGAGAAGGCAAGGATGCACAGCTGGGCCTGTTTGAAGAACAGCGAACGCATTTCACGATCATTCTTGCAAGAGAATTCTAATGAGCTTTTGTTAGAAAGGAAAGAGAGCAAAAAATGACATGTAACGTTGAAGTCAGAGTCACACACACATCAAAAGGTATGAGGTACGACTGCATCCGCTCCTCGGGAAACTTTAACTATTTACCACCCGCTGATTGACGATGGAGCATTTTTACACTTTGCCGGTGCTGTAAAAAGTTCCGAGGCCGTGGGCGTGAACTTTGTATAAATTATTACGCGTTTTCCGTCATCAATGTCCAAATGATTTTCAAACGTCTCACAATCAAAATAGTCTATTCATCTCGTTGTTTACGCAGACCACCCACGTGGCAACGTGTGAACGAAGCACTGTACACATGATTGGTCATGTCAAATACTAGGGGTCAGTCTGAAGGTCAGGATACGTGAGCATTCGCCGCATCAACTGTGAAGTGAAATCGTGCTTTGTGGCTTGTTTTTGGACCGTAGATTCAAAGAACACACGTTTTTTTTAAAGGTGTCAGACACACAAGATGACGGACGTTGGGGGCTCCTGGGTCAGCGTACCCGCTTGGTGGATGGGATCCTCAGGCAGTCCTCCTCCGCGTTGAAGCCACTGACTTGGCTGACCTCCGTGATGAAGTCGATGTATTCTTTATACTGGGACTTCTTGCACTGGCGTCTCTGGTATTTGGCGTAGAAGTCGAAGAAACAGCAAGGGAGGACGAAGTACCGGCACGAATAGGACGACCTGCAGGAAGAGCGAAAGAATTATGAGCCGGTGAGGAGGAAAGGAAACGACGACTGTAAATCACTCGGGTTCGCCTTTTCTTTTTTTTTAAGATTCTGAATCTCGACAAAAATCTGGAAACAAGAATCCATTAGTAGAGACCGTCATGTGCAGTCGTTTGAGAGTGAAGTAGAAGACTGAGGTTCAACATCGCCACCAGGTGGTCGCCTTGGAAGAAATACAAACTTGTGAACTGACATGCAGGAACACACACACACACACACACATTCACACATCCTTCCTGTGCCCATGTTAATCCAAATTAGAGAGATCAGCTGGCACTTGAGCTGCTGTGTGAGATGGTGTCTGCTGAGGACTCGCCTGGCAGCTAGAACGGGGATCCATGGTGTGAGCTCGTCCGAGTGGTTCCCAATCAGCCAGTCCGTACCCGGGAATAAGAAGCTCTCGCCAGGAGTAATTGCCTTTTCCTGAAATAGCAGAGACCAAAAAAAGCACAAGAGCTCCTTAGAGCTCAGAAGACGCATGCAGCCGGGACTTGATTCTCAATTGCTTTATGGAAATTGTCCAAAAAAAATGACATTTTTTCCTCCTTTAACTGTTTAAAAATCTCATCCTTGAGCTTTCTTGACATAACGATGACTTCTAAATCATCAGAAATAACACAATCCCATCAAATCCATCGAAGAATTTGACGTTAACCATTTCGTATTGGGCTCGTCACGTCAGGCAGGTGCATCTCAGATGAAGTACGTCAGCAGGCCTGTGAGGTTCGGAGAGAGCCTCCAAATGAAGATTTAAGAGCAGAGCACGGCACCCTTGGGGGGGAGGGGGGGGGGGGGCTGAGAAAGATTGGTCTGCCACATCCACTCCCCCAAAAAAATCGTGTCAATAATAGATGCCCTGAAATGGAAGCAGTCAGCAGCTTGTTGTCAAATGAAGTCCAGGAGGCCGACAGCAGGGAGCAGTGGTTTCACTGCCAGTGAGTGTTAGTCTGGATTCAGTCCCTTGTGCAGGAGTGTTTTCTTTTTGTCGCTTGTGGGAGTCGTTCTATCAAGAGTGTCACATGTCGGGTCATGTCAGCGTGACACGGTTTCAATAAATCACAAAGAAATACTCTCTGTATTAGATTTCAGGAAATACTAAAAGGTTCGTACAAGGGCAGCAACTGACGATTATTTTACTTATCAATTGATCTGCTGAATGCTCCGTCTATTAATCAATTCATTGTTAGGTCAATCGGTGCCAAAAGAAAGTGAATAATATGAACGCAGCATGCTTGTTTGGTCCAGAACATGTTTGCTGTCTCATAAGACACCAGATGCAGGGGATCCTCACATTCCTCCATAAATATAAAGATTAATACATTTACTAAATTGTTGCTGCTGTATTCTGTCGATCAACTAATTGAGAAATATATTCAGGGCCAACATACTTTAAAAAAAAGATGTTTCACTGGCCGATGGGTAGAAAATAAACAAACGTTTAAAATATATTCCTAGTGTCGGTAAAAGGGGAACAATTATGGAAAATAAATGCATATTTTTTTATATTTATTTAAATTGTTCTATGTGCGACTCTAATTCAAGCTCTCAGTCTTTGACCCGTCAAAAATATCCAGTTTCAATCTCCTCTGAGACAGCAGATGACAAAGCAATATCTCATCATCCGTTTGGTGACGATAGAGCGATATATAAATAACATTTAAATCGTTGACCTTGACTCCAGATGAGTTTGACAGCCACCTGATTCACGCTTTGTTCTCCGAGACAAAAGATTATTTAAAGTTGTCAAACGTCGTCCCCCCGCCAACCAGAGCACAAAGCGGCAGCAGTGAGGGGGAGACGCCAGCTGAAAAGACACCTTCAGCGTGCGGCATGGATTCTCAGTTTCATGTGAAAAGATAATCACACTCATTAAAAGCAATCTGTCCGCCTTCTTGGGGCTCAGCTCGCTCACCTCGAGCAGAGTCTGGGGGCCGTACATGTCCCAGATCTTCCTCTTCCGAACATCGATCCCCTTTCCAGGATGCTGCAACACAAGACGGCCTGCAGGTCAGCGGCGAATCGCTTTCATTTAAATTTTAATTTAAATTACACCCGTCCCAGTTCGCCTCACCAGCATCACGTCGCTGACCGTTTGCCGATTGGGCTAATTTAAATATCTGTTCTTTAAGGAATCCGTGTTTTTACAAGTATTTTATAGTGGTTTAAATCAGTTTGTCCTTCCTAATCAAATTAAATCGTCAATAATGACTAATTAGAGAAGCGGTGTCAGCCAGTCAGACGCCACATAGGTCCAAACAAGAACATCTAAAAATAATTAGATTAATTGATCCGTTGATTGAAAGAAAATGAATCTGCAACTATTTGAATTAATTAATGAATATAATTTTTTTATAGCAAAAAAGACAAATGTGAGCTGGTTCCAGCTTCTCAAATGGAATAACTAGTTGCTACAGGGGTCAGAAGTGTTGCATTTAGTTTAGTACAGATATAGAACAGAAATGTTATTCTGTGGCTTTTGTTGATTCTCATTGAGCTTCTAACCAGGAAGCAACGCGTCGTACATCACACACAGCCCACATGTGTCCAGCGTGCCGTGCTCACCCCTTCATTGGCCAGTATGTGGACCAGGAGGCCGTTTCCACAGCCCAGGTCCACAAAGGACTGTCTGGCGGTCAGACCTTTCTCCGCTCGCTCCTCAGCCCAAAGCACCTGCAGGACAGAGACTCATGTTGACGAGAGCCTTCGATCGGCGGCAGTGTGACAGTCTAACACCGTCTCACCTGCCTCTGGCATGACATGGGAATCAATCTACTGGGTCCGAGACAATTTTTACACTTCAATTAATTGACCCATCTTTGGTTGTGTGACCAGACAACATGTGACAGATAGAAATGAGCTTCACCAACACACACATGTGCATCGTTGACATGTTTGTAGATATTTAAAGTAATCGAGACTCAATTCACATGTCAACCTTTAGGACTCGAGTCGTGTAGCATTGATGATTCCCTTATGTTGATATCAAAAGAAACTCACGAGGAGATATGTAGCTATGGCGACATCCTCATAGACAAATTTCTCAGGATCTGTAACCTCAGGCCAGATCTAGAGAGCGTGGGAATACAAACATCAGTACTCAGCAATACAGATCATTAAACATTAACAGCATTAGAACAGTTTACAGTGTGAGAACAACAGCCTCACACTGAGCAGACTTTACCTTGACCAGGGCCTTGTACTTCTCCTTCAGCTGCTGGTACATGACGCTGTACTTCTCCACCGGCAGCAGGGACAAGGTGCTCTTGAACTCACTGCTCTTGCACTCGGTGGCCCAGCGCACCAGTTTCGGCATCAGGTCAGTGGACATCCAGGGCAGCTTTGGGTAGGCCACGCCGTCCGAGAACCAGGCGTCTGAGGCCAAAACATGCAGCTCCAGGGTCCTGAGGACAAAGGCAGAGTCATCTAGATTTACTTTTTATTTATTTATTCGTTAAAACTATTTACAAATTCTAACTTTAAAATCCCGAAGGATAATGTGAGTTGTGGAAGCTGATTTCCCTGCGAGGTTGAGGAGCGCGGGAAGCCCCGGGAGTACTGTGTGACAACATATTTGTGAAAATTAAAATTAAAACTTGTTTATAAACCTGCTCGACTAAAGCACTTACGAGATGTGAGCCAGGGGGGCGGCTTTAGCTCAGTGGGGTAAGAGGGCCGTCACCAAGAGGGGGGTTGTGTCGATCCCTCCCTCCCCATGTTGCAAGTTGCAAGTCGAGCAGTCAACTGAACCTGAACTTCCCCTTTAGTCACAGCCAGGCGATCACAGCAGCAATAATAACTAAGGATTAAATGCAGAGATTAAATTTCCTATAATAAAATAATAGTGTATATTCTATTCTATTTATACTTAACCTGCAGGGCCTATTTTAGGAGTCCCTGTGTCCAAATCACATGTTAGGAGTTCCAGTCGTTAAGATTCAACATTAAATGTTGCATCGGTCTAAAATCGATGTGTTTACTCAAACTAGCTCTCCATAGTGTCAGAGAGTGGGAAGAATGGTTATTGAACACGCAGCAACTAACTTCTTTTATTGTTTATTTTACTAATAGGCGTGTTTAAGTGAAATAATGAAGGCTGCTTGAATTTATATGTTTTTTTTGTTCCTATTCAATAGTTCATATCAGAGACTGAATGTGATTCTGCATCTTGACTGTGAAACTACGATGGATAATAAAATACTGTTAATAATGTCCTCAATGAACCAGACAAATGAAAATAATGATCCTGTGTAAACATTGACTGTGTAAATATTTCGGAAAGGATCCCAAAGCTTAAAAATGTAGACATGTAATTACCTTCGCATTGAAAATGCGGAAGGTTATGTTTTGATCGCCGTGTATTATTATTTATTTTTTTCTTTATTTTTTATGCATGTTATTCGCATAACTAAAAAAGTATTAAACCGAATCGCATGAAATTTAGTGGGATGATTGGTTATTATCCGGGGACCATTTGATTAGATTTTGGGATCGATCGGGTCAAAGGTCAAGGTCATGAAAAGGTAAAAATCTTCTTTTTACCATAGCGCGGTAAATTGTTATCCAATTGGCATGCAACTAATGCCAACATGTTCATAATTCAATGCCCACTTTGTGATATGCGAAGGTATGCGATCTACCGAGAGCCCGTTCTAGTTTTATCAGTATTTGTGAGACTGTGATGAGTTGTTGACCTCCCGGCCACCGTAGTTGGATAATCGAATAGCTTGTGCTCATTCAGCTTCTCACCATTCCTCACAGTCCTGATGGCGGAGCTGGAACTGATGAATGTTGCCCCTCTTCAGAGACACCTGTCCTTGTGAATCCTCTTCAAATGGAAGAAAGGTCACTAGTTGTCTGTCAAAGTCTGAAACAGACAAAGACATTTACAAAAAGTTGACATAAGAGAGCAGACTGTGGTAGAGCCGTTCATTCCACTGCAGTCTTACCTTTGAGTATCACCTCTTTGTGCAGGTTTGTCCCATAACTGTTCACTTTGGGAATAACCGTTTTGACAATAGAGGACCAGGGTTTTGCCTCTTCGTGCGTCAGTGCCGGGGACACTCCGCCGGCGGTGAAGAGCAGCACCTCGTCCGCGAGAGCAGCTTCATCCAGCAGGAACCGCAGAGCCTCTGCGCCCTCGTCTTTGCTCTCCGTCACCTTCACCCCGCAGAGACGCTTGTTTACAACGTGAGGTTTCTTTATCCACACGTCCACTGCCGACCAAAAGCCGTCGGGGAGAGTCTTACATTCTCCTGGAAACTTTATGTCAAAGAGTTTTGGCATAGTTGAGTATCAGACGCGACTGCGTCATGTGTTTACAAACGACTTCCGGTTGTTTTTACTCTATATATTATAGAAAACTAGTACTCTTAAGATAAGAATTGCCTCTAGGATTAATTATTGTAATTCAACGACTCATATTCTCGCATTTGATAAACACATGTGGAGCTTTATGGTCAACATTAGCCTCTGAACATAAAAAGAAGAGCGATGTTGTCGCCTTATGATGACGTACCTACAGGCTATGTCGCCAAGCAATGTTGGATTTAGACAGCAGAGGGCGCTGTTTCTCTCTTTGTCTGCATTTAATCATCAGCCACATACATCCTTACATTATTATCATTACATTGATTCATGTAAATTCAGGTTGAAGAACATCCCCTTTACATTATTTCAGATTATTTGTACATTATGCATTATTAATACCCCTTATAAATAAATAGTATACACAAATGAAAATGCATAAAAGCACTCAATGTATATCTACTATAACTTTGATGTGGAAAGTGTACGGTTGGTTTTGCACATGCAATATGTTTATTGCATTACTCTACAGGCTGTGTATAGCTTTCAACCTTAATTTGTTATTTGATTATATTTGTGCTACTTACATGTGTCGTACCCTTCTACTTCCCTTCAGAATATCAGTAATTTCCTATTTTCTTACTTTTGCCTGCCCATGAGCTAACATTGTTGACAATTGCAGCATCTCCATCCGCTTAAATAATGTTCACGCAGAGCATAATCATTTTATGTTTGTTTGTTTTTAATAGCGGCATAATCCCATAATATTCTGAAATGTCATACAGATTTCTTAAAAATGCGTTCTGGCATTTTTTGGTGTATCTTTTGAAACTTTGGGATCTCCACCAAAATTTTGAATAAAGTTTTGTAGGTTCAAACTTTCATGTTCATATTAAACCCACTAGATCTTGTCACGCTATCTCTATTCCGGGATAACTGAATAAATATTGCAAAAAACGTCCCTAATAATTGTTCACTGCTCCTCTGTCGTGCATTATGTTTCTTATTTCTTTGACGCCGTTGTTTCATACTGTATCTATATCATATTAACCTATGAGCAAGAAAACTGTGAACACAATCGTATTTCACTCAATTCAACTAATACTGAACTTCCCCTGCGGTGCTTCGTGGACCACGTCCCCTCACCTGCAGCATTTCTCTCCGCTTCCCACACTGTAAACCGACACTGAGGAACTTTAAGACGGCAGAAGAAGCATCAACATCCGGCACTCACACGACTTATAGACTCAACAAATCCTGGAAATGACGGCTTTTTGTCTAAATACCTGTTTTGGTAAGTTAAGGATGATTTACTCATTCATGGTCTCATAATTATATGTGTTTGTTGATAGTTGCATTCTTTGTTAAGCTCCTGGTTGAATGCTTTTAGAAGAAACTTATATAAACTACGGGTTGAAACCCCACATTTATTCCTGCTCATTCTCAGTCATTAAGTAAACTGTACTCTGGGACTTAATCTAGTTTAGGAGGTGAATGAGAGGGGTGTAAAGCTCCTGTTTGCAGGATCCTTTGAATGGAAGAAATCTTTTGTGTGTTGTGAGTAATTCAGGACGGCAGGGAGGAGCCACGAGGAGAGATACTGTACCATGAAGGGCAAAGTGCAGGCAGGTCCTCCACACTGCTGCCTCTCGGTTATATTCAAATCAACAGCCACGTGAGAGCCCAAAGAATCCTGTAGAACTGGCTTTGCAACAACAGGTGGAGGAGAGAAAAACACTTGAGTTTCTTAAGTTGACTCATGGCAAGTTTCTGTTGAGTAACCACAAAATGAACCCTGGATAATAGAGCTACTTAATCATATTTATCGTATTTTTAGACATCATTTAACCTCAGTATGACGATTTGGACATTGTTATAACTCATAGTGTGTTATAGTGGTTAAAATAAAAAGTTGATGACTTCTGATCAATTAATGGGAACAATCTAAGCTTGTAAGTCATCGCATAATGACTTGTTTTTACACAGATTCCCATTTAATTCGGCATGTACTTTAAGTTAAAACTATTGCAGCGGCCCTGCAATGAATCCTCCTGGAGGTCAATGTTCACTTCATGTTAAACATTGTTTAACATGAAGTGAAATCAACTTTATGGTCATTTTAGAAGCTGCACGTTGTGGCTGTACTGAACTGTATTGCGTTTTCCTGAGGAGCTTATTCGTCAACGTGCGGGATAAACAATATCACTCAACGTCAACAAAAGCCTGCGCCCTGATCATGAAGTCGAATTAACAATGAAAAAGGTTTTAACCCTCTTGTTACCTTTATATTTACTGACATATTTTACCCTCGGGGTCAATTTGACCCCAGCAATTAAAACCTCCAGCAAATTATTAGAATTAATATTGTTTCCCAAGTTTAAGTGTGAGGTACTTTATGTTTGTTTGTTGACTACCTAAATAGCCCTTTAAAAATATAAAAAAGTTGATATTTCTTATATGTTTGACACAGTGAAAAACAGCCTGGGGTCAAATTGACCCCAAAGAACACCGACATTAAACATTGAATGGGGTCAAATTGACCCGAAGGTAACAGGAGGGTTAAACAAAGACAAAACATCAGGCTATAACACCTGAAGGAGTGAAGGGAGGAGTCATTGCAGGGTGTTGCATTCAATAGCTACATTAGCACACTGTGTGTGTGTGTGTGTGTGTGTGTGTGTGTGTGTGTGTGTGTGTGTGTGTGTGTGTGTGTGTGTGTGTGTGTGTGTGTGTGTGTGTGTGTGTGTGTGTGTGTGTGTGTGTGTGTGTGTGTTGTACACAAAAACACAGCATTTAGTTAACTATGTGTACATGTGTGTATCCAAAAGAAACAACATAGCATGTTGTTCAATACATGTTGTGTACGCCATTAATTCACTATTAACTTGAAAAACATTTAATTGTATTCTGTGTGTAATTTAAAGATATGTAAACTATGTGTGTGTCACTTCCCCGTCAGGTTAAACCACATGGCCACGAGTAGGACTCCTGTCTCGGACGTTACGACCTGTGCAGGTGCTTTTTTTTCATATTTGTGAAGCTCAGGTGAGAACAAGTCCGGAAGAGGCGTGGCCAGAAAGAGCAACTGGAAAGAGGGCGGAGCCAGACGCTGAACGCGCGCAGGTAGACCAGAAGGCGCTCGGGGTGGCTCCTGGGAACATGCGACGTTACACAAACAAGACAAACAGGCGACATCGGGCCGGTTATCCGACTGAATCCGTCCCATGGTGAATACTTTCTCTGGAGGAAGTTCAGGAGTCGCGGGCAGAAGAGCTGTGATTGGCGGGGAAGCCCTCCGTCCGCGAAGCCGGAGGAGTCGACGCCGACATGGAGCGCTGGTCTCGGGGCGTGTTTGATTGCGACATATAGCCGTCAACCGGATACCCGAGTTATTTTGATTAACGGTGAGTTCAAGGTGCTACATCGGGGGTTTATGGACGCGCAGTGCGAGGAGATGAGGGTCATGGAAACAAGTCAGAGAGTCTATCAACATATCGGGTTTCTAAAAAGATCTTCGTGATTGAATTTGCGAATGTGTTCCTAAATGCATCGACATAAAGGCCTTATTATAGAAACGGTTCTTTTAAAGATGTGTCTGGTTATTATTGGAAGTTTTTCCCAGCTTATGTGTATTTACAAGTAGTAGGAATAACATAATTAGGTCTACACACACTTAGTAGTAGGCTACTGCACTTAATTAACATGATATGGTACTTTATTTGAGGTTAAACTGTATACTACTTGATTCTACTCTACTACACACCAGAGGTAAATAGTGTCCTGTTTTACACACTGACAGCTTAATACAATATGTTGCATTATCATGGATTAATTCACATCCACCAGCCAAAACATGGACATCCTGTTTACACAGTAATCCATCACTGATAATAATTCAATAACAGAACATATAATAACTAAGTCTGCAGTTGGAAAAACACACACAGTATCTCGCTGTCAAGTATTTAAAGGCCCGGTCTTCACTTCTTAGATAGTTAATCAGAATAACAGTGTGATCTAGAGCCTCTCTCTCTCTCTCTCTCGCTCGCTCGCTCTCTCTCTCTCTCTCTCTCTCTCTCTCTCTCTCTCTCATGGATAAGGGGGAAGGTGCAGTTGATGCTGTTGGTCATTTGAAGTCACAGACTCCTGTAAGAAGTCAGGCCAGTTCAACTTGTGACTGACCATCCATATAAAGTTATTAACTCTGGCTGCGCAGTAGCGCATGCCTGTGGGCTGAGAGCGCTTCCAGTAGCTGGACAGGTTAATGATTGATCACTCTGTACACAGAGAATGATCACATGGGTCTCTCTGTTCACCAGTCTGCTTTTTATTTATTTTGTATGTGACCTGCAGACAATTCGCCTCATTCAAGCCGGTTTTAACATAATCGGGTGTTGTCCCTGTAAATTAAAGCATGCTCAGACTCGTGCCCTCTTGCACTTGTCTGGCTCTTGAAGCATCAGTTGGGTGCGAGTGCGAGCGATGGCTGACAATGTGGCTCTGCTGGTTGTTTTACGTAGATGTTCGGTTATCGCAAGGTAGCTGAGCGGGGAATGTGGGAGGTCTCCCCTGACTCACCGCTGCAGGCCTGATAAGCAGAAGATCTATGACTGCACAACCCTCACGTAACAATAAGAGCAAAGAACTCGCTGGGTTTCACCTTCTTCTTATTTCTAATTAAACGAGGGCGTGAAGCAAACGTCATCCTCGTGCTCGTTGCACCTGTTACTCCTACTGTCTACATGGTTTTTTTTTTTTAAAGCAAATTAAAAGATAGTTAAGAGGAGAACGTGAAGCTGCAGGCGGCCCGGCGTGAGGACTGCTGACATCACGCAGCACGACTATTACATAAGTATGTGTTGAACAGGATCCAGTCCGACTGGTGCCCCTAAACCAGATACCAGCTCATGTTTCCAGCTCTTTGTTTGTCACATTCCCTGCACGCGTGTGAGTCCTCTGAGCTTCAGCATGAATCACAGTGCAGAGAACAGTTATTCACTGTAGTTCACTGACACTGAATCCACCTGCTCACGTCTGAGGGACCTTTGTGTCTGCTTCTTGTTTCCTTTTGTTTCCCCCTCAGCGGTTCATCTCCCTTCTGTGATTGTCACTTTCGGGTGGAGGTCTGCATACGTAGGACACGACTGTCGTGTTCTCTTGGTGATAAGAAAAGATGCAGTATCGTGGATGTGATGAGAAGAGGGTGAACACATAAGTTGCCGGTGTGAGATTCACACCAGCGCACTATTTAGAAAGGTTGGCACAGAGCTACAAGCAGAACAATGCACACCAAGGGCTTTTTGTTAGGTCTCCATGGTAACCAAGGCCCAAATGGGAGCAAAGTGACCATCAAATAGGTTGTTTGGTGAGATGAGGGAGACCCAGAGAGAGCACTGGTTCCTAATTGGGTCTTTTAGGTTCCCAGTGCTGTCGTGTTCCACAAAAAGGTCTCACAACTGTCGTATGACCTTTGACCCTCAAGGCAGGTCGGCCAGGTGATGCTGATGGACAAAGACACTCAGTGGCTGTATCATCTCCTGGCCGAGGTCCAGCTGGAGAAGTTCTACCTGCGCCTCCGAGATGGCCTCAACATCACCCGCACCGAGCACTTCAACTACGTCAAGGAGTCCGACCTGGAGCAGATCGGGATCAGCAAACCCGGTGAGCCTGAACGCCTCCTTTGATCGTCGTCACCGGGTAGAAATCAATATCTCATCAGATGTTTCGTTCGTTTTTTTTTTTTTTTTACAGTTTAGATCTAAAGCTGCCGTGAAAATGAGAAATGACTTTCCCATGCTGCTCTCTGTATCTTAGTGTGTTGCTTATTGCTTCATTTCAAAATTAATTCATCTCTCCATCCTTCAACCAGATATTTAAAAGAGAGTGAAAACCACAAAGCTGATCCGGTAATCTATAGAGATGTTCTGTATGATTATGAGATAATCGGGTAGATCAACAGGAACAACTTCACTCTCCTTTTTTACTTCCAGCTCTGCCTCTCTTTAGTTCTAATATGAACTAGAATAGGAACAAATAATTATTTTCTTTACCATCTGATGATTGTTTTTTACACACTTTATTATCTGTTTTGTCTAAATTCTGCCAGAAAATAGTGAAAATAATTTTTTCCACCATTTTCCAGAGTTGTTTTGAAATAAATCTGATTTCTCGTGATGGATATGAATACATTCTTCTTCTTTTTTCCCCCTTCCAGCCCAAAGAAGATTATGGGATGCTCTGAAACGCCACAAGACCAATGCCCGAGCGCGGCCATGGACGCCCAAGGTCTGACGCGTGTAGCTCATGGCTGGAAAGTTCATATGGATTGTGTGACAGCTGAATGTGATGATTAATTTATTGATGCACACAGGCAGCCGGCGGTCGAGATCGGGACGGGGGGGAGCCGTGGAGCGGGGGAGGCCCGGCTCAGGGTCAGGAGGGGGGTAGCCGGGCTCTTCCGTGCCTGATCCAGGACAGCGAGCTGGTCCTGGGGGAGAAGCTGGGCTCCGGGTCCTTTGGGGTGGTGAAGAGGGGAGAGTGGCACACGCCTACCGGCAAAGTGGTGAGGGACACATTTGTGGAATTTATTTATTGTTTTTACGCTTGTTTTGCATTTATATTCTGTACAGATAGTCAAAGAGTACCGCACCCCAAGAAATAGCTGCAGCAAGCAGATACTTCTACTTTTTTTTTTTTAAAGCTCCTACAAACCAACTGTACGCTACCGGCACAGTTAGCGAGCAGCTGGTGAACACAGTGAAGCATTTAGCAGATGAGAAGCCCGAGATTTCCCTCAGGAGTTGAGGAAAAAAACAGCAGAATATAGTCATATTTTAGTAGAATACATTTAGGGTTTAACTCTTGAGAGATACGCATTAAAAAAACAGAAATTAGATTAAAAATATGCACATCTTGCAGCAAAGTGTTTAGGAAGTAAAAACTAAATGCACAACGCCAGTAGCTGGAATCAATTCTTCTAAAGGTTTAACCCTCCTGTTGCCTTAGGGTCAATTGGGGCGGCTGTAGCTCAGTGGGGTGAGAGGGTCATCCTGCAACCCCAAGGTTGTCGGTTCGATCCCCGCTCTCCCCATTAGTTGCAAGTCGAAGTGTCCTTGAGCAAGGCACTGAACCCCCAGTTGCTTCCCGGGCGCATCACTGCAGCCCACTGCTCCTTAATAACTAAGGATGGGTTAAATGCAGAGAACTAATTTCCCCTTGGGGATTAATAAAGTATATATAAATAAAAAATAATAATAAATTGACCCGATTCAATATTTAACCCTCCTGCCGCCTTAGGGTCAATTTGACCCGATTCAATGTTTAACCCTCCTGTTACCTTTATATTTACTAACATATTTTACCCTTGGGGTCAATTTGACGCCAGCAATTAAAACCTCCAGAAAATTATTAGAATTAATATTGTTTTCCAAGTTTAAGTGTGAGGTACTTTATGTTTGTTTGTTGACTCCCGAAAGAACACCGACATTAAACATTGAATGGGGTCAAATTAACCCTAAGGCGGCAGGAGGGTTAAATATCGAATCGGGTCAAATTGACCCTAAGGCAACACGAGGGTTAAAGTCACGACTAGGGTGGGGTTTGGGAGTCTCTGTGCTTGGAGACGGGGTTGTGATGGAGCCGTTCTCTCAGTTGCCAGTGGCAGTGAAGTCCCTGAGGAGCAGCATGGCCAGGCAGACGGACACGCTGACGGACTTCCTCCAAGAGGTGACCACCATGCAGTCGCTGGACCACCCCAACATCATCCGGCTGTACGGCGTGGTGCTCACGCAGCCCCTCAAGATGGTGAGACGTCTGGATGTTTGGAAACGTGGGAGAAGCGATGTGGACGGACTCAAACCGAGGTGCGTTCAGGAGCTTGACCCCCCCCCCCCCCCTGTTCCTCCAGGTAACGGAGCTGGCCCCGTCGGGCTCGCTGTACGACATCCTGCGCTCGCGGCAGTACGAGTACCCGCTGCTGCGCCTCTGGCTCTTTGCGTCCCAGATCGCGGCCGGGATGGACTACCTGGAGACCAGGAGGCTCATCCACAGGGACCTGGCCGCGAGGAACGTCCTGCTGGCGTCCAGGGAGATGGTGAAGATCGGGGACTTTGGCCTGATGAGAGGCCTGAGCCTGGAGACGGACCACTATGTGATGAGCGCACACAGGAGGATCCCGTTTGCGTGGTGAGGACCGCCGCGGCCCGGAGGAGGAAATAATACTTGGCATTCTCACCAACGACGTCTTTCTCCAGGTGTGCTCCAGAGAGTCTTCGCGTCGGCACCTTTTCGCATTCCTCAGACGTGTGGATGTTCGGCGTCACCATGTGGGAGATGTTCACCTACTGTGAAGAGCCGTGGTTCGGCCTGTCGGGCAGACAGGTACGCGCACGCCCCGCCCGCGCTCTGCTTTTGGCTGTCCGCATATTTGTCGCCGTGTTTTGGAATGCGTGTCCCCGCCCCGACGCGACCTTCCCTTTTGTGACGTCCTCCGTGACTCCGCGTGACCTCGTCTTTCATGCAGATTCTGTGGCGCGTGGAGAGGGAGGGGGAGCGCCTGGAGAAACCGCCGGATTGCCCGAAAGAGCTGTACGCCGTCATGAGGAGGTGCTGGGCCTGCAACCCCGTGGACAGACCCAGCTTCGTCCAGCTCACCGCGATTCTGGCGGAGGTCTGCGACTTCATGTGAAGCTTGAGGATGAAATCAGAGGAGGCCCTCGCTTCTTTCATTTTTAAATGCTGCATGATTTTTACATTTTTTATTTTGCCCCCCCCCCCCCCCCCCACGTCTGTTTTCCTTTGCAGGCGAGACCGATGGAAGTGAAAGCAACAAGAGACTTTGCAGAACCCAGAAAACTTGCCCTTGTGGCCAACGACCTTGTGACCGTCATAGAACATGGGTGGGTGAGAGAAAAGGAGGGTGGGGCTAAAAGAGTAAAGGAAATACTTTGACCGGCACAATGAGCCTTTGTTAAGATTAAACGGGGGTTTAAATCTCCAAACCGCATTCCAGCCCTCATCTCACGGAGGCCTTAATGTGCTTTGTTTGTTTGACCAGGTCTCTGAGCGACGACACTCTGACAAACACACATACGACATCCATTAAAATCAGCTCGGAATAAATTCTTTCTTTCTTGTGAATTAGCCTCAACAGACCTTTAAAATAAGTCATGCAGTAGAACCTCTCAATGAAATCTACCTCTCTAAGTGTGAAGCTCATTGGACATCAGTGACATTTACAAAATAAACCACTGTGAGAATACATATTATGTTGATTCTGTTGGTTTATTATTATTATTGCAAAATAGAAAGTACTGTGGGACAAGCTCATTCATGATAAGATGATATTCATCCCAATCATTTCAATAATGAATCATAAAATTGTGTGTTTTTTAAGCTTTTAGTTAATTCTTGACCTTTTGGGAAATTTATATTTAAAATAAAAAATCTGTAGCCTCCTGGACAGTTTATGATTAAAACGAGACTAAATATCTACATACAGGACTGTCTCAGAAAATTAGAATATTGTGATAAAGTTCTTTATTTTCTGTAATGCAATTAAAAAAACAAAAATGTCATGCATTCTGGATTCATTACAAATCAACTGAAATATTGCAAGCCTTTTATTCTTTTAATATTGCTGATTATGGCTTACAGCTTAAGAAAACTCTAAAATCCTATCTCATAAAATTTTAATATTTCCTCAGACCAAGTAAAAAAAAGATTTATAACAGCTGAGTGTTTGTCAAGGCTCAGGAAACCCTTGCAGGTGTTTCGAGTTAATTAGACAATTCAAGTGATTTGTTTAATACCCTACTAGTATACTTTTTCATGATATTCTAATATTTAGAGATAGGATATTTGAGTTTTCTTAAGCTGTAAACCATAATCAGCAATATTAAAAGAATAAAAGGCTTGCAATATTTCAGTTGATTTGTAATGAATCCAGAATGCATGACATTTTTGTTTTTTGAATTGCATTACAGAAAATAAAGAACTTCATCACAATATTCTAATTTTCTGAGACAGTCCTGTACATATAAGTTATGAGGGCTAACTCACTGATTTAAGACTCATCCCTACTTGTGCCGCTGTTTGACCCGCTTTAGGTCAAAGGTCACCTCCCAGTCGTCTCCTTCTCAAACACTTTTCTCTCTCTCTCTCTCTCCAGTCTGGAGCTGAGCGAGTGGAAAGGCCAGAACCAGAAGACGCTGACAGTCGGCTGGTTTCCCGCCATCCTCACTGCGCCGTCGTCGCACCCTTCTGCCGCCACCGTCGCCACGGCGGGCAACTCCGGGCCCAACCCCACTTTTTCCATCTCCACCCCGCTGAACGGCAGCCTGCAGCACACGGGCCACGGAGACACCAAACCCGAGCGCCGCTGGGGAGCGCCGGATAACCTGGACGAGTCAGTGACGCCGCGCATTCATTCCTCTCTGACGTACCTCGTCTGTTTGCTGTATTTATAAAGACATGCACCGCAGCCTCACCCCAGTTCGTATGGCTGTGAATGAATATTGGTGGTGGTCGGAGGGGCCGTAGGCGCTGATTGGCTGCCACGCTTCCGTCAGTCTGCCCCAGGGCAGCTGTGGCTACTGATGTAGCTTACCACCACAGGGATGACTGTGTGTGTGTGTGTGACTACTGGACTCTGTACTCTGTAAAGCGACTTCGGGTGCCTTGAGAAGCGCTATATAAAATAAATGATTATTATTATTATTATTATTATTTCCGTATTGAAGCTCCTGATTGTTGAGAACACCTCAACTCCTCACATCAGCTGTCTGATTAGTGTTTCCTGTTCTGATCTGTGCAGCAACGGCAGTGGGAAGACGGGCCCCGCCAGGGAGCGGGAGGACTCCAATCTGCAGCAAATGGCAGGTAGGCAACTCAAAATAATGCTCTGATATGGCTCAATATCATCTGGGTTTTGTAATGTTAAATTATTGTACTTACCATATCTTTTTATCGTCGTCCGGCTGCATTAAAATAGACGGTCGCGTCCTCGTTACTTAATGATTCATTAATTTTATTCTCATCCTCATTAGCTCCTCCTCCTAAAGTCCACCGATAACTTCACCTTCTCACAAATCATGTCAATATACATGCTCCAGTAATAAGCTCTATAGTCTGTAGAAAAAGGGCTGCCACCCTTTTCATATTTTCATATTTCATCTTACATCACTGATGTATAATGCAGCCTCGGGGGTCGTGATCTGTGTTGTGCAGACCCTAAAATGCCGTGAAAAGTTTGGCATATAGCTTAATAAAAGTATTTATAATTACATTTATAACACATTTTATTATAAAAAGCTGCTTGCGATTTAAATTATGAAACAACAAGCCTCTTCAGCTGAAGTTATGTATTCATTCATTCTCAGCAGAGTGCCCTCTGGTGGCTTCTTCAGGCTCCTAGCAGCTCAACATGCACTTTAAAAATACTGTTAATAATGTAACAATGTTACGTGACACGGGTTAAATATATCCGTGGTTTACAGAAAACATGTCCTGATCATCCCTCCACCATATATTTATTATTAATGTCAATAAATTGGGTTTGTATGTGTGCGTCTACTTCTGATGCAAGTCACTCAGCTTCCACACCACCTGCGTAGAAACAGCTGGCTCAGCAGGTATTGTCATATTTGTACTCAAAGTTAAAATCTTCTGACCTGTAGGAGGGTGAATGTTCATGTGCAGTGTGTTTACGTGTTAACGTGGGTTTTACTCACAGTATGCCACCAATGCAGGTACACCAAATTGCAAGTTTTAGCCGATAAAAAAGAAAGAAAAAAGTTGCATGCATTACAGATGAAGATAAAGAAGCAGATATGTTTGTCATCAGATTGTTCAATCCTCCAGAAGCTGAAAGGGCTTCCATTCTCCACATGTTAATAGGACATGTGCTGTGAATACATCTTATGAATAGGGTGATAAAGTCCCTCGCTGCCTCTTCATGATTAATGTTGAATCCTGCATTAAAAAGGCCTTCCTGTGTCTCCAGGTATGTCTAAGAGCCTGGAGTCCGTTGTGAATGGACAGCGGCCGAGTGCTCACACGGTCGGGGCGCTCCGAGTGGACCAGCAGGGCCGGCTCGTGGTCCCCGTGATGCCGGCTCGCAGCGTGGTGACCTCTGACCCGCGGCGGTTCAGCGAGGCCAGCATCATGCCGCCTCCCCGGCCGCCGCCGCCCAACCTGAAACGCCTGAACCTGATGAAAGCCCAGCGGAGGCCCACGGCCCACCCGGTCCAGGGGACCTCCTGGACTCCGCCCCTGGTCCTGTCTCCTCCGGCGCGTTACCCGCCTCACCAGGGCCTCGGGGGCTCCAACCTGGCCAAGATGGCCCAATTGGCTCGCTCGACCCCGCAGCTGGACGAGTGCACGGACACCCGAGAGCGGGAGAGGGAGCGGGAGAGGGAGCGGGAGAGGGAGCGGTCGAGGGAGCGAGAAAAGGCCCACGTGCAGAACACGAGGGAGAGTCTCACCGCGCAGGTAACCCGAGTTCTGATCTGTTGGCTTCTTCTTCTCAAAGCTCGTCCGTCGTATTGAAGCTGTCGCTCGGCTCCCCTCAGATCATGGAGGCGGTTCACGGAGTGACCATCGAAGAGGTCCACGCTGCGCTCCAACGCAACGACTGGAACCCGGTGCGAGCCCAACAACAACTCAAGGTCAGGCCACCGCGATGACAGACTTTCAAAAGTGTAGTTTGGGAAAGTGTATTTAATTTAGATAAATAGAGCAAATATACAATGTGTCAAGAAGTAGCCTTAATAATGTATCTGCTCCCTTTTTAAAGTGCAACTTTAATCGATTGTAAATATGTAATTTGATATTATTATTATTATTATCTTTATTTAAAAGGGACCATGTACAGTTAAAACATAAACGTCACCATTCGATGCTACCATAGTGTAGCTTCAGCTCATTTGCATCTGTAGTCCCCTGTCAGACTGTACCACATAAAACAATAACAAACAGTATATTTGTTAATAGTAGGATTAATACACACAATGCAAAGTTACAGTACATCATTTCAAATTTAAGATGAACATACCATTCAAAAGTAAGTATTACAAATCATTAAGAGTAATTAATACACACCATTAAAAGCAAATAATAAAAAAACATAATATTTTTGATATTTTGTGTGTGATTTCTGAAACGACTTGTAGTTAAGAAAACTGAAGCATGTTGCACTCCAGGACATACCCTCGGCCGTGGTGTCACAGCAGGCGCGTTGCATTTGAATGCTGATGGAAACACCTGCACAGAGGTGCAACTTACCTGCACATGTCAACCCTCTGGAAGAAAACAATCCTGGAGGGGTTCGTGGACATGCGTGTCTAAAGATGTTTTGAACCACGTCTGATCCCCGTTCCTCTTGCTTGATGCCGTTCCAGTTGGAGCAGCTGTACTTGCTGAGCCTCTGCTCCAGAGAAGACTGCCTGAAGATCCTCTCCAAGTACCAGTGGAACCTGCAGCTGGCCAGCAGCTACCTGATCCGATGGTCGCGGGAGGAGAGGCCCGCCGTCGGGACCGAGAGACGAGTCTGAAGGGATTTTATAGCTGATTTATTTTTTATTTTTTGTACATGTATTCATTCATAAGTGCTCGACTTGTTCAGTAACTATTGTGGCACCGGAGGCTGCCCGACACAACTTTGGGAACAGATGGGAGCTCCAATAAATATATAAGTGGAGAAGTGAAGTTGTATGAATGTAGAAAAGGAAAAGACTTCTGACGGGAATTCAACAAAAAGACTACTGATGACTGTTTTTGTATTTTTAATGTTGTTCAGCACATTTTGTGCATCTTGCAAATATGTTTTTGTATCTTAATGCATCTGTGTAAATATTGTATGAGAAATGACTATTGAATAAAAGTGATTCTCTGGTCTAAATGCTAAGGCGCTGTGTGGAAGAGCATGTTTACTGTGTATTGTATATACTGTGTATCGTATAGCACTCAAGGAACTTTGTGGTGTGTTCAAGTGCATTTTAAATGAATTTGTTTTAAGACGGATTTCATTGACTTTAGACATCAACCCTCAGACCCTAGATATGCAGTAATTTTCATGTGGGAAAACTATATAAATATATATTATATATATATGTGTATATATAGACACATATATATATATATATATTCAAACACACACATGTACACAGTGTGGTTGTAAGCTACTCACTGCCTACATAGAACCAGACCCTGAATGTGTGACTCTTAGAATAAGAAGCACAGGATTGAGATCATGGGTGGACGATTAAAGTTTGAGACGTTGGTCCAGCAGCACTGAGTCATGGACAGACATGTACAGACAATACTCCTGAAACACCAGGTCAGTATGTCCCACGTGGGTCCAGAGGGAGGAGCTGTCTGATATTCAATGTTTGACTTGGGAGGTTGTTTTCTCTCCCTTTGTGTCATCTGAAGTGGGTCAAGGATGAAGTCTTGACAGCTTTACAAGTGCATGTTGTGTTGAGGAAGTTACCCAGCAACTAAGAGCAGAGTGTGAGTTGAGCTGAACATTGGCTGGTGTTGTTGATTTCCTTCTGAAGCACAGAAACCAGATGTTCCACATTTAGACTTCAGGTTTCCCAGGGCCTTCCCAAAAATGCCCCCGGAGGAGAAGAACACAGAAAACATAAATACGGCTTCATATAGCATTTGTTTTATTTCGGACAGGGAGAGTATTTTTTTAATTCAGTAAAAATGAAAGAACTAAATTACAAAATAGTTGACACAGGAAACTGATGCAACAGATCCTGCAGAGATAACTGATTGGCTGTGTGTCTTAAGAGGATCATCAAACTGACACAATGAACAAATAATTGCTGTACAACTTGATAGTAGTGTGTATTATATATATAATATTAAATATTAAACCTTTATTGTAAACTTCGCCGGTCAGCTATTCATTTGGAGTCAAATCTTTGGAGAAAGAGACGGAGAAATGAAGATGAAGCTGAAGTTTAAAGTCCCCGGCACTCCAATGCAGAGTAACTGTAAGCGACGCCTACATTATTCCTGACGGTTTACAAAAGTCAGTTCTATCAATTAATTTCACAATGTCTGATCGTTGACAGTTAAACATCTAATCCATGTCCACCGTCATATCGATCATTTAACAATCATGTCTAATCAAGCCATTGGCTCGTGCACGTGTGGTAACATAGACAGTAGATACACCTCACACCCAAATACTGTCATGGTAAAATAAAAGAATGAAGACAATAGATATAATGCAATGCTTTATTATGAAGTCCATTGATGTAAGGTCCTGACTTCTTTGTGTGATTATTGACTTGAGATCGGACGGCGTTCTTGTTGGATGCCGCACATACAGAGCACATCTTCATCAACCAAAACTAAGAGACAGTCATACTCAGTATTGAGGTCTACAGTGTGATGGAGGAGGATTGGAGGAGAAGAAGTATGGGAGCCAAATCCAGGCCAAATAGTTTTGTTCGTTTGAGAAGAAAAAAAAGTGCACCTAAAGATTTCAGTGTTAGTCTTGACTTGAACTTTTAAAAAAAGAATTCGAAATAAGAATGTGTATGAAAAGTTTCGAATCTTATTTGTTCAGGTTAAAATCTTTTTTTTCAGGTTCAGGTTTTTGAACCCTCTTTGTTTTAGGACAGGAGAACTGGTGGTGGTCAGAGTCGTCATCATCAGCCATCTTTGTTTTGACGCTGGGTGGGAAGCAACTGCTGCTGCTTGAGGTGGACGGAGCTGCAGAGTTTTTTCGAACCCTCTTTGTTTCAGGACTGGACAACTGGTGGCGGTCAGAGTTGTCATCATCAGCCATCTTTCTTTTGACGCTTGAGGTGGACGGATCTGGAAGGTCTTTCGGGATCTTGTTGATTTCTGTTTCCCGGTTCTGACCGAGGTCCATTATCTCAGAACAGGACTGTACACTGCAAACAAAGGACAAATTACATGAATAAACTCCCACATTCAAATAAAGTAGGATGGATTAAGTGTTCCCTTCTACACACACCAATACAAGTTCAATAACTGAAATCTGAACATCAACTTACTAGGGGCTGAGATGGTATCTGCTGACCATGTGCTGCATGCTGGTGAACTGATGCTCGAGCACTTGACGGGGTGAAAGTCTCTTGGCGGCATCAAACTCAAGCATCCCACGGAGGAGGTCCCCAAAGATAAGCCTGTCACTCGACTCGGCACATTTATCAACCGTCGTTTTACTCCTGAAGCGCTGGGTCTGGAAAATGAAGAACCAATAAGAGCGGTCAGGAATATCTTAAGTTACCTCCAGAAAAGAATTTTTTTAAAGTGAATAATACAAAAATAACAACACCTACCTTCAAGATGTGATACAGCGAGCTGAATTTCATCAACCTGTTCTCTCTCGACGGAATCCCGGTCTCACGAAAGATCTGTGCAGGTGTCTGAAGAGATTGTGTTATTGTTAGAAATGACATTCTGAGTGCAGTAAAAGTGGACAAACAGGCAGACAGACCCACATATTCGACAGTATGTTAGAAATACAACATAGACAGAATTAACCGGACAAAGAGATAGTCAGCAAGGTCAGAGTCGTGGTGAAGTGACAGGTACCTTGAGTTTCCAGATACGGTTCTTGGAGTTGCCGTCATATTGGAAAAAACAGTCAGTTGTCAGTCCTGGGGTGAGCAGCGTGTCCGATGGATGACCTTGAGTCTCCACTATGTACCTCACCTGAAGATACAACATCAACGTCAAGTCACAACGGAGTCAGCGAGTTTCAACCAATTAATTTGTATATACATTTTCATGACCACCAGAGCAACTGCTCCAATTAACCCTCCTGTTACCTTAGGGTCAATTTGACCCCATTCAATGTTTAACCCTCCTGTTACCTTTATATTTACTGACATATTTTACCCTTGGGGTCAATTTGACCCCAGCAATTAAAACCTCCAGAAAATTATTAGAATTAATATTGTTTTCCAAGTTTAAGTGTGAGGTACTTTATGTTTGTTTGTTGACGACCTAAATAGCCCTTTAAATATATAAAAAAGTTGATATTTCTTATATGTTTGACACAGTGAAGAACAGCCTGGGGTCAAATTGACCCGAAAGAACACCGACATTAAACATTGAATGGGGTCAAATTGACCCGAAGGTAACAGGAGGGTTAATACAACTTAGCAACAACAGGGGTCATAAAAAGGTTTCCATTTACTACACACAGACACACAAGTAAATCCGATGATTAAACTACCCATCGTACTCACCATGTCATATTCAGTCCTGCCGGGGTAGAGGAAGCATCCGAGGTAGAGGGAGGCAGCGATGCAGCCCAGGGACCACATATCCGTGGCCTCGGTATACGGTAGGCCCAAAAGAATCTCTGGAGACCTGAGACGTGAAAAAAACAAAAACATGATCACACTCGCCATGATGACAACGTCCACGAATTTGAGAGGCATCTGTATTATTTACAACTTGAAGCATATGACCTCTACTACGACCCCGACAGATCCAACATGGTTCCGGTCACTCACCTGTACGGAAGGGACTGAATGCGGGCGCCCTGGGCCGCGTCCGACACCTCGTGGGCCAGGCCAAAGTCGATGACTTTAAGCCTGTAAGGCTCCTGCGCGTGGTTCACCAACATAATATTCTCGAACTTGATGTCTGCGTGTATTATCGCAGCAGCCTTCATGTAATCAAGTGCATTGGCGACCTGAAAAGTTATTAAAGTCAGTCATTTCCGAATACGATGTTCAATCAATGTGCTTATTAGATAAGAACTGCAGTAGAACGTACCTGCTTGACAATGGGTCTGATTTCTTTCAGAAGGAGAGGTTGAAATGATCTGTCCTTCATGAAGTCAAGAAGACTTTTGTCCAGGTGCTCAAACTCCAGACAGAAGTATTGGTTGCAGGTGAAAGCTCCGTACCATTCAACCAGGTTGCTTTGGTCAGAGTCCATCAGTTGAAGTGTCAAAAGGATATTGTTAGAGTTGGAAATCGGCACACCACCTAGACGACACTCACTGGAAGAAAGAGGCGTACTCTTACGTTACATCTATCTTAGAGTATGCAGCATTTTAAATAGCCGAAAACAGTTCTGAAGGGGCGGTGTCGATCTTCTCCGAGGTCGTCCACACAAACAATGAATACAATGAGCTCTTTCTCTAGTCATCTTCTTTGATGAGTGCAGTGCAGCATTCAGTGTTTTCCATTTTACACATAATCTATATGCAAACAATACTATCTCAGTATCAGTTTCTTCTTTCAATGCAAGTTCAGGAGTCCCGGTGGCAGCCCTGTCATTTGAAATGCCAAGTGTCTTGTTTAAGCCTTTTCAATGTAGTCTAATTTCAGCTGCAGTACATTATTAACAGCATATCAGCATCTCAGTTCTACTCCTCCTCCTTATTTCTGCTTCCTCAGCCTTCCAGCATCGAGATATCTGTTGATGAGACTGCCATCTTTTCCTTCATGTAATTCAACTGGCTTCAATCTATAATATTAACATACAGTCACTCAACATCTTTAGATCTGATTGTGTTTCTGTTTAATAATTTGATTGGCTATCACCACAACTATGGAAGGAACACAAATAAGATTACATCTTTTCATTTATCAAGCATATTTATGATTTCTTTTATGATTCTCTGGGGTCACTGATTCTAAACCTGCTGCTACCTCCTCTTAATAGTCTGTCCTCAACATAGATTGTTGTGTGCTTCTATCCTCTTTTGAAATAGGATGGAATTCCTAAATTTTCAATAATAATAATCTTAATAAACAGTCAACTTCTAGAAGAAAAGAGAAATAAAATTGTCAATCAATGCAGGAGAACCATGTCTTGTCTGAACTCACAGCGTCATCATTGTGCTTGGGTAAGGAATGTCATAATAAGTCGGCCTAATTATTAAAGAACGGGTTACACATTTATTTATTTGTCAGTGTCCCCATGATCAGTGTTCTCTCTACCACTGCAGGCTGTTGTCATGCAGAGTACTGAAGTGGTTCTGACTGAGACTGCTTAACCCTGTGGTGGATAAGGACCCTGACTATAATTAAAATCTGTTATGGGGCCCCATCTATGGGCTGCTGACCCACCTGTTGGACATAAGGTTTGAGGAACTAAACTTGTGTGGCTGTTGATAGATCAGTGCTTATGGATTTGGAGGAGGAGCTGGATACAGACTATACAGGACTTAAGGTCCATGTTTCTCTGCTGTTTATTTTATCTGTTTGTCGTCTGACCTGAGCTTCTAAGTCATAGAAGTTCATGTACTTTAGTCCTACTATCCCTTTCAGTTCGGTCTGTATGGTCACAGTCACTGATGATTCTATTGATAACCTAAAACTGTTCAGTCATGCTATATTCTTGTCATTCTACAACTCTCTGATTCTATCTAAATAAGCTGCTCATCCCTCACCATCAAATGGTGGCATCATCATTATCTTAGAACCATCAACCTTTTTCTCAGTTTTTATTATTTTTAATGTGAACTGCTAAGAGAGAATATAAAATAGATGACTATATAAAATAATAAAGGGATCAATTTAAAACTGAATAGCAATTTATCAGTTAATTTAAAGAAAAATTAAAACTTTGGCAAAACAATGCATTCTGCTCTGCTGTCTATTTTAGATTAGTGTTCTTTAGGTTTGGGTATAAACTGCTGTCCTGCTGCTGAGCTTGGCCCATTGTTTGACCTGGTTGAAATTGTACTCAAACCCTTTTATCTGGTCATATCTGTCTTTTGCATCTTCTACATCCTTGTCTATGCTTTTCCTCATGTACTTCTGCCCACTTCAGGCCTGCTCTGTCCTTCACTCGTTCTTTCAACCAATCTACTGTCATCTCTCCTTTGGGTGGGCTCGTCATTATGTGTTGTTGTGTTCTTTTATATTTTATCTGAACTGCAAATGTCCGTTTTCTGTTAATATTATATAAAAAATAAAACTATGTTTCAGACAGAAAGCTGATGGTCACACACTCTATCAGTTTATGGGAAACATTTGCACATCGCATAAACAGGTGTCAGTTTCTTAACAGCTCATGAGAAATCGATAATAACCACTATTTTTCCAAAACAGTAAACCCAAAACTATCCTTTGAAACCGACTAAAATAAAAATAAACCTCAGTTTTTTAAACGGTGATGAGAAATCGCATTACTGTAATAATAACCACTGTCTTTTCCCAAGAAAAAACAGTAAACCC
The DNA here is from genome assembly GCF_029220125.1 of Pseudoliparis swirei. Lineage (NCBI taxonomy): Eukaryota > Metazoa > Chordata > Actinopteri > Perciformes > Liparidae > Pseudoliparis > Pseudoliparis swirei. The sequence continues at coordinate 11,745,151 of NC_079408.1, forward strand.
AACACTATTCTCTAAAACTGTCAATCAAAACAGATAAACAAATAAAAACTCAGTACTAAAACAGTGATGAAATCAATTACTCGTACGCCGGACGGCATTACTGTAATAATAACCACTATTGTTTCTTAAAATCAATAGTAAACCCAACACTATATCTTATCTTCTCTTTGTCACTGTCCTCTCTCAACTCGCGGTGATCCGCTGCAGCCTCTTACAGCTGTTCTCTCCCTTCTGTGTTTACGTTTCTGCTCTTGCCTTATTGCAGTGTTTAAGCTGAGTTTCCTCGTTGTTTCCTCAATCTCAAACTCGTAACTGCTCTTCAATCGCCATATGGGTGTTCTTTACTCGGCAGCGTGCCTTTCAAAACAATAAATCCTTATTTGTCACTCGTGAAATTCAACAGACTAGAGCTTGCGTTGACACCGTGAGGTTTCGACTCTGCTTTGTTGATTCCACTTTGACAACATGTATTCACCACCGGTATTCAACATTCATTCACAGTTTATGCATTACACATGTGTTTAATTTCGTTCGACTCTCCAGCGTTATTCCAACGTTACCCGCCGGCCTCACTTCTTTTAGAGGGCTTTAAACCCCGGTTTCTTTCAGGGTTCGACTCTCCAGCGTTATTCGCCGGCCTCTCTTCTGTTAGAGGGCTTTAAACTAGCCGACTCTCCAACGTTACCCGCCGGCCTCTCTTCTGTTAGAGGGCTTTAAACTACGCGACCCCGGTTACTTTCGGGGCCGACTCTCCAACGTTACCCGCCGGCCTCTCTTCTATTAGAGGACTTTAAACTATTCTTTCAGGGTTCGACTCTCCAGCGTTATTCGCCGGCCTCACTTCTTTTAGAGGGCTTTAAACTACGCGGCCCCGGTTTCTTTCAGGGTTCGACTCTCCAGCGTTATTCGCCGGCCTCACTTCTTTTAGAGGGCTTTAATGTCAAACTGTATCGTGATTTCCCTTTTTACGCTTTATTTTATTTATTTAAATCAAGTCAAAAATTTCTGCAGTTTCAATACTCCTGATCAATTTTAGAGTATTCAATCTGACTGATTTGAAATAAACGGGTTCAGTCTTTACCTTTTGTTGACACCGGCGTTCGATCAGTTTCTTGGAGTGGGCCTTGAAAGCAAGTGGTCCGTCTTCTCGTGCTCGTCCTTCTCAGGTCTCTGGACCGGATTTCACAACCATTCTCTTGCTACCATTTGTTAGAGTTGGAAATCGGCACACCACCTAGACGACACTCACTGGAAGAAAGACGTTACATCTATAAGCGTTTTATTCAGAAATCAGGATACAAGTAGACATCATGCATGGACCCTTCTCCAGAGCTCTGACCAGTGGCCCCAGCCCTGGAGAAAAAGACCACGACTTAGAGTATGCGGCCATTTCAAATAGCCGAAAGGCACAGTTCTGATTCGTCAGGAGATAAGGGCGGTGTCTTCTCATTGGTTCTTGTTGCCAGCTCCTCTGCCGCTCCTTCATTGGTTCTTCTCGTAATGAGTTCACATGTTGTGAAAAGGTGGGGAAGAGGAGATAGTTGATTTCATAAACCCTCTCTTGTAACAAAACTTCCTTCGGGCCTTATCTCTTCAGGAATGAGGCGTGGATCTTCACCGAAGTTCGTCCACACACCGGGGGCTTCTTCCCACGTGTGAGTGTGTGCGTGTGAGGGGATCGGTGAAGGGGGTCAGTGAGGAGAGACAGTGAGGGTTTAAAGTGTCTAAGAAGGAGAATAAATGGCCCCATCTGGACCCTTGTTATCTATCCTCCCGACGAGGTAAGGACTGTGATTGCTCTTTCTAAACAATGAATACAATGAGCTCTTTCTCTAGTCATCTTCTTTGATGAGTGCAGTGCAGAAGGGGGTTTACATCAACATTCCTTAGGTGTCACTGTTATCTTTCTTTAGATCAGCTCAGACACCAGAGTGCTCCGCTGGAGGTTTTAACTTCCATTCAGTGTTTTCCATTTTACACATAATCTATATGCAAACAATACTAAGCTATGCTAAACTATAATATATATTCTTTAACAATATCCACCTGGCGATACACAACAGATCACAGACAGATGTTACATAAGTATTGTATTGTATTGTAGGCATTTCTTCAAATACAGTTGATGGAACAGCTGTACAAAGCTTTGTTGCACAAGTTTTACAAACACACTTTGACGTGCATGTCTCTCATACCTCTTCTCTGGCCTGCGTGGCTAGATAGCCATGATTCCTCAACATTTTGATGGCAACAGTCTTGTTGTCAGCGACATTCGTGCACTTAAAAACCATGCCAAAGGTGCCCTGCCCGAGGACAGACTCCACCAGGTACCTGGAGGAGTCCGACTTCAGCAAGTCACCAATTTCTACACGGTTCAGTTCGGATGGGGCGCTTTCCATGTTTAAAGCCCCCGGATGTGACACCTGCTGGCAGGAAGTCGAAGCTGAGAGGAGTGCAGATATGGACACAATATTTAGTCACAATGTAACGCTACAACGGTAACATTTCGATAAAGGTTATGATGCGAGAACAACCGGCAAAGTAAAGGAACTTACCGATTTCGGCAGATGTCGGCGCTTGAGATGTTTTGAGATCTGTTGGGATTTCCTCCGCCAAATGTTGGAAATAACAGCGTGTTTATCCCAAGTTCGGAGGGATGCGAGTTGGCGGGAGATTCAAAGTTCACAAGTGATGGTTTGAAGGTCCAGGTAGAAAGTTGTGGCTCTCTCTCTGGGTTTCTGAAGGCACTGATCACTCATATTGGGTGTCTCCATGTAGTAGTCGTGGTAGAGGTCATATGCATTCCATTCCAGAACCCCACATTCTAAACCTGCCTCCCATATTAAATTCGGTTTTGAATGAACCAAAATGGCTGAATAAAAGGTTATTATGATATTCATTGTATCATAAGCCAGACTTGGTGGATGCAACCCTTTACTTGTAAAGAACACACACATTTTAGTCCCATATTTGACTCAATTGTTTGACAAAAACAATAAAACTTGTAGAATATCTGCATTATGAACACAATAAAATCCTCTTTAACAGCAAGTTCAGATACACACATACTATACATATCTTTAATGTATTAAAAGGCCACATATGTACCACAATTATCAATATAAGTGCCTCCAATTTAACATCGTCGTAGTGCATTCACCTGAGATTAAATCTCAAGTGCACAGAGAGCAGCAGAAACGTCTCTTGTGAAACCTATACTAACATATCACCACCTTTGAAAGTTGTTTTTTAGCGATCTTTTAAACAAACAATTGGCTCTTTATACATCGAGCATTTAACATTTTAATTTTCTATATATTCTTGGTATATAATAAATATGATAATATTGTGGTAATATGATAATATTGTCGTCAAAGTTACACTTTTGGCATATTCTAATTACTAAGAAAGCACACTTTGTTATTACTATGCTATATTACTAAAATGGAGAAATATATTTTGGGCTGAAGTATTGCTTCAACATAATATCTATCATCTAGGTGCACACGCACACGTGATCCAAGCAGGGGAAAGTGCTTCAGTCACGAATAGTCGTCGCAATCTTGTGCATTTCTCAGTTTACAAATGGTTTTGATATATTTTACAAAGAATAGTTTCCCATTAGACTTTGCAACTACACAGATTGCATATTTGTTGACATTGATCAAATCTACAGGCAGCAGCACACAACTCAACATGTGCCGATTTGTATACTCTAGACTGCAGAGGTGTCAAACTCATTTTCACAGTGGGCCACATCAGCTTCATGTTTGCACCTCAGAGAGCCAGTTATAACTTTCATTTCCAATTCAATTCAGTATGTTTTATACAGTCCAATATCAAAAATTACAAATGTTGCCTCATACAGCTTTTTAATCTGTACACATACGGCATCCCTGACCTTTGACCTCACGTTGGATCAGGAAAGTAAAGCAAGGTGAACATTCACTTTGCTTTTGGCGTGAACGTTTGTGAATAGACGGCACTCTAATGCATAAAAAATATCCTGAGGCTTTGTTAGTTATCAGGTTACTTTGCGATATTTTCCCATGGCAGTTTTGCACATGCATTTGTTTGTTTTAAATGTAGTTTTAAGTGTTATCTTAGATTTTAGAGTATATCACATTAGAGGAATTACAAATGAGATTAGCAAATTCGAGGGATAATGTCAAAAATGTTATGAAACATTCTCTGAAATTGTATTTTTCTTATGTGTGCGTGACTGAACCACGTTTTTCAAATTTAGTTTTACAGATTTAGATCAAAAACATTAGGATGCATTATCATGTTTGCGGTTTACATGCATAGAAGGGAGTATGTATTAAATATAGTCCTTAAACAAGATATTCAAACGTTACGTTCATATCCTGAGATAAATATTTTTTTAGTAAAACCAAAACCAATTCAATTCAGTTCATTTTAGCCCAATATCACACATTATAAATTTGCATCAGAGGGCTTTACAATCTGTACACATGAGACATCCCTGAACTTTGACCTCACATCGGATCAGGAACAACTCCCCAAAAAATAGAAAAGAAAACTTTCACAGGGGAAAAAAGCGAAGAACCCTTCAGGAGGTCAACAGAGGAGGATCCCTCTCCAGGATGGACAGAAGAATAGACTCAAGTCATCATATCCCAGTTCACACAGGTGCACATAACTCAGTCAAAAAACAACATCTACAACCAGATGAACCTTCCTCCAGCTCTTTCAAATGAGATGCTTACTATTCAAAACAATAGCAGTCTATGCATGACTGAGTTTTTGGGTCCAGTTTCCAGTATATAGGAATAGGACTATACATCCAATAAAGTGAGAGTAGCGACTCAAATAGGCTGCAGGATGAAATACTGACAGATCTTTAAATCATTCAATAAACCTGGCTTTGTCCAAAGGAAAGAGAAGAAGCCGACCAACAGCATGTGGCAGAAATACAGGATATAAAATCAGTTAGTGTTTTTTTTACGATGCTGTGACTATTGTCAAACGATGCAGTTCTCCCAGAGTTGTAATCGGTGAGGTTGCAGGTAGCCGGCAGTCGTAGGATCGAACAGACACGATACCGGATGGCATTAAGTACGTTTAGAGGTGCTGGTAGAAAGCCAGGTTAGCTTCCAGTCTTTATGCTTAGTATAATACAGGTAGATGAAATCAAGCATTCTGATTGGTTGATGGTGAGTCACGCGGTGTACTTTATTTTTTCCCAAAAATGTCCCCGGAGGAGAAGAACACAGAAAACACAACATAAATACGGCTTCATATAGCATTTGTTTTATTTCGAGTAGGTACAGAGTATTTTTTAAATTCAGTAAAAATTAATGAACTAAATTACAAAATAGGAAACTGATGCAACAGATCCTGCAGAGATAACCGATTGGCTGTGTGTCTTAGAGGATCATCAAACTGACACAATGAACAAATAATTGCTGTCCAACTTGATGGAAGTGTGTATTATATATGTATTATTATATTTATATTTATAAGACGCATTCAGTGACTGCCGTTAGAGAGAGAGCTGCATCTGAGAGCACTAGTGCCCCCCCCCCCTCATGTCGTCTCACGAGAAGCATTAATCAACAGAGCACAGAGTTGCGTTCAAGAGCACATTGACGCTTTTGCAAAACATAAACCTGACATTTTTCTTTGAATCCGTTGTGAAGCACAGCAAATAAACACCGATCATACGTCACAAGTTCACATTCAGGTCGCTCCCTGCGTCAGAAAGTCAACAAGTTTCCCATAACTGATGTTAACCAACCTCAACTTCTGCTTTTCATTTTGTTTCCAGTCCTCCTTTACACAATCTCTCGCTCCCATGTGCACTTGGCACACCTTAAAAGGCACCTGGGTGGGGCAGATTTGGCAGTGATGTCAGTCTCCATGGTAACCACGAGAACACAGGGGCAGCATGTGTAGCCGGCATCAAATACACGTCAAGTACTGTTAGATTATGTACACGAATGTTGACGGCAGAGGGTCTGGAGGAACAGAGAGGTCGCCGAGCACTTTGGGAAACACTGCCGCTAACAAACCATCACGACCCTACGGGCGCTAAATAATGACAGCCGGCTTACTGTGGCTGATGTATAGAAACGGTTGTATACAAAGCGTTGGTTAGTTTATAAGAGTAAAAGCCTACAGCCACGCCAGCAGCTGTGAGGCCGTTTGTGATGTTAAGCAAGTAGAAAGTTGAACTTGTATTAACAACAATTAGCACGAGACACGGTAGAAGTATCCGCCCACCGCGAGGGATTAAATACAACCTCTGCTTTCACAACGGTGTTACAGTGACACGAGGCAGGAGGTGATTTCTTCATAACACACGAGTAAGCATGAGATATTATTAGACAAACCTACATCAAAGATATGAAATGTTATTGCTCTTGTAAAACATTTGTTTTTTTATTCACTCTTATTTCTACGTGTGGGTCCTAAAAAAAGACAATTGAGGGACGATAGTCGACATTCTTTGACAGATAAAACTACAGACTGCATGTGTAAAGGCAACATTGGCAACGTGGTGCCGGTGTGAGTCACCGAGTTTGGAGAGATTTTTTTTAAAACAATCCACGGCAGGCATCTGGAATCAAGAGGTCATGAGGTCAATTTGGTCTGTGTTTGTAAAATGATGCTGGGATGAGCACCCGTTTGGCTGGAATGGGTGAAGGGATGGGGAAAAAAGAAAAGGAAAAAGAAGAGTGACTCATAACTGGCACTTGATCTCATGCGGTAGTTCCCGCCTCTTGGTTCTCCGTTATGAAAACACCGTGCTGCGCTGGTTGCCATCCCCGACCTTCTCGAAGAACATGAAATCCTGCAAAGTGACATCAGAACATGAAATCCTGCAAAGTGACGTCACAGAAGGAAATTAATTCGTCACACTTCAAGACCGAGACAGCAACAAGATTATAGTGGTGGGAAACAAAACAAGGATATGGTCTTACGATGAGGAAGCAGGCTCCCATGAGCACAGCTTTCATCTTCACGTCCAAGTCCATCGGAAACTGGATGCCGAAGTTGTCGGTGTCCGTGAAGACTTCCTTCAGGAGGCCGCTCCACTGCTTGCTGATGCGGCCGATGGGCGCGTCACCGTCTTTGCCCTTCAGCTGCAGAGTAACAACACGTTCTATAAGTTTACGATGCCGAGATCTTGTCGAGGCGTTTCCAGAAGACGGATTGGAAATGCTCATTGAAATGAGAAGAATGAATCCACCGTCTTAGCTTAGCGACCCCGTCTCCGGCTTCACGTCTATCATCCACCTTCCCTCCAACGCTACGATCCTCTGAGCTCACCTCGAAGTTGACGTCTCCGCAGCAGGTGCAGGCGAAGCACGGCCCATCCAGTCTCATGACGGTCTCCTTGTTGGGTCCCTGGATGGAAAATTTGGGCAGGAAAGGGTGCCAGTCCTGTTTGACGTAGCCTATGGTGGTGCCCGGCGGTGACTGGACCTCGATCTGGAACGTCACATTCAGAATTATATACACACACACACACACACACTAACAAGACGGGAAGGTTTTCCCTGAGAGCTTTAAATACAAGTTGACGTGTGACACGGGACACCGGGGCTGATAATTGGACCTGTGACGGCTCCATTGTGGCAGCGCATAACAAAAAGGCAATGCGTCTCACATGTCTCCCGTTTGGCCCGTAAACAGGACAGCAGCGTGTGATTGACCAGGGAAACAGAGTGAGAGGTGGACCGCGGAGTCTAGGGGATGGTTTTTGGACAGACAAGGATCCATTCATAGTCTTAACAACCCCCTCCCCCGCCTGAGCAGACTGGGGCACAGAGACGTCCCAGCACCACTCGGCGACTCATCACGAGCTGGAAGGCGGCGGATGTTCAAGCTTACAAATAAGTTTCATGTGTGACATGAAGGCTTTTAAACACGCTCACAAATCACCTCCAAAATCAAATTTGTTCCTTGTTTTATTTTAAAGGGATGTTTTTATGCATTCCTTTTTTTGGTGTTCAGACATGCAAATAGTTTTAAGTTTAATAACCAATATATGGAGATCTCTATCTCAACAACAACAACTCTGTTACCCTCTGAATGTATTTTCATGAGGACTATTTGTATCATAGAAAATAGTTATTGTTATAACTGATCATCCAGAGTAATTGTTTCTTCCTAAAATAAATGTCCAATGCTGTGAGCGCCACATACAAACATCTTGACCAATAAGATCAAGAACTGGGGCTTTAATAAAGGGTGAGGATTTTCACCTTGGTTGTTGAGCTTTATTTCCATAAGTAACCTCAAGGATGATTATCGTCAACTCCCTCTGCAGGTAAGAGTTCATTCTTCTCCATCAGACAATCAATAAGGTTAAATATTAACAACCTGAATAATGGAACACGTTATCACGGGGCTTATCAAAAAGTAGAGCGGGTACTTGAATTGGCTCAACTTTAAACTTGTTGTGGTAAATCAATAGAAGGCTATTAAAACTGCTTCTATCACACACACACACACACCTCTTGCAGGCAGCAGGGACACCAGCAGGAGACGCAGCGTAACGGTCGTATGAGCCGGATGACCTCCCGGTCCGTGGTGTCCTTGATCTTCATGTCGAAGCTGCGCAGCGAGCCGCAGCAGTTGCGGGTGCAGCAGTCGTTCTTCTCCTTGGCCTTGTAGATCTTCTGGCCCAGGCTGTTCTTTATCTCGTACTGGTTGTTGGTCTCAAACCCGATGAATGCTGGGCGGGAAAAGAAAGGAGAGTGGGCGGAAATGGTGAATAACAAAAGAGTTCAGATAAGCATTTCTGATTTATAGTGAGAGGTGTGAAGCTCGCTGAAGGCCCGAGGAGAACGCTGCTGCCGGTTATTTGGAGGTCATAAAGTGGAGATGCGACATGTCTTACCCTCGAGGAGTTCCACTTTTTGATGGATCAGGATCTGGTCGATCTAAAACACACAAGAGGAGGTTTATCACAGCGAAATATATCCAACCTCAAGTCTGAAAGTCTTAAAACAAAGAGGACAAGATGGAAGCAACTTCATATTCCTTTAACTTATTCCTTCCATCTTTGTTTTCACTCTATTTGAATAAAAGTGAACAAGCTAAAGACCAATTACTCCTTTTTCTTTCATTGACATTCCCCTCTGCTCCAGTTGATAATGCAACGCAGACACTTTTACTCTGTAATGAACTGGAATTCACATGTGATGGTTTTAACTCCAGTAGCCCGTGAGGGTGTGACACAGTACACCCTCAAGTGTAACTCGTAATCATTTCTAGGATTCACGGTGAGGGAACAAAGTCCAGAAGGAGTGGAGCGTGAATAAAATATCAAGATTCAGGCTTAAAACATAAATATGAAATCAGGTGGAGCCGCATCACCAGAGATGATGGGCTATGAAGATCTCTCTGTGGTTTCTCTTTCCTACCTGGGTGAGGTACTCCAGCCCCGGTGGGACCCCCACAGGAACCACAGCCGGAGCCTGCGAGAGCCCTCCGTGAGGCGCGCCGTACTCCGGTGCTGGAACTGGTCCGACGGGACCAGGCTGATTCATGACAGGAGGCGGGCCTTGGTTGTAGCCCGCGTTGAAGCCCATTGGAGGGGCTTGTCTGGGGTCTCCGTATCCACCCTGAGGAGCTGGATACGGGGCCACGGCGTAGCCGCCGGGCTGAGGCATCGGGTAGGGCGTGTTGTTGTGAGCGTCTGGGTAACCTGGGGAGAAACACACCATCGTGGACAGCGGTGGTCATTTCTGTTCTTAGAAAGGCCGAAAACACAAACACACTCAAAGAGAAGCAATCACGGTGAACTGTAACCACGAAACATAGTCACTAAATAAATATAAAAACATAACTCAACTCGAAGAAAAACATGAATGAAACCCATGTAATGATTTAAAGAAGAGGAGGGAGGGGAGGGGACATGCATAAAAACACAATCCCAACATAAAAAAAAAGAAGCTTTCAACATTTTGTTTCAGGAATCGGGTTTAAAAACGTTAAATAAATAATGACCAGAGACTCTGCACCGCGGCGGCTACATGGAGGAAGTCCTGATCTGCTGGTGTCCGACAGCAGCTGCTCGGGGCTCCTACCTGTGACCCAGCAGAGCCAATAAGCTCCTGACTACCACTGAGGAGATTGGAACCATTTAACAGGGAGAAAATACAGAGTACAGAGTACAGAGTACAGAGCACACACACACACACACACACACACGAGTTGTATTCTTTTCTGTAAACGGCATAACACGGAAAGAAATGTCCTTTCGAAAGAAAATAACGACTACCGACTCTAATCTGACCGGAGAAAACTAGACCACCCGGTAAGGTTTTCAACTGGATGCCATGTTTTATCTCATGAAGAATCTTCCGTCTTTATGTCAATCAACATCACATACGTGAGATACATGTGTCTCGAGTTGATGCTGGTCTAATTTCAATGGATATTTTCTCTCCCTCTGCACATGACACCTGTTGGTTTTTGCACCCAAATATAAATGATTTCACAGCTGACCCAACTGGTTTTGTTGGTGCGGCCGTACAGTCCACCAACAACCAGCGAAACCGGTTTAAAGGTCATTCGCGTGGGAGGGGGACGCCGTATGTGTACAGATTGCAAATCCCTCTGAGGCAAATTTGTCATTTGTGTCCTTGGACTATACAAAATAAACTCAATTGAATTGAATAGAATAGACCGTCTCATAGCGAGAGGTTTCTTGCTTACGGCCGTGGGCGTGTTGAATCCCAAAACAAATACAAATCAAAGAGAATACGTGAGTAATGTGGTGTATAATCTTTTAGGCTTGTGGGCGTGTGGTTGCTCCACGTTTTTTCCACATTCCTTTCTCCACTTGCAGGAAACAAAAGCAAATGTGAAGCCCGAGTGTGGACAGGAAGGCGGCCCTCGTTCACACCGACGGTACCTTTCACTTCCAAAACTGCTCTTTCCCATCCAGTGGGAGGCGGACGGAAAAAAACAGAAGTGTTTTCATCTCAAGTTTCACATCAACATTGTTTGAATTTCACCAACCGGGGGAGTGTAACGTTTCTCAATCTATGGAGTCTAAAAGGTGATGCTCATTGATCAGGAATGTCTGATTCAACTATGACAGTTAATATTACATAATGGAAGAAGCCAAGAAGAAAGAGTTGAAGCAATTAATTTCCACCGTTATCAAATATCAGAGGAAATACCCACAATCAGAGCTTAATTCTTCTTGAAAAATCTAAATTAAAAGATGGAAATCTGAAAGAAAAGTGGTTATTTTCTCCTCTTGCCGTAGGTGTTGCATTTGGCGGCTTACCTGGAACAGACATGGCGAGCAGCTGGATGAAACCTTTTGTGGGGACGGAGTATCAGGAGGTGGCCGCTCCTTCACAGGATCTCTAAAGGAGAAGACAGGGAGGGAAGGGCCGGGGAGAGGGGCGATACAAAAGGGATGGGTGTGGACAGAGAAGTGGCAATGAAGAAGAGGAGCGGGACCCATTTAGTCTCTGATCAGTTAGAGGAGGACATTGAGTGACTTCCATTTCCCTGTAATCATGAGTCTTGTTCACCACCACAGTGGTTTAAAAAAACCAAAAAAAAGGTACAAAAACAACACGCAGATCATCCTGATCCCAGTTCAGTCAAAGCCTCGACAAGCCATTAAGAAGCCTAGATATCCATCGGAAGACCCAATCACTTTCTCCTGAAATGTAAGAACAGATGGGAAGAGCAGTGGCTTTTCTCTTTGAGCTTGCCAACGTCTCAGAGTTTCGTTGTGTCCCTTTCTTTAACCGACCAGGGAGACAGTTCGGTGTGCAGAGGTTTACTTTGCATGAAAGTGAACATTTGCAGCCGACGTATTCACAACAGTGAGTCCATGAATCCAGTCTGTGACTCAGTGGAAAGGCAGCAAACATGAGAGGGAATATGCATGACACACTAATAATGGGTGTGGCGTAATCTAGCTGAGGGTTTAGGTCACTGTTGTTTTCCACTGCATCCTGTTGCTTTAGTTTTCTCCCGTCACCCATGACGAGAGGAAACCGTCACAGTGTGGCTAGATGGACTTCAAGACAACCTTAAAGTCACCAGAATAACATGTGTCTAATGAAATTGTGTTTCCCCCCCACCACGTGACCTAACAGTACCTTATCTCTTCCTCAGTGTACACGCGCACGCGCGCGCGCTCACGCCAACACACGACGCCTCGTAACAACTTGATAGAACTTGTAAAAGACGCAGGAAGCTCACCTCCCTGGCGGCTGCTTTTCTTCTCGTGTTCCAACAGTGTTAAAACAAATGAAGGGAAAGTTGTGTAAAAGGGTCCACGCGCCGAGCCGAGCTTTTCTTCTCCAGACCTGCTTAACGTCGCTTCTCTGTTGCCCTGCTCGTCCCTCCCATCAACACAAATGATCTCCTCCCACCTCTCAGACTCACGAGAACTTTATGGCGGGCTTCCGTGTTCGGCCACAACTTAACATCGAGTTGGGGGACACTGAACACGACGTCGTGTCTATAGTTGAAGTTCTCACGGTTGTTCTCGCATCCGGTGGGCGGTCACGCTCGGATCTGTAAGGTGGTATCAGTGCAGCAGTGGAGGAGGGAGCGATGCCCGGGTTGCTGTTCTACCAATGGCCACTAGAGGGCGCCAGAGGCAACGTGATGACGCGCACGTTGTGTCTGGACAATCAACAGAAAAAACTACAAGAGAAGTCAGGAGAAGACATAAAGACGTAAAGCATATAAACTAATTTGTACACACATTAACAAATCTCACAAGTGTTCCCTTTAGTATTACATCAATGTTATTCAAATTGAATTTGTGTTTGCAGAGATATAATTTTTTTATTATGGGTATGCCATTTTCAAGCAGAGGTCTAAGGAATAGGTGTGTTTTTAAAGGACAGAAAACAAAATGATCTAAATACAGGTAATACAAAAGGTAGTACTAACTTTCGTCATTATACAGACACATATATAATACACTGGTGGGCAGTTATCTGTGACTATCTTAAAAATAGTTAATATTTTAGAAGCTATAGGGCTGCAATGTTACTTAACCCTTGTGTTGCCTTAGGGTCATTTTGACCCGAATCAATATTACACCCTCCCCCCGCCTTTGGGTCATTTTGACCCGATTCAATGTTTCACCCTCCTGTTACCTTTATATTTACTAACATATTTTACCCTTTGGGTTCAATTTGACACCAGCAATTAAAACCTCCAGAAAATTATTAGAATTAATATTGTTTTCCAAGTTTAAGTGTGAGGCACTTTATGTTTGTTTGTTGACTACCGAAAGAACACCGACATTAAACATTGAATGGGGTCACATTAATCCTAAAGCGGGGGGAGGGTGTAATATTGATTCGGGTCAAAATGACCCTAAGGCAACACAAGGGTTAAATACACAGATTAAATTAAACTAAACAAACTACATATATATATATATTTATAATATATATTTTAATATATATATATATATAAATCAAAATTAGGTAAATTAATTTAACTAGACAAAGGGCTGACTGACACCCTGCCATGTTTTATCTCTACATTGTAAACAAAACAGCATCAAACTTAACCCTTGTGTTGCCTTAGGGTCATTTTGACCCGAATCAATATTACACCCTCCCCCCGCTTTAGGATTAATTTGACCCCATTCAATGTTTAATGTCGGTGTTCTTTCGGTAGTCAACAAACAAACATAAAGTGCCTCACACTTAAACTTGGAAAACAATATTAATTCTAATAATTGTCTGGAGGTTTTAATTGCTGGTGTCAAATTGAACCCAAAGGGTAAAATATGTTAGGAAATATAAAGGTAACAGGAGGGTGTAATATTGATTCGGGTCAAAATGACCCTAAGGCAACACAAGGGTTAAATAAACTAAGTTCTTCTTTATACTATCTAAAGTACACAGGACTTAATTAAGACTACTATAATAATATTTACACAGATTAAAATAATTATGTTAAATGTGAAAGTAGTTACATTAGCTCATGACTTTAGACTAACAGTTAGCACTATTTTATAACCAACACTCACTGGAGCTTTTTAGCAACCTGCTGTATTTGATTTTAAATGTATCTCAGACAAGTATATAACCCAATGTATACTTACAACCTGCTCAGCTATGTTAATATTGAAGAAAGTCACAAATGTATGCTAGCAGCAAACTAGCTTAAAGACCTATTGGTAAGTTGTTTGAGACCAAAAAAAGCCCAAAGGACACTGAATATCGACTTACAATTACATTCACTTAACATGTGCCTAATGTTTATACGGTATTTAGTTAATTGTAGTACACTTTTGTGTAGGCCTACTGCAATAAGTAGCTGAGTAAATATATGTAGGTAAAGTTTCTATACCAAATGCTGGCTGACATCGTTAGTGCTATTGGTTACACCTGTGCTTTCCCTGCTATAGCAAACGTCTGCTATTTATTTCCCAGTTTATTACCACTGACAACGACCTTTGTTCAGTTCATGCGTTTTTGAACAACACACAAACAAATGGCAGAATTTACATTTCTGGACAAATAACATCTGACAAATGTTTTGTTTATGATTTACATCGTTGTCCCATTAGTCGTTTCTAGGGTTGCTCACATTTGTGGAGGGAGCAGTCTTTGTTGAGTCTATATTTGGCCCCCGTTGCAATGCCTGATACTTATAGGGCACTGGCCCAGGGCGTGGTATGAGATTTAAAACACACACACACACACACAGATATGGGATGAAGCACACTTTAATGTCACTTGTCTTGAGGACCTTTACATATTCTCACAATTAATGTACTATTTAAAACCATAAAAGATGTATACTTTAACTTTTTTTAAAGTATAAACAATTTATAATAACCTAAAGTGTAGACAAGTGCTGTTAGATGAACCGTTTCCTATTATTTATTCAATTTCTTGCTGAGAGATGAGAAAATCAATACTTCTCCCATGTTTGTACACTAAATATAAAACTACAGCGAGCGGCCGGTTATCTTAGCTTAACAAAAGGAAGTCACTGCTCTGAAACAAGAGGATCTGGCATATAACACCCCATGAAACCACAACTTTTCATGTGTACACTATTTTTAGTCATGAGTAAGCTGATGAGGTTCTGATAGCCACCCTGAAGACATTGTAAAAAGTGGTTTCAACCTTCTCAACTAACGATCGGCATGAAACTAGCATAATACCCAAAATGTCAAATATCCCTTAACCATTGTCAATATTGTCTATGTTCTGCTATTTACATATCTTAAATGCACAAAGTAGAATGTTGAAAATATGTTATAGTATAATAAATAGTACACTTTTAAACATAATAAAATGCTTTATATTACTTTGAATGCTTTTAACGACACACCTGAAATGTATTTGAGTAAATTTATGCCAAGTTTTCCCGGCATCCAATGAGCTTAACTCCGCATTTTGAAGGATTATCCTTCAATTTACATCTTCAGGAGGAAATCTTGGATTGTAATAATACAACCCTCTCTCACTCTCTCTCTCTCGCACACACACACGCACGCATGCACACACACACACAAACACACACAGCCAGAAGCTACGAATGAGGCCTGCCCCTGATAATGGAGGTAATCAGTGCAGCCTATCTGGCCTCTGCCCCTGCTGACATGCTGCCAGCCTTGTCGTGGTTTATTTTTCCACTCCTGATCTATCAGCACCAGCTCTATGTTTGGTGGGCATCGGCGTCCCAGAACAGAAATAATTAGGACAGGGAGGGAAACGAGGAAGAGTGAAAACGTGTCTGAATGCGCATAGCTCTGAGCGGTACCCGCCCCGCAGCCGGCCAATCTCTCTATCCGTCTCTGCTTCACTGTCTCCTCTCTGTTTTGTTTTCTGGACTGAGAGGCGGCAGGCGGGTGGAGAGACGTGTGTGTGGTCTGGATTGGGTCGGCCGGTGAAGTCAGGGTTTTCCAGATGACCACACACACTGGGGTCCTGCTAGGCCCGCTATCTCTTATCTCCCTGTCTGCTTCTCTTTCAAACCCAAACACATTGAGTTCATGCAGCAGCTTTGGATAAAGTGGAATCTTAATTTTGACTGTCAATTTAATTTGGACGATTAACTGTTTGAGTTATATTGTCGTTAATTAGTCGAGAGAAACAAATGACGGAGTAACGATTGGAGTAATAATTTTGTCCAAAGGATGAGCTGACATCATATTTTTCTTTAGGGGGCGGGGCTACAGCTACATTCCCAACGATGACCTTATCTCGCTCCCATCGTCCCTCATAACGGCCCTGGTAACGAGGGAGTGGCATATGTACGTGTTGTCAGCACTTACAATCTCTTAAGAGAGACTTGGACACTGATGATGACAACAATGCCAGGCGGCAAGGCGTAATTGTCATGTCTGAAGTCACACACACACACACACAGTCCCATGATATAAACCCACCCATAGATGCATGGCTACAAATACCCTCCACACTAGTCAAGAGCTCATAAGACACAGACCTGCACCGGTAATCGGATTTGAGGACAGAACTCCACGGAGAAAACAGAAGATTTAAGGTGAGATCGTTGTTTCTTTTTCAAATGCGATTGCTCGTGTGTTTTGTTAGTTTCTGACTCTGTCCGTCTTTCTCTGTTCAGATGCTCGGCTCCACATGTGTGCTACCTTTCCTGGCTCTCTGCATGTTGCCACAGGAGACGTCCTCTGCTGTATTGCCAGACGGATTCAGAGACAAAAGGGTAATACACTTTTACATGCACATACCTGCAAGCATGCATGGGATAGGAATACAGTCTATGTGTCTATTTATAATGTGATCGCTGTCCACAGGAAGTGAACTGGCCGGACCAAGAGCTCTTCCTGCATCGCTCAGACCAGGGACACCTGTCTGTGGGTGACGATGGGGAGACGGACAGGGATGTGGACCACCGGCCCCCTGCTCCAGAGACAGTCCTCGCCCCAACAGAGCACCTTCCTCCCAAAAGGAAGAGCCAACACCAGAACCACCGTAAAGCCCATGAAAAGAGGTGAGGAGAAAATGGGAAAAACCCGTCTTAGTTTAAATGGCTTTCAACTGGTGTGTCACACATAGTGAAATTAATTTAGGAAATCTAGCTTGTGTCTCATAAACAAAGCAGGGCAATTGGGAATATTCTTAACTCACAATATAAATCATTTAAATGACGTGCATGTCAATCATCTAAATTCATGATATAATCTGATCGGTTTTATTTTATGTATAGTGATTAATGTGATGACATTTCTAAATTCTGCTCCCTGTAATTCATTTGTCTTATGTGACTTTAAAAAAAAAGGTTATTACATAGTTTAACATAGTTTTTTGGGATGTGTGGTACCGAGTGATTGCACGTTATGAATGAAAAGTATATATTCTTCATTGTCAGCATGTCACATACATTAAGTGATTTGGACTGCTGTGTATCCAGGAGGAAGGTTGCTCCTCTGGACTCCATCAGCAGCTTTCAAATGTCCAGTTTCCGAAACAGAAAGGTGAGTTACAAGAGAAAACCCTTCATGTATCTGTATCAGCAGTTACATTATCAGCAGTTAAATGTTCCAGTTTCAGTAGTGGTCTTGAATGTCCCGGTCTAGTTCCCTCCGCAATTCTTGAATCACTTATATTTCACATTATTTGCATGAGCAACTTTTTCTACTGGCATGACATGCCCAGGTTCTCCATGGCACTGGCTCGCTTTTGTCGAGTATGACAATGATTTACAGCATTAAATAGTTCTTAATACGCTGCCTTTGTAAATCACTGACCATCTTTACGTTTGTGCTTCAGGATGAACCAGACATCTACTCAGAAGAACACAAGGAATGAAGCCCAACTTCAACAATTGAGCTCCTCATAACCTGTATTTATTGCTCATTAACTCACTGCCATGCCAACCATAGGAATGCTGGTCGCCCTACTCCCTCTAGCGGTTGAGGATGCAAACACCGCCGCGTGCACATCGGATTAAATGTGGAAAAATGGCCAATTTAAAAGTCTGTGTTCTTTCAATACAAATGATGAAATATACCACCATTATGTTCCCAAAGACTTTTATTTTTCAAGCTACAATTAAAGAAAACAATATCAGACTGCAGAAAATATAGATTTTGCTTCGGTATTTTCTCTCTTCACTTTCACATATGTACAGTTGTCAAAGAACAGGATATGTACACAGAATTTAAGTTGTAGAGAGAGTGCAACTGCTACTGGAGAACAAGACTCTCCCACCAACAAAAGAAAAAGCACATGGTAAAACCAAACAACATAAACAAATGCCACAACCTACGCAGCGTCAACTTATTTTCTGTACACTACAACTTTGTTCTCGATGTGAGACAATCTTATGTCCATTCTCTGATGCGGGCGCATCCCTAATCCCGCTGTTCAGAAAGCTAAGAAATAAACAATTATATGAAAACAGAAAAAAATTATTTTTTACAACCATTCCTAAACGAGCCTCAGAGCTACTGATCTTTGTAACGCGCCGCCAAACCATTCGTCTTCCAGCAACATTACGCCCTCACGTCAGATGAGTTTTTTAAAACATGGAAAACTAAAACCGCACATGAAACAAAGACATCAAAATTTAACAGCTTTCAATGTAAATGTTGTTCATGGTAAATGGCTATCATTGATTAAACAAGCCAGACAGGAAGAAACATTAAGCGCTCAATCATGAATGTACACAGCTACATGCCAAGTACAGATTTAAATCAGCCGAAGCCCATCGGGTCCCAAATACCACCCATATATGCAGAGGGGTGGTATTTGGGTTTATATTTTAAAAGTGCACTGCCGCAAGACTTGTCTGTGTGCAATTTGAGACGTAGCAATTTAGATACAATTGCAGATGAAAAAAAATAAAATAAAAAGAATAAATGTTGACAGATTCTATGAATTTAAAGATCACTTTTTTTTTCCAGGAGAGTGAAATCTCTCCACGTTAAAGTTCAGTGATCATCACTGACGACCAAAATGCAAACTCAAAAATAAATCGCCAAAATACGATGAAAAATAAAAACTCGCTCCTCATCCGACTCTATGACATACATTGAGACAAATAACTTGGGTGACTTGTTCCATCCTTTACGCAATAAATGTTGCCAATGTGTAAAACTTGCATTGATTGGAAAAGTTGAAAGGAAATGGGCATTAACGGGAAATTTAACTTCTTGAGATACTAAGGGAAATGTTTACTGATTTGTCAATATCCTCAAGAAATAATTTACAACTCAAAATGCAGCGACAGTGGATATGAGATTAAATGTGACGGTGTATGTGCACATCACCAGCACGGTATACAACAATAAAGCCAATTAATGAAGCAATCATTAGTAACCAATAAATGAGTCTCCATAGTTACTGTTGCCTGATGTCCAGTTCTTCACAGTAGCCAAAAAAAAACCCGAAAAGAAAACAAAAACGCGAGGGGATAAATAAGAATGGTTGTGATTGTCAAAAGAAATCCTACAAACTGACAATATAGTTGCCATCCATGTGATAATTTAGGCTGTTTTGGCTGTAGGCATAAAAGAAAACAAGTGTCAAAGAGGACAGCAACAACAGGGTGGGTGCTCCATGTCCCTCCCATCCTCTTTAGGTCTAGGGGTCTTTTTTGTGTCCAGACCGCCTCAAGTCCCTGCACTTGTGGCAGTAAAAGATGTCTGGAACGTTTGACTTCTTGATCTTTGCACACGACAAGTGCACCCAAATGCCGCACTGGTTGCACTCGATCATCGGCCGTCCTGCAAATGGCTTCCCACAGTAACAGGTGATCAAGTCCCATGAGTCATCCCCTGTGTTGACAAAGGAGAACACAGTTAGGAGACATTATCGCTGGTGAAAAGAAACAAGTTTGTTTTGAAATTACACATTTGATTATTAGATGTAGGCCAAAGTTGATCTGAATAAATGTGTTATTTAAAAAAAAAAAAAGAAGGGCAAAAAACATTCTTCATACCTGACTCCACCATAATGTCTTCGTCGGCGATCCAGGTCTCACCCTCACTGGAGCTCATCTCTTCCCTGATGGACTCGTCCGGCTGCATTTTCCCCAGCCCCTGTATGCTCGGGGTGGAGCCCCCGTGTTCCGTCAGCTCCTCCCTGGCGGGTCGTACCTCTGTGTGTGTATGCTGAACCTCAGAGTCCGTCTCACTTTGAGCAGTGGAACTTTTAAGCTTCTTAGGCTTTGGCTGTTTTGAGTTTTTGCTGCGTTTGATGCGAGCCCTTTTCTCCCCTTCGCTGCTGCCGCTATCTGCAGCCGTCATGCCGGAACCCAGCGACAGCTTTTTCAGCTTCTTGTCTTTCTTGCGCTCGGCCTTCGTGTTGACCTGGCTCTCGTACAGGGAGTCTTTAAGGCGCATCTTGTCCAGCAGAGTGCTGTCAGAGTGCATGCGGCGAATACTTTTGCCCTTATTTGCTCGAGCTTTCCGAACAAACGTGTGGATGGTGTGGATGTTGGAGCTTCCGTCTGCCCAGGTGTTGCTGCTGCCTCCACCGCCTCCATCCACCGACAACCCTGAACTGTGTGCAGAGCTGGATGATGTTGGAGACCATGAATTTTCCTGCAAGGCAACAAGGGGAAAAAAAGCATTTTTAGTAACCAGAGCAAGGCACGCAATAAGCGCACGTCCTAACATCCACGGTGACATTCAGAGCAGCGTACCTCTTTTGGACTGGGGATGTAACCAGCGTACGCCAGGACGAAGCTGCAGAACTTGTTGAAGTCCTCAACGGTCCTCTTTTTCCGCTCTGGGGGCTACAACAAGCACATACCGTAGTTTAGGAACATGAAGGTAATACACGCATGTAATAATAAATAATAAAAAAGCTCCATTAACACAAAGCTCAAAGCAACATTGCACAGTACTCACCAATGGTTCCGTTTTGCACGTTAACAGTGAATCTAGTGGAGAAGAAAAACAAAGCTGTGAGTTACAAGTGAACCAGCCTGGATGAACTCAGTTTCGCGCACACAATAACCAGCACTCGGCTGCCCCGGGGTCCGTCGAGGCGCATGTGGACTGACGATAGCTTAGCTTGCTAACACGGCGCAGCCAGCTCATCGGGGTTATCGGCGGCGGTGGAGAGATCGTCAAAGAGACGCGTTTGTTTACCGACGTTAACTTGACTGACTGATGTCTCCGGTGACGGTTTGAGCAGGCAGTGAGACAGACAGGTCCCCGGACCGTAGCGCTCCTTCCCCCCGGTCTGCCAACAACCGCAACCGGTGTCACTTGATCAGCATCACCTGAACTTCGCGCAAAGTCTGGATATTTCAGCATTAAGCACAGATAACAGTTTACCGATTTAACGGTACGTCCCAGGTCATTTGGCGACTTTTGTAAAAACGGGGTCGCTCATAAAAAGCTCAGTTTTTTTAAAAACTGTTGTATTGTCTGGAGATGCTACCGGCTAACGTTAGCGGACTCCTTGGGAGGAAAAGCTAAGCGCAAGTTTGGAGACGAATGCAATCAGGGTCGCGACTAGCGAGAGTTTCTCAACGCCTAATATACTATTCGCGTCGCATTTCAACTCTGTATTGCCACTGGGTCACTCTGATGAGAGTTAACTTGAGCCGACAAGCAGCCTCCGGAGCGGCTAGCTCGTCACGCTGGCTGTCTAGAAATGGAAGTGGGAGGCTTATTAGCACCGTTAGCTCGACGCTAGCCAGGTGTCACGTTTAATCGGCTAAAACTCGTGCACAAAACAGCGGTTTTCGTAGGTGACAGGCGGTGAAATGTGTCAAAAAAGCTGCCGCGGTTGAGCGTGTTTTCTGCGAGGGGGTCGTGCGTCCATCTCCTCACCACGAACGTTAGGCTCGATGGATCGGCGCGTTAACGAGCTAACACAACATACGTTCACATTAGCAAGTCAACTGCTTTGATCGTTAAACTACTACGACCACACACTGTTCACTTTATCACAACTTTCGTGGCATTTCGACGACAACCCACAAGTTGGTGTGTTATTAATACAGCGCACGCAACTGGAGGTAACACCAACGGAGGACACAACTTGCGGGACGACAGCTTCATCTTAATGTCCGAGAAATACAACACATTTTTCAACAGAGGACAGATTCGCGTCCCGCGGGAGTAGTTCGTGTAACAGCTCGCGGGGTGGTACCGGGGAAACATACCTTGGTGCTCAGACATTATGTCAAGCATTGTCGCCTCACCGACAAGGCCCCGATCCAAGAAACAGAAGCAGCAGGCGAGCTAGCCGGAGAGTAGCGGCCGTCGCGCTGTGCTTCCCCCGGCGTGGCTGCACCTTACCGCCGGGGAACTTCAGCAGCAACAAGCCACGGGTGCGAAAGACACTCGTCCTCGCAAATACTACACTGTGGGTCGAAGTTGTGAGATTCCCTCCCGGGGGATCAGTTACAGCAGCACACGTTAACGTACCACAAGCAAACCGCCTCTGAACTGTCGCTTACTAACGTTATTAGCCGACAAAATACTAATTCCTCTGTTGCTTAACGAGCTCGCTTTTCTTCAGCACTACATTTATATAACCCTGTGTAATAAAGTGGAGCAAAATCGTTTTAAAAAATCCTTAGATTTGTCTTGATGTAGGTCCGTAACGCGAACTTCTCCGATGAAGTTTTTTTTTTCGTATCTTCGCACACAAAACGACTGGAGTTTTGACTTTATTCCGCACGGTCTTCTCCGTGCGCGGCAGAAACCTCTTGAGGCTGCCAGCGTAGTGTGTCGCGCGGGGCATGTTGGGTAACGTAGTTCATCAGGCAAGTCATTCACCCGACCAGAAGGTGTCGAGGAACTACATTTCCCACATATGATCAATAACACACCAAGGGGAACTCTGGGATGCGATGTTTTTTAACCGGTAGACTCCTATCAGGCTGTCCAGCGAAACATGTTGGACAGACAACACGTTATTTACATTTATATGAGCGTCTGCGTCTTTGTCGCTTGACAGTCTGACATTTGAGAGATGTCGTTCTTCTTCGGTTGAATTCCTGAGCTCTTCGTTATATTTGTGCCATGGTATCCACGTTTAAATAGGTAGAGAATCAGAGGCATGCTAACTAGTTGAAGCTAGCTGGATCTTTACGATTGATTTCCTTTCGCGAGACAATGTTGACTGAATTGTTGCAAGGCACTGAAGCTGGAGGGTTTCTCATAATTCAAGGTAAGTGCTTTAAATGTTATGAATTCAATCTAAATTTGCGAACAATAACTAATCTGAACCGCAGCAATAGCAAGCAGTAAAGCCATGTTATTTATATGCATTGTTAGATTCTGCTAGTTATTCTGGTAGACATCTCCTGAAGAGCTTCATCAATGCTGCATTAAACAGGTATTTAAATACATGTATATGTGACTGTTTGGTTGTGGATGTTCAATCAAGTATAAATGTCCATTAAAGTTATGTATTTACCTCAAAAACAAATTAGCAATTGAACAAAATATATGTTTTTAGGGAAGAAGCTGTCCATGTCCTTGGCTTTGAGGTCAGTGAAGAAGAGCTGACAGAGGGACTGATAGGATCACCTGTTCAGAGGTAATTACTATTAGTGCTGAAATAAGTAGTCCATCTACTTCGACATTGGTGAATCATTAAAGTCACGTATCAAGCAAAATGCAAGATTCACTGGCTCTATTTTTTGCAGTGTTGCTTATCTTAATTTGGTATCTTTCTAAATAGAAGATTGACTGCTAATCATCTGTTTTTGTCATTTCAGGTTACACTTTCACAATGCCTATTCAGACCCCCTTGGCTGGACTGATCAACCAGGTTTCACAGTTCACCAGTTCTGTTTGGAGGAACTGACACGCCTGGTCAAGCAAACATCACACCCCAAACCAGCTACCTTAGTGATTGACTCTCTTTCATGGATATTGAGACACGTCGGTGCCCCTGCTGTCTGCAAGACTCTTCAGCAACTTCGAAAAGGTGATAAATCATAACCATAATGTGTGAATATGTTAATGCATGCATCAGCATGATGTCACACGTTTGTTTGTAATGTATTGGTACTGAAGCGATGACATCCAGGCAGTGAGAATCATTTCAATGTTTTCTTTGCATATCAATAAGGAGGAATTAAACAATCAAATATTTATCCAAAGAACCACACAAGGCTTGTGTGAAAAAATCTACCTTCATGGCGGACTTGTTTTAGAATAAAGTGGAACTCTGGGACCATGCAGTCTTTACCCCTATTTAAGGGTCTTTTTCTGTGTTTTCATCAGGGGGGGCTGTCAGAGCTATTATGGGTCTGCTCCATGTGGATATGCATCAGAGGGGTACTGTGGGAAATGTATGCCACTTGGCCACTTCGGTCATCACTGTAGCACCTGGGACGAAGGGAGACGAAGCTGTGGCAAAGATAACAAAGCGCTCAAAATCGGGGAAAGTTGTGCAAGACGTAAGCAGTGTTTTCTTTGGGATTTGTAGTTCTGTTACTGTTAAAAATAGTACTGTTGATAACTTCGTTTGTTGTCCTTAGGAGGAGTTTTTCAGCATCAAAACTGATCTCACAGTCGTAATACAGAGCATGTCCAGCCAACTTGGACACAAGCAGGCGGACCCTGAGGAATCAGAGGTGCAATACAACACACTTAACACCTTCAAAACATAAACAGATACATATAATAAAGATAGGACTAAGATATGGCAGAAATAAAAAATATCCTTTTTCTGTTTCTAATAGACGGACCCAACCGCTAACTTAACCTTCAACCTACGACTATCGAATACAGAGCGTGAGGCCAAACAGAAACTTGCACTGCCCTTTGTCTTCAGCAAAGAGAAGTAAGAAACTTTTCCACACTTATCAGATTTTTCAATTTTCTATATATTTTTTTTTTTACACAGCCCTTTTTCTCTTACAGGAAAACAGCTCTGCTCCACTCAAGCCCAGGTTCAGGACGAATTCTGTATGAACCGGATGCTAACGATGACTACGACCAGGAGGATCCTGATGATGATCTTGATGTGTAGGCTTCGGCACGAAACCCACTGAAGGCACAGAGGCTCCTCGTTTCATGTCCTCCTTGCTTTTCGTGCCACTGAGTCGTTTTCAGTCGTGAAGATTGAAATATTGCGGCCATCTCATGGAGTTTTGAAGAAAGAATATAATGTAAAATATTTCTGTAAGAAATCTGTATGCTGTTTATAAAATGGTTTTATCCAAAGGTGGTTTCTAAAGTTATTGATCAACTTTATTTTTTCAAATATATTGTTGAAAAAAACAAGTCTTTTATCCAACAGTTAATACCACACTTTGATTAGTCATAAAATTGAATGTTGTACATTTTATGTTTGAGCTATAGCAACGTCCAATTGACTCTTTACACCAGGATTTGGTGCAGTGGATCCCAAAATAAAAAGTGATAAGAAAGTAAAATATTCTGTTAAGCAATTCTTTTTATTTTTTGACTTCAAAATATAATTCCGGGATGCTTTGCCTAAGTGTAAAAATCTCTCAAACATAATCACTCTTAAGTAAATTCAGACCTTTTCATACATTATTGATAGTAATATTCAGGATATTCATTGATTATGGATAACTTATTTTCATAATTGTATCTTATTTTATTGTTAATGACCATTTTGGATTCCTTCATGGGCTTTGACATATCTCAGTGAATGTGCCAGGTCTAATTGTATAACATAATTATTATCTAGTAGTGGAACCTCTTACCATTATAAATAACACCATTAGTGCTATTTGCATGACAGTGTCATGTGGGATCGTTTACTAGTTTCCTAAAAGTTTGAAGTAATTCACGAGGTGTAAAGTACACTTTTTGCCCACTGCAGTGTCCCACGTGTCTTCCGACAGCAGTTGTAAAAGCTGTCCCTGCTATAAGAATAAAATCTGTGTGTATAGAATATACACATCCACACAGTCATGTCTTTTTATGATGTGATTGTTTTACAACGTTGAACCGGGGACGAGCTTTTTTGGACCCCGAGGATTGTCATCAATCACGCTCCTGTCAAAATGTAAGCAACACTTTATGTACACACACAAATCCGGACATCGTGTCGGTGTTAAACTGTACCACAAACACACAAACAGCAGCTGAACAATGACAGCGCGCGCAATAAAAACGGGTTATTTTTCTCACGCGCTCGTCCACGTCTGTTTATTTCCTCTCCACGTGGACGTGCTGCGCGCCTCCACAGGATTCCTCGCGGAAGTGACGGAGAGGCGGCGATGGTGGCTCGCAGATTCATTCCGGATTTCCACCGGAATACAAACTGATTTTAACCGGTCCGGTTAGACTTTGTGGGAACTTTTGTGAAGCCGACCGTCTTCCGACGCCGCGCAGAGGACAGTCGCGGTCAACCGGCGCCTGACAACGAGCCACCCCACTGCCTTTTCGGGGGGATATTTTACTCCTAGGTTCAAGGTGGTCACCCTGTCGAGCTAGCGGTAGCTCGGCGGCTACGAGCTAACGCTGGTCGGTACACGGCTAGCTCCCGGGCTGCGTGCTAAGGTCCACACAGCGGCGGCTCGTCGAGCGGCAGCGGCTCTCCCCCCTCTCTCTTTTTTTTTTTTTCGACCACGTCCTCGTTCGTCTTTCAAAGCTGCGATGCGGATGAACTCCATTTGACGCTAAATGTGCCACAAGTGTGCAGAGCGAGGTACTCACACGTTTGCTTGGCCTCGTTAGTTTGAATCGCTAGTTTGGCGGCTGTGGCTAAAGACGGGGTTTGACTCCTCACGAGCACGCAAGTCGCCCCCACCACCACCACCAGCTCTTCCTCCTCCACCTCTCGCAGGGATTGTTCCGACAACTGAGGGGCAGAAGCGGGCCACCGACTGAGGATTGGAAGTGTGGTTGCTTCGGGGGTCTTTGCGTGCTCGTCAACATGCTGAAGACCCGGCAGTGTTTACTTGGCATCCGCATGTTTCTCGGCGTAACGTCGCGAATATGGGGCTTCATCATGTACATCCTCAGGAAGCACCTACGGACGGTGAGAAAGGGGGTTTGGGGAAGACATTTGGCAGATGTGTGTGTGTGTCTGATTGTGTGTTTGTGAGAGAGACACACACACACACACACGTGAGCGAAGTATTTACGTTGCCACGGGTCTCGTGTGCCTAATCATTACTGTTCAGATCGCATCCACCATGAGGGGGTCTGCTGGCTCTCAGACTCCATGTGTGTCTCACCTGTGCAGTCATAGTGTCTCATTATGTGCA
The DNA here is from genome assembly GCF_029220125.1 of Pseudoliparis swirei. Taxonomy (NCBI): domain Eukaryota; kingdom Metazoa; phylum Chordata; class Actinopteri; order Perciformes; family Liparidae; genus Pseudoliparis; species Pseudoliparis swirei. The sequence continues at coordinate 11,772,295 of NC_079408.1, forward strand.
TCCACCGTGATGGTTGTGCCAAATATTCAGAAAATGTGTGACCAAAATCCCACCGGCTGAGTAGCACGAGCCTCCCACTCGATAACACCAGTGTCAAATGTATTGCTCCATCATTCAGCATAAAGATGGCCAGGGGCATCTCCAGCTCAGAGGAGAGGAAGAGTGTCAAGCCATTTGCAATACAAGAAGTACAAGAAGTGCCACACAGGAAGTTAAAGTGCACTAAAATGTACAACCGCAATATAACTTGTTTTTTAAAATAAATATATCGTTATTGTTTTTAGGTGGTTCCTCGTTTAAGCGGGAAGATGTCAGAAAATAGTGTAGAAAACCAAAGTCTGTTCAAGGAGATATTAAGTTACGCTAAAAATGATGTTGAACAAAGAAAACGAGAAACTCCTCACATTTGTGCAACCATAAACATATTATGTTATTGCATTTCTATTGATTATCAGTTGGTCAACTAATCGATCGATAGACCAATTGTTTCAGCTCCTGAATAGTGCATTAATGTCTCTGTTTGTGTGAACAAATGTCTCATTCAATTAGTGGAAACCTCCCACATTCAAATGCTGCATTTGAAGAGCAGCCAGCACAAGTCTGCAGGTCACCTTGCACACAATGGACATGGCATTTAAGGTGTCAGAAGCCACCTGCCTGTAACTTAGACACGCTCGTGTTGTTGAGTCGTCGTTAATAGACGTGCATATGTGGTGTAATATGAGCGGACTTCGACTCGAGCTCGGTATCTACTCCACAAAGCTCGGGGGGGAATGCCCTGTGCGCCGTAATACGCTCGGCTGGTTGAGGTTTTGTTTGGAGTTTATCGTGCGGCAGTGAGACTCGCTGGCTGTCAACCGGCCCTGAGAGAGAAGTCCAGTCCATGTGGCTGAAGAGAGAGGGATTACGTCGGCACAGAGACTGTACTGTTCTCTCTCCCGCCCTCCGTTTCCCTCAATCTCGCCCCCAGTTGTGCTCTGCTGTTTGCACTTTGTACACTGGAACAATGTGGTGCTCCCGATCGCTACTGTAGGTAGATGGCAGGTGGTATTATGAAAATCATGTATAACATGCGTTTAATGCCCATGTGTTATAACCATGACAACCTCTTCTATCTCATAAGATCATGCTGTTGTCTGAGTAAGATGGGGCTCGAGGTGTTTCCGTTTGGAGAAGATCACAATCCATTAAGGGACCTGTTCAAACATTTAGATCAATAAAAGCTCTCTTGAATTATGAATATTAGGACCGGGTAATCTCATTGTCAGCAGATGCTTATCTCCTGCATGAGACGGTAACGGTGTGCAGCCGGGTGCTGAAACGATCTGCTTAAGCAACAGAAAACTGATCATCAATTGGACCCTCATCACACATATTACACTAACTTGTCTGGTTTTAGCTTTTCAACTGAAGAAATCTGCCATTTCCCACATTCCCTTTGCCTGTATCCTGGTTCCAGTCGCTCACATTCAAGGGCTAGCTGCTTTTCACACTTACACATCGCTACTCGCTGAAGATTAAACGTGTTTAGTTGCTGTTCGTTGGTTTGGAGGAAAAGGACTCTGTCTGAGTTTGCAGGCCTGCGGTCCAGAAGGACGCTCCTGGAGGTGCAGAGAGCTGAGTCCAGGGTGAGGTTCCCCCGTGGCACCAATAGGCTTCCCCCGAGTGAACTCTGCCAGGCAGCAGCAGGGAGGGCCCTCAGAGGGAGGCCCGGTCCAAGCCTTAGGGACCACGGCTCAGTCAAAGTCACCCTGCACGTCTCTGTTTCTGGTTGTGCCCCGCGCTCCACTGACACCCACTGACAGCTGGGGGGGATAGAAATAGCCCCGTGAAGAAAAGTGCATCGGCCCCTGGTCAAGAGTGGCACTGGACTTGAGCAGAGTAAGGAAGTTACAAAGCAGGAGTCACGGGGTGGATGTTTCCGTGGATGTCCCCTCTCTATTCTCTTGACTCGCCGCCGATGTGCAGCAAAATAAGAGCTCTGATTTCCCCAAATATGTATTGTTTGAAAATGTCCTGTCAAACGCGTGACGTGTGCAGGAGGAAATGAAAAGACACACACTTGAAATGTAACCGCGGTGCAGTTAAGTCATGGCTCGCTGTATTTGTGTACGGCGTGTTGTTTTAACAGAGATCGGTTTACGGTTTGACTGACTTTCATGTGTCTTGTTCTTTTACAGATAATCCAGTATCAGACGGTGCGATACGACACGTTGCCTCTGTCGCCTATCTCCAGAAACAGACTCAGTGAGTACATGATATGACCGCTCAGCCAGTCTAGGACTGCAGCATTTGTGATGCTAAAGTATCACAAAATAAAAGAGCTGATGTCCCAAATACTTATTTTGTATATATACTGATGGATAACAAATGCTGCTTTTACCCAGACGCAATTGTTTAATTTTATTGCGGTAACAATACACGGGTGAGACGCGACCGCAAAACATTTGAAATGTGGTAATTTAAGTACGAGTTAGACCAGTCTGTCGAGTCAGGCGATTGTGCAGGAAAACAGACGTGTGCTCGACCTCGTTCTCGAGACCTTCTTGTCCTCCGAATACATGAACATCGTGCGTATTTCTGGACCAATAAACTTCACAGGACTCTGATAATATTCCTTCTTCACATGGAGACGAGTGCGTGGCCTGTCGGTCAAAGCCGAGTGTGTTTATTGCGGTAGATCAAGTGGCTGGATGCAAACCGCCGTATTTTCTCTCAATTGTTTCATCCAACCCGTGACGCTGCATTGGTCCGTTATTGTGTGGTCGCTTGGCTTTTTTTTATAGCTTACCGTCAAAGATTGTTTTTTGCATTTGGATCATTTGCATGAAGTTTGGCTCCTCTAAAGGGTAGAGCGATAACACTTTCTTTACAATTGAAAGCCAAACAAGCGTTACAAATAACAAGTGATTTCGCTGTGGCACTTCAAAGGAAATGTCAGTCTGTTGCGCAGCTTTAAATGTGCTTTGTGAAATAAACGTAATGACTCCCAAAGCAAATACAGACGCTTCCCAAACCACCACTAATCCACAGCATCCCTGCTAGATATTTAATAGGGTAGTGCAGATCTGTAATTGTATTCCATCCATAGGTGGGAAGGAAAGCAACATTTAACATTGTAATTATATCTGGTACCACTGTGAGAGAAGGCTGCCCCCCTCATGCAAACACCCGCATCTGTGATGAAACCCTACCGACCGTACACCAATCTGGTTCATCAGCACTAAATGTAACACATTCAGCAACGAAGGCGACGAGTCGTAGCCAATCAGAGGCTCAGAAGGGCCGCACCGGCTTTGCAAAATGCGGATGGGAGGGATCAAACTACCCTAAATTTCGAGTTAAGCAACTGCCAATGGCTGTGACATGGATAATTTGGCATGGGGGTGCGAGGGCGCTCTCTTGCACACGTATTGCTAGTTGTTGAAGCTACTGGTCCCATTGGTAGCGTGCCGAGGGTCGCCTCCACCTGAACTCGTGCAAAAATGCCAAGGATGTGGAACCAGTACTGCATTGTCTAAATAATGTCTGCCATCGTGGATTCCACTGCACCGCGAGCCTTTCCGAACAAAGAGGTAGCAGATGTACTGTGTCTCAAGACCTGTTACCAGAATGTTAACGAGGCGCTAAGCCGCTGTGTGACGCAAACGGCTATTGTCCCAAAAGAGCGTTTGAGTAAAACGGTGAATGATGGCAGCGGGTTAAAGTCAGGATCCGCCCAGCACGCGGGGGCATGGGGGCCACAAAAAAAAAGGGAATAAATGTGGCGTCCTTCTCTGGCTAAAGTGACGAAATGTATTTGTGGTGTTGAAGTGGAGAGGAAAGCCACAATTTAGACGAGAATGGCCGGCTGTGTGCGCTCTGAATGAACTTGTCTGTCGAGACCTCATTTAAAGGCACCCTCTTGACTTTCAATTCACTTTCACTCTCCTCGCCTCTCACTCACTCCAGAGGCTTCAGCTGGAGACCCAGGTCCGGTTTCAAGTGAACGAGTGATTCCTTTGGCTGTAAATGGGTCGTGCTGCATGGAGAGCGCCCGCCAGCCCCCTGATTGAGAAGTGTAACAATATTTTCAGTTCATTATAAAACTATGGCGGCGTTAAATGGATTATGGCCGCCAGAGTCTCGGTAATTCACAGAACAGAAAAGCGGGCGCAGAAAAAGCTTTTAGGAGGTTGGAGCCACACCTTCTGGAAGTCCTGACTGCCTCCCAAATGTGTTTTAATTTCTATTTATTTTTGGGGATTTAAATTGCAGCGCTCGTCCCCCAAAAGTAAAGCATGCTTGCAAATGGAGCACGGCATCGGGAATCCAAAGAGAGGATACCGAGTGCCATCGCCTTGTATTTAAAAAATTAAAAAAAGTCCAACTAGGAGTGAGACCGACATTAAGTAGCCCAGTAGCACATTTACAAAATGTTGTTGCACAAATGGAATGAAGCGAAACAGTTCCCCAAAGATCCAGTCGTGATTTATAAAGTAACACAATGTCTCTAAACCGTACGTTAAAAAACCCGTCTTGTATCTAGATATCATTTAAACGGATCACATTTACACCTGGTTTTGTTTTGCTCTGTCGAGTTCAACTGAAGGGGTCGAGTGAGCGATTAGATATTTCTGCCCGTTAGTGATGTCATGTTTTTTTAATACCGGCCTGTTATGAGAGCCAATCGACACCGGACAACCCGCACAAATATACGTTGATCAACCACGCACACGAAAAGAGGACTGTTAGTTCTTTAATGTATACAACTGCAACATACAATTCTAACAATTTAAGTAAATGTCTTATTAAATTGAAACTGATTTTTAAAAGTGGTGTAAACCCGTTGTGCGATTTCTCGCGTCACCTCATTTGTCCCCGTGAGCGGGTTCCTTGTGTTTGCCTGTCCACGTCCTACAAGTGTCCACCTCTTGTGATAAACTCCAGATGCAGTAAAGAGGAAGATTCTGGTTCTGGACCTGGACGAGACGCTGATCCACTCTCACCATGACGGCGTCCTCAGACCCACAGTGAGGCCTGGCACGCCGCCAGACTTCATCCTCAAAGTACGAGCGTTCGGCCGCGCACTGTGTGCATGTCGGAACGCACGTGTGCATCCGAGCCTCAACGCCGTCTTCTCTTCTCTCCGTGCAGGTCGTCATCGACAAGCATCCAGTCAGATTCTTCGTGCACAAAAGGCCGCATGTTGACTTCTTTTTAGAAGTGGTGAGTGTCAACCCGTGATCGATGTCCCCGTTTGTGCGCTTTGAGTCCAGAATAAGACGGAAGGGAGCGGTGACGCACGATGGACTCGAAACGTCTCGTCTCACGTCACCTGACTTGTCTCTGCCATCGCTCTGTCGCTCAACTATATTTGTTTCAGAAAATGATCCCGTGTGACTTACTGTGACGTTTGAATTCATACTGTTGTGTGTGTGTGTGTGTGTGTGTTTGTGTGTACAGGTGAGCCAGTGGTATGAGCTGGTGGTTTTCACAGCCAGTATGGAGATCTATGGCTCCGCAGTGGCCGATAAGCTGGATAATAATAGGAACATCCTGAAACGCAGATACTACCGGCAGGTGCTGCTCTAAACTATTCAGCGCATTGTTTGGGCTTTGTCATCCCGTCTGTCGTATGATGTCGCTTCATTTCCTCATTTTTGTGTTTTTTTTCCCCTCAGCATTGTACATTGGATCTAGGTAGTTATATTAAAGACCTGTCTGTAGTACACGATGACCTGTCCAGTATTGTCATCCTGGACAACTCGCCTGGTGCTTATCGTAGCCATCCAGGTAAGACTTAAAGTCCTCGCGTAAACTTGTTTTTCGATGTGTGTACATTTTGCTGCTTGAATTCTGTGCACATCCGTCGAGTCGTACAAGGTCAAATGACGCTTCATCTTACACACGTCAACCTTGTGATGACACAAGAAGCGTCTGAATAACTGAGCCATTTATTTCTCAGGACAAGGCTCGTATTGTAACTGTTGTAACGGCACATTAAATCTGTAATTCCTCTCCGCGCTCGGTGTCTTTAACAGAGCAGCATAACATCACATCCGTCCTTTTCACTAACATGCCTGACTTGTTTTCTGCCCTCCAGACAATGCAATACCCATCAAGTCCTGGTTCAGCGACCCTAGTGACACAGCACTTCTTAACTTGCTGCCTATGCTGGATGCACTAAGGTAAAGTTAGCAGGAAAACTCTTAACTGTCTGTAATCAAATGATCCGAGGTGTAATTCAAGGGGTAAGCTAATGGCTGCAGCTGACTACATTATTATCGTCTTAAACAGCTGTCAAATTCTCATTTTGTCTACGATGACGGAAGGAAAAGACTTAATGATATTATTTTGAATAAGGCTATATTAAATGCTTCTTTATTTGCTTTCTTTCTGAGAGTTTCCAAATGTTGAGCTATCCCTTTAACGGCTCAGATAGTGACACCTTCAATGTCAGCGAGTTGAACGCCTGGGGCGGCTGTAGCTCAGTGGGTAAGGGGGTCGTCCTGCAACCCCAAGGTTGTCGGTTCGATCCCGGCTCTCCCCATTAGTTGCAAGTCGAAGTGCCCTTGAGCAAGGCACTGAACCCCCAATTGCTTCCCGGGCGCATCACTGCAGCCCACTGCTCCTTTATAACTAAGGATGGGTTAAATGCAGAGAACTAATTTCCCCTTAGGGATTAATAAAAGTATATATTCTATTCATTCATTCATTCTCTCTCTCTCTCTCTCTCTCCTAGGTTCACTGCTGATGTTCGCTCCGTCCTTAGTCGAAACCTCCACCAGCATCGACTGTGGTGATTGACTGAATCAAGAGGGGCGGGGCTTGTTGACCAGCCTCTTCCTCTCTGCCGCTTCCACCCTGCCCTCCGTTCCCACGCAGGCGACCCACCAGCCCTCTCTGAGCCTCTCAGACGTGTCCTGAGGAGATGAGGGTTTGGGTGACCGCCTGACACGGGATGAAATGTACGGGATCACCAGAGCCCAGAAACTACTGAGGGTGGGGGGGGGGGCAGCTTGTCTGTCTCTTTTTCTTCTTTTTGATTCTTTATTTGTATTTTTCTTCTCCCCCCCCCCCCCCCCCCAAAAAAAACAAAACGGAGCCTCTCTGCCTTATTGCTCCTGATACTGACTATTCGTATTGGAGGTGAGCTTGTCTACGAGAGTCGGAGTTTGCTTGCTGAATACGTTAACCCTTTTTAAACTTTTTTGAGAATCAGGAGGGAGGGGGAGAGGGGGAACAACAAAGACAATTCTACATTATTATTTTTCTTTCTTCTCCATCATCATCAGTCGTTGCACTTAAGCAGACAATTTATCAATTTACTGTCTTAACCTCAGTGCAACCGAGCCAGGGAAACAGAAAACAACCGCCCCCCCCCCCCCTTTTCTTTTCTTTTTTAGATCAACCTCACCCTTGGACGATAAATAATTGATTCCTGAGGTACGTTTATTCTCCCTAACCAAGAATGGATCAACTTACATGGTGAAATCGATGGACTTTTGCTTGCAACATACCATCCACAGGCATTTTTCTGGACAAATAGCCGAGCAGCCTGAGATTCTTTTTGTTTTTCAGCCATAACGTCACCGGTTTCCACAAAGCTCCAGGTGGAACTCTGAAAAAGACTTTACTGAAAATGAGAGGGAAAAAAAGACTGGCTTGAAACGATATGTGGACTGCCGTGCCGCCTTTCCATATCTGATTTTCTCTATTATGATATGTGATAATATGACTTCTGCAAACCACAACATTTCATTCTCCCCCTTTCGCAATCGGACGCCATCCTGATTTCATTGAATAGGAATTGCACTTACATTTTTTTTTTGTCCCCCTTCTTTTTTTTTTTTTGCAGTTGGTTTTGTATTTGATTCAAATTTGCAGCCTTCCTCGTTCAGTTTCCACCCGCTCGGCTTCCTGTATGGATTCAACTATTAGACCTTCTGTCTTTAAATGCCTTCTGAACAATGTCTTGTTGTCAAGGCTCACAACGGCTTCTTATTGGCTCTGTCTCCAGGTCTGTTACTAATAAAACACTTGTCAGTATCGGCCCATTATTATCCAGCTTGCTTTTGTTTTTTAAATCCACGTCATTCTGCAGCTTGTCGGCGGACCACTTTTACTGGGGGTGAAAATGAGTTTGAGTGGATTCCCACAGTTTCTTTCTCGAGGGAATTTGGTTGTTTTCTGCTAATAATCTGCTGCCATCATGTGGTGAGACGGGAAACTGCATTCGTCCACTCGGTATTCCTACCTGTATTTAATGTTGGTTCAGGTTTTCCCCCCAAAAAATACTCCTTTTTATCAAACCAGATATGAAGGGTTTTGTGTCTCTTCCAGAAGGGAGCAACATGGATGAACTGACCACTAAGAGCTATAATTGTCACCGATGACACTTTTTAGCGTGTATGTTGATTTAAATTGGGGAAAGCGAGCTTAAACTAAATGCAAGACGTAATCGTGCAATAGTACCTTCCTGGTTAAATGTTGAAGCCTTTGCTGCTCTTCTTGTTGTTTTGCATTATACTGACGAGTGTTTGAGGTTTTGTCCACTCCATTCACATCAATGATGGGAGGCCAGATCCTTCCTTACGTCTCTATAATGCAATCAAATTCAACGACGCCACAAGTTACATCACCGCCATGAAGGTAGGCAACTGTTCTACGGGTGGGCCAAGTGTATATTGGTACATAACAGCTGTTGTTTTCTACTCTACCTCCTGACGATGGTATTAAAGTAAAACCGAAGGTTTGAAACTGTAAATGTGGATCTCTTGTTGTAACTTTTCCTCTTGTAAGAAGAGCAACCACTGACATCACTGCCTCTGTCAACCAATCCTCGGGTGCACAGTACAGTCCCCTAATGGCTGCAGCGAAGAGTTCCAACCGAGTTGGAGATGTGTGCGTGCGTAACTTGGACCAGGACCTCACCAAGCTGAGGCTGAGTTGGTTGTTCAGGGACCACATAATGGTTTGGAAAGCTTTACTTGGGGTTGTCACCAACGATGGAGAGCTTTTATTTTTTAGGCTACTCCATTGTCAAACATTGACTTCAACTATTTATAATGTAGCTCTGTCACACCTTAAAGTCCCACAATACGCGTGAGTATGAGTCAAAGGTGTGCTCTACTGTTTGCTGTCGGTATTCTAAAATCTGTGTTTTTAACCATACTTTAACCAGAACAAACACATAACCACGGCCACCTGTAATTATCAGTTAATATTCTGGTCAGAGTAATTTGAGTTGTGGTTTCCCTTGTTGAAAAGAAGTCTAACATAAGAGACTTTTTTTTTTTAGATGTCTGCATCTCAAAGACAGAATGGGAGTTTAAGTGAGTCATGGAGCTGTGAGTCACTATAGCACAAAAATAATGGTTACTTTTCAAATGAGCGTTTCATGAGATGGACATATGGATGGCAAGCTGTGACTGACATATTGTAGTCTATACTGTATGTCGGATACATATATCATATAACACATTTGGTCACGAAACATAAACAGTTCCCCAAACTAGCCCAGTAGTTCCCTTAAAGCCAGCATTCACCATCATTACACACCATTAAACCCAAATAAAAGAACTACGAAATTTACCCCTTAGATTTGACATTTGATTTCCTCCCTTAATTCTTCCACAAATCGGGTTAACGACTCGAATAATGTTGTCTCACTTGTTATGTTGCCGCAACAGCGGAAATTGCGAAACTTCAAACCCATTTAGTAATTTATGAGCTCAAATAATCCGTGACAATAATTCACAACATGTGGCTGTTTGCCCAGGACCCTCTGAATGCCTTCAGACGCAGATATGTGTTGAGCACAGTTTCATTTTCAGTCCAAAAGAGAGTTTATTGTCGCATGTTGTTTCTTGTGTCTAGCTGCTAACTGCTGGGCCGCGGTCATATGACAAGGACAGCTGCCGCTTCACCGCCCCTGTCCAACGTCATTACGCGCAGCGCTAGATAAACAACGAAAAATAGTTCCACTGAAAAACAAACGCATCATAGATTTCAAGCCACTTGAACATGATTAATTTCACGGGACACATTTCAGTTGAACAAACGCCAATTATCGGAACGTGACGTTTAACGTCACCTGCGATAGAGCCAAATCTACCCCCGCGAACTAGACTCTGCAACGTCATGTTGTTATTGTATCCCTCCGCCGCAGTCGCACTAGGAAAACAGCTGTGGCGTGCTACAGAGCTAGTTTGTTTTTGTCGTGTGTGACAGCGATTTGAGAAGTTCCTCGAGCAGATTGCTATCCTACAACTTCGGAGGGACCGACTTGTCGTCCATCATCTCGTTTAAAGATGAAGTTCCAGTACAAAGAAGAGCACCCTTTTGAGAAAAGGCGGTCCGAAGGCGAGAAAATCCGGAAGAAGTATCCGGACAGGGTTCCTGTAAGTAGCTAACGTTAGCTCGGTGGCGCGAGCTCCAGCGTTATGTGGCAACGCTCGCGCTGTCAACGACACTTATTCTACCCGTAATAAACCCACTTATAATCACGGGGTTTGCTTGTAGCCACACCTGGCTGCGCGTATACATGTTCTAGCTGACTGCCACGTTAGTGGACGGTGAGCTAGCGAAGCTCACGGTAGAGGTTAATAACCAGGAGGAGGTCGGCGGCTCGGAGCAGGCCGTCAGCTGGCGGCTCCATGGCTGTAAGACATCACAGCTCATATCAGCTGCTATAAAGCTACACGAGCTATGATGATGGTGGTTTAATATTATAACGCACGGTGTATATACGGAGTGATTATGGCCTGGGTGTAGTTCTAGGCTGCGCCTTAAAATAGTACGCGTCAACAAACGGGGCACTTGTTTACGTTGCCCGAGGTGCATCAAGAGAACAATGCGCAGTGCTCTTTCTGTTATGTCACGAGAGCTAATCTAGTTTCATAATTGCTCAGTTGTTGTTATATTGTGATACACGTGAGGTATTGCTCCAGCTATTTCATTTATCGCTATTTTTATTTTCCAACTATTTCACAATTAGCCTGAACACAAATGTGGGTGTGTGCGATACAGGGCTCAAGTTTTGAAGACGGGCAAGAGTGACATATCTATCCCCCCCCAGAACGAAACTTTCGGATATCTGTCGCGCGTAATTTCAGGATGCTTTATTTTCATTGGGTGCTGGATTAAATTTTACCCAGATACAACAGATACGTTTTTTCTGATTGGCTATTGTGTAGCCCATTTTTTTTTTTTTTGATTGGCTGATAAGTGGCACCTCACAGCAGAACTCCAGGGGAGCGCTTGATTCCTCCACGGTGAGGGCAGCGCGGCCAGCTCATGTTGGCGCGCTGCGGCACATTAAAACATTAAATAGCCGAGTTTTTTTTCAGCGTGAGAAATACGATGTGTGGCGGGAGTGCGTGACTAAAGACCGAAATGCGTGACACTTGAGAGCCCTGGCGATATCTGGAGATACAAAAACAGCCCATCACAAGTTCCCCGAGTATAAATTTTTCTGATCAATAGTTTAAAACCAATAGTCCAGAATCGAAATTTATACATGTTTCTGTCTTTAGGTTTCGAAGGAAACCAGATGATAGCCACAGTTATGACGCTGGAATAAATTAGGTTTGCTCTAAAAAAAAAAAAGTGCTTGTTCATTTTTGGTGGTGTGGGCGCAAGTAGTATTCAGTCCTATTTTTAGACCGAAGACATGATAGTGAAGCTCTCAGGTCAGTCCTCTGTTGCTAATTCCTCGGTCTGAGTTACTTTAAAATATATCACACTGACTAATTACAAAATAACAGGCTCCAGATACAATTCATGAAACATATGGTTTAGAGATATTTCAGTCCTCGCTTGACTGAGAAGGTTCTTTCACCTTTTCTAAAAATAAAAAAAAGAAGCGATCTGAGAATACACAATGTATTAAAGTACTTCTCACCTCATCCACGCAACCTTTTTGTTCAGTGGAAACTATAATCTATTGTTAAGGACATGTGTTATTGTTTTTTCTTCTTCAGGTAATTGTGGAGAAAGCCCCCAAAGCCAGAATAGGAGATCTGGACAAGAAGAAATATCTTGTCCCCTCCGACCTGACAGGTAAACATTTGATCACATGCCAAGTTCCCTGGACAAAATTTTAAAAAATAAGAGTGCAGTGACATCTAAAGTTTTGTCTATTATTATTCATCAGTGGGCCAGTTTTACTTCCTCATCCGGAAAAGAATCCACTTGCGAGCTGAGGACGCTCTCTTCTTCTTTGTAAACAACGTCATTCCACCCACCTCAGCGACCATGGGACTGTTGTACCAGGCAAGAGTCACTTCCTCTTCACTTGTGTCACAGTGAGCGTCCCGCTACATTTCTAATGTCACGCTAACACTCTTACTTCTCACTCTCTCTCTCTCAGGAGCATCATGAAGAGGACTTTTTCCTCTACATTGCCTACAGTGATGAGAGTGTGTACGGGAGCAGCCAAAGGGAAATCTGATCCCGCTACCATCCGCCCTCCAACCACTACCCACCTTTCTGAGACCTCCACCATTCATTTAAATATTAAATCCAGCTAAGCAGCCTAGAGTTCTCGGAGTGAATATGTCAAATGCACTTTCACCCCCCATACATGACCCCTCTACCATTCAGTTATTTCTTTATTATTCTGCAGTCTGAATTGTATTTGCCTCCACTTTTTTTCTTTTCACTAGCAACTTCATTGGTCTCGGGGCCAGTTTATTTTCTAGTGTTGTATCTGTACACCATACTTAAATTTAAAAAAACTAAGAACCAATAACAAAATATAGTTGGAACTAGACCATATATATATATATATACTCCCTCCACGCTTAAAGGAAGAAAGGTATACGAGTTAAAAGCTCTTATTGACCATGAGTATAGATTATTGTTTGTTCACCCTGTTGACTTGTTGGGGTTTAAAGTTTGCTTTGAGTTTATGAAATAAAGAGAAGGAACCAGTTTTAGGCAGGTTGTTTTGTCTCTGACTAAAGGATAACTGTTTTGCCTGAAGTTATTTTCCCATAATAAAAACCTGAAGTGGCGGGTGAGTTTATTTTTTCTTTTTGTTAAATTCACCCGCCACAGAAGTATGATTGAGAATCGTATGGGCTGCATCGCATCTGACCTAAAGCAAGGAGTCTAATATAATTCAGACTAACAATCACTCTGCTTTCAGTGGAAAGACTATTATGTTTACTGCTATGATTGTTGTTGATATTGTTATTTTAGATGGCTTAATTTTGAAACTATATTGTAAAGCTGGGTTAAATCTTTTTTTTAAAGTTTGTCTCCTTTTTAAAAAGAAATAAGGGGTTGAACTCTGTATACAGCTGCATTACTGGCTATTTCTCTCCACTCATGACCATACATGATAAAATATGATTAAATGCTCCGTTTTTTGTGGTTATTGAATATTTTTTGACATTTTAGAAGCTTATTAAAAATAAAAATAAAGTTTCCCTTTTTGAGAGGCTCACACTTGCAAACTTTAGAAAGACCAAACTTTAAGTCGTTATAGAAGTAAAGTCAAGTCCACTATATTTATATTCACCAACGTTCCAAGTTGTTTAAAACTGCTTACTGCTTACTTTATGTGAATATATGAGCTAGTTCCCCAGGCTGAATGTTACAGAAGCCAGGAACACAGGATTAACTGGCAGGAGGAACCGGATGTCATCAGCAGTATGTCTTTGTAACCAAACTAATTAACAATTGACATTTAAACGTTATTAACATGCACACTATTTGAGTCTACAAGCTAAAATACAAGCATTACAAATAAATACATTTCGCAATATGTTAGCAGATGACAGAATTCAACAGACCAAAGGGTAATATAACAGAACAACATTGAACAACGTGCATGAAACAGAAAACAAGTTTGACATAACAATTGTTCATGTTTGCTGCCAACATAGTAATTTGTAATATTATGTTCAATAAAATTTTACTGCGCTTGAACACTAAATACTAACACGATTTAAACATCCTACATCCATTTGGCCTGACACGGGTAGTGTGCCGTCAAACAGAGAGCACACACGACAGTGCTCCAGTCGTCTCTGTGGCGCAATTGGTTAGCGCGTTCGGCTGTTAACCGAAAGGTTGGTGGTTCAAGCCCACCCAGGGACGGTACAAGTTTTCTTCCTACCGAATTGATATGATCCCACCACCATTAGCCACCCTTCTGTGACCAGCACCATTCATCTACATTAGGTTTAATTGAAATCCAGCTAACTTCCTGCAGCAAATGTTTAAATGTTTTTAACAAACTCACTTTGAAAAAGACTCATTGTCTTTGCAGAAAAATCTGTATGTAGTGGACATGTGCAGTTGTCTCTGTGGCGCAATTGGTTAGCGTGTTCGGCTGTTAACCGAAAGGTTGGTGGCATGTTTTCTTCTTACCTAGCTGATAAGAAACTATTTAATTGGCACTGAAACACCTCGGTTGGGCTGCATGGACACACAGCCCTCAACTTCAACGGGCTCTTCCAACACTGACATTATGACTAGCCAGGTTAGGAGACAGCTGGAGAAAGCAATCAGTGGCCCTCATATCCCATGTGATGAAGGTGCTGGAGAGGCTGGTCTTGGCCCATCTCTCCGACTGCTGGTGCAATCCTCACTGGACCCTCTGCAATTTGCTTAACAGGTGGCTCTATGAGAATCACTTTCTTTGATTTCTCCAGTGCATTCAACACATGAGGGAAACTTATATATATTTATACATATTATCGTTTATCGGACAGGCAACTACTTATTACCTTTTAAAATATATTGGCACATTTCCACACAAAACATGTTTACTTGGACATTCTGATGATCTAATTTGGATCACAGTATGATGCCCAAAGAGGTTGATACATTTACTATTTCACAAAAAGCAGAGACACAATTATAGATATAAAATGATATACTTTATATACTTTTAAGTACACATTTCAATACAGGACACAGGAGGCCAGTGTAAGAAATAAAAAAGTGTATATATATAGATATATATATCTATATATATACATATAAGCTACATTTCCCCTTTTTCGATCCACAGCACGCCAACGTGATAGTGTGTTACTTTGATAAAGGTCTGAAAAAAACCATTTAAAACCTAGTACACTACATTGTGGTGTCTAATAATAAAAGATTACTACATTTAAATGCTCAGTTTTCACCTGAAATGATCCTGTGAATGCAATCAACTATTTTTATTAATTAATATACTACACACCACAAGTGAATTTGGAAATGCGACTAGTTTTTATGAAAACACTTGTTTGTGTTAATAATTGAACTATTCTCTATTTATATAATGTTCACAGAATGTGTTACTAAGGTAACACACTATCACGTCAGTAGATGGCGCGTTGGTACTGTGGATCGATGAGGGGATTGTAATTCCAAACTATGCGCATGCGCATTTCAGAATAACATTTCAAGATAAATGTACCTCTTGTCGACTTGTATTTTAGGTCAAGTAATTAAAGTGCATTTTTCTGTAATGTGATACCCGTTAAATAGTTACTTATTAAGCTAAGCAAGAAGAAAACATGTACCGTCCCTGGGTGGGCTTGAACCACCAACCTTTCGGTTAACAGCCGAACGCGCTAACCAATTGCGCCACAGAGACAACTGCACCTCTCGACGGTGTGGCATGCTATAACTCAAAATAGAGGCATTCACAGTTTTCCTTAAGTAACTAAATAAATATTTAATTCTATTTAACAAGTCCCATTTAGGGGCTACAAAGTGGTGTACTGGCCTCATGTACATGTATCAAGTAGGCTTTCTGCGAGTTCTCCAGCTTCCTCCCACAAGACAAGCAGCACCGGTTAATTGATGACTCTAAACTGAGGGACTGTGAGCGTGAATGGTTGTCTATCTATACATGTTACATCGTATGTAGACATGTTCAGGGTGGATGTGTCTTTTTCCTCTAGAAATACACACAAATAAAAAACACATCTGAAGACCATGTCACGATATGTAAATAAAGGACATTTTCTAAATAATATCGACTTTAAAAAATATATCTTAAAAGGTCTCCATAAACTGATACACAATATAAGCGTTGCCAGAAGTTTAAATGTGCTTATATAGACCGGGGATCGGAGATATCTGACCAAATACAGAAATGACTGCATTTCCCAGAATGCAATGCAGTAAGGAAATCATCCTTGGCACCGGAAGCGCAACATTACATCCGGTATGTGAACCTCTCCGTCTGTTTATATTCGGAGGACCGCCTCTAATTGAAAACCGCGAGACGGCTAGGTTCATAATAAACGACCCACAAAAAAACAAAAGTAAGTGTTCTATACTTAATCCCTCTGCCACAACAAAGTGACGTTAACCGTTTGAGTGAACTACAATGCATCACACGAGCAGAAAAAGGGTAACGTGAGAGCTAAGCAGCTAACGTGAGCTAGCTAACTCCCGTTCACGTCTGCTCTTGGGCATTTAGAAATAATCAAACAGCTGCTGCCGATGTGCATGTTTACAGTCCACACATCTTCGTTTTTTAATTACACAGTTAAAGTATGATACTTAAACACACTATTGGGGAACAGCAGCTAAAGATGACAGTGCTAACTGTTAGCAGCTAGCTAACTCACCGTAAGGCCTAAGTTACACTTGTGGTATTTGTAATTGTTCCGCTATAAAGCAGCATAAACATATGTTAACCCGTTTTTCTTTCTTGTATCTTGCTGACTGACATCGATGCCAGCTGGCCCCGCCGCTGCCGGTCACCATGCCCGCCCTACTGGAGAGACCCAAGCTGTCCAACGCGATGGCCAGAGCCCTCCACAAGCACATCATGAGAGAGAGGGAGCGCAAGAGACAAGGTGTGCGCTCACTGTGTCTGTCTAGGGGTTTAAAACGAGCCAGAACTCATGAATAATACGTTTCTCTATTTAACATGTTATGTAGAGTGTTTTTCTTCTACATTAAGGATTCTGAATTATCACTACTAGCTTAGTTTGGAACAAACCCAAGCACCGATTTATTATTCTCCTAAATATGAAGCTATCTCTACCCACCCTGAAGTATTATGGTTATCAAATGCATGTTATAGATGTCTAGAGCAGACAACTTCACAAACCCTAATTACTTACTTTGTCTATTATAAAAGCAAGCCGATTATTCCATTGTATGTCCAATTGTATATCTTATAATACTTCCTCAAATTGTGTTTTCCACTACAACGACGCAACATTAATATCATATTTCAGAGGAGGAAGAGGTGGACAAAATGATGGAGCAAAAGATGAAAGAGGAGGAAGAGAGGAAGCGAACAAAAGAAATAGAGGAGAGGATGTCTTTGGAGGAAACCAAAGAACAGGTTGGAAACATTTTAAACATTTCAATTGCAATCCGTGTATCCAATGACATCTGGCTTTGATGTCCAACTTTGGACTGCAAATTGGATAACAAGTTATCTTCTTATGCTAATATTCCCAACCTCAAACTGAACTTCAGGTAATGAAAATGGGGGAAAAACTTCAAGGCCTCCAAGAAGAGAAACACCAGCTTTTCTTACAACTCAAGAAGGTACTTCATGAAGAGGAGAAGAGGCGCAGAAAGGAGCAGAGGTAGTAAGGATGACGCAGCTTTAAATTACTTCATCACACAATTTCTTATTGAGCTTAGAAATCTACTCTTGTATTTGTGGTATTCAGTTGCATTTTTGTTCTTTCTAGTGATATCACAACTTTGACATCGGCCAGCTACCAGCCCAGCCTGCCCATGCACGGAGGGCAGCATCTCCTCAGCATTCAAGGTAAGGAAGTTTTTACTACTGGTCTTTTTTTACATTATTTGTATTAGTCTGTTCCCAATAATGTTCCCTCTCTTTGCCTCTCTTAGGAAGCCCAGTCAGCCACAGTCGACCTGGAGAACGCAGTAAACAGCTGTTCCCGACTGCTGTGATTCCAGTGAGTAAAGTGGTGTTTTGCAAATATCTCGCTACAGATATTGCATGTGCTTCAGTAGATGCTGATTTAGGCACCAGGATGGCGTATATAACCCTCCTTCTTCTCCGTTAGGCTCGTCACTATCAAACTCCCGGGTTCAGCTCGGGCTCAGCAGAGCACGGGCAGTTCAGCGGTAGCCAGGGGGTCCACGAGTCCTATGGGGTTGCTCAGGTCCAGCATCCCTCCACCTACGTCCCTGGACCATCAGTACCTGTCAGTTTCGCAAGCAGTTCTCAGATCAGAGGTAAAAGACGTGTGTGGGATCCCTCTATCACCTGTAATGTATAGAAATGTGTACATTGAAATAACTTAATTTCTGTAGTGCAGTGAATACAGTCTGAGATTTCTCTGCAGTGTTTTTCTCCTGAATACAAATTACTCAGTTCAGTAGTCTTTTCATCCGTTCTTCATAGTTGTTCTGGCATCAGTCACTGTGGTGGTTATAAGACAACGTCACTTTTGTTCTCCCACAGGTGCTTCTGCATTTCAGGCCATGCAGTACCTCCCCCATCAGCAGCCTGGCTACCCTGTTCACAGTCACTTCACCTCCCAGCCTGGTCAGTAAAACAACCTGAATGTGTGTTCTGTATTTGTTGTACATCATTGTTTGTTTATAAATAGTAACTTTTGTACATCATGCAGGGTACATTCCCGGAGCAGGGATACCCCTCCAGAAGCAGCTGGAACATGCCAACCAACAGTCCGGCTTCACCGACGCAGTAAGAAATCAAATACCGACAGTTTAAGGCTCTAGAAACGCTTCATCCATAAGCAAATAGATAGTTTTCATGCACTTTATAAAAAAGTATTAGATAGTATTTCGTGTTTTAAACGTGGCTTTTTACATTTTTTTAATTTTCTAAATGATGGAAGCTTCTTTCCAACGCACTTTCCTTCAGGTCTTAACTTCCTTATCTGATTACATTTAGTTTGGTTCCGCCTCATTTGTTGTTCTCACAGGGTGTTTTGAGGCCGATGCATCCACCGTCCATGCATCCTGCAGCTCCGGGACTGCTGCCCACACCGGCGCTGGCAGTCCAGATTTCCACTGCAAAGGTGAAGCCCAACACACACACACACACTCACTCTCTTTCTTTTCACCAAGCCTGTTTATACATCGTCATCACTCCACTTATAAGTCTGGGTATGTATATTTGTATCCATGCAAGCAGTGTATCACAGTCGCTTTCCCTCTTGCGCCACCTTGAGGCCTCCGCCACTACTTCTGTTTTATCTTGTGTGTGAGCATGAGGCCTCACAAGGCCCCCATTGGCTGTAGACTTTCTGCTGAGTCATTGTTTTCCTGTGATTCAATGATGCGGAAACTTCGTCATTTACACATGTTTAAACTTTACCTGTGTTTACCTCTTTAAATGTGTCCAGATAATGAGATTAATATCTATTATCTCAGAGCTGCTCCCATCCCTCATTTGCGCTGTGCTTTGACTGCATGGTTTCCTACATTGTTGCCTAGAAACCATTTTCCACCCTCGCACTGCCTTTTGATATCAACCTTTCTTTACTGTCCTTGTGTGGGTTCATGCCGTACACTTTCCACCACCAGGCCCCGTTTCAGACCTCTCCCCAGGCTGCTCCTCGGCATGGCTTCCTCCCCCACAGCCAGAGCGGGCAGAGGTTCTACCACCACGGCAAGTAGCTCGCCTTCATCGTCACCGAGCTTCACTCTCGATTCCGGAGGACCTTTTGGACGAGTAATCCACTTTTCCAAATTATGTCATTTGGCTGGATTATGCCTTTTATGAGTTGTTTTATTTCATGTACAGTATCTTCTGTTGCTTTTTTCTGCTTTTTTAATGAGTGATTTTCAGTCCTCATGCTTAAGTGTTTTTGTCCACATCCAACTTTGATTTTTTTACATAACCTCAAATTAAGCTGATTTATCAAATAGATTATTTTCGCAGAAGCAAAAAGGAGAAAATAACAGGTGCTCTCACATGTGAATGCAAGGTGCTCTTGAAGTATTACACAAATAAGGTAGAAAAGGGGACGCCTCTTTCAAGCTGTGCCCTGAGGAAGACCCCAGTTGTACTTTTGAACTTTGATATGTCTTAAACTAAAAAGGGCATAAAGGGCTGCAGGTGTTCCTGAAGTAAAGCGAGAGGTTTCTTTTTGTCTGCAGATTATTTGACCTACACTGTAAAGATGTTCTGGAGGAGGGTGTTTGCTAAAATGTCAATAACTTGTATAGAAGAGAGACTGCATGAGCCAGAAATGATTCTTTGTGTACTAACATTCATAATTACAACATCAGTGGAGGGTTACATGACTGCTCACTGAAAGGTAGGAGCAAAAACAATAGAGGAAACTATTCTTGGTATTAGAATTTACAGTTTGTAGATTAAGTCTACGTGATGAACACTGTTACTGCAGCGCGTTGACTTAACCGCAGGAGTCCATTTCACTGTGTTGACTTCTCGCCGATCACAATGGACCCCACACGGCTGGTTACCACAAATGAAATCAAGTTGACATGTTTTTTGCTGTTTTTAAAGCTTTTATGTTGCTAAATAAAATAAGCCAATGCCAAGCGCAACAGTTTGTGTCGTCTTTATTATATCATCCCGCACACACAGATACCAAACTGCCTCGTGGGTCATCGCTAAGTTCAGGAGAACCAAGTTCTATCCCACTCCATGCCTCCGCTCTGAGGTGTTTCTGTACATTTTTGACACTTCAAAACATTTGAGAGAAACGGAAACCGAACCAGCCGTCGACTGTTTTGTTTAATGGTCACATGTCGGGTGATGGAAGTAAACGGCCGAATGGGCTTGTTCAGATCTTTAAAATAAAAGATGGAACCTGGTATTCAAGCCTCAGCAGAACTCTGCAGATCCAGAGTTGAAGCCCTTTTGTAAAACCAACAGTGTTGACACCACCCTTCATTTCCCTGACGGGAGGCAGTTACTTAATATTTGAGAGACCTCCCTCTTCACCTCTGACCTTTTATCTATTTGCATTTGTTGTCCATACGTGATGTGCTTTCATTATGTGTGCATGTACACAGCGTAGTTTACTTGTTGACACTTCCAATTAGTTTCCAATGCATATATTGTCCATGAGAGATATACAGCGCTTCACTTTTTCCACATTTTGTTACGTTACAGCCTTATTCCAAAATGGATTAAATTCATTATTTTCCTCAACATTCTACACACAACAACCCATAATGACAAAGTGAAAACTGTTTTTTGCACATTTTTGCAAATCTGTTAAAAATAAAGAACGAAAACATAACGTGTACATAAGTATTCACAGCCTTTGCTCAATACTTTGTTGAAGCACCTTTGGCAGCAATTACAGCCTCAAGTCTTCTTGGGTATGATTCCACAAGCGTGGCACACCTATTTCTGGGCAGTTTCTCCCATTCTTCTTTGCAGAACCTCTAAAGTTCCATCAGGTTGGATGGGGAGCGTCGGTGCACAGCCATTTTCAGATCTCTCCAGAGATGTTCAATCGGGTTCAAGTCCGGGCTCTGGCTGGGCCACTCAAAGACATTCACAGAGTCGTCCCGAAGCCACTCCTTTGTTATCTCGGCTGTGTGCTTCGGGTCGTTGTCCTGTTGGAAGATGAACCGTCGCCCCAGTCTGAGGTCCAGAGCGCTATTTGTGGTGGAAATAAGTGTTCCTTTACCTTGTGAGAAATCAAAAGTAGTTTAAGCATGGTTGACCCATAACACTTTATTATAGTAACAAGTTTACAAGTCATCAACCAAGCGCTAAATACAAACAAGTCATGAAAACATTCAGCTGAATGGAGCAGAATCCCTGAGCCTTCTCTCAAGACTGTCAGAAATAACTGCTGCCTTCTCAGTGCAAGACTGCAACCTTTATAGATCCGAGACAATCCACATTCCAAAGCCCGTCTGTTTCCTGAAAATGAAGTGGAGTCCCCGGAAGGCTTTGCTTAATCTGCATCCCCACAACCCAGTGACCCTTAGAGTTGACCTTTCACATGACCCCACACAGGATTATATTACCCCCCCATGAACATTTGGGAGAGACAACTGTTAACACATTCCAGGAGAGAGAGAACTTCTAAAACACATTTTTCCCCCGACACTTTGGAGCATGTTTTCATCCAGGATGTCTGTACATTGCTGCATTCATCTTTCCCTCAATCCTGACTCGTCTCCCAGTTCCTCCCACTGAAAAACATCCCCACAGCATGATGCTGCCACCACCATGCTTCACTGTAGGGATGGTATTGGCCAGGTGATGAGCAGTGCCTGGTTTCCTCCAGACATGACGCTTGGCATTCAGGCCAAAGAGTTCAATCTTTGTTTCATCAGACCAGAGAATTTGGTTTATCATGGTCTGAGAGTCCTTCAGGTGCTTTTTTGCAAACTCTAGGCGGGCTGTCATGTGCTTTTTACTGAGGAGGCTTCCATCTGGCCACTCTACCAAACAGGCCTGATTTGTGGAGTGCTGCAGAGATGGTTGTCCTTCTGGAAGGTTATTCTCTCTTCATAGAACAACGCTGGAGCTCTGTCAGAGTGACCATCGGGTTCCTGGTCACCTCCCTGACGAAGGCCCTTCTCACCCGATCGCTCAGTCTGGCTGGGCGGCCAACTCTAGGAAGAGTCCTGGTGGTTCCAAACTTCTTCCATGTCCGGATGATGGAGGCCACTGTGTTCATTGGGACTTTCAATGCTGCAGAAATCTTTCTGTACCCTTCGCCAGATCTGTGCCTCGATACAATTCTGTCTCGGAGGTCTATAGATAATTCCTTGAACTTCATGGCTTGGTTTATGCTCTGATATGCACTGTCAACTGTGATACCTTATATAGACAGGTGTGTGCCTTTCTCAATCATGTCCAATCAACTGAATTTAGCACAGGTGGACTCCAATCAAACATCTCAAGGATGATCAGTGGAAACAGGATGCACCTGAGCTAAATGTTGAGTGTGATGGCAAAGGCTGTGAATACTTATGTACATGTTATGTTTTCGTTCTTTATTTTTAACAGATTTGCAAAAATTTGCAAAAAACAGTTTTCACTTTGTCATTATGGGTTGTTGTGTGTAGAATGTTGAGGAAAATAATGAATTTAATCCATTTTGGAATAAGGCTGTAACATAACAAAATGTGGAAAAAGTGAAGCGCTGTGAATACTTTCCGGATGCACTGTAAACCGTAAATGGTGTGCTATGCCAATGTCTACATATCCTCACCCATCACTGCTATTATGAATCCAATTGTGATGTATTCAGGGTTATATTTTCTCACAAGCTTTGGAGCTTTTACAGCACAGTATTGTCTCTCACATCAGTTGTATTTTGTGTCCCTGCATCCGAGGGCAGCGAGCAAAAACAAAGTGTCTCTACTTGATGATTTGTTGTGATCGGCCAGGGGATATTCAACTGACATAATCACACAGCTCCTCCGGATGCAGTGAAAGTACGAGATCAGGGTGTGGAGTGTGTTTTCATTTACTAAACAAAAGTTTAATAATAAACAGGTTCCCAGTGTTTCTTCTCATAACTTACGCTGTATCTTTGAGAATGTTCTTACTCCACGGTAGCAGTGCTACCCTCCCTCCTGTCTGGCTGTCTGTCTGTCTGTCTGTGTGCTTCTCTGCCAATAATAATGAGCACGGTGAACGGTTTCATTGAACTTGCCAGTTATTAGAGCTGCTGGGTTAAATTTAGGGTTGTGAAACTGGAGTCCTATGACCTAAGTGGTGTAGGCTGGAGTTAAAGTCAAATTTATCACATAATACTAAAATGAAAACTATTCTCATCCATCATTATCATCATAATCATCATCATCATCACAGTATGTTCTTCTCCTTACTGGCCAAACTCCAACACATTCAGGAGGGAAACATTGTATATTATAATAGTAATATATATATATATATATTATATATATATATATATATTATATATATATATATTGTTTATCGGACAGGTAGTTACTTATTACCTTTCAAAATAGGATGGCAAATTACAAAAGATACAAACTCCAACACATTCAGGAGGGAAACATTGTATATTATAATAGTAATATATATATATATATATATATATATATATATATATATATATATATATATATATATTGTTTATCGGACAGGTAGTTACTTATTACCTTTCAAAATAGGATGGCAAATTACAAAACATATGATACAATCATAAAATACAATACGAAACTGTCTACTTGGACATTCTGAGATATATATAATTATTTTTAAAGACCCCCTAAAGAGATATTATGTATTATATATATATAATGATATATATATATATATATTAAATGATATATATATATATATATATATTATATATATGTGTGTGTGTGTGTGTGATTTTAATGTTAGCTCCTGGATCAATCACGATTTGGAGGAAGATGAGGTTCACATCCAGCAGGGGGCAGTAATGAGACGTCCAGGACGCCACCGGCCGCGAAACCCAACGCAGAAGAAGAGGAAGCAGAAGAAAAGTTTCGAGAAGAGGGGGAGGGAAGGGGTGAAAGTGTCGCAATCTTACAGCGAGCATGACCGACGCCGAGGCGCAGAGCGCGCCACCATCGGTAACTGAGGAAGAGAAGCCGGAGAGGAAAGTCATAGGTGGGTGGAGAGAGCGGTGGTGGTGCAGCCCTGCGTGCGCGCGCGCCGACTTGTTTAGGAAAAGTTTGAAACTACCAACTTTAAATATTTTAATCCATGTGAGTTTTGAACTGTGAGCAACTGATTTATAGGCTGCTGTTGCAGCGAACATTTTATTTGCGTTCTTGTGCCATAAGTGTAAAAAACTTGTTTTAATGTGAAACTTCTATTTTCTTAAGTCTCCATGTTGCCCACCACTTCAGCTAAATCGATAAATAACGGCCAATCATTGTTTTCATTAAGCAGCTTCCTTTTATTATTTCTGCATTAAGAACGAAAGGGACAATTAAGGGGCAATATTTTTTATTTGAAGTGTCTGTTACCTAAATTTCTTTATTAGCTGTCGCACAGGTGCGACTCATTCCATTTAATTGGGCAGCCCCCCCCCTCCCCTCCCTTCCCTCGTGTCCTCGTTTCCAAGTCTGCAATGAGTGACGCGCGGAGCTCCTGGTTCTTGTAAGCAGGGCTGCCGTTGATGTATCGCGGTACCGTTATCCCCCGGTGTGTTCTTGTAACTCGTGAAATGTCCCCGAGAGGCCCGTTCAACCATGTGCTCTTGTTTCATTGTCGTAGCCACGTTGGTTCAAGGCACCGTGAAGTGGTTCAATGTGCGTAATGGATACGGCTTCATAAACAGGTACTTTCCTCTCTATAACTTCAGGGCATCCATATTACACTCCGCACTCAGATTCATTTACATCTTACATTATTAAAAAAAGAACAAAAAACTTTACTTGAATAATAATTGAAAGCCCAATGAGTCATGTTTGCTAAACCGGTTTTATTTCTCAGAAATGATTCCAAAGAAGACGTGTTTGTTCATCAGGTAATGCCATGGTGCATTGGTATTTTTTTTAACTACAATAAAATTGTATATGTTGATGTGAAGCTGTCCTCTGATGTTTAATGTGTATCTTCAGACCGCAATCAAGAAGAACAATCCTAGAAAATTCCTCCGCAGTGTTGGAGACGGGGAGGTTGTAGAGTTTGATGTGATTGAAGCCACCAAGGTGAGACTCAGAATCGACTTCATCGAATGGCATGAAGGTCCGCTGATATAAATTATTTTACACGTCACTTTTCCCGTCCCTCTGGTGTCCCACAGGGCTCTGAAGCAGCCAATGTAACCGGTCCGGGCGGCGTTCCAGTCAAAGGCAGCCGCTACGCTCCCAACAAACGCCGCTTCCGTCGGCGATTTTTCCCACGCAGCCCGGGGCCCGGAGAGGAGGGCAAACCAGCCGACGGCCAATCCTCCGCCGCTGAGGGCGAGGGGTCGGGAGAGAACGACGGAGTGAAACCTCAGCAGCGCCGCAGGAGACCCCGACGACCACGGCTGGAGGTGCAAGATGTAAGCTGAAGGGGCAACGACAACCTGCAGGACTTTTTTTTAACTATAGGTTTAGAATTGAATAAACTAACGGTTAGGAACAGTGCTGGTATTTTGGGGTTATGTCAAAATTGACGAGAGCTGTTCTGCGTCTGACTTGTTTTTGTTTGCTCTGTCAGGGAGAGGCTGGAGAGGCTGGAGAGTCAAAGAACGGCGTGGCAGAGGGCGAACAAGCGCAGAGACAGCCACAGCGCAGGTTCTGGCGCCCATACCGCAGGTGACGTGGCGACGTTCCCTACCTGTCGTGTTATTTTCAGCTTCTGTATTTCAGCCCTTCAAAGTTGATTCAATATTTCTTCCGTCCTGGCGTTCACAGACCGTTCCGCCCGCGGCCGCCTCCCGATGAGGCTGCCAACGGCCAGCAGGCGGCTCCGGGAGAGCTCCAGGCGGAAGGAGAGCTGAAGCTGGCTGAGGCCTCTGAGGGCCCCCAGACCAACGGAGACGCAGCCGAGGGCCAGAAGCAGCAACGCCGCCAGTCTAGACGGCGCAGGCAAAGGAACTCTGAGTCCTCTACCTCGAAAGTGAGCGCTTGAATCAATGATGCCTTTTTCTTCTTCTCATGCACAAATGGCTTTGGTACTGCCCCTGTGACTCGGTGTTCTACGGTGCATGCCGTCATTTGCTGGTTTGATTCTATTTTTGATTAAAAGTAACGGTTGTGCTTACTGCATGAGTAACAATTGTTTTCCTTGGACACGTTGCAGAATGATACAGAAAGGTCTGCATCGGAGACCGGTACCCCCCCTCAGACCTCCCCACTAGCTGACCTTGAAACCAGATCAAAATCACCAAAGCGCTCTCCCAAAACCTCTCCCAAAACCTCTCCCAAAACCTCTCCCAAAACCTCTCCCAAAACTTCTCCCAAAACCTCTCCCAAAACCTCTCCCAAAACCTCTCCCAAAACCTCTCCCAAAACCTCTCCCAAAACCTCTCCCAAAACCTCTCCCAAAACCTCTCCCAAAACCTCTCCCAAAACCTCTCCCAAAACTTCTCCTAAAACCTCTCCTAAAGCGCCCAAATCACCTGAGGTAAGTAGGAAAAACGTGTTTTTAAAGATCACCTATGTTCATTGTATGGACCCAATTATTTAAACTGTCTTCTCCCTCCAGCAGGCAGCTGACACGACAGTCCCAGCAGCAACAGAGTGACCCTCGTGAGAGGACGGTCTCGTGACCCTTGGTGAGAGTTGGGTGAAGCAGGGTGGAGACGTGAGGGTGTTGGATTGCACACATTGGCTCAGATCGTCCACAGAGGACAAACTTATGTTAACGGGCTGTTTAAAAAGTTTTCCTGTATGGATTAAATGGCAAGATTGTTATGATTAGTCTTTAAGGATTCCAGTGACGGCTTAAACGTGGATTCCAGATTCTATTTTGTGTGCATCCATTTCATGCATGCACAATTCTCTCGTATTTATTTTAATTCAAATGAATTGTTTTTGTTTTTTTCGTAGGGTTGGAGGACTGGTCCTTCAGAAACATGCACTGCGCTCCCCTCCCTGCACGCCCCCCCCCACCCTGTCTCGCTGTCCTCCTTCAGGCCTCCTCCCCTCAGCTTGTCCTGTCTAGACGGGCACAGTTGGAGAGTGGTGAGGGAGGAGAGCCAGGTGGGTGGTGGGTGCATATTTAGAAATTGAAAGTACATCTTTAAAAAAGACAAATGGGAATGAATGGACAATTTGCTTGGTAGCCCAGTTATACCAACCCCCCTTTAAAAACAACTTTTTTTCTTTAATTGCCTAGATGGGACAAATCAAGAAGTTTATAGAGGAACCAGCCTTGATTTTTATTTAACTTTTTAAAATTTGGTTGAAGAGGGAAAACCAAGCAGGTGTGAGGTTGGTGGTGCATTATGGGAGTCAGTTTAGTTCTGGTACCACCTCAATCGATTCTTGAAACGTACTACTCCCTTCATCTCCTCGGTTGAGGAAAGTTTGATGATAAACTTTATTTTTGTGTTTTACTTATTTGTGTGTGTGCTTTTCTTTGGAGGGGATTATGTGCAATGTCGGTAGTAAAAATGCTTATTAATAAATCATGTTTGCAAATCTCAGGATGCAGTCGGTTTTTCTTGATGGTGCAGGTTAAGATGCTGCTTTTGATTGTATTATATATATATTTTTTGGGATTTAGCACAATTTCAAGTACTAGGTATAAATTACTGGAGGCCTTCTCAGGTGTTTTCAGAAAAAGTATTATTATACAGTACTTGCATCGTTTAGTCACTAAATGACCAGTGTTATAATTACAGATCCTCCCTGAACACCTTGAATACAATCAGAAGGTAGTGATACACACCATGAAAGAATATACTGCACACACAACAGAAGAAAAACACAAACATATGATGCTTGTGTAATAAAATAAAAGCGCTAGTCTTTACATTCAGCCCTTAATTGCACATCTTGCTCTTGTGTCTGGCTTCTGTTCACACCTGGAGTGCATAAAGAATTGAAACTTTTAGACCCTCAATATCAACAACCAAATAACACACTATATGTACATGTGAACTACGGATAGTTCTCCATTTTTAAAAGTATTTCTGAAGTAAGTTAAGATCACAAATCGTGTGATGGCACTTTGCCTAAAGCTGGGAACGCACTACATTGAAAACCTGGTAATTTCACGCGTGCATTGTGGGTAATTCTCTCCTCACAGGTGGCTCCACTGAGTAAGCAACAATTAAGGCTGAACACTATTTTGTTAGGGGTGGCTTTAGCTCAGTGGGGTAAGAGGGCCGTCCTGCAACCGCAGGGCTGTGGGCTCAATCCCCGCTCTCCCCATTAGTTGCAAGTCGAAGTGTCCTTGAGCAAGGCACTGAACCCCCAGTTGCTTCCTGGGCGCTTCACCGCAGCCCACTGCTCCTTAATAACTAAGGATGGGTTAAATGCAGAGAACTAATTTCCCCTTGGGGATTAATAAAAGTGTATATTCTATTCTATTCTTCACCAAAATGGTAAAAATCTGAATACAGTCGGTTAAATGTTCTTCAGTCTGTTAGATTTACGCGTTCCCAGATTTAGTACAAAATATGCAAGTATACTTTGCTCTGTGGCTGTGGATGCTATTTCTTTTTTGGGGGGGGGGGGAGGGTATTTCCAAAACTCAAAACTTTGGATGTCTTTGTAGATAAAGTGCAGGAATTCTAAAGTCAAGTTCACCACCGTGGACTGAAATCCTCCCACGAGGGAAGGCAATGCCTCAACAGTCCAGACGCTCTGATGTTCACCTTGAAACTACAGTAGTCAACTCTTACTCCACAGGTGTCGAGGCTCAATTCATAACCTCATATTTGATACCAACAAGGGACAATTCCAAAACACCCAAACTGTCACACTAGTAACACTGCTTTGGCATCTATTCAACAGGTGACCTCAATATACAATATGTCAAAGTAAAAGTTTGGAGTCGGGCCCATTCCAAGGTCTACTCAGTCCCATCTCTCTTCAGCAGCAACTTCTCAGTTGTTGCTTTCCTCCCCCAAATAGTCCAGCTCGGTGCTGGGCTTGTCCAGATCCATGTCCATGTCCATCATTCCTCCTACGGAGTCCTGATGGAAGTTTGCTGCGATCTGGTCGAAGGTTTTTCCTCGTGTCTCTGGCACCCGGAAGAATGTAAAGATGAGGAAGAAGAGGAGAAGAACTGCGAATATTAGGAAGACGTATGGCCCACACAGGTCCTGGAGAAGGATGGGGAGAAGTCCAGATAAAAAAAATGGATTAAGAAAGGTCCACTCACTTATTGTTTTCAAAAGAAATATTTATTTAAACAAATTGAGGGTTTTAAGTGTGATTGAAACATATGTAAATATGTATTTGTATATATATATATATATTTCTTTATTTGTATTATTTATTATTTTCATTTAAAAAAAATATATAATATATATATATTATATTTTATATTAATCTTCTGATTTATTTGATTATAATAATTTAGGTTAGGAATATATAAAATGTGTTATATACAGTATATATATATTAATATATATATATTCTGCTTCTACCTATACCTTTTCAGTCTTTCTGTTTTGTATATTATATATAATAATATTTTATTGTATTGCAATGATTGACTGAATAAAATACACAACAACCACAACAGATTAAAATATACAAGAAGGAGAAGTCTGTAGACCTTTTTGGAGCAGGACATCCACAACGTCCATTTAAAAGTAAGAAATACTCACGGCAACATATTGGAAGCTCATGCCGATGATGAAGTTGGCGGTCCAGTTGGAGAAGCCGGCCACGGCCATGGCAGCCGGCCTCGGGCCCTGAGAGAACAGCTCGGCTACAAAGAACCAGGGGATGGGACCCGGACCGATCTCAAAGAAGGCCACGAAGCCGAAGATGGACAGCATGCTGATGTAGCTCATCCAGGGGACGCTGTCCTATCAGGTGGGAGAGGAGACGGTTCAGAGGTTCGTAGAGGAAAAAAAGGGACGTACCGGTGTGGGATGCTCGCATGTTTTGGGAGACTGACCAACAACGCAAGAGCCATTGTCATGACGACGGCACAGACGCACATTCCACCAAGTCCCAGCATGTGCAGCGTCCGTCGACCCATCCTCTCGATCAGGAACAGCTGGTGTGAGAAAAACAGGTTTTTAATCCTCAGCCTGGAGGTACAACTCACATGTTCTACTTTAGTTGATGAAGTTCGCCACTTGGCGAGAGTGCACTGAAATATGATTCATGGTCACAACCAGAGGTAGATCCTACAGTCGAGCTTGCAGCTCTGAGGTGAAGTAGTGGTGCTTCGAAACGCCGACGTCATGCTAACAATGACGATGGGAACACACTAGCTCCATCAAAGCGACGTTTGATGATAATGTCTTTGCTTTGCTCTTCAACAGAAGTATTGGACACATGAAATGTCGAGAGCAGTCACCAACTTGAGAAGAACGTTGGATGATTGTACGAACGTCACATGTCAATTAGCTGACGCTTTTATCCAAAGCGACTTACATTCACGTTACATTCATACACCGTGGACGCCGCGACAAGGAGCAGCTCAGGGTTAAGTGTCTTGCTCAAGGACACATCGACTAGGGCGGGGATTGAACCACCAACCACCTGATTGAAAGACGGACCTGCAGTCGCCCAATTAATTTCCAATCGTTGTGGAGACTTTTCACTTAAATAATGAGTTATAACTTAAGTTTCACATGATTCCATCAAAAAGCTCTTGAGATATTTTTTGTTGGGACCAAAGTGTCTGACCGGGCCGATCGGGCCGACGTTGCAATCCAAAGAACCGTGCTGCCCGATCCCGCTTCGTGACCTCTTCAGTGACATTGAAACATCTTGACCTATTTGGATGACGCCTATTTTAGAGAAGGGAAATCCCATTCTTACAACTACAAAGAAATGCAAAACATCCAGAAAGTGACGGAATTTGTCTACAAGGAGATGCAAAATGTCTAAAAATATACACAGACCGACTACAAGGGGATTTAAAACGACCAAAAAGAGACGTCAAATAAGCAAAAACATCTACAAAGAAATTTTAAACGACCAGAGGCGGGCCTTAAGAAAACCAGCCGCCTTCTCGTATTTGCTCTTTGATCAGAATCAGAAATCAGAATCAGAAACAGGTTTATTGCCAAAGAATGTTTTCACAAACAAACGAGGAACTTTTTTTTTTTTTGGCGGAAGGTAAGAATCGATGACCATTTGGTTCATGACAGGACTCTAATCTTTATCGTAGTAATTTCATGAAAAAGTTTGGAGATTCAAAATAAGATAATTTATCAAGGGAGGAGAGGCATCAAAGCCCAGACGAAGGTGTGGAACTGACCGAGACCACGGTGAAGGCACAGTTCACCACGCCTGCTCCGATGGTGGCGTAGACGGGGCTCTGGACTCCGGCCTTCATGAAGATACTGGTGGAGTAGTAGAAAATCTGAGCAGTCGGGCAGACAGATTAGGATTATGTCAACATTATACTGCTCTGATTCACTTTTCTTTTGGGCACTTCATGCCAGGTGCATTATTTTTTTTAATGAAGAACCCCGCAGACTCACTGCGTTGATCCCAGACAGCTGCTGGGAGAGCTGCAGCAGGATGGAGATGATGATGGGCTGGCGATAGAGCGGAGAGCGAAAGAGCTCCAGGATGGACACCTTCCTCTCCATGTCCATCTTCCTCTTCTCCTCCTTCATCTCCGCCAGCATGCTGCTCACGTCCTGCCTGCCGGTCAACCTCCTCAGGCCTGCACACAGGAGGATGAAAACTCTACATCTAAAGGGTTCATAGTTTCCCATCATTTTGTGTTTGAGCCTCTCAAAAACAAACCAATAATGGTGAACGTGTCCTTTTTTATGACAGAATACCGCATTAAAGACGTCCTTCCACCAGAGCGGAGCCCTGCTCACCTCTCTTGGCCTGGTGCTCCTGGCAGCGGACGATGTAGAGGAAGCGAGGGCTCTCGGGGCAGAAAGGCAGAAGTGCCATCTGGAACACAGCCGGCACCACCGATAAACCCAACAGGATGGGCCACAAGTCCTCAACGCCCAGCAACGACTCCAGACCGAGGACCTGCGTGGGAAGAGGGGTCAAGTGTGAGGGGAGGATGGGAGAAGAACTTCAAGGAAAGGCTGTGACAAAATATCCGAATAAACCTTGAACTCAGGGAACACTTTTTCATATAATGGGACAAAGCCTCAGAGGGTTATCCAGGTATGTTTGATCATCTTAGCAACAGCACGCTGTCCTACCTGTGCTATGAGGATCCCAGTGACGATAGCCAGTTGGTGCAGCGTGCCCAGCGCCCCTCGCAGATTTGTGGGAGCGATCTCGCCCACGTACATCGGTGTCAAGCCTGACGCCAACCCTGCAGAGGTGAAAAGCCGTCAGGAACGTTCATCAGGTGCATGGACGGGTTATGAGTCAAAGGCCCCTGAGGCACCGTCATGTGAAGGCTGACACCTTTCTGGTCGTTTAACATTTCTTTGTAGACGTTTTTGCTTATTTGACGTCTCTTTTTGGTCGTTTTTAATCCCCTTGTTGTCGGTCTGTGTATATTTTTAGACATTTTGCATCTCCTTGTCGACAAATTCCGTCACTTTCTGGATGTTTTGCATTTCTTTGTAGTTGTAAGAATGGGATTTCCCTTCTCTAAAATAGATATAGAAATAAAACAATAAAAAAGGAGAAAATATAAACAGTGCTCACCGCAGTAGATGCCGATGACAAAGCGTCCGAGGATCATCATTTCGAAGGAGCGGCAGAGCTTTGACAACCCCATCATACTTCCACCAATGAAGGCAAACATGTTGTTGATGAGCATGGCTTTCCTCCTGGGGGACAACAGACGGGTATCTTTGTATTAATTCAGCGGACTTTAAAATCCTAATCTGACATCAGATAGTCTTAGCATGGGGTACATTTGGAACAAAAATCTTAATTTAAGAATAGCATAAACTTTGTTCTTCAAATATTTTTTGCTTAAAGGCTGTTTGGAAAAATAAAACATGCTTTTATGAAAGAATGAACATACAAAATACTGTTGGTATACTGTTGGATATAGAGATGCAGTATGATAGTCGCCTCACAGCCTCCAGAGGGCAATGCCATACAAACACATTGAGGCCTTCCGTGAGCAGCTAACTCAGTGCTAACGCTAACTCAGTTAGCCTGAAATTAGTAGTTATTCTTCAATAAATTGTGCACCTTTTTGCAAAGTTCTTTTAAACCATGATCATTACTAGGAAGGCCAAATGTTTATATGTTATAGTTCTGCGCAGCAAGAATGAAAATTAACACTAAAAATACAAATTATCAAGATCAAAATATTAAAGAGATGTTATGTAATCCATATATATATATAATACATAACTTCTATTTAGGGGGATCTTTAAATATATATAAGATATAAGATATATTAAGTCAGATTTTCTTTCCCCACAAAAAGATTTAATTACTTAATAAAAAAATATAAAAATTCAGAGTCTATATTTTTTAAAGATTATAACTAATAATAACAATAACTAATTCACTGTAAAGTCCTTTCTCGGTGTGAACTATTGGCATATCATTCTGCACAGTGGGTGTTTTTAGACTCCGCCCCCATTATGTCTCCCCCACCAAAAAATAAGAGCTTCGGTTAAAAGTGAACTTCTATTTGTGCACGAGAGACTTAATTTGCATCTAAATCCCTTTTGACTTCAGAGGTCACGGCAGCTCCCGCCGTCTCTACCAGCCGCACCAGTACTGGTTTTTTTAGGAAGACCCTGTCCTGAAGACACCCAAAGCTACTCCCCTCCCGGTCTATTAAGATCCCATTTTAATCAGTGGAAGCTTGGGCCTGCGGTCCATTTTGCATCCCAGCTCGGGTTACAGAGGGAAACTGGGTCAACTGGAAACATCTTTTGAAGAGTGCGTGACTGGAAACTGGACGGTGGGATCTGATGATGTGCATTCCAGCTCCAGAGGTCCTGAGTCTTGGACCAGCAAAGACAAGTGAGCAACCACAGACATAGCCGCAAATAAGCACCTACACCTAAACCCTATGTAGCTGGGAGCATATACAAAGCTTTAATGGGTTTATGGAGCCTCAGTTCATGCAACGGTACCCAGAATGAATCCCTAGCTCAGTGTGTTGCATCCCGTGTGGATCCCCACCTGCCCAGCCACTCGGAGACGAAGCCCACACAGGAGGAGGACAGCATGCCGCCAATTGAGAAGATGGCCACGGACAGCGACCAGAGGGAGGTGAGCGTCCCTGCGGGGATGGGCTCGCCATACCGGTGCACCCATGTGGCATTATAGTCCTCCTCGATGATCTACACAGGCCGCAGATAGAAGCACGAGACACGTTGAACGACCCGAGAGTGAAACGGCAACAGAGGAAGATTTATTATTTTTTCTTAAGCCCGATTGGGATTTAAAGCCAGCCGTTGTAAACGTAACTCATCTGATTAACACCGGGGCCGAGTATCGACACAGTGAGGTAGAAACCGCCAACATCAATCCACATGGAGGCTGCACAGTGCAGAGATTAACGGATAATCTACAGCCTCAACGATAGATCTGTTGCTCTCTGTAAATCAGCCTATATTACCCTCTTTTTTAGACGGCTCCATTTTAACGGCCAACAAAACTGTCTCATCATGTCACACGCACACATAGAGACGCAGCAGCCCAGCGTCTATTCTGGTTTAAGTGTCTTCAGGAGGTTTGTAGTTGAGGGTCGAGACTCATCGGCAGGTGCCTGGACACCGGCAGCAGAGACATCTCACGGGACTCGCTTTGAGCTCTGACTCACGGTGAATGTGTTACTGATGCCCAACTACAGTGTGACATAACAATATGGATTTGGATTCTGACTTGTAAATACCAGTCCTCGTAATGGATGTACTACAGTATATTATATTGGCAGTCATAAATCGTACATTTCTCCCATGCGGCATGGCTTCATACTGGAACACCAGATGTGGCTGCGACATGAGCTCTATCTATACACACACAGGGCATCATACGTGTGTGCAGCACCATGTTGACACCTGGATGTGGCAGTAAACTGATCAAATACCCCCCCCCCCCCCCTTCCCTCATGAACCAGACAGACAGAGGTGCACTTGCAGCGTCTCCATAGAAGTAACATGCTTCATGTTCCAGGACTTGTTTTCCTCCTCCGTGTTTATTTCCTAAACACCATCGGCACCGTTTGAGGCGGATGTTGCGGCATCAAACACACCACGTTGTAAAATCAGAAGAAATAAGAGAAAACAACTTAGTTAATGTCACTGTGCTCGCCTCCCGCATCGTACGTCACGGCTTCTTTTAACACGCCTCCGTTCTTAACAGCAGATTGACGCCAGTTTGTCAATTAGGTGGTGATAGTTGCGTTTTTCTTTCTATTTTTACCTTCTGAGGTGCATTGATGACTCCGATATTGTATCCAAACTCTAGAGATCCCAGGACGGCGGTAAAGACAGAGAGAACAAAGGTTCCAGTCAATGTCTGGAGTACAAACACACACAAAGAAACACATAGAGAGAGAGGTAAACAAAACAGTGAGTGTAAAGATAATAATGGCAAATATACGAGAGCCTAAGAACTGTAGCAGTATAGCAACAATCCTGATGTGAGCAAATCGCTTCCTTTAACTCCCCATCAGGCTACGCCTGTCTCCACGGTAACAGGTGAGACAACGCCTTGGGGAGATGAGGTCTTTTAAAGTTTAAGTGTGTTGTCAGATTAGTTACCTATAGCTTCATGGTAGAGACATTACACACCAATAACCATTAATAATGCTCCTATGAAGTCTTTTAAGACCTGCTGGTAAAATAGAAAACGCCCATTGTTTACATATTGGTGATGCGGGGCCTCCTGACAACAACCATATGATGTGACTTCAAACTATTGTATTCTGATTGTCTTGTATCATCGTCAGTTTTATGAATAATTCAGCAAAGTTTGAGTTTGTATGTTTTTTGACGTGCATCTGTAACTTGACCTTGCTGTGTTGAGTCTCTAGATAAGTAATGTTTCGTATTCACACAAAACAAAAGGCTGTTCGTGTGTGTGTGTGTGTGTGTGTGTGCGTGCAAGTGTTCTTTCAACGGAAAAGGTGAAACATCAGAAGCAGCCCGTTATGCTCCATTACACTTCATGCATTTCATTTTAAATGGCCTCACACACGAGTTGAATGCTCAGTAATTGATTTACTTTTCACTAATCGTGAATGAATCTGATTCCTGAGAACTCACACTGCGTCTTTGCTCTGTGTTTGAGTTTTCCCACATCCCTGGAAGATCAACCTGTCACAGACGGTGTTTACAGCCATTGTTTACAGCCATTGTTTACAAGGGTGGGGGAAAGGAACCGGTCAGACAATGTGGCCAGTAACAAACTCAAAGGACGAAGCTCTGACCTGTAAACTCAGATATTCTGCTGGCCAAGGTCACTGCTCGTGACTAAATAAGGGCCACATCATTCAGATCAGGGCTGATGTTGATTTTTAAATTCAGCATGTAAGGGACAAGGTTAATTGTTCTTATTAATGTAATTTGTTCTTACTATTGTCAATTTGTGTTATTATTGTCAATTGTACATTATTTTAGACTCAATGTAATTTTTCTCTGACCAATAAACAACTTTATTACCTTCGCATTGAAAATGCCGGAAGGTTATGTTTTGATCGCCGTGTATTTATTTATTTATTTGTATGCGTGTTATTCGCAAATCTCAAAAAGTATTGAACCGAATCGCATGAAATTTGGTGGGATGATTGTTTATTATCCGGGGACCAGTTGATTAGATTTTGGGATCGATCGGGTCAAAGGTCAAAGGTCATGAACAGGTCAAAATCTTTCGCAGAACTCAAAAAGTATTGAACCGAATCGCATGAAATTTGGTGGGATGATTGTTTATTATCCGGGGACCAGTTGATTAGATTTTGGGATCGATCGGGTCAAAGGTCATGAACAGGTCAAAATCTTTCGCAGAACTCAAAAAGTATTTAACCGAATCGCATGAAATTTGGTGGGATGATTGTTTATTATCCGGGGACCAGTTGACTAGATTTTGGGATCGATCGGGTCAAAGGTCAAGGTCATGAACAGGTCAAAATGTTCTTGAATCGCATGAAATTTGGTGGGATGATTGGTTATTATCCGGGGACCATTTGATTAGATTTTGGGATCAATCGGGTCAAAGGTCAAGGTCAAGGTCATGGAAAGGTCAAACTCTTTTTTTACCATAGCACGATACATTTTTGTCCAATTGGCATGCAACTAATGCCAAAATGTTCATAATTCAATGCCCAATCTTGTGATATGCGAAGGTATGCGCTCTACCGAGTGCCCATTCTAGTTCCCTCTTGTTTTAATACGAGGCAATCTGCAATAGGGCATAGAAAAGCATTGATGTGCTCTTATTTTACTTCTTTGTTTGCATGATGGAGATAAACCTGTGCGTAAAATCTCTCCAAATAAAAATGCGCACAGCATTTTTTTTCCCCCTAGTAAACAACAAGCCCTGCCACATTTAAACTATGTCACAAATCTCGAAAAGCTATCAAGAAGCACACATACCTCCCCTCCGAGTTGCTGAAACCCGGCCGGCATGACTTTGGCAGCTCTTTTTGGCAGTAACGGTTGATGACAGATGCGTCTTGTGCCAAATGGAGACACGTGAGAACTCCCCCAAAAGGACAACAAGCCCGGAATTAAACCGAGGAGCACTTTGACAACAACACAACGGAACGGAAAAAGTAAAATCCGAAAAGGAGAAGCCCAAAGTGACCAGCCCAAAGTGATCAGCCCGGTGCGTCCTGTGCTGCAGCGTGCCCTCTCGTCTTTAAACTTTGTGTTGTGTCCGTCCAGCTGGAATAGAGTGACAGCCGCACGCCCACGTGCACGCCTCTTCTCGTATCGAGAGGGTTGGGGGTGAGAGAGGCCCGGTGGGCTGATCTAGAGGTCCTCTGACAGAGGTCGAGACGCAAGCAGGAAGCTCTGGTGACCTTAACCACTATTGGCTGAAGGGATCGACAGAACACTGGGCTTCTCTTACAGATGCGGAGAGTGAGAGAGAGAGAGAGAGAGAGAGAGTTAAGATTCATGTTAAGATTCCTCTTTAAATCAACAGCCATACATCTCCGGAGCTCATGAGCCAGAGGTTAGCTGAGGGCCAAATTAGGTTATTAGGGCCCCTTGTTTAAATTAAAGTTACATAATGTTGTCTGGCCTTTTAAAGTATTATAAATTCTCTCGTGTAATTAAAAGGCTCACATCCAATAACGTGGTGCATCTGACTCTTTTCTTTTTGATTTTTTTAACAACAGATCTGTTAAGCATCATCTATGGACGGTAACATACTGCTCTGCACACGTGTTGGACCTTAGAGGAACCCAAGTCAGAGCCGAACATGCAACCCGCTATGACTCATCGCTTCACATGGGCGGCAGAGAGGGGCTCGTCTTTGCTGCCCAGGCTGCCATTGTCTGTCCTCCCAAAAGCCATAAATCCCTTTTCTATTTCAGATCACATGCCAAAGGGGTCACACACCACAGCCGCCGGTTCCACAAACCCTCCCCCCTCTGTGGCACACAACAAAGCTCACGCCTCCTCCCGCAGGCAACAGGTGGCCCCTAAATTTGGGCTGCGCCACTTGAGTTCACAGTGTAGTTTGTGGCGAGGGGCTGTTTGTTGATGGGGTGATGTCCGGGGCGGGGATTTGGGGTTGTGTTGTGGGAGGGTTGCACTGCAGGGCGGGAGGAGGGCAGATATCGACTCAGAGCTCAGCGGTAAAATATCTGCTCTATATTCTCAGGTCCACCCACCCCGGACACACCTCCACATCACGCCACTCTCTCCTTGGAGCTTGCCGCCTTCGCCCTTTCCTGCCCTCATACGAACATTGAGAAAGAGAACCGGACACCCCTCATCCAGGGCCAGGGCCCCCGTCACTGTCATGTGTCTGTGTGTGACTGGGACTAAATCTAGAGTAACTTTACACCATCAGAAGAGTGCCATAGATCCTCACCGGCATACTTTACGGGTTCATTTGTGCCATTAGGGGGCAGACAGATGATAGCTTTCCAAAAAGTATCACATTCATTCATAGAGAGAGAGCCAAGAACAACGATGGGACCAAGAGTATGACTAAAAGTGTATAAATAAGTGTGAAACCATGCAGTGTGCAGCACTATTTCACAATGCAGAGGGTCACCTGTGTTATCCCTAAAATGGAAAGGCTGCCAATGTGTGCTTTTCTGTTATCTGAACAAAAATTCACACCTACCACAGGGACGCAAACACACACACACCCCCACACACACACACGCGCGCATACCTGCCTTCTATTACTCACAAAAGCACAGCCCATATAAATACCGTTCCTTCTTGTCTGGACATATGTGTGTGTGTGTGTGTGGTCGGTGGGATCAGCTGGTTCAAAATCATGTTACAATAAAGTAGCGTGATGGATGGCAGGTGTTGCACGACATGGTCAGGATGTGCCCGCCAATAACACTCATACCGAGTTGCAACTCTGTCATTTGTCGGGATAAAAACTATGAATTATTATGTTTAAAAATGTCAGACACAAGCATCAGTGATGTTTAATCCCAAAGTGTACATATTACCACCTTTCTTTTATATTTTGTATTTGTTCTCATTATGATAGTGTTATTTCTAAACTGTTGACTCTGAGAGCCCTGCACTAGATCTCAAATGGTTCTGGACTGTTGGTCTAGGCCCGAATGGCAAATAAAACCTTGAAACCTCATCGCTGTAAAAAAAAGGCAATATACAAAAGCCCAAGACAGATTACCAACCCTGAGTTCACAAAGTTCAAGAAGCGCTGGAGGAATAGATCGACATTTCGGGAGATACGTTTCTCTGTGTGTCGAGAATATTGAGAAGATCGATACCTCTCGGCTCGTGCCGAGTCTATTCTCCATGTAGCTGCGTATAGCAACACACCTTATGACCACTACCATATTATAATTAGATGTGAAAAGTTCATTCATATGGCGCTATCTGATGTACGCCTGCAATCATTCTGGACCGTGTTCCTCGGATTCAAAACACAGACACAGCTTTCCGCTGCTGAATTATGTAAATTCTCTTTTCTCTTTCTGCCCAGACCCTGTCCCGTTGGACCTCACTATTGGATCTCTGCCACTTGGATCGAGTTCACAGTGAACTCACTGGCACCGTCAGCACATCGACTCAAAGGTCAAACAGCAGTCGGGCCGCACAGAGGCACCAATAACGTCTGGGCAGCCAGAGCGACCCATGAGAATCAACTTTCAGTGCGTGCTCGTTGGATGTGACTCTTGCCAGTTCAGGACAAGTCGGCCCGACGCAGCTACGAACACCTGAGTGAGTTCCTGCCCTGAGTTTCTCTGCAGCTCTGGACCCCAGTGGTGGAGAAGTTTATCTTATCAGTACAGGGGCATTTGAAGGGTGATGAAAGGCAACGTTGTTCCGCCTGTAAAAGCAGATTGTTAAACAGTGTCTAAGTGTGAAATTAACAGATGTAACCTCTAGTTTTAGGACGATCCGAAACCAATCAGGAAACCCCGACAGCCCTCGAGTAAAATGGTGACCCTGCCCACTCCTGGGATGTAGCTTCAAAGTTGACCTCTGACCTCGCTGGAGAGAGAAAGAAGTGTGTGGTTTCACCCGTAACAGGTTTACAGTAACAAGAGCTCAAACAGCAAGGTGTTACAACTGATTACTTTGCATTTGTGTGTGTGTTGTATGTCATACAACAAAATAATTACATTAATAGCAAGTAACTAATTTAGTTTTTTTTAATTCAAGTTTACACCAAGGTTTCTGAGAGCAATATATATGTTTTTTTTATGTTGCTGGCAAATCCTAATATATCAAAGTGCTGTACATAGTCCATTAAATGTATCACGCGGGATACGTAATAGCTAAAGTCAGCAACCAATGGTGTAAATAAGGCCAACATTTTTTATTTCCATGCATCATAATGTCGTCTCGTTGCTTTCATGCTCAGGAGAAGCGTGTAGTTTTTTGTAAGTATACATGTGTGTGTTGCACAAAAAAGAAAACTGAACCCTCCAAATAGTACTTCAGATATACAGCAAGTATATAGCAACAATCCTAAATAGTCCTTCAAAAAAAAACAGCCAAGTATAGAGCAACAATCCCTTTGCTTAGGACGCTCGTTTTTAATTTTGCAATATTTCCGAGAATCGTGAATGCAGCATAAGTGTTTCGCGACGTTGCGTCTGCGCAGGTCGGAGGTCAGAGCGCTCTGTGATTGGACAGTGGACGGAGTTAAATATCTGCCCCTCCCACTTGTCTCTTTGTGGGATTCCCCGGCCACAACGTGCTCCGCTTAAACTCAAAATATTTTGGACTTTTTCGCCTGTTTCCGCTCTGTACCTCGACACCCACCGGTGACTAATCTTTCTCGGACGGCGGTCGCGGGACATACAAGGTAGACGGTTAGTCTTGCGTATCTCAACGCTTCACAGCGAACCGCCCGAACGCCACTCGTGTGTCCGTTGGAAAAAGTTTTACGACAGTTTATGCGAACAGATTCCGAAACGTTGCGCTAACGTAAAGCTAATTAAGCTAACGCTAAACTGTGCAACACTGTGCACGCGCGCTTTAAATTGCCAACCTAACCTGTCAAGCGGTCGACTCGTTTAGCTTGTCGACACATGTTGGTGTTTATTGATGTTGTTTTCATGAGGTTACTGTGAAAGTGACAACTATTTGTCGTCAGTTAGTTTAGTTTGGGCCTGGTGCTGAAAGTACCGCGGTTAGCTCACGGCTAGCTCACGTCCCCCGAGCCGATGCTGTCTCGCGCTAATTGTGACGTCTGTTATAATTTCAATATTTGCATCGGTTCGTTGAATAATCCGTTCCACCGGGATTATATGTATGCATTTAATTCATTTAACTGTCGCACAAACTTCCACCAGCGCCAGTGAGCAGTTGACGGCTAAAGGAAGCTCAACTTATTTTCAACTTCGTTAATTTGTGTTTCCTGTGTAGCTGCAATTATCATGTTATGATTCATTAATTTTACTTCAACCGAAGTTATTGGTGAATAAATAAGTCATCTTCTCCAATGTAGGGATTTGCTTTTTCTTTTCATTGGGAACAAATACATTTTCCCATAAAACTATTGAAGCAAGGCAATAGCATACAACATTCGCTATTTGAAGATCAAACTAATAAAGTTAGATTTGTTTTTTCTTACCTTATGAATCTCTCCTGTTCCTGTTGATGCCCACAGCACACCTGCACTTTGGCTCTTCCTAATTTTCTCTCAGCTGGAAAAGGAGAGGAAATGAT
This sequence comes from Pseudoliparis swirei, assembly GCF_029220125.1. Taxonomy (NCBI): domain Eukaryota; kingdom Metazoa; phylum Chordata; class Actinopteri; order Perciformes; family Liparidae; genus Pseudoliparis; species Pseudoliparis swirei. Next base: position 11,815,035 of record NC_079408.1, read on the forward strand.
GATGGAAGAGCAAGATTTTGCTGATTTGACTTTGAGCCAGACCCTGCCGCTCAGCCAGGACTCCTTTAAAGAGCTATGGGATACTGTGTAAGTTGTTTTACAAGTAGATATCATTTTATCTTTCTATTTAATTTTTCATATCAGTTTACCACAGAGTTTGTCTCTGCAGGGCAGCTCCCTTGATGTCCACCCTGCCAATGAGGACCGATGGGTGTCAGGAAACTTGGGGGACAGATGGGAATATGTATATGATGGTAAGCATTACCTACCTATGCCTCTGTTACAAAACGTTCGATTGAAGTGCTGTCGCTGAAAATGTTCTGTTGATATTCATATGATGGTAACTTCAGTCTGAACATATTTAATTTCGAATAAAGTCTGAATCTCTCATTTTCACACTTCTACATTTTGGAAATGAACAGACACTGACTGAGGGGTTTGATGAGAAGCTGTTTGAGCTGTTCCCTGAGGTCTCCCCTAAAGACAGTGTGACTCCCCCTGCCTCCACCGTCCCCGTTACCACCGACCACCCAGGAGAATTTGGCTTCCAGCTTCGCTTCCAGAAGTCCGGCACAGCAAAGTCTGTGACTTCCACTGTAAGTAATCAACGGACTAATATTTTCTGTTCTTCAGATATTTTTAACTGACTGGTAAGTTTTACAGCTAATTTCAAATTGTATGTCTTATATCTGTTCTGATAAATGTTTGACAAATGGCATCAACTTCAACAGACTTCTGTACGAAGTGCAAATGTGTTATTTGACAGAATTACACAGAATGTTGGAGCTCAAATATCAAAGTTCAACAGGACTCAGATTATCCTGCAACCAAACATGGCAAGGAGCAGAAATGTGATCCCATTGTGGGAGACAAAGGATTTCGACAGCTCTTTAGTTTTATCCATCTGTAGTAAAGAAAACTTCCAGACACTCTTTTTAAACTTTGTTTAAATTTAAATACAACTTTACTATAAACAAGTTTCAAGTCAGGAAATTGAAAGGTTTTACGACAGTTAAGTCACACAACCGTCTCTTAAGGTTGTATCACCCACAAAACTATTTAAAGTTGTGTGTAAAACACAGAAAAGCTCTCGAATAGTGTTAATATCTTACCTTAGAAATCACAAAAAACTCCATTCTTTTGTAAATCTCAGGGTGGCACTCGTCTGGAATCTCATTCATTGTGACGATTGGCTAAATTGAGAAGTCTGAAGTCAGTCACTGCGGTTGAAGAGCCAATGGCAGTCATGTTTTTGCGGTGACTCACCAGCACTGCACTGCCGTTGGCCGGTTTAGCTAAGGTTAGGGTGCTCTGCCCTAAAACTCCCTCCCCCCTTCCCCCCTCCCCCCGCGACTTGTGCTCTGGTCTGTGTGAGAGTTGCCGTGTGGCTGTAAAGCCCAGCTCCGACATGACGGGACATGTTCCTTCGCCGGCTTCCTCCAGCATTGAATGGGTTAAAAGAAGCACACGCAAGGTAAAATATTTTAATTTGACATATCTGGCCTTATGGAGAACCTCGCCTGTAGTTTATTTTTGTTTTAGAGATGAAGTGGTGTATGAATACTCTATATGAAACCTTTTAGTATAGTGTTTAACGTTTAGTCTTCAGACCAGTGCTTGGCATTTGAGTCCTCGCCGACTTGTTCTGTTAGTGATGAAGACATGTTTCTCCCTGTGCTTCCTCTCAGTATTCAGAGCTTCTCAACAAGTTGTTTTGCCAGCTGGCAAAGACCAGCCCGGTTGAAGTGCTCGTGAGCAAGGAGCCTCCTTTGGGTGCTGTTCTCAGGGCCACGGCGGTTTATAAGAAGACTGAACATGTGGCAGAAGTCGTCCGCAGATGTCCTCACCACCAGACGGAGGACGGTAAGGAAAAAGTTTCAGTGAAAAAATGCTTTTATATAGAGTGGGATCATTTTAGTTTTTGCTAGGATTTGATTCCGAGCATGTTTCAGAGAAGACTAACTGTTTTTCGTTCCTGTTTTCCTCTCAGCCGCCGAGCACCGTAGCCATCTGATCCGAGTGGAGGGCAACCAGAGAGCTCAGTATTTTGAGGATCCGAACACAAAGAGGCAGAGCGTGACTCTCCCTTACGAGTCCCCACAGGTGCGACTGCCCCACTCGATTTTTCTGAGGGGGATCTTTTCTTCTATAGCCGTTATTTTTATCACATTTCCTAATATGTGAATTTGTGTATTTGAACCATCAACTGTGTATCACATTTGTGCCTGAAAATGAAATGTTCATAAATTACAGACATTGTGAAGGCATCCATGAATGTGTTTCCCAACAAAGACGGCTCCGTTTCGGACTCCCAGAGGAGTCGATTTGGACTTTGATAACCAGAAAAGTTGACCTTTCCACCCTGTTCGTACACAATTATACCAGCAGTCTGTAAAAATTGTTCCTCTCTTTTTTTAGTTGGGCTCCGATATAACAACCGTCTTGCTGAGCTTTATGTGCAACAGTTCCTGCATGGGGGGCATGAACCGCAGACCCATCCTCACCATCCTGACCCTCGAGACGCCAGAGTAAGTGTTGCTCCTCTTCTACCAGACGTGAAGGAGGCGGCGGGCATGTTAACGTATCATTTGGGTATAAAGAAGCAGTTTTGCTACTCTGAATTGCTTTTTTAAATGCGTTTGTGCTCTCGAGGAAAGAATCCTTTACTCTGACATTTCCTCCGCAGGGGACTTGTTTTGGGCCGGAGGTGCTTGGAGGTCCGTGTCTGTGCTTGTCCAGGCAGGGACCGCAAAACTGAGGAGGAGAATAGCACCAAGATGCACAGCGGCGTCAAGCAAACTAAGAAACGCAGTACGTCTTTGTTGCATTTCTTGAGGTTTCAGTTCCCTCCATCGGCATGCCGTTTCCTTGCCAACCTCCTCACCTTTTTATTATCTTCAGAGGGCGCCCCCCCCCCGGCTGTGACTACTGGCGCGACTACTGGCGCGACTACTGGCACCGCTTCTATGAAGAAGTCCAAGTCGTCCTCCAGTGCAGAGGAGGAGGAGGAAAAGGATGTTTATCTTCTGTATGTAAGTAAAGATGCGGAGAGTTATACTGCTGCGGGGCGTTTTTACAAAATGTTTCATTCTGTTTGATAATTCCCCGTTACTCTCCTGCAGGTTAAAGGTCGCGAGCGTTATGAGATGTTGAAGAAAATCAACGATGGCCAGGAGTTGCTGGACAAAGACAGGTAGGAACTGCAGCCTGGAAACATCCTGAATTACTTTCTGTGGATTGAACTTTATTCTAGCTTCATGGTACAGCTCAACATCGTCCACACATTGGGCAGCTGCTCTTGGTTAATTGAGAATTTAAACCCTCCGTCCCTTACTGGATTTAAGCCTTAACGTTACTGCTATCTTAGAGATGACCTGCCACTAGAGGTCGCTGTGGTTCTTTAAATCAAACCTACCAGCCACAGATCAGCTGGGATCATTATAACTTTCTCAATGGTGTCACTTCTGCCTTTAATTCCTAACACTGGCTGCTTTCTGTCCATAGCGAGACCACGGTGTCAGTGAAACAAGAGTTTGCGGCGCCTTCCAGCGGAAAGAGGCTGGTGCAGCGAGGAGAGAGGAGTGACAGCGACTGAGGAGCTCGACGTCTCGGCCACGAGAACAAATGTCCTTCCTTCCGTCTTCCACATCATCGGGTTTATTTCAGGCTTTTACTTTAAATCACCTCCTGTATAAGTACACTGGAAAACTAGATCAACAACCATACTGCCTGATTGTTTACTGTACTTTAAGTAGTGTACAGTGTCTCGCTGTTTTTTGATGTTTTCAAATGAATAAACGTTGCCTAGTTCACACAGGAGAGCAGTTCACACTGTAAGCAGGTCTGCCGCCTCCTCAATGCCCTCGCTGTATTTAAAGGTCCTGGGAAGCGGCTGCATGAAACAGGAAGTCGGGGTGGCACTTTGAATTAGGAGCGACTATATTTCGTCAGTGTTGATCTTAGCTGGGATTTTCATTTTCGTTTTAAATTAGTCCCTTTTTTTTTACGTCCTTCATAATGCATTATTTTGAGTGAAAATGAAGAGATTGGTGATCTTGGTTTTTCATTGACATTTGTTTTTATAATTTTCTAAGTGGTAATTATGATCTCCAGAAGCAGCTTGTTAAAATAAATGGATATGTGTTTGCAAAGGAACATAATATTGATACGAGTCACTGCCATTTGTTTAAAGTCACGCTACCTCCATTTATTTTTCCATGTTACTTTCCAAGTGTCAAACATTTACAACCTGCCGAACTCTCCCGTAGGCGGCTATCGGACCAAATCAGCAGATGTCCAACGTAAAACACATGAAAGTTAGAACAAGGAAACTCTTTTTACTTAAGTAAAATAAACTGCTGTGGTGCTGGATCACCCCAACAGCTCATCAGCCTTTAGTCTCTAACTTTTATACCAGCAGACACACTGAAAAGAGGGATTTCTACAGAGCAACTTGAACAATACATTTGCAGCATAATATAACACGAGAAACTGCTTTAAAGGAGTTATACAGTGCTTTTTTATTTTGTATTTTTACTTTCAGCACTTGCGTTTGATGTGACCAATCGCTGTCGGTCAATTAACCACTTTCTTTATTACACTGCCAAAAAGAAGTATGGTTATGGGTGTTACTCAGTTGTATTTCTGTTTCCTAATTGATTACTTTGGGAACTGTTAGTTTTGTATAAGAGGTTTATCTTTCTATATTTCTCATGGCTGCTTTTTTCATGGCCTTTTTTGTACTAATTTTCATTTTGTTACTTCAAGCAAAAATAAATGCCAAATATCAAACTCTTGTATTCATAAATGTTTCCGTCTTTGCTGGCACTGCACTACGATTCATTACCTCAACCCCCTTTTATGAATTCATACTTTGCATGTTAGGAAGATGCAAACCCACGACCGTATTGTTTTCCTCGTGCTGAAGGGAGTTTTGTGTCTAGTCAAATGTGCTGCTTACGTCCATGTCGCTGCTACCTGGATGTCTCGGACTGAGAAGAGTTCAGAGAAGCAGGTCTGAAGTATCTAGTCTGGGTGAGTAGTGAGACGTGTACATTATTACTTTAACGTATAAAATGTATTTGTTACTTAACATATTTCACAGCAGCTGAACATTTCAAGACGCAGCCCTCAATTTAGGATCCACTGGAATCCAACATGGGAAAGTTATATCTCCAAGGAGTTTGCTTTTTCATTTCTTGTGAGTATTATTTTCTCTCTGGTTATTTATTTATCTGTAAAATACAACCATAATTTTAAAAATGGAGGAAAAAGTTGGCGCTGCAGTTAATGATTATCATTAATGATTAATCCAAATCTCGATTAGAATGTTAAAGGTACGCACATTAACATCGCTGAATGTTTCTAGCTTATCCTTTATAGGTGTGACTGAAAAATGACATAACTTGAGCAAAAAGAAGTACAGTATTCTGCTTGTGGAGTAACTGCAGACATTTAGGCCAGATATTGATACATTATTTTGGGTTGCGTAAAAACGATTAATCGATTGGTTGATGGCGAGAAATCAGAATCTGGAGTTTAAAATAAATATATATATTTCTAATTATATATATTTATATATTATATTATAAATATCTATATTATTAGATACATTTATATATATAATAATTTATATATATATAAATATATATTATATATTTCTATACATATATAAATATATATATATTTATATCCTTCAGTCGTTAATATAAAACATTTTCAGAGGTTGGACAAAATATCAATTAACGACGTCACCTCTGATAAATCATAATGGCCTTTCTCTCCCCGTACGTCAGACTGGATCAGGTCCTCACAGACAACCGATCTCCTGTCCGTGTGTTTCTCCTCAGCTCTGGCGTCGGTGTGCAGCGCTGCAGAGCGACAGTACTTCCTCCAGGATTGGAGCAGCCTCATGTGGGACGAGGCCCGGACCCACTGCCAGGTACCACGGGGAAGCTCCGTCATCTGCAGTGAGGCTGGACTGAGCAGCGTCTAATAATTAACATCTTTATTTCCATGTTGCATTCACATAGCAGAGTTTGGAATAAGTCATTCAGGGGGATTCATGCGTTGATGAGAACGTGTCGCACTGTGTGTGAGAAACGAAGTTGAAAACACTTTTAAATGAATTAGCGTCGCTGTACAGATTTGGTAAGAATCTCCACTGTTGATTTATAACTTTTAAGAACAGTGGACCGCCATCAACACCGACGTTTAGTTCACGCCTGTACAAACAGAACCACGTTGATCTCTGTGTGAAACACGACTGTGTGGCCTTTGCGCTTCCTACCAGGTGTGTTTCAAAGACCTGGTGACGGTGACCCCGGAAAACATCAAATCCATCACCCAGAACCTCACCTCTGACTGCTGGGTCGGCCTCCGCAAGAACTTCTCCTCCGCCGGCGACACCAACATGTCCTGGTCCCGCTGGGCCGACGGGGAACCCCTCAATTCCTCTAGGTCCTGGTCCCGCTGGGCCGACGGGGACCCCCTCATCTTCCAGAACTGGTACCCCGGTTGGCCTGTGCTGGGAGGGGAAGCGGAGTGTGTGAGCTCCATTGAGGACTCCTGCGTGGCCATGCTCAGCTTTGGGGCCTGGGTGGAAAAGAACTGCTCTGACCTCCTGCCTTTCATATGTTATGAAGGTACCGCTCATCTAGAGCCCTCTTTCATTGTTATCCCCCTATTTTTCTATTATAGAGCAACTACGTATATGACATGGGTCACCTGCCGCCAGCTGGAGTTTAGAGTTCAATCTGAACATGAGGAAATGAATAGAAACTAAATGAAATGTGTTTTGTCGTCAGCGAGTTGCTCAGCAAACGTACCAAACGTACACGACGTCGTCACTCGAGGATCCAATTCATCAACCTTCAAACGCTCTTGTAACTGAAAATATCCCAAATTGTGAAAAAAAATAATGACCACAGGGTTACTTCCCTCTTTAAAACTCCTTAAAGTAAACGTGTTGATACTTCGTATTTAATTGTTTCAAGAGCACTTTCTGAATTGAGAATTGTTATCCAGAGAGAGTTCAGACTGAAGTTCACCTCGACGTTCAAAAGATGATTAATTGTTCCTTTTTTCCTCCGCGGCAACGTGATGAATTATTTGAGAGCTTATGTATTGTTGCAAAATTGGTTTCCGCACTAATTTAAACGCAACACATGCAGCGTTTATAGTTTCATGATACAGAATATACACCTGTTTGTGTGCATATTTCTACCTTTGTCTCATCTCCGACCGCAGATCGTTTCTTCGGCCGAGCCGGCGTGACCAACATCACGTCTGAGAGCGCCGTTCTCACCTGGCTGCCCGCGCCCGGGGGCGTCGGCCATTACCGCGTCGAAGTCAAAGTGGACGAAGAGCTAAAACAATTCCAGAGCAACAGTCTGACCTATGACCTCGTCAACCTGACGGCAGGGACCCACTACTCCGTCCAGGTGTTCCCCGTCAAGTGTACGAGAGCTCTTGACCCGCAGGAGATCGCCTTCTACAGCAGTGAGTTCACCAACATGACACATGAACTTGTTTCCTCACCAATCGTTAGTAAAACCTCTCTCTCTCTCTCTCTCTCGTTCTCTCTCTCTCTCTCTCGTTCTCCCTCTCTCTCGCTCTCTCTCTCTCTCTCTCTCAAGATTCAAGATTCAAGATTCAAGATGTTTTATTTGTCACATACACACACAGGGTGTGCAGTGAAATGAAAGTGGCAATGCTCAGCAGGAATGTGCAAGGACAACAAGTACACACTATTTACAATAAAAAACAACACAATATTTACAGTAAGTGTGTGTGTGTGTGTGTGTGTGCCTAAGAGGGGCAGTTGTGTGGGTCTATGTGGGGGTCCTGGTGAGGTCGGAGTTCACAGTCCTGATGGCCTGAGGAAAGAAACTCCGTCTCAGTCTCTCTGTTCTTGCAGCGTGACTACGGAGGCGCCTGCCTGACCGCAGCAGCTGAAACAGTCTGTTGTTGGGGTGGTGAGGATCCTTCATGATCCTGCCGGCTCTGGTTCTGCACCTCCTGGTGTACAAGTCCTGCAGGGTGGGGAGTGTAGTTCCAATAGTGCGTTCAGCCGAACGCACTACTCTCTGCAGAGCCTTCCTGTCCTGAGCGGAGCAGTTGCCAAACCAGGCTGTGATGCTTCCTGTCAGGACGCTCTCTACAGCTCCAGAGTAGAAGGACTGAAGGATCCTCTGGGAAACTTTAAATTTCCTCAGCTGCCTGAGGTGGTAGAGGCGCTGCCTTGCCTTTCTCACCAGAGTGTCTGTGTTCGTTGACCATGTCAGATCCTCGGTGATGTGGACTCCCAGGTATTTATACCGCTCACCCTCTCCACAGTAGTCCCGTTAATCCCCAGTGGTGAGTACGTCCTCTGTTGTTGTACCCTCCTAAAGTCCACAATCAGCTCCTTAGTTTTGGTGACATTCATGATGAGGCTGTTGTCCTGGCACCAGAGTGACAGATCAGCAACTTCCTCCAGGTAGGCCTCTCGTCGTTGTCGGAGATCAGGCCCACCACCACTGTGTCATCCGCAAACTTGATGATGGTGTTGGAGCTGAACCTGGCCACACAGTCATGTGTGTACAGGGAGTACAGTAGGGGGCTGAGGACGCAACCCTGGGGGGATCCTGTGTTCAGGGTGAGGGATTTGGAGGTGTGTCTGCCCACCCTGACCACCTGTGGCCTGGCGGTCAGGAAGTCCAGGATCCAAGCACACAGGGGGGTGTTCAGTCCCAGCTCAATCTCGTTCTCGCTCTCTCTCTCTCGTTCTCTCGTTCTCTCGTTCTCTCTCTCTCTCTCGTTCTCTCGCTCTCTCTCTCTCTCTCTCTCGCTCTCTCTCTCTCTCGCTCTCTCTCTCGCTCTCTCGTTCTCTCTCTCCCTCTCTCGCTCTCTCTCGCTCTCTCTCTCTCTCTCTCTCTCTCTCTCTCGCTCTCTCTCTCTCTCGCTCTCTCTCGCTCTCTCTCTCTCTCTCTCTCTCTCTCGCTCTCTCTCCCTCCTCTCTCTCTCTCTCTCTCTCTCTCGTTCTCTCTCTCTCTCTCTCCTCTCTCTCTCGCTCTACCTCTCTCTCTCCTCTCTCTCTCTCTGTCTCCTCTCTTCTCTCTCTCTTCCCTCTCTCCTCTCTCTCTCTCTCTGTCTCCTCTCTCTCTCTCTCTCTCCCTCTCTGCTGTCTCTCCTCTCTCTCTCTCTCCTCTCTCTCTCTCTCTCTCTCTCTCCTCTCTCCTCTCTCCTCTCTCTCTCTTCTCTCCTCTCTCTCTTTCTCTCTCTCTCTCTCTCTCTCTCCTCTCTCTCCCTTTCTCTCTCTCTCGCTCTCTCTCCTCTCTCTCTACCTTTCTCTCTCTCCCTCTCTCTCTCTCTCTCTCTCCCTCTCTCTACCTCTCCTCCCTCTCTCTCCTTCTCTCTCTCTCTCTCTCTCTCTCTCTCTCTCTCTCCAGCACCAAACAAAGTGGAAAACCTCTCCGTCACCAAGGTGACCGAAACTTCCGTCTTCCTGAGCTGGAGCCGGCCGGCGGGACACGTGGCCTCCTACCTCATCGAGGTCCAGGGTGAGAAGCAGATTCAAAATAAAACGGAGGGCAGAGAAGTCTGCCGCTTGACGCCCGGCAACACGTACACGTTCACGGTGCTCGCCGGAGCCGGGGACAACTCCACCTGGAGCGCAGAGTCCAGCATCACAGGATACACCAGTGAGTTCCACCAGCACTAATGCGTTGATTAGACTGCAGAGGGGGAGGCTGTGTGTTACCCATCATGCACTTTGTTTAATTTGTCAACGGATGCAAATTAGCCGTGGTGCTGAAGTGGTTTTCTGTCTCAGAGCCGGGCGGAGTGTCGGACCTGAAGGTGTCCGAGCACACCGCCAGCTCACTGCTGCTCCGCTGGGTGCGGCCGCACGGAAACACCTCCGGGTTCAGGGTGACGGCCACGAGCGACAGCCATCGGCACGTACACCCAGGGTGCGCTCGCTTCGTTCACTTTGATGTTCAGGTGTATTTGTTTCTGCGTTTCGCCGCGCGGCCCCTCGGGTCCAGCGCTGAAGTATTTCAACACATGAATATGTTGAATTTGAGCGTTATGGAAATAAAGAAGGCCAGAGGGATGTAGTTTTATTTTATCTAATCGTGCACATGTTGGAGAAGTCGAGATCCACTCATAAATTTTTTTTTTTTCAGTGTACACTAGGAGTTGAAGTTGAGAATGAGGAAAGTTGTGATGGATAATTTAACTTTCTTTTTCCAAATCTGTCCAGTCGGAGGTTTATTCAACCCGTAAGATTGTTGGACCGATCAGGTTTTTTTTTTTTTTATCTGACTTTTTCAGAATGTTAGGATGACGTCCCAAACCTCAAAGTTGGGATGAACTGGTCATGTCTTTTTCACTTCTGCCAACTCTCCAGCGTGCTGTTCGATGAAACCGTGACCCGAACCGAAGTGACGGTCACGCCGCTGCCGCCGGGCTCCAGGACGACGCTCGGTGTGACGGCGCTGACGGCCGACAACACTCTGGAGGGACGCCGAGTGACCGCCGTCACCTACACCGGTAACGCCGGTAACTTCTCCTGCTACGTCGGCTGAGTGTCACCCGTCTGACCGTGTGACTCCTGCACAGCTCCCGGGCGGATTTCAAACCTGACTTTGACCACCACGGTCAACTCCCTCACGGCCACGTGGGCGCCGCCCGAGGGCGACTCGTTACGTTTCATCGCGGAGCTCCGCCTGGAGGACGGAGGTGGAGCCGCAACCGACAACCTCACCGAACCCAGGCAGCACTTTGAGGGCCTGAAGACCGCAGCCAACTACACGGTGACGGTCTCCGCCTTGAGTGGACCTTTCCGAGGCCCGTCGGCGGGAGCCTCCAAGTTCACCGGTGAGTCGCTCTGGGGCTCGGCGTGATGGCGTGGTACCCGCGGTTGCCACCGGCAACGGTAAGTGTGATTCACTGAGGGAGGACGTCCTGCATAGTTTCCTGTGAAGGCTATTTGAAACCTGCAGGGTATGTCGGACTCCGACACTCATAATAATAATAATAATAATACTATATAGAGTTATTCACATAATGTAAATGCAACAAATGGCTGTTGAAGTCAGTTTAGGATTCATGGAAATCTATAACTTTAAAATCGGTTCCCACAGTCTTCAATCTATATGAAACATATATGATGATGATCCTCATGTTCCCTCTCTTGTTCTTGTTCTTGTTCTTCTTGTTCTTGTTCTTCTTCTTGTTCTTGTTCTTCTTGTTCTTCTTCTTGTTCTTCTTCTTCGTCCTCTTCTTCTTCTTGTTCTTGTTCTTCTTCTTCCTCTTCTTGTTCTTCTTCTTCTCTCTCTCTTTTTTCCCAGCGCTGTTGCCGCCGACTAACGCCACGGTAAATTCCTCCGACAAACACCAGATCACCTTCCAGTGGTCGGCCCCTGACAACATAGCGAGGGCCACGTACTCAGTCAGGGTCAACAGCAGCTTCTGGGGCCACAACCGCTCCGAGGATTTGGACGAGATCACCTTCCACAGGTTCGACGGCTTGAAATCGGGGACCAAGTACGACTTTGAAGTGCGAACGGTGGCGGATGGAAAGTCCAGTAGCGCAGCGGTGGCGTCACATTACACAGGTGAGACCCCCAAGACCCCCACGCTGGCTGTTAGCAGCTACGTGTTTTCATAAGCACATCATCAGTGTTATACACTTTTCTGAGATTAATGGACTTGAGGAAACCCTCTCTGGTGCATTCAAGGACACTTTGAGGTTTGAGAGGGAGCTATTCAAAAGAATTGACCGAACACGTGATGAGAATTTGGTGGTTATTTATTTAAAAAGGTTGCAGTGAACTCTCAGATCTAAGATGTTGGATCTTTTTCTTATACAATAGCACCTCCTAGTAACTCGAGTAGCTCAACTCGACTCTGACATTCAGCAGAAACACACAACACAAACGTTTGAGCACGAAAAAACACAAAAAAGTGTGGTGACCTGGAGAAGAGTTGTGCAACATGATGTAATTCTGGGCCTTGTGTCTTCATCCACATGCATGTGGTCCAGGATGAGTGAGGCTGTTGTCAGCTTCCTCTCCTCACACCTCGCCGTCTCGCCTTGTTCCCCCAGACGCAGAGAAAAGGGAAATCGGTCTGTCGATGTCGTGCTCCTCGCCTAAACCTCTCCTCTGTGACGAGCACGCCACCAGGGAGCGCGTGTTCCGTCAGGTAATCAAACCCCTCAGCGCCCCGCACAGCCGGGGTGAGTCGGCACAAAGGTTGTTTTAGTCTACAACGTACACTTCTCTTCGTGTGTGTGTGTGTGTGTGTGTGTGTGTGTGTGTGTGTGTGAACATGTCAACGAGCTGTTGGGGGACAAGATTATCTGGGAACTTGAGAAGCAGGAAACAGAAGGCAAAGGAACACAATAAGCATAATTGTTGCTGATTTCCTCTTGTTTTTATTTTTTTTTAAACATTGTTTGGCCCATGACGGTCAAAATGTATAAATAAAGATGTGGTCAGTAGAAAAAAAAGTGAAACACGGAGTCAACAACTTGACTGAGTAAGCTCAGTACAAATCAAATTATATTCTTACTAATTCATAATTATCATGTTTTTTTTCTGTTTATATTATATTCTTCCAAGCTGAAATTGTTTTCTTTTCTAAAGTGAATATTTTAAGAATACTGTTTATCATGTTCTGGCGCTTCATGAAGTTTTCCAGCTCAATCTTGTTCAAAGTCTTCGTTGAATAGCGTTTCACAATGTTTGTGTAATATTTACTCAGATTTCACTGCATCCTGAAATAAAACTATTAATGATCAACTATATGGTAAACAGCTTCATTTATGACATTACCACACAGTTGAAGAACAATAAGCATGTTGACCTCTGACCCTCAGTTGCCTTAAACTCTCATTTTAAATATACTGAAAAGATCAAAGAAAGCAAGAACAGCAAAAAGAAGAAAACACAAAATGTTAAGTGAACTTAAAATCTTGATTATGGACCAAATAGAGAATCCCCCTTGAGGGGGGGTCAGAGTCTCTTCAGATATCAGAATGAAAGACAACATATGATGCATATTAAATATGTATTATGTTCATTTCTGCATGCATCTGGATGAACAATGTGCTTTGCATAAATATGAATTGTAGAAATTGAAGTGCTCTTGAAAAACATTCCATTTAAATAAAATAAATACACTTATTCACTCAAGGTTTTTGTCTCTCGTGGTCCGATGACAATTCTCTGACATCATCTAACAACAATATCACCAGCACCGGGACAGAGTTTAGTCTTCAGTTAATGATCCACGATTCAAGAGATTTTAAATTCAGCTTAAAGGCAGAAATTGAAAGACACGTCTAAAGCAAGGGAAGGAACATGCATGCGATATGCGTATCATCCAATTGATGACGCCCCTCTCAAAGAAAATCTGAATCTTCGTGTCGATTTTAGTTTTCAATGCAATTTGTGTTCCAGTCCAGGTGAATTCTCCCCGGCGTCCGGTCAGAGGCGTTTACAGCTCAGCTATTTCCACATTGGTGTGCTGGATGGTCAAGCTTGTGCGACCGTCCAGCGGGGCGAACAGCGGGTACAGCTTCCCCCTGAAGGCTCCGGTGAAGGTGTAGATGTGGGACTCGGTGTCCGCGTTGTAGAAGGACATCTGGCCCTCCTCGTAGTCCAAGTAGACCCCCAGACGTCGAGGCACGAGGCCGGCGGGCAGTGCCGTCTCCGGCTTGGTGCAGGCGTAGAAATGGTTCGGGCTGCGCCACAAGACCCAGTAGCTGTGCCTCGGGCTCATGGGGAACCGGCCGTGCCGCTTGGAGCCGGCCGTGGTCACTCCCACGCGCCAGTGGCCGTTTTTGGCGATGTCCACCTCCCAGTAGTGGCGGCCGCCGCTGTAGCCCTCCCAGCCCAGAACGCAGGGCCAGCCGTCGAATCGCTGCAAGCTGGACGGCACGTCGGACTCCGAGAGGCCCTCCTGGACCCGCCGCTGGTCCTCGGACAGCTGCAGCCAGGGGTGGTTGGTCATGGGGTCCAGAACCACGTCCGCTGGACGGGGAAAAGAGAAAGGCCCGAATGAGCGATCCGTACGTTTGCTTTTCTTCCTCAGTGAGGTGAGGTGAAGATGCTGCAGACGGAGCTCACCGGCTGCGCTGCAGATCCAACTCCAAACTGAAATGGAGACGTTGTGTTAAAGTCGCAGTGGATAAACCGTCATACAGGGTCAGAACCAGTGATGGTCGGGGCGAGGGGTCGCAAGGTCAATTTTAAAGTTTGAGATCATTCCCAGGATAGGAAATAGTCAATTTACTCTTCTACTCAACATGATCCGATATGGTTCTGGACATTTTGCCTCGAGTTAAGTTACTCTTTTGATCTTTTCAAATATTCTTCAGGCCTCTGCAAATTATTCTAAGAAGGAACAGAACCGGTTTGAATGAAACGCTCAGAATTCGTAACCCAAACTGTGACGAGTGCTTTGAGGAGAAATTGCTTCGTATGAACAGATCACAAGCAAAATAGTTTGGAGACCACTTAACAATTTGACTTTAAGCTTTTCGGCAAATCAACGTCATTTTGGGAAGCTATGAGATTAAGACGAGTTTACAATGATTTCAGGAATGTGCACCTGGGTTGGGGATGTATCTTGATATTCCTGCTGTCCACGTCCTCTGCTTGGCCAGCAACCACAGCTGTGGAATACATCTCTGAAAAGGAAATAAATACAAATGTTTCATAAGAAAAAGCGTGTTTCTTCTCCTCTGGACGTCATGAAGGTGCACAGATAGAACAAAAGGTCAGCATGCGGTTGGGTCATGTGACGTAAACTTAACTAAAATAAAGTAAAGCTACAACCACATAACATCACCGCGACGTGATTTGCGTGTGTGTCGACGATAGCGATGACACTGAAGATAAAGTTATCACATCAGTTATCAAGGACATTTATTGTTGTCGTTTACACGGCCGATCAGGGTCGTATAAACGGAATCACCGAGTTCATCTGTTGACGCTCTGCACGCCAGGAGCAGAGTTCACTCCGCTCGTTACGTGAAGTCATTTCATAACCACGCCGTGTGTGCCAATCAACTGCTTGTTTTTGTGTCGTTTTAACTAATTATGTATGTTTGACGGCTTCTAACAAATGTTTTCAGCCTATCTGATTCAAAATGTTTAATTAAATCCCCTTTCCCGTGGTTCCTGTGATATTTCGGGCTTCTTGATTGTCACATCTGCTCTTCTTTTCTTTTCGCCATTGAATACTCCTCCTCGGTTTGCCCCGGCGGCGCCTCACCGTGCCGTCCTCTTTGAGCAGAGACCAGGTGATGAACTCCAGCAGCGGCAGCAGGTTCACCAGGCGCTTCTTCTTCAGGCCGAGCTGACGCAGCACTTTGCCCAGCTCGTCGCTCTGAACGCCGCAGCTCTGGAAAACACGCCGCCGCGCGAGGCCTTCAAAACAAACTGACGATGGCAACCGAGACCAAAAGGTCACGCGGTCGGACCCCTCACCTCGGTGGCCTTGTGGAGCTCCTTTGCCCACTCCGTGATCCTCAGCTGGGCCTTCTCCTCGGCGTCCTCTTCTTCATCCTCCTGTCCTTCTCTCTCTGATGCCGAGGGCGTCTCCTTCAGGAGCTGAAGATGCAGGAAGGTGACATGGATGTTTCATTTTGCTTACGTCGGATCCAGACGGCGACCGGTTGGTGTTCTGGAGGCGCCGCCCTCCTCGACCCCACGCTGACCTCGTCCACGTGGCGGAGCTCGCCGGCCCACTCCAGGATGAGCTTCCTGCTCTCCTCCAGGCTGCGCTCGGTGCGGCTGCCTGAACTCGGGGGTTGTTCGTCGCTGGGCTCAGAGCCGCCGCCGCCCTGCGTCCACACAACCACACACACGGTCAGACGATGGCAGAGAGGATGACATCGAGACAAATGCCAGCTGGTGATGTGAGTTTTTCGAAGGGAACTATTTTTGTTAACACTTGAGATAGAAATTCACATCTGGTGCGCTATACTTCTGACGTGACGTGTTGGGGCCCAGAGGGTCACGCAACCGGCTGTAAAAGAGTCAATAAACCCCGAAAGCTATCAGCACACAGCCAGCCCAAATAACCACGTCATCACCAAGCAAAGTAATCGTTTCCCACGGCAACGCTTATCCAAACACACGGCCTTATAAGGCGTCGTACAACGTAAGCTTTTTAACCTCCAACTTTTAACAGAGTTTACATAATCAACCGTCCACTTCCCTCTGGTCAGAATCAAAAGGCTCTCATGCAGATGTTTTAACTCAAATTGTTACCCGAGCTGGCAATCAACATTTATATCACTATATTAAATAAATGAAAGGATGAAAAAGGGGGGAAAACAAACATGAGCGCTTCTTTGTCCTGTTTTTTTTAAGTCTACGATTGGCGTGCAGGTTGATCACACCAAAGGTTTATGCATTTGACCTTTGACCTCTAGATTCACACCGTCACACTGCTGTTAATGAGTAATATTGGATAGAATTGTAATTCCCCTTTCACCTAAAGAAGTCAAGAAGAAAACTACAGCGGGCTTAAGACGCCGCACTGGCTCCGGTATCTTTGTATGATTAGATATTAAAGTCTTTATAAAGCTTTAAATCTAAACCGTAACAGAGATGTTCTTTCATTTCCTTTTTCAACCGGTTAACCGAGGTCCTCCACTTCTACTCTTTAATATCCTCATAAGTCCCATAAACTGCCTTTTATTTTTATTACAACGACCAGCTCTCTTTGTATTTTCAAAAAGGAAATTAGATAACGTGTGTGTGTGTGTGTGTGCGTGTGTGTGTGAGTGTGTGTGTGTGTGTATATGAAGCACTCTGGGCTGCATGTATGAGCGGCGCTGTATAAATATGATGTCAATCACAGTGGAAATGAGTCCGCTGAGCCACTAACTCGCGTTCTCGCTTCCTTCTCTCGTGTCCTACCTTGCAGACTTGGTCCACTTGCTCCTTCCAGCGGTGGATGAACAGCACGCACTCCTGCAGGCTGCGCAGATCCTTCAGGCCCTTCTGGCGAGGATGTTGCTGGAACAATCCCAAATGGTAAATGTGTACAGCTGTTTTTAAACATTCCTGATCGTAAACCAAACAGAATCAGTGAAGTGTGACAGTCTCATCCCTATCGAGGAGGTTTCCGCGTACCTGGGAGTGTTTGGCGAGGCGGCTGCCGGCCCGGCCGGGGGCCGAGCTGTGGATCTGGACGTCCTCCTCGGGCAGCGTCCAGCGCACGGCGCCCACGGAGCTGCTCTGGGTGCTGCTGTCGCCGAGCCGCAGCACGTCCACTCCTGCACACACACAACGTCTTTAAAGCCCGGAGCAGTCACTGTACGTACGAGCATCCGATTGGATGAAGGCTCCGGGGGCCACATCACCACCATGCCCACATCAGGGAGAGGCTGGAGGAAGTTATCCGAACATTAATGCAGGAGAAAAGCGTCATTAGCATATTGAACAAAGAGAAAGAAACCTACTCTTCGAGGACTTTAGGATGCTCTTCATCTCGATGGTGACGAGCTCACAGCTGTGAAGCAGAGCACATATCAACAAATTAAATACTGAAAATGCCTTTTTATAAGAAATACTGTCACGAATAACAGTACGGCGTTGAAACTGTAAGTAATATAAACACATTTTATTCATGCATCACAAGTAAAAGTTGCTTAAATTGATTATTTTATCATTGAAATATTTTTCTACTGATCTATAAATGTGGAGTTGGAACAAATTATATATAATACAACAAATATTTCCAGATTTTTACATCATAAATTAAAGAGAAAACTCTATGAGCTCCAGCTTGCTGTAAAACCTAGACGTACAAAAAAATCTATACGCTTGCTCTATAAATACATGTTACTGTAAATGATAAACAAGTTAAAAATCTCAATCATTTATCATATTAATCATATATTTATGTATAATTACGTGATGCATGAGGATCAATTTAGTATAAGAGAACTTTGTAAAGATGAGAAAGCCAATCAACTTTACAATAATTCAATCTGTACTGCTGAATATCACCAAAGACAGGAATGCAATACAAAATAATGACTCTAAAATAAACATGTTAACATCTCAAAGACATGATCCCATACCTGAGGGTGGTGCAGCTCTGCAGGTGGAGAGCAGTGGACGGCCGCTTCTCTCTCACCAGGCGTTTTGTTCCCGTTTCTCTGATCTTTGGACTTTTTATGGCCTCCGAGATGACGACAGAAACTTTATGCAGAGGTCTCTGACACGACGTCTCCACGGCTTCCCGGCAGCTGCTGGCACGATTCCCATAAGGGCACGCCGGCGGCTATAAGTCTCTGGGTGGATTTAGAGTTTGTCCATTTCGTCCATTACAGAGAAGAACTTTCAGACTTATAGTGAATTAAAAAGGATAAAACCTAAGTAGATCTAAGTCGTCGTCATCTTGAGGTTTTGGGACAGGGATGTCTATGTGTTCAGATTGTAAAGCACTCCGAGACAAATTTGTAATTTGTGAAATTGGGCAATACAAATAAACTGAATTGAATTGAATCTTAAATCATAAATTAATGTCAACGTGTTTTTATGTCAGTTTTAACTCACGCTTTAATCCTGTGCCTTTTATGCTTTTTCACTCGTATTTCCGTCTTTTCAAGAGTTTCCCAGATGAAAGACGTTCAATAAAAGGTCAAAATACAACGTGATCCCTGTGACACGTTTACAATGCAGGGAACTCATGAAGAAAGGAGATTTACTTACTTCCTGGTACTCACCTCACATCCTCACCCTGACCTCCTGACCTCCTGACCTCGAGCAGACTGACAGACCATGAATACGGCATGACATGAAAGATGCAACTGGCCCATTTTGGAAAAAGTGACTGATAAACTATTATTTTTGAAGCCGTGACAAAGTTTTTACTTCAGCAGCAGCTCAACGATGTAACATTTTTATTTCTGTAGTTCGGCTTTCTCGTAGAAATGTTACTTTGTTGATTCTTGTTGTTGTGAGTGTGTACTCCTGGTTGATGCACTTACTGTCAGTCGCTTTGGGTAAAAGCGTCAGCTAAATGACGTGTAATGTTATGGAATGCAATGTAATGTTATGGAAATTACCAAAGGATCGAAAGTAAAAATACTGATAATGCATATAAATGTCCCTGTGAGAGAGACGGTCCATATATTCTAGAGGATTTCTGTCACTGATGCAATAAGGTGTCAGCAGCACGTCCTCGTTGGAGGTGGAGTGACTTCAACCTGTTGCTGTAACCCAGTTCAAGTACCTCAAAGCCTCAGATGGTTATAGGGCGCAATAATCACGCAGCCATGGCAACCGAGAGGGCGCAGCTTAACCAGCGTTATGCAAAAGACCTTCGTTCTGCATGTTGCTGTGGCGGCAAGGAAAACAAAGAATCAAACCACGACTAGCAAGCAGATTCAGATTTATTTTCAAGACTAAAATAAATGTTTTAAAAAAAGAACAAAAAATCCAAACTCGTGTAATTTATAATCCTTATAATCTCAACAGGAGGAACTTGTTTGCATTTATAAAAGTGGCGTCACATCTCTTATTCTACCAGTTTAGAAACAAGCTGAAGTGTGCTCTGTCCGCACGGTACCTTACAAATATGTACATACAAATAAATGCATATAAAAAAAATGTTTTTCTATATCAGATGCGGTCTGATTTCAGGCATGTGAGCGTCTCCTCGCTTGCAGGATTTTTGTCAAATGTTCTAGTTCCAGTTGTGGAAGAACTGCTTGAAGATGATGGTCTCCTTCCCCTGAGGAAGAATCTCCACCTGCAGCACAGACACAGGCGCTCCATTAAACTACACCGTGAATAACCTACAGGATCATCTCGCGCTGCTGGTGCTGAACCACCAGTGGGCGAGCAGCTCGGATCACTTTCACAGGAAGTTTCTTCACAGTGGAGAACGTACCTGTGTTTTCATCCGCGGGTACTTCATTTGTTCGATGAAGTTATCCGCCATCTGGAGGGCCTCCTGCTTCTCCTCAGCGTTCGCTCTGTTACCTGACAGCCAATCAAGGTCATATTAGCACTGGCAGTTTAATATATATATATATACACACACATATATACAGACATATATATATGTCTATATATGTATACACATATATACAGACATATACACACATATATACAGACATATATGTATATATATATACACGTATATATACACACATATATACTTCCACATTTTGTTATGTTACAGCCTTATTCCAAAATGGATTAAATTCATTATTTTCCTCAACATTCTACACACAACAACCCATAATGACAAAGTGAAAACAGTTTTTTGCAAATTTTGCAAATCTGTTAAAATAAAGAACGAAAACATAACATGGACATAAGTATTCACAGCCTTTGCCATCACACTCAACATTTAGCTCAGGTGCATCCTGTTTCCACTGATCATCCTTGAGATGTTTGATTGGAGTCCACCTGTGCTAAATTCAGTTGATTGGACATGATTGAGAAAGGCACACACCTGTCTATATAAGGTATCACAGTTGACAGTGCATATCAGAGCATAAACCAAGCCATGAAGTTCAAGGAATTATCTATAGACCTCCGAGACAGAATTGTATCGAGGCACAGATCTGGCGAAGGGTACAGAAAGATTTCTGCAGCATTGAAAGTCCCAATGAGCACAGTGGCCTCCATCATCCGGACATGGAAGAAGTTTGGAACCACCAGGACTCTTCCTAGAGTCACCCAGCCAGACTGAGCGATCGGGGGAGAAGGGCCTTAGTCAGGGAGGGGACCAGGAACCAGATGGTCACTCTGACAGAGCTCCAGCGTTGTTCTATGAAGAGAGGAGAACCTTCCAGAAGGACAACCATCTCTGCAGCACTCCACAAATCAGGCCTGTTTGGTAGAGTGGCCAGACGGAAGCCTCCTCAGTAAAAAGCACATGACAGCCCGCCTAGAGTTTGCAAAAAAGCACCTGAAGGACTCTCAGACCATGAGAAACAAAATTCTCTGGTCTGATGAAACAAAGATTGAACTCTTTGGCCTGAATGCCAAGCGTCATGTCTGGAGGGAACCAGGCACTGCTCATCACCTGGCCAACACCATCCCTACAGTGAAGCATGGTGGTGGCAGCAGCATGCTGTGGGGATGTTTTTCAGAGGGAGGAACTGGGAGACGAGTCAGGATTGAGGGAAAGATGAATGCAGCAATGTACAGACATCCTGGATGAAAACATGCTCCAAAGCGCTCTGGACCTCAGACTGGGGCGACGGTTCATCTTCCAACAGGACAACGACCCGAAGCACACAGCCGAGATAACAAAGGAGTGGCTTCGGGACGACTCTGTGAATGTCTTTGAGTGGCCCAGCCAGAGCCCTGACTTGAACCCGATTGAACATCTCTGGAGAGATCTGAAAATGGCTGTGCACCGACGCTCCCCATCCAACCTGATGGAACTTGAGAGGTTCTGCAAAGAAGAATGGGAGAAACTGCCCAGAAATAGGTGTGCCACGCTTGTGGAATCATACCCAAGAAGACTTGAGGCTGGAGTTGCTGCCAAAGGTGCTTCAACAAAGTATTGAGCAAAGGCTGTGAATACTTATGTACATGTTATGTTTTCGTTCTTTATTTTTAATAAATGTGCAAAAATTTGCAAAAAACAGTTTTCACTTTGTCATTATGGGTTTTTGTGTGTAGAATGTTGAGGAAAATAATGAATTCAATCCATTTTGGAATAAGGCTGTAACATAACAAAATGTGGAAAAAATGAAGCGCTGTGAATACTTTCCGGATGCACTGTATATATATATATATGTAATTCGATTATAATTGTACATTTTACTTCCCAACATGAAGGTGTAAATGGTGTTCTGCACATTTAGTTGTATCTGTGTTTGTGTTTTTCTTGTGCTGCATTACTTTAAAATTAAAGTTTGTTTCAAGAAATAAACCCTTAAAATATGTCATCTTGGAAAACATTATTTAACGCGTAGTTTTCAATCAGGTATTTAAATGTTGTTTGACAGTCACGATAAAAAAATGCTGCTGTTATTTAGCATTTTCCTCCCAATGCCTCCTCCTCCTCCTCCTCCTCCTCCTCCTCCTCCTCCTCCTCCTCCTCCTCCTCCTCCTCCTCCCTGTGAAAACTGTCTGCCATTATTTTTCACAATGCTCATTAAAATTTGATCCCATCCGATACCGGATCTCCCCGGCACGGGACGACTGTCACTTTCCTCGGTGTGCGTTTCAGGCGCCGCGCGGTCGGCCGCTCCCGGGGTCACGGAGTATTCCCTCACCTTTCCAGACGAAGACCTTTCCGTTGGCGCCGTTGTCCAGAATGAAGCAGTCGCCACGGACCAGCAGGTCCTTGGCGAACGGGCTCTTCTCCGACACTTTGGTCATCGTCATGGAACCCGTGGCATCGGACACCTGCGGAGTGGACGCACACACGCGCACGCTTAAAGTACAGAAGCGGCAGTTTGATGCAGCGGCGACGTTTTCAAAAGCGTCGGCCGACGGCGTCACCTTGTAGAGGGACGGCGAGTTGGAGGCGTCCGCTTGCTTGTCCTCCTCCGGCGTGCTCTCGGCCAGCTGAGGCATCTGACCCAGGACCTGCTCCACAACAAGACCCAATGCTCACAGAGCAGAACACCAGATCCACCGCTTGGTGCTCAGCATTTCCTTCAGTTGATTTTTTATAATCATTTTTGCTGATTGAACTGGAAACGTATATGATTATTTTCTTTCTTTCCCCAAGAGCTGGATGAGAAGATTGACACCTGATTGCAGCCTGGATTGGTTCACAGAAAGCTAATTGGTGCATCTGGGTGTCCTTTAAAATGATTACGGTCCTTTATAATTAAAATAATTGTAATTTACATAATTCATGTGCATTCATGGTAGCCGAGTGATTACAGCTGTCCCCAAATCCAGTCTGGTTCTCTCCACTAACGAGACGTAAACATTTGTATTGACCTTCAGCATCTCCTCAGGCTCCTCCCCCTCGCCGCTGTCCACAATTCGGGCTTTTCCGGATCGGTCCGTGTCACGAATCAGCGAGGCGATCTCGCGCACCTTCTGCTTCTCGAAGATGTTGGCCTGCGACCCGATCCACGACACGATGTTCTGGGGGTCAAGGAGACAGCGCGAGGTCACGACCTCTGGGAAACTGTAATCACGTCATCACCTCGTGCAGGGCCATCTTTATTTGATGTGTGTTTTTCGTCCTCCCGCTGTTGGCGCGCTCACCTCCCCGAGGTCAAGGATGAAGCAGTCTCCTTTGTTGAAGCTGCTCCAGGACATCTCCACCTCCTTGGCCCGGATGTTGCGCTTCCCTTTGATCTGGTACAGCCGCTGCACCGGGCCGGAGCCCTGAGTCCTCCTGAAGCCCGACTCCACTCCACCCACCTGGGAGAGACGTGCACGGGATGCGCTCGTGTAAAAGGCATTGTGGCTTTTAGGTTGATTTTATTTGTATGTTTTATATAATTTGTCCCGCCGGTAAATGATTGGCGCTCTGCAAATTCAAGTGTCGGGAATGAACTTTGGGCGCAAAGGCCGTAACATGCAGGGTGCTGTAAAATGATAAAAGGGATTTAACCGACAATAAAAAAAGATGGCAGATAAAATGAGAAATAAGTCTTAACCCTTGTGTTGCCTTCGGGTCATTTTGACCCGATTCAATATTTAACCCTCCTGTCGCCTTCGGGTCAATTTGACCCGATTCAATGTTTAATGTCGGTGTTCTTTCGGGAGTCAACAAACAAACATAAAGTACCTCACACTTAAACTTGGAAAACAATATTAATTCTAATAATTTTCTGGAGATTTTAATAGCTGGGGTCATATTGACCTCAAGGGTAAAATATGTTAGTAAATATAAAGGTAACAGGAGAGTTAAACATTGAATCGGGTCATATTGACCCGAAGGCGACAGGAGGGTGAAACATTGAATCGGGTCAAATTGACCCGAAGGCAACACAAGTCTGAAGGCACTTTTCACGTTCCAAAATAATGTAAATTACTGGTCAAGTTTGATTGAATCAATTTCAACCCTTAATTAAAAAATACATGAATGAAGATTTACATTTTTAGTAATATCTTCTTCTTATATTCGTTTTAAAAAAAAGAAGCTTTTAAAACACGATTCTTTTCCATCTTGTCATAATGCCCTTTTATGTCTTCCAAAAAAACAGATTAAACATGAATAATAATTCAAATGTACCTGCGTTAAAGATCGCCGTTTCAAGGAAATTGTCATGTTCCTATTTTACCAACTTGTATCATTGGTGGACGTTTTAAACAAATGACTAACCCATACGATAAAGCACCTGAAGTTGCCTCAGGTCCATCTCCTCCTCACCTTGTAGCTGACCCCTCTGGGGAAGAGAGCCATGAACTCCGGGGACTCGTAGCCCTGGACCTGCCGGTGCTGGATGGGGTCACCGCTCAGGAAGTTGTCCAGCTGGGTGGCCAGCATGGCGCACGCCACCTGCTCGTCCCGAGACGACTTCTCACCTACGACAGAAGAGGTGAGTAAGAGAGGAAATGACTAATCATCAAGTTCAAAAGGTGCTCACACACTTATGCTTAATATTGATGCAACAGAAGATCCACAACAGAATGATGACATTGATTTCCATTTGTTTCTCCACACACGTAGGCGCCCCTTGCCTTGCGGCTGTATTCAGGTGCATTTACATTATCATTTAAAGTGTTTATTAATGTACAGTGTCCCTCTCGAACAAATATAAACTCGAAACCTAGTTTTTGTTCATAGTTTCTGATTTATTCTTAATAAACGTTTGGGTTATTAGAGGATGAATGTACAAAACGGTCAAAACAAGGTTATTCTCTCCGACTCCGAAAATGATGGAGCATTCGATGCATTTTAAAAGCTCAGGACGACACGTATTAATTAGATCAAGAATGTTGTCGCGCTCTTTGGGTGGGGGAATAACGTATTTACTCTTTTTAATTAATTCATTTTATTTCATCTCCTCGTGTATTTTTATTTTCTTATTTTTCCTAGCTTGTTGTGTAATTTCCTGTAATGTTTATCGCTCCGTATTCTCTGCATGTTTTATTGCATTGTGAAAATATTGTGAAAATATATACTCATTTTAATTTAAGAAATTTTTTAGAACAAGGTGAATTTTGTCACGTTTAACTTTAAAGCTGACGCGACGCGTTCAACACAATTATGTCCGAGAGGTCAGTTGGGACCTGGAGCTCAGTTCAAAAATGAAAGTGAAGACGAGACCGAGAGCTGAAGGACAGAGTGTGGCAGCAGAGAAAGGAAAGGAAAGGAAAATTAGAGGTAAAAAGGCATGAGGAGATGAGGCCGGAAAGGTCACCACGCCACGGTGAGCGCAACAAAGAGCCGCCGACAGAGGCGACGGGTCATCACGGAGACAAAAGAGATGAAAAGCAAACAGTGTGTCGGTCTGGCGGGACGCACAAAGACGACACAGACGTGGTGAACAAGTGGAGGAAGCAAGGAGGCAAGGAGGCATGCTGGAGCACAAAGAGGCCTCTCCAAGCGGAGCACCGGATACATGCTGGAAACAACCGCCCCCGTTTGAGTACTGGAGCAGGCCTGCATTTTTTATGCAGCCCCGCTCCAAACAAACCCATCCCAGCTTCCCCCCGGGACTTCTTACTCTCTCCCTCTCATCATCCCTCCTTCCCCTCTCCATCCAGCCTCTCCCCTCACACAGCGATGTCTCATGTGTCATCGCCATTAGTGGGATGACGGGGACAGGATGAGACGTGTGGCGAGCACAAGACAGCGAGAAACAGGAAGAGGAAAAGCAACTCAGGACGACGCGTTTCAGTGTGAAAGGTCCCGACTGCGTCTCCTGAGGCCGCGTTGGTCCAATCGGCAGTGAAGTCGTCCCTCATCCTCAAAATATATTCCAGGTTATAGAGAGAAGCCTCGTGTTTTTTCTGCACCGATCACCAATTAATTTCAATCCATCTTTTAATTTGATTAAAGAAAATATTCTGAGGCATCAACTGATTCTGGTTGAGCCCGATGCCCAACCTGAAACTGTGTTATCATTCTTTGACATTTCTTAATTGTTTTATTAAACTGTTTCGCCCTCACCAATCAGTGGAGAGGGACACGTCTGGTCTCATGTCCTGTTCAGCACATATAGAAGCTATTGTTAAATGTTATAGATTTAGGAGATGGTATTTCTTCAGGTGGACTTTCAACGACCTGCAACGTGCATCAGTCGTAGTCGTTGGCCCCTTCTTGATCCGACAGAGCTCGGAGGAGCTTTGATGAATAAATGAAGCGGATTAAATAGCACTCGTCTGATATTACTCATCTTTTTTGTCCAGACGTGAGACGCCGTCGTTGTAAATGTGGCACCAGACTCACTGGAAGCTTGAGTCTCGAGTCAGACTGCATCGCCGCATCAGAATCAGAATCAGAATCAGAATACATCTGCACTTATATCCTCTGTTTATACTGGCCTACTTTGTATACTGTGTATATACTATTATATATATTGCATTTATATTGCACATTGCACTTTGTGTTGCACCTGTGGCCAGAACTGCATTGTGTTGTCATGACAACAAAGTTGAATCTGTGAATCTGAATCTTGTGCTCTGCATTTTTCCGACATGACAAACACACAACTGGAGGCATTGAAGTGGAGGGAGGGAGAGGAAGAAGAAGAAGAAGGAGACAAGAAGAAGGAGGAGAGAGAGAGGAAGAAGAAATGGACTCCAGTGAATAGGTCTCGTGGGACTCTGAGTCTCACTCCGTTTGATGAGCCGACCGCCCACAGACGGAGGAGAGGCTCAGCCATGATGGACCGCAGCCTCCTCCCGAGGAGGACTCGAACAGGAGTGTCCAGGGTGGGAGGGTCGGCGACAATCTTTCTGGCCGCTTCAGTGACCTGGAAGTGAACAGGACCTGGAGGAAGGCAGATTGCAACCGATAACCCTCTCGGCCGAGCGGATGATGCTCTGCAGCCTGCGCTTGTCTTTGGCTGGGGCTGCAGGGTGCCAGGCGGTGATGGAGGAGCAGATGATGGACTCAACGATGGCCGTGTAGAACTGTACCATCATCTTCCCTGGCAGGTTGAATTTCCTCAGCTGCCTCAGGAAGAACATCCTCTGCTGGGCCTTCTTGGAGATGGAGCCGATGTTCAGCTCCCACTTGAGGTCCTGGGAGATGATGGAGCCCAGGAAGCGGTAGGACTCCACAGCGTCGGCAGAGTCACACAGGATGAGAGGGCGGGTGGGGCTGCATTCCTCCTGAAATCCACAACCATCTCCACTGTCTTCAGAGCGTTGAGCTCCAGGATGTTCTGGCTGCACCAGGTCACCAGGTGGTCAGTCTCCCACCTGTAGGCGGGCTCGTCCCGCCAGAGATGAGTCCAATGAGGGTGGTGTCATCCATGAACTTCAGGCGCTTGACGCACTGGTGACTGGAGGTGCAGCTGTTGGTGTACAGGGAGAACAGCAGAGGAGAGAACACAGCCTTGAGGGGAACCCGTGCTGGTGGTCCGGGAGCCTGAGACGTGTTTCCCCAGCCTCACGTGCTGCTTCCTGTCGGTCAGGAAGTCTGTGATCCACCTGCAGGTGGAGTCGGGCACGTGCAGCTGGGAGAGCTTGTCCTGCAGCAGGGACGGGATGATGGAATTGAAGGCAGAGCTGAAGTCCACAAACAGGATCCTGGCGTAGGTTCCTCGGGAGTCCAGATGCTGGAGGATGTAGTGAAGGGCCATGTTGACTGCATCGTCTGCAGACCTGTTGGCTCTGTGGGCGAACTGCAGGGGTCCAGGAGTGGGTCGGTGATGGTCTTGAGGTGTGACAGGACCAAGCGTTCAAGGACTTCATGACCACAGAGGTCAGGGCGACGGGCCTGTAGTCATTGAGTCCTGTGATCTTGGGTTTTCTCGGGACGCGGATGATGGTGGAGGCCTTGAAGCAGGCTGGAACGTGGCATGTCTCCAGGGAGGTGTTGAAGATGTCGGTGAACACCGGAGACAGCTGGTCGGCACAGTGCTTCAGGGTGGAGGCGGAGACGCAGTCCGGGCCCGCTGCTGCGGGGTTCTGCTTTTAAACAGCCTGTTGACGGATCTCTCCAGGATGACGAGGCGTCGCTGAGTTGATGGAGGGTGCTCCAGAGGTGTGAGCCCCTGATGGACTGGGGGAGGGTGGGCTGATGGTCTGTGGCTTGTTGGTGGGGCTGTGGGGGATTGTCTCAGGACTGCTCCATTGTCTTTCAAAGCGGCAGTAGAACTCATTTAGCTCATCTGCCAGAAGCACATTGTTCATGGAGTGGGGTGATTTGGGCTTGTAGTTGGTGATCTGCCTGAGCCCTCTCCAGACAGAAGCAGAGTCGTTTGCTGAGAGCTGCTGTTGCAGTTTCTCAGAGTACAGTCGTTTAGCATCTCTCACCGCCTTGCTAAACCTGTATTTGGACTCTGTGTACAGGTCCTTGTCCCCACTCCTGAATGCCTGGTCCTTCTGCAGTCTTAGCTTCCTGAGCTCCGCTGTGAACCAGGGTTTGTCGTTGTTATAACTCACCCTGGAGCTGGATGGAATACAGCTGTCCTCACAGAAGCTGATGTAGGAAGTTACAGCCTCTGTGTACTCATCCAGGCTGTTGGTAGCAGTCCTGAAGACATCCCAGTCAGTACAGTCAAAGCACGCCCGTAGATCCTCCAGAGCCTCACTGGTCCACTTCTTGAACTTCCTCACCACAGGTTTGCAGAGCTTTAGTCTCTGCCTGTATGAGGAATCAGATGGACCATGACGTGGTCAGAGTTTCCCAGTGCAGCTCGAGGGACGTGATAGGCCCTGCTGATTGCTGTGTAGCAGTGGTCCAGAATGCTCTTCTCTCTGGTAGGGCATTTAATTAACTGTCTATATTTAGGGAGTTCGTGGCTGAGGTTTCCTTTGTTAAAATCCCCGAGTACAATAACCAAAGAGTCCGGGAAGGTCCGCTCCACACGCCGTATCTGTTCAGCGAGTGTCTGTTGTGCCACGTTCACGTTCCCCTGCGGCGGCATGTAAACTCCGGCCAGGATGAATGAAGCGAACTCACGTGGGGAGTAGAAGGGTTTGCAGTGGATGATAAAGGATTCCAGGTCCGGCGAACAGTGCTGTAGAATCACCGTTACGTCGTTGCACCAGCCGTTGTTGAGGTAAAGCAGATTCCTCCACCCTTTTTTACGGAGAGCTCCGTGGCCGGTCCGCTCGGAACAGCTGGAAGCCAGCGAGCTGGAGCGCAGAGTCTGGTATCGAGCCACTAAGCCATGATTCCGTGAAACACAGAACGGAGGATGAGGAGAAGTCTCTGTCTCTCCCACCAGCAGCTGGAGTTCGTCCAGTTTGTTGCACAGTGAGCGGACGTTGAGAGAAATATGCCCGGCAGCTGTACGAGATCCCGTTTCCGTAGCCGTCTGAGCGCTCAGACGTTTCCTCTCCGCCGGCGTTTCACCACGTGGGCGAAGGTGAGCACACCTTTTACAAAAATGTCCAGTAACTCCACAGAAGTTAAAAACGTTGGAAGTAAATCCGCTGGAGTTGTTCCCCTTATGTTCAAGAGTTCCTCTCTGGTGAAAGAGCTCTGGGAATCCCAGCAGAAAACAGTATTTAAAACGAAAACAATAAAAAACATCGCGCACCAACACACCGAGGCGACCTTTCGCGGCGCCATCATGCTACATCACCCGCTGTATTATATATGTACTGAATACATCTGCACTTATATCCTCTGTTTATACTGGCCAATACTTTGTATACTGTGTATACTGCCTATATATTGTATTTATCCAGTACATTGCACTTCTAATGCTTTGTGTTGCACCTCTGGCCAGATGCTGAACTGCATTGTGTTGTCATGACAACAAAGTTGAATCTGTGAATCTGAATCTTGTGCTCTGCATTTTTTCCTTCATGACAAACACACACGTCATCGCCCAGATGTTTCTGTCTCACCTATCCACATGTGGAGGTCGGCTCCCAGCTGACCCCGGTTCTCCAGCACCAGGTAGGAGTCCCCGTCATAAAAGGCTCCGACCTCAGAGGGATCCAGCAGCACCGCCTTCATCTTCTCCACCCTCCACACCCGGAGGCCCGGCTCGCGGACCTCCGGACCAAACTGACCTGGAGCTGCATTGAAGTGGAGCATACTGCACGGAGAGGAAGAAGAAGAAGAACGGTCAGACAAGAAGAAAGAGGATTGATTTGCTGTCGAGAGAGCAGAACATTAGGAAATGGACTCCAGTGAAAAGGTCTCGTGGGACTCTGAGTCTCACTTCGTTTGAGTGAAGCCCCGCCCACAGACGGAGGAGAGGCTCAGCCAGGAGGTGCGACTACATGGGGTTGTGGCACCGTTTCCATGTGGAAGTGGATGCTCGGTTTGGCTCAAAGTACGGAGAAGTTCTCAAGTGAGAGACACGGTCAGAAGACGGGCGTCCATTTCTTAATATTCGTACTCAATGGGGGGAGGTGGGGTAACACAAAATGAGGGGTGGTGTTGCTGCTTAACGACCACGGGCTGCATTACATCACTTATGTGCAACACAAGACGGAGCAGGCGCCAACGCAACAAAGCCGGGCGTGGCCGTGTGCACGAAGCAGCAGGCCACAGGTGGAAACGAGCAGGTGTGGATTTGGATGAGTCACGGTCACCTCCACCTGTCTGCTCTGTGGCATATTCACAGTTTGGCCTCTTGACTTTCATATGAGTCAAAATAAATAACAATAAGCTGAGCAAATACAAGTTTTACACAAAACAACCAACATGAGGGACGTAAAGATGACATCGCTGCCGGGAAAAGAGGTTACGAAGAAAAACTGAAGGTCCACTTTCACCCAGAACTCTTAGTCTTATGTAATGAACTGAAGAATTTAAAAGTTAGAGAACTTAGATCATGTGATTAACCACTGAGATACAGTATCTTCACTGAGGAAGACCATGAGATGCAGTATCTTCACTGAGGAAGACCATGAGATGCAGTATCTTCACTGAGGAAGACCATGAGATGCAGTATCTTCACTGAGGAAGACCATGAGATGCAGTATAGTCACTGAGGAAGACCATGAGATGCAGTATCTTCACTGAGGAAGACCATGAGATGCAGTATCTTCACTGAGGAAGACCATGAGATGCAGTATAGTCACTGAGGAAGACCATGAGATGCAGTATCTTAACTGAGGAAGACCATGAGATGCAGTATAGTCACTGAGGAAGACCATGAGATGCAGTTGAAAGCTTTATAAAAAAATAGGAGTGGGTTGTTGTTTGACAAATTCATTTTTAAGATCAAGAATAAACATTTACTCCTTCAAAATATTCATGTTTGACAACAATGGATTAAAGATTCAGTTACTGGCTTCCCCCCTTCGAACATGATGTTCCTCAGCAGAGAGAGAGAGAGAGAGCTCAGTTCATCACATATTTAATTTTTTAAGACATATTTATTTCTAAGATATCTGATGTTATACATCTGCAGTTTCGTGCTTCCCCCGATAATCAGAAGATGGACGATGACGCGCGAGCGTTTGAAAGCTCGTCAAGCTCCAGGTTTCCTCTCTGTGGATAAGAATCGAGCCCTGCAGCTTCATGGGCTCCATCAATATGAATATCACTGTGTTAAAATATACCGCTTTATTACAGGTGGCACCTTCGTATCATTATATGAGTCAGCTGTTTATGTTTCAGTTTTGCTGACTGACGCCAGGCAGCAGCCATAACTGATAAAGGAGTGGAAAACAAACAACTCACATAAACAAGGTGATGAGAGTCAACCGAGGACACCGATCCAAACACGCTGTGGTCAGTCGCACAGGGCGTCGCCGCGGCAACGCCCCCTACGCTTAGGGTCTGTTGGGACGTTTAACTTCATGATATAATATCCTGTTACAACTCACTGGAGTGACCGTCTCCATCTCTACACAGGTGCTGTTTACTGACCCAAACCAGCCAGACAATGCAGCAGAGGGAATATTGGAACACAGAAATTGGTAGAGGAGGCGAGGGAGTGAGGAAGCGAGGAAAGGGCCTAAGGGAGCCACATGCAGGGCCCTGAGTTACGGTTGCTTGGACAGCCGCTCCGAGGAGGAGCGAGGAGGCAGAGGAAAAGGCCCGATCCACTTAACTGTATGATCTCCTGTGGTACCTCCAGCATGCTGTCTGAGTCCGGCTCCATTCCGCGTGCCCACTGGTGTGTGTGTGTGAGTGTTAGTATGTGTGTGTGTGTGTGTGTGCGTGTAAGAGATCGAGAGGTCCGGCGATGTGGAGTGTTAGCGCTCACCTGGCCCAGTTAGCTTTTATGTGGCAGGTAACTGGAGCCGGTGTGATGAAAGCCTACCTGCGGCCTCGGGATAGGACGCCGCGTGGGGGTGTGGGTCTGGGAGGGGGGGGGGGGAGAGTAGAGTCGGGTTCCTGATTAAAGCTAAACACCATGTGGACAATTAGTGGGAGAGCAAACTGCTGACTCCTCCATCTTTCCACTCTTCCCTCCTCCTCCTCCTCCTCCTCCAAAGATGAATGGAAGTCCAACACCCTCAGTATTTATTCCCCTATCGGGGTGCAGCGATTGGCTTCAGCCCTCAACATGCAGGAGGTCACTCAGAATGCCCCTCCCCTTTTCTGCATTGACAGATTGAAAGTTGCCGTGGATGAGCATTAAATTATTCTTGTTAACGACTCATATGGCAATAATAAAGCTATTTCTTAAATTGAATGCACACTCCATGTCAGTCAATGTCAAACATTTACATTTCAAAGGTTTTACCATGTGGAGAATCTACTTTTATTGACCTTTGACATTTTTTATTAAACTTTTTTTGTAATTTAAGGGCACGCCCTGTATGTTGGGGCTCTAGTGAGCACTAGTCCTAAAAGGATCAGTATATATGTATATTATGTTTATATCATGTTTCTGTTCCATTGAGCTAATTATTGACTAAAGGGCTTATGGATTGAATCTTTAGAAAGCGCTGATTTGAAATTACAATAAGGAATAAATTAAAACGTGAGTCTTGATTATGTCGCCAAAAGAGAAGATAACGTAACATGAGACCAAAACATTTGTTTTTAAAGACCGGAGCTTGCCCTTTTGACCTCGGCTACTGGAGTGGTCAGTGGTGTCTGGTTAGATGGAGGAGACGTGGGGATCCGATGGAAACTAGAGGTCACCGATGGGCTACAGGGGTCACTGACTCAGTCTATCGTTCATGTGTTGATAACCAGACAGAAATATGAGAGCAGACAATATGTAGAGAGCAGCAGGCGTGCTGAGACCTGAGCGCAGTCTGTTGATGGGTGTGAGTATGTGTGATTATATGGCTTTGTGCAGTGGGTTTTTATGAGATTAGGAGACTGAAATCCATCAGTGTTGCAGACGGAGATACATTTAGAGGACCAGAGAACAAAGGAACAGAGTATAATATGAATGTTAAAACACATTTTTAGCTGCAGGAAACTGTGTTTTTTTATTCTATTTTAAATATACCACGCTTCCTGTTTGATACCCCACCTCACTTTGAGGAAGTGAGACTGGGACACACTGGGAAAGGACACGAAAGGTCGACCCTGACGACAGAAAAGCAACGAGTCTGAAAGACGGACGTCAGAGTGAGCCTCGCTGAAGTTAAACTAAAGGTTCATTGTGCCGCTGTGAGATTCCTCCACTGATTACAGGAGGAGGAATGTGATGAGCAAACAGGGACGCAAGGGGGAGGCAAGGTAGAAGAAAAACAGAGAAGTAAAAATGGACAAGGAAAGAACAAATCAGACTTTAAAAAACAAAGTTCACTTAAAGACTCACCTTGGAGAGGAAGCTGGTGGTGGGACACGACACGTCTGAGCCGAGAGAGAGAGAGAAGCAGTGAAGCGAGGAGAAACACGTCCCGAAACACACACACACATTCTTTCTTTCTCTCACACACACACACACACACACACACACACACACACACACACACAAAATATTTCCTGCCTCTGTCTCAGCCCAGCCCTCTGACTCAGAAGCAAAAAGTGCAGAAACTTGATTGAATCAGGACTTCAAAAGGAAGAGAAGAAAAAAAAAGCACGAGGCCGACAAATTGTTATTCATCTACAACCAAACATCTCATTTTCAACCATGTTTTTAGTTTTTTGACTTTCATTAATTTCTTGACGAGAGATTAAAATGAGGGGATACAAAAACATTAATTTAATTCAATTTTTCAATTCAGTTTATTTGTATAGCCCAATTTCACAAATTACAAATTTGTCTCGGAGTGCTTTACAATCTGTACACATAGACATCCCTGTCCGAAAACCTCACATCGGATCAGGAAAAACTCCCAAATTTAAGATGTTCCCTACATTAGATCTTTCCCCACAGCTTGGATATGATTGCTCTTTCTTTCTTATCTCCTCGCACTTTAAGACAAGAATGTTGTTGTTTTTTAACTCTCCTTCCAACAACTGCCCTCTGAATAATGACTCATGATCTCCACAGTTGGTAAACATCACCACAGAAACCGATGTCAAGGTCATACATGGATTCCCCCGAACACGCCCATGTAGACACACCTGTGATTCATCATTTCCACAGGTGAAGATTATTAAAACTGACGAAGCCGCATGTAGAAGAGGAAAGTCTGACTTAAGTTTGAATAGTTTGAAGTAACACTCGGTAAACTGGATTATAGTGGATCGTAAAGTAAAGGTTTTAAATAAAAATTTAAGCAAACAGAAATATAAAATGTATATTTGCTTGACAGCATGACCCGGGTTACTTAAATGAGGTAATTAGTCAACATAAAAAGTTGTGACTACCAGCTGATGTCAAAGTAATCACTGATCTCTTGTATAAGCTTTATTTAACCCTTTAAGGAGTCTGTCATGACCAACTCACATTGTGCAGCTCACTATCGCACATAATAATAATAATGTGAGGTAGGACTGTGTGACTTTATTTATGTATATAGCAGCTGTCATACAAACATGCAGCCCAGCGTGCCTTCAGAGATTTAAAAATTACAACACTTAAATTAAAATAAATGAAAGTCAATAAAGTCAAATGAAAATAACACCTGGGAATAAGGTAAATAAATAAAATATAACTCAAAAACTAAGACGAAGTAAATTAATCACATGACACCAATAATCTAATTAATGGTGCAGCTGTGGGTTAAAATGTTTTCAATATATATGATATTGCTTCTACTACTTTCTACATACTGTTTTCTTGGGCTTTGAGGGACCTCTTCTGGGGAAGCAAAGGCATCGCGGGGAGGTCTCAGCTTTCGCCATCTTGTGGCCAGGCAAGGCAACAGAAGAGGTGGAGCTACGTTTGCGTGACACAGGTCACGTGGTTTACTGGCACAGGTGTTCCCCATCAGCACTAATCAATAACTCCTCTGCTGCCTCGTTGAAGTGTCATCAGAGAAGTTTGTTCTCCGGCTATTAGAATGAAAACCAATAGTGCAATTTATGTCAACTCAGTTTAGTCAAAAAATCTCTGAAAGTACATCAATAATTGATTTACCATGTTAAGTGCCATGAGTACCCTGTACAGCACTATACAAAGAAAACTGTATTATCAGTGATATTTACTTAAAACCATTAACAAAAAAAATGTCCAGCCATTGTATACATACAATCTAAAAATGTGTGTAGCAGCTTGTCAAACAAGTGGTTAAACTGGCTTAAGTCATAACATATTGAAGTAGTTTATAGTGGCATACAAGTCTCATTTTCTATTTATGTAAGTTACACCAATTCAGCCTTGGTGTAAAATAATGTGTTTGTTGCATAAAAACAGTATTTTGCATATTCAGTATACAAACTGTCGTTAAAAAACTTCAAGACAGACGCGTAGTAAAACTTTTATTTTTCCAAGTCAAAAAACAAACAGAACAAAGATACAGAGTGAGATAATGAATTGATTTCTATACAGTGGCAATTTCAAGTGAAACCTTCCTTTGCCCAGACGTGTGAAGTCTTTCCTCAGTTTGAAACCCTGTCTGGCCCTCAGACGTACGTACACACTCTCACACACACACACTCTCACACACACACATTCACACAACCTGGGAGCCCTGATGTCCTGAATCAACTGGACAGACGACAGGATTCGATGCACGCGTGGTGGACTCAAGGGGTCTTCGGTCCACCACGATGTCTAGAAGTGCGTTCACCAAACCCCGCTTCATCTCACGAGGCTAGAAGAGGTCGTCCTCTCGACTCACGACCGTCTCGGAAGCAATGTTTCACAAAGTCGTGACAAATCATTTCAACATTTTCAGAACAAAACCCCCCCAAAAAAAGATTACCGACTGCGTTTCATCGCCTCAGGGACTCCCAGTCAGATCCAGTACGTCGTTCCCCCCCCCCTCCCATGATTCCCCTCGTCACGAGTACATACACTGGTAGAAAAAAGAAAACACTGATTTCAGAAATGCGGATGACTTGTGGATGAAGAGGGAAGAGGGAGACCCAGCTAGCCCGATCGAGTCGGAAAAAACCGCGTCGACTGATCAAATGGAGCGAGGAGGGAAAAGGGCTTTTTTTTTTGCCCGCCATTATCATCGTCATCATCATCATCTGGCGTCCAGACGGTTCCCCAACACAATCAAACTAGGTGGAGCCGTGTGGGAAAGCACCCATATTCGAAAAAACAAAGTTTGCACTAATGTAGTGGGTAAGGATTTGTGTGTTGTTTTTTTAACAGAGGCCAAGAGTGCTGTTCCTTTTGGACGATCTCTGCTCAAAAGAAATGAACTGTTCAACGCCGTCGGACAGAAAAAGGCCAGCGGGAGGACAAATGTTGCCCTCTGGCGTCCCGAGAAGTGAAAACCCCCCGAGCTCTACCTCCGACCGGGGCGGCGTGCGACGCGTGAGTAAAAAGAGCCGCTGGCAGAAGCCTCAGACGGTCGAGGAGAACGGGGACAACGGTATTTTTTTTAAAGCACTCCCCTCTGCCCCCCCGCCCGCCTCCTCTTCATCCACAGTCCACAAACATGAGGCTGCAGACAGAGTCACAGTCACCGAAAGGAGCAAAACGAGAGAAAAGCAGAACAAAAATAAAAAATCGTAGTTTTCCTCTATCCATGTTCACAGAATAGCATTCAACTTTCTTTCTTAAATAAATTGAACAGTCCAAATAAACCTGCGTACACGTCAGCTATCAGAAATGGGACCGAGATTAGCGAGAAAGTGGGAGGGAGTCCAAAAGAAATTTAAACCTAAAGCTTGAATAAAATGTATTAACAATGTGCTACTCATGCAAACGATGACAGAAGCAGCGACGCCGCACTAGTGTCCCTCGGCCACGCGTGCCCCATTTCCTCCTAGAAACAATATTAAAGACAGAATAATCATTTATTGATTTTTTTTCTCCATAGAAATCTTTAGATTCCCAGCGTCAAGGAATTTGACTTTCATCTGGAAAAGTGTTTTTTGTTGTTGTTGCTTTTGACGCACAAATCTACAAATGGTATCGGGCTAGAAGATGCTGGTGGGCGTTTCATGACATCTTTCAGGGGTTTTGTCTTTGGAGCGTGAAGGCGAAGAGAGGGGGATGGGTAAGTACACCTGTGTCGTTATTGGTGTTCAACAGTGAAATTTCAGTTTCCTGCAAGCCAGTTTCTCTCCTATCGTGAATGTGTTTCTGCCGACCATTCAACGTTCTCCTTTGGACAATCTGACCCCTCTAATGTACCCGACACCGAACGCTCCATCTTTGATCCCCAAAGTGGCAGCAACGGTCCGACTGTATGAAATATGCAATAAACTTTACCCTCCTGGATTTTCTTTCGGAGCTTTAGCTTTAGTGATGAATTCAACCCTCTTTTCAAAAGGCGTTTGGCAATATGTACGCTTTCCACGACCACACGCCCAGAAAGAGAGAGACTGGATGCAGCACACTATTAAGTTAAAAAGGGACCTTTCCTCCCCGCCATGTGTTCACCACATCTTCCTCTCCTTTTCACTCCCTCTTGGGATTTTGCCGGTTTTCAGCCCCAACACCTCGTGTGAAAATTTAAAAAAAACTATTTCAAAAGGCAGCCTTAATTCCCTTCAGGCAGAGCAGTCAAGTCTTTCACACAATAGTTTTAACAATTTCTTGTGGGAAAGGGGGGGTGTGGGGGGGAGGTGTCTGATGGTAAAGACAGGAGCATAACAGAGGTCCCAAAGGAGAGATTCCCCCCAAGAAAAACAATCCCAATCAGGACCCCTGTGGCAACAAGCACCGCCCCCTCACAGCTGGTTAAAAGGTGCCGTCCTTCAAGTGTCCTTCAAGTGTCCACCGTGAGGCGGCTGCTTTCTTCAGCGGCCTCCCCTTCTCCTCCGCGGCTCATCAGTTATTCTCCTCGTCGCTGTCGTCCGGGCTGATGGCCGGGCTGTAGGTGGGGGAGGTGGGGCTGTATCCGGGGGAGGTGGGGCTGTACGTGGAGCCTTTAGGACTAGTGGGCGAGTACGTAGGAGACGTGGGCGAGTACTTGGGTGAAGTCGCGGAGTAAGTAGGGGAGGTGGGGGAGTATTTGGGGCTGGTGGGGGTGTATGTGGGCGAGGTGGGGGAGTAGGTGGGAGAGGTGGGGCTGTATTTTGGAGTCGTCGGCGAGTAAGTGGGAGAAGTGGGCGAGTACTTCGGCGATGTCGGGGTGTACTTTGGCGATGTCGGGGAGTACTTGGGAGAGGTGGGGGTGTACTCCGGGGAACTGGGGCTGTACGAGGGGGACGTCGGGGTGTATTTGGGGGAGGTGGGGGAGTAGGAGGGAGAGCTGGGGCTGTATGAGGGGGAGCTGGGCGTGTAGGTGGGCGACTGCGGGGTGAAACGCGGACTGGAGGGGGAGTAGGACGGAGAGGTGGGGGAGTAAGACGGAGAGGTGGGGGAGTAGTTGGGGCTGGTCGGGGTGTAGTTGGGGGAGGTTGGAGAATAAGAGGGCGATGTAGGCGAGTAGGAAGGAGAAGTGGGGGAGTAGCTGGGCGAGGTGGGCGTGTAGTTGGGCGACGTCGGGCTGTAGCTCGGGCTAGTCGGCGAGTAGGAGGGAGAGGTGGGGGAGTAGGACGGGGAGGTGGGGGAGTAGGACGGGGAGGTTGGAGAATAAGAGGGGGAGGTGGGGGAGTAGGAAGGCGAGGTGGGAGAGTAGCTGGGCGACGTCGGGCTGTAGCTCGGCGACGTCGGGCTGTAGCTCGGCGAGGTGGGAGAGTAGGAGGGGGAGGTGGGCGAGTAGGAGGGGGAGGTGGGCGAGTAGGACGGGGACGTCGGGGAGTAGGACGGCGACGTGGGCGAGTAGGACGGAGACGTCGGGGAGTAACTGGGCGAGGTGGGCGAGTAGGAGGGAGACGTCGGGCTGTAGTTGGGGCTGGTCGGGGAGTAAGAGGGAGAAGTGGGGGAGTAGCCGGGGCTCTGCGGGGTGTAGCCTCCGGGGGAGCGCGGCTCGTAGGCCGGGGAGGTGGGGGAGTAGTTAGGTGACATGGCTCCACCTGAGGGGGAAAACAGGAGAAACACTTTAAGGGTGGAGGACACACACCTGCTGACACACACACTCACTGGATACCGTTGAATATTAAACACATTTCTGCATGTTATGTTGCAAGAAATAAAAACAAAAACAAAAATCGGTTTTCTGTCTAACCTGGAGACGGGATGTACGGGCTGGCAGGTCCCGGGGACCCCGGAGACCCCGGAGTGGGAGACCAGGCCGGGGAATAGCCCGGAGAGAAGCCACTAGCGTCCGACGCCGCGCTGGGAGAGAAGCCGGCTGCTCCGGGGGTCATGCCGCTTCCTGGGAGGACAGAAAAAGGGAGAAACTCATTAAAGGAAACTTCTCACCCGTAGGAGAAAAAAAATGTCTCCAAAGCAACCAGAGCGAACACTCACCGATACTCGGAGACCAGGCGCCGTAGGCCGGCGTCGCTCCGGTGTTCCACGGGGTCATGGCGGGCGACATGCCGCTCATGGGACTCGCCACCGTGCCAAAGAACATTCCGCTGGCTGCACAACGGGACGGATACACAACATGAACATCGCGGCTCTTACACTACGCCGGCAACGGGAACCCCTCCGTGTCGCATCCGACAAAACGCGTGCGTTGCACTTACGTCCGGCCACGCTGATGCCGGGGATGTTGGTCGGGATCTCCATGCCGTATTTACACTTCTCCGCGTCCAACAGCAGGTCGAAGCATCCCGTACCCGCCGGGACGAGCTGGCCGAGCATGATGTTCTCCGACACGCCCTTCATGGGGTCGCTCTCGGCATGGGAAGACGCCTCCATCAACACATCCACCTGGGAGGAGGAAATGCAAGAAAAGAGTGCAAGGGTTAATAGTTGCTGAGTTGGCTCTTCTTCTTTTTTTTTTACAATCAGCAGTAGTTGAGGGAGGTGTTGTTGTCGGTTCCCTCACCGTCTCCTCAAAGGAACACTTCATGAGCGGCCCCGTGTCTTGACGGTTGATGCCGTGACGCGTGATGGCCATCAGGTGACCGCGGCAGGTCATGGTGTCACACAGCAGAGCCAAGTGACGGTAGTTGACGTAGGAGCCGTCAAAGGAGATGACGTGGTTCAACTCCCTCTCCAGAGCCTTTCGCACCGCTTCAATTCCCAAGACCTACACAAGAGAGAGAGAGAGACTTAAATATTTGTCTTGATCCGCTGTCATTTCTACAGAGACAACGCTGCGTTTTGTGCTCTCGTACCGTGAAGATCTCCACGATGTCGTTGGAGGTGGTCCGGACGGGATCGACGTCCTTCTCGCTGAGGACCCTCATGAGGCTCACGCCGTCTGTCTCCAGGATCCACTCCTGCAGGGCCTTGAACTCGCCTTCCTCTGTGATGATGATCTTCTTCTTATTGTCAGTCTGGGGCAAGTGCATGTACACCTGGGGGAGAAGAGTGGGACCGTTGACTTATGGCCACAGACGGGTGTCTCTCAGAAAACTACAGTCAGTGTGTGTGAGTGTGAGTGTGTGTGTGTGTGTGTGTGTGAGTTCACTCCGTTACCTTGCAGATCTGCTCAATGCCCTGGAGGGTCATGTCCGTCAGCATGTTGGATTCGATGCACCTCAAGAACACGTCATCATCCATCTTGTCCACCACCTCCTCATCCTGCACAAAGACAAATCCAGGGATTCATGATTAATATTGAAACCGACCGCAGGGCGACAATGAACATAACCTCGACGCTCACCTCTTGGAACTTATTCTCATCGCTGTTCATGATTCGGATTCGCAGGACGAGCTTCTCGGCGTTGTCGTCATTGAAGATACAGTTCAGGTCATCTCCGAAACCTTGAATAAGAAATGAGAAACAAACCGTCATCAGGAGAAAACCACCTTCCCTCCTGATTGTGTGTGTGCCCAACCCACCTGCGTTGATCTTCTCTGCAATCTGCTCCATCGTCAGCTTGCGATCCGTCATGTGCTTGCGGTCGAGCTCGATGCGCAGCAGCCACGGTGAGATGCGCGTCACGTCGAAGTCGGGCATCTCGTAGTAGACGTTCACCCACTCCTGGTCCTCGGCCACCACCGTGTTTTGGGGGTTGGGGTCGTAGTAGATGGCGGTGTTGGCCGTCACCTGAGCGAGGAGGCACACTTTTAGTCGCCGCTTTATAAATGGAGGGGGAAATCATTCGGGGGCGAGCCCGAGAAGGGCGGCAGCCAACCGCTGTCCTCCTCCCACCTTTCGCAGCGTGGTGTGCTCCAGCCGACAGAGGATGTCCTTGGCCCTCTCGGCGTCGCGGGACGCCTGACCCAGCAGGAACACGGTCAGCGAGGGCGTTTTGGGCCTCTTGGAGATGTTGATCAACTCCTTCAGACGAGGCACACCGAGTGTCACGTTCTTGGCCGACACACCGGCGTAGTGGAAGGTGTTCAGGGTCATCTGGGTGGCCGGCTCGCCCAGAGACTGAGCGGCCAGGGCGCCGACCATTTCACCCGGGTGAGCCTGAGGACGGAGGACGGCACGAGATCGATCAGGAAAAGAAACAAACGAGGCTTCGTAGTTCCACGTCAAGGCGGTTCAGTCGAGGTCCACAATACGCCAAACTTACGATGGACTGGTTGAACTTGGTCTCGATCTCTCCCAGAAGCCAGTCGTAAGCCTCCGTGGACAGGCGGAACTCCTCGGTCATGCGCTTGGAGCAGAGCGTGGCGCGCAGGTGGATGTTGATGAGCAGAGTGGCGTTCTCCTGGGCCTGTTGACTCAGCGGGTCCTCGCCATTCACAATCACCAGCTTCTTACGCAGATCCTGCAGACCTGGAGATCGCAAATACACGTAGAGATAAGACAGTTGTTCATGCGTGTGTCGTCGACATTTATGAGGCGTTCTGGTGAAGTTTTGCACCGTCTAAAAATTCCTGAACTTTGTACGCTGTGAAATGTAATCCTTCCTTCTGTGATGCTAGAAGAGGTCTTCTTTCTCTCTCTGGCCAAGAGGGAAACTAGGATTTGAACTGTTCTACTTATGTTATGCAACATGCATGGATTCACCAGGCGGCTTTACGTGGCTTTAAGGGCCACCTGAGGCCAGGCAACAACCTCCTAGTTCTAATTCAGCCAGTGCTTCTTCCACACACACAACATCCTGTCACTGACACTGAGTTGCGAAAGCCAATCAGCGTTGAGACGCTACGCCCGTCATCACTGACATCGGGCCGTTGGTGAATCTATCTGGCTGCTGCTACTCTAGTAGCGCTATGTAGAAATATATATATGATATTAATGTTGTGAACCCAAACACAAGGGTGTTAGATGTTCCCGTGTTTGTGGGATGTCAACAACAAGTATAAAGCAGAAATAGGGGTTATTTCTTCCGTGGTGGATTGCGGAAATGATAACTGTTTCCGCGGAGATAAGCCACGCCCCCTCTCAGGTGCAAATGAAGCAAATAAATCACTCTTTTTTTTTTAACC
Organism: Pseudoliparis swirei; assembly: GCF_029220125.1. Taxonomy (NCBI): domain Eukaryota; kingdom Metazoa; phylum Chordata; class Actinopteri; order Perciformes; family Liparidae; genus Pseudoliparis; species Pseudoliparis swirei. The sequence goes on from NC_079408.1 coordinate 11,857,891, forward strand.
TCACCTGAGTGTGAACAGACACGGTGACTAGAGGACAAGTAAACATCGAGCCGTGCTGTATTATTGGTCGACGTGTTTTAGCTCACCCTCGACCACCCTGAGAGGATTGAGGTCTGTTGGGGTTCGAATGTTGATGCGGAAGATCTTCTGAGCGTTCCAGATCATTCTGGCCAGGTTGCATGGCAGCACCACCTGCAGGCGAGGAGAACAATTGCATGTCATGAATATTGTTTTTGATTTCACGTGGCAAAGAGAGACTACTAAAGAGCAGAGGCACGGGTCTGAGCGCCCACCTTGCTGTCCCCAGTGGGGAAAATGGCTCGGAGGATCTCTCTGTCCTCCTTCATCTTGTCAAACTCCTTTTCCAGGGATCCCTGCACGTGGGCATTGGTCAGCACGTCCTTCACAACGTCTTCCTGCAGTATCCGCCGCAGCGCTCGCTCATTGGTGCAATCAAACCTAAACCTAGGCGGATCACAAATTCATACGAGATACTGGTAAGCGACGTCAAATTTAAAGAAAAGTCTCAATAAATGAAGATGGTTTGGCCATCGAGGTTGAACATCCATCCAGCGAATCAAAATGGTCAAACAATGCTCCAATGACCCAAGCGTATGTCTGTGTGACCTACTTCTTTTCGAAGGCCTTGTGCGAGGGTTTGAGCGTCACCACGTTTTGGAACTCGACGTTCTCTCCCGCCAGGCCGTCCTCGCCGTAACGCAACTGAACCACCTGGTTGATGGAGTTACGCACCGTGCCGTCGTACTTCACCATCACCGACTCCATGGACTTGATCAGACGCCGCTGGATGTAACCTGGACAGTTAGAACAGATGTAACGGGTCAAAAACTACAGAGGATGTTGTTGTCGCGGGGAAGCAAATTTAAAAGCATGTCGAGTCTGCCAGTCTAGTAATAACGTCTACAAATAGTTACGATGTATTCAGAATTTCTTCCGGCACTCTCCCCCCCCGGCTGCATGGACTCACCAGTCTCGGCAGTCTTGACAGCTGTATCGATAAGACCCTCTCGGCCTCCCATGGCGTGGAAGAAGAACTCTGTTGGAGTCAGGCCAGCCAGGTAGGAGTTCTCCACGAAGCCTCTGCTCTCAGGGCCGTAATCATCCTTGATGAAGTGAGGCAGCGTGCGGTGTTTGAAGCCAAAGGGGATTCGTTTACCCTCCACGTTCTGCTGCCCCACCACGGCAATAACCTGAATGAGGAGGCAAGATGATGTCAAATATAACATAAGCCATCATTCATCCGTTATGGGGTCATGACCGTTGGATGGATTCCTTTACCTGCGAGATGTTAATCTTTGATCCCTTAGAACCAGCCACCACCATGGACTTGAAGTTGTTGTACTCGGACAGAGACTTCTGGGCTGAGGATCCCGTTTTGTCACGAGCGTCGTTGAGGATACGATTCACCTGGTTCTCAAAGGTCTGCCTCAGCGTGTTACCAGGGGTCGGCTCCAGCTCGTTGTTGTGGGCTTTCTCGATGACCTGGCAGACAGAAGGCAAAGGCAATATGTCAACTTTTCTATTTGGGATTTCTGCTAAGAGGGTCTAACTATGTTGAAATAACCACTTTACAGTAATTCTGTGACGTGTGTGAAATGTGTTGGGCTTACTTCTATCACATCCTGTTTGGCTTTCTTGATGGTGTTCTGGATGTCAAGGTAGGTCTTGGCATCAGCAATAGAGTCACCGATACCAATGGAATGACCTGAAGAACATATCAAAAGGAAATTCATAAATATTTAGACAAAACAAAAAGGAAAAAGATTTTAAAAGAGAAAAAAAAATCAATTTCGTAACAGTGACGGACAGAAATAAAACGTGTGTTCACTTACCCTCGATGAGCAGCCAGTTGTTGACCACAGTCTGAATGTTGGAGTAGAAGAGTCTGGTGATGTCGTGGCCCATCTCCAGGTAGGAGATGTGGACGAGGGAGCCGGCTGAGGTTCCCAGAGATTTCTTACACAGGATTCCCATGATCAACTCGCCGTTCTCCACCACGACCTGTGTGTGTGTGTGTGTGTGTGTGTGTGTGTGTGTGTGACAGGAGTTGAACGTGGCGTCACTTGCATGGTCAGTCATTCCCACTCTTGAATCTCTGCGCGATTAAGGGGGATGGACATGTACCTTGGTGTCTCCAGGTGAGATGTGCTTGTAAGGGCCACTGTCTTCCTCGTCCGGATGGGTGCTGTGTGTGCGGATCACGTTAATGTGTCCGGGAATGATTAGGCTGAAGATCTGCTTGCCCGTCCACATCGGACGGGGCTTGATGATGGCCGGCTGAGGCACTTTCCCGTCCCAAGTGGAGAGGAACATGAGGAGGTTCATCACTTCCCCCTGTGGTGGAGAGAGGCACAATGTTGAGACCCGTTCAGGAAAGAATAAAACATCAACCGGTGACCACGTCGCTATCCCTTACCCGATCTAAGAAGACATCTCTTTTGGTGAACTTGCGGACGGCCGTGAGGGTGTCCTGCACGATACCCATGACGGGCCTGTTGGACTGGGGGGTGACGATCATACGCGGCACCATAGCCAGCTCCTGAATCTCCGCCTTCGTCTCGAGGGACTGAGGCAGGTGGAGGTTCATCTCATCCCCGTCAAAGTCAGCATTGTAGGGAGTGGTGACACTGGAGGGAGACCAGAGGATGGGATGTTAGAACCAGCTCCTTTCAGTCAGGAATAATTTAACAGTGGGAGGAATTTGCATTAAGATCAAATGAATACAGTTTGAAAATTATGATTATGCTATTATAACGGCGCGCTGCTGTATGTCGTATTGATTCGGTACCTGAGGTTGAGTCGAAACGTGGACCACGGCAGGATCCGCACCCTGTGCCCCATCATGGACATTTTATGTAGTGTAGGTTGTCTGTTGAAGATGACGACGTCGCCGTCACACATGTGTCTTTCCACCTAAAATAGAGCAAAAAACCATCATTTTAAGTTAGTATAAAAATATATTTCAAATCACCATCAAACAGAAGATAGCTTTAGTAGAAGTAGTTCTGGAGCTGCATGTAAGTATTTCAATCTTGCCTTGTAGCCAATTTGCAGGTGGAGGTCACTTGGTTTCGGGTGGAATCGCAGGTCAATTCTGTCTCCATTGTCACGGATGATGTACTTGGCTCCCGGGTACTGGCTGTTGCCTCTTCGCACCAGCTCTTGTAGTCTATGATTGTCGTCAGAATTAATTAGCCGACGTCAAATTTCACGAAGACATTTTTGTACACGTTACATAAAGTGGCATCAGCCGACTCCTTCGCATTACCTGTCGATGTTAAAGGGTGTGACTATTTCTGGAAAGGTCATATTGGCCGCTATGGATCGCGGTACGCCCACTTGGTCGATTTGCAACATCGGGTCTGGGGTGATGACGGTTCGTGCAGAGAAGTCCACACGCTTGCCCATCAGGTTACCTCGGACTCGGCCCTCCTTCCCCTTTAGACGCTGTTTTAAGGATTTGAGAGGGCGGCCAGACTTTTGCATTGCCTGAAAGAAAAATGAATTGAAATTTAAACACGATAATAAACACGGTTAAAAAAATGTTTCACAGAAAACTTTGGGACTGGGCTCACTTTAAGTGTATTGAAGACTATGTTTCATTGAACAGGTACAACTCTAACTCGACATTTAAGGCAACAGAGAAGTTAATACTTACCCTTGGTAGGCCTGGCAATTCGTTGTCAATCATGGTGGCAACATGAAACTGGAGCAGTTTGACATCTTCAGCTATGACGTGCGCTGCAGCGCCACTCTGCTCGTTTCTTCTCAGCTGGTTGTTGATTTTGACGATGTCGGCCAGCTTGTGGGTCAAGTCATCCTTTAAAAACAGATAATAGATTTGTTGTTATTGCTGTACGGTACAGATCATTTTTTTACATGTAGGAACAAACAGAAAAACAACAAAACAGCCTGGGGTTCAAACTACTGTACCTGGTTTCGAGCCGAGCCCTGCATAACTACAGCAGGCCTGACAGCCAGGGGAGGCACGGGCAACACAGTTACAATCATCCATTCTGGTCGGGCAAACTTGGGGTCCATGCCCAAGATGACGTCCTCTTCATCCGAGATGCGCTTAAAGATCTCGTGCACGCGCTCGGGGTTGAGCAGGATTTTCTTTTCTTGCGAATCCTCGTTGACGTGCTTCCACTCAGCATACAGCTCCAAGCCGGTGCGTCTGATGCGTGGCTGGTAGCGCCCACATCCACCGTGGCCCTGCGTAAGTCACATTGTGGGGGGTGACGGAAAAGTGTGAGAAAGAAAGAAAAGTTGGGCAGCACTGTGAATGTTGAGCGCCGAAATGCCCATTTACTGTGACAAAAAGAAGACATGCAAATACCTTCTCCTTGGTGATGTCCTCTTCAGTCTCCTGCTGTTCCATTCCAAATTTGTTGTCCATTTCCTCTCCTCCTTCGCAAATATTTTTTCCTTTGCACAGCTCGTACACATGTGTCAAACGTTTCCTCGGCTGCCCTTTCGATTTTATCAGGATGTCTTTGATCTTTGGATTGGTCTGTAGGGAACAGCAATAGGACCACGTTTAACATCAAAATAAGCCATAAACAAGACTGATTTAACTCAAATATCAGTGGATTATTATCATCATCTATGGTAAACATGATGATTGTACTCACCGAATCCACTAACAGCTTCGAGCAAAAGAAACAAACGCATCGAAGAATCTTCATTATCTTTGTTAAGAAGCCGACGTGGAAAACTGGCTTCGCCAGTTCTATGTGCCCGAAGTGGCCGGGGCATTCCGTCATGTTGCCTGAGGGAACCAAAAAAACATGGTTACATCATCAGGTAATGCCATCAGATAAGAACAGCAGCCCCTCAAACAATAGATTGTTGTTACGGTTTAAATGAATAAATAAAACATGTTCAACATGAAATGCTAACGTGACATTATACCTGCACATGTCTGACATCTTCCCGTTCGTTCTATGACCCCTTGTCTTGGGTCCATAAGACCACCAAGTTTAGGACGTCCTCCCTCTGTTGTTTCGGCGTACTTGATTCCCCCTTCCGTAACGGACATCCGTTTCTGGGGAGAAAGACATTGGTCATGTGACTATTTATATATATACACAATCATCAGCAGTTGACCATCTCCTGCATACATGTCAGTCAGTTTTAAATACACATTTTCCAAAATCATTCTTCTATCTTTGGCAAAACAATCTAAATATATATAAACAGTTTAAATAAACCATCATCATATATCCAGTGCTACACATTCATTCAGATCGAGACAAAGCTTATAGAACGATAGTTGACTTTGTAAAATAAAGTTATGTAAACATTAACTTTCATGTTACGTCAAACGTTATGCTTAAATACGTAAACATATCATTACAATCTATAAAGATCCAATCCAGAGTTAAAGAAAAGTACCCTTCTATACATTTATTGTGTAAATAAACAGACCAATGCGCACAATTCGACGAGTTTGTAACAAACCAAGCTAACTGTTTCCATAACGAAAAGCTATAAATTAAGCAAAAAGTGGAATTACTGAATGGCCTATCGGGTACATTGCGTAAATAAAAAGGGGGTTTAATTCATGTGATCGCATGGATCCGTTTTTGAGAATGTTGTGCTTAGTTTTTCAAACTTCCTGCAACATGCTAGTTAGCACAAGCTCCACCAGCTTGTCACAGCTAGTTAGCTAGGCTAGGCTAACAGCGAGCATTTCCCGTTGTAAACAGAACCGTGTCTTTGTTACATATGTTAAGCTACAAGATTAGTCAAGAAACTGTATACGTGATGTGTGATCTGTCCGGTAATTAATAAAATACCCAACTCCCCCCTAAAAAGAAAACCTACAAGCTCTTCTGGGCTGATGATGCCGAACTGAACTCTCTTGACCGTGCGCAATGGGCATGCGCTGTCGCCGGAGGGCGGTCCGTTCATCCTGTGTATTCAAAGAGACGCGTCCTTCCTCGACACGCCGCTTTGTGAGCAGGAACAGCCTTTAAATTGCCACCACGACTCTGGTCAGTCCGCCAACGGTGACCGGAAAGTCTCCGAAGGCGATATCCCAGGGACCTCTGCTTTATAACCAAGTTACTTGTGTTTAGCTCCTAAGTATAATGGCTACCGACTGTTCCCTTCCCCTTTTAGGTCTACTCTCTGGAGCGCTCTGAGCGCTTCTGAATGTGAAACGGTTCAACGCTTGGTTTTATAGACTGAGTGCAGACTACGGGGTTTCCGACTCAGAAAAGCAGGGACTGACTCTTACGAGGGTGGGACATAGATCTCTGTAGTAACACGCTCATTGGCCATTCAAGACAGTTATATGAATAATTAATGTGGTCTCACGTTTAGCCAATTACAGAGCACGGATATATTTTTAACGAATCAGAATCATAGGCGGGTGTTGGTATAATATAAACTCACCCCGATTGGCTTTATTAAAACAGTGTAGGCGGTGCTGCGTATGCTTTGCATGCAAAATATGAATATTCAATTAAAATCCTATCGATTCGTCCGTTTACTTATTAATATTGAAGAGTACAACGTAGATGACCAATGGCTATGAAGAAATGAACCCTCTTAGAATAATTTCAACAAAACCCGCCCTTCCTCCGATGTTTGCCGAACGTGTCCGATGTGAAATTCTTCCCTCTGAGCAAAAATGTAAAAAAATCTCTGTCCTCCCGTTCGTCTCGCTGTAGATCAACCTGGGCTCTAAGAAAAGAGGCTCAGGGCTGAGGCCTGTTAAGACCTTTGAGAAAACTGGGGAAATAGTCAAAATACATTATATTTTCATCTAGAAACACTGTATCATGGATTATTTTTGAGCTTCTTTAAAAAATACATCGACGTGTCGGTGTTCCGTTTGCTGCATTTTTCTATCTATGGGACTTTGTTGCAAGCCTCGGACTCGCCTGGGAATGATGCCCGGCCAGGGGGCTGGATTTCCCGTACGCCCTGCAGGAAAGTCTGGGGGAAGCCTTAAGTGTTAATTCAACATTGTTTTTTTAACAATATTTGTCAAAATTTTACACGAACGTGTTCTGTGTTTTATTTATTTTTCAATTATTGCGTCAAGTTGTTGTGTTTTTTTGTTGTTGTTGTCAAAATGTAAGAATTTGTCGAAGGCCGCGATTCGAAAGCGGTATAAAATACTGTCGTTTTGGCGGTTAAAGCTAATTAACATTCGTTTGTATCATCGGGTCAGTGTGTATTTAATCTGTAAGTAATTTACATTAAATAAGTATGATTTCTACTAGTAATTTAGGAGCCAAATGAATACATTTTGTGTTACAAACGCTCAGTTTCTTCTCTCTCTTAGCATCGTAGCTCCTGATTTAGTTAGCTTGACTTAGCAAACGACTGCTTCCCCGACGACGACGTGTGTCTGCTGTGATTTGTCTGGTGGAGCTCCGTGAGCTTTCGATGCAACAGAGACCGTGTTCATGTACTCCTGTGTCCAGGCGATGTCTTCATGTCACGGTAAAGTAAATTAGCCGGTCGGCGTAGCCTTGTAATTACGTGACAAAACGACCAGATAGCTTCCTCCCAGTAACCTAGCTAGCTCGTCATTATAGTTATTCGCCGAGTAAAGCTCTGGTTTTACGGGTCTTGGTGTAACTTGACGTTAGTTGACGGGCATGCTGGAGCAATGACTGTGTATCCTGCTTTTTAACGGTGCATTTTGGGATAAGATTAAGGGGTATTGTAGCTGGCGCTGTTGGGCTGCGGGAGCACCCAACATGGCGGGTGTTTGACGATATGCCTCTTGTTGTGAACGAGAAAAATGGAGTCTGGGATATTCTTGTTGGCTCACTGGACCGACCACATAGCTGCGTATTTTCAGAAAATATCAAGCTTAAATAGAAGCGACTGTGTCAGTATGTGTATGTATTGTAATTTTTAATGCGATATGGTTTAAACTGGGTGAACTTTGCCGTTCAGTATCGTTATTTCAATGGTCGTGACTCTTCGTCGGTTTTGAAGTTGGACTCACTAGTCGGTTATTGAAAGGATAAGCTTGTCGTTTAGTCAATACGCTGTTTTAGCAGCTGTTCTTACCATTAAGGTAACCCAATCATTATATTACTTGATCACTAACATTAGCTAACTAACTAGCTTAGGTGTTGTCGGTTAGTTGGGATCAATCTCGTCTCCACCTCTGATGCCTTCAGCTTGTTACACAATAGATTTAGCCGGTCAGCTTTCGTTCGCATCGCCCATGGGAAGGAAACGAGTTTGCCCGGTGGTGATGGCCCTATAATGGTGTAAGAACCGAACGCTACACAGTGTTGATGCCTGAGCCTCCGAGACACATAAATATCCATTGTCCCAGTCGAGCAGTGTTGTATCATTTGCACAAGGTGCCGAGATATGTCTGACCGGTTTTGTTGTTGCGTTTTGTCTATGATACATTTCAAGAAGTGGAAGTGATTTAATCACGTCTCAATATCTGTGCTATGATCGCAGAAACTCCTTCTGATGTGGTGTTTATTACATGCATTGACTGTGTGACCACTCAAAACGACATCATGACAATATGTACTGCCTTTTTGTTTTAAATAAAGACACTGATCCAACATGGTGGACTGTGGGACTGTTTTATTATCGAGCACTTCAACTAAACTTACATTTTCCACATAGTCGTGTTGAAATACCACATGCACGTGGAGTGGGACAGCAGAGATGTATGCTGCTCCCAGCATGAACATACCTCTTTGCCATCATGTCTTTTTTGGCAGGTATAGCAGAGAAGAACATCAGTCAAGCCGAGAAGCAAGGATTGATGCCACATCTGCAGTATCCTTCTGGCGTCAACATCATGTTCTATGTTAAGACATATTAATACACCGAAACTACAGCACGCAGGCCATGTTTGACATGCATAGCAGAATGTGACAGTGAATCACTTTGTTCACCATGTGCCATGCAATACCATGACTATACAAAGGATTCATGATTGACCAGATGGCTCCCTCCTCTGGCTCACATTGAGAACGATCAGCGTTGCGAAGACATTGCGCAACCACGTTTTCAATGCGGAAGCAAGTCCCAGCAGGCTGTCAGACGTGCTCCCTCTGCTGCTGCGAGGAGGTCGGTGCATAGATGACGCCTGACTGTCACTGTGGTAGGAATTATCCACATTTTTCGAATAGTTTAAAATCTACAGCACCGTCTGCAAAATGTTAGCTTGTTATGAGAAGCAATTGCTTTTTTGAGTATTACATGTGAAATATATAATAAGATCAATCAAGGTAAGAATAGCATATACCGATGGAGATTTCATGAATAAAAGAAACTGAATGCCCTTTAACCCTTGTGTTGCCTTCGGGTCATTTTGACCCGATTCAATGTTTAATGTCGGTGTTCTTTCGGGAGTCAACAAACAAACATAAAGTACCTCACACTTAAACTTGGAAAACAATATTAATTCTAATAATTTTCTGGAGATTTTAATAGCTGGGGTCATATTGACCTCAAGGGTAAAATATGTTAGTAAATATAAAGGTAACAGGAGGGTTAAACATTGAATCGGGTCATATTGACCCGAAGGCGACACAAGGGTTAAGAAACTCCCATCGAATTCATAATTGACTTACGATATATACAGCAGTCATGTAGATGATGTGACCTGGTTCAAATCTCCTGTAAAATGCTGTTAATCATCTAATTTTACAATGGGAACCATTAAAGCGTGTTTAGTGTTGCTACCGAAATAATATTTTGCTGGTAATACATGTGATTATACCAGAGTAAAACTTTAAATGCAGGACTTTACCATGCGAGTATTTTTACACTTATTACTTTTTCAGCATCTGATTTCTTCTTCACCACTGGACTACGACTATTAACATGTAAGTTTACTACATAATGGATGTTTCAAGAGAACCCCACTGTTAAATCACCTTTGGATATGTTTACTTTTGCCTACATTTCCCGTCGATGGGTAGAGTTTGTCTGCATCGGTTGCTCTTTTAGAGCAATCATCACAGTGGTGTTAATGGAAAAGAAAAAAGGTTCCGACAATGGGTATAATTGGGTATATATTTTTATATACATTTCTATAGTATATTCCGGTATACGTGTTGCAGCACGTATTTTTCTTCCCGAGGTAATAATTCCTGGGTGGGGTGAGGATTTGTGTATCCAGGGGGAGCTCTTGTCTGTTGTCAAAGCCTGACAGTGAGTGTGTGTTTTCAGGGGTTGAGGGCGGGAGGGAAGGGGGAGTCTTGTAGCACAATAAAGGAGGCGAACAAGGAGGGCGGGAGAAAGAGAGGAGGCAGATGCAAAGCATGGTGGGAGGAGCCGACTTTTTGTCAATCCGATTTACAATCAAAAAGCCTAAACTATACCGGCACTCTGGTTTAAACTACACACCAAGGCAACAGGCCCTGACGACTGTGATGCTGTTCGTTGACTTAAACATCCCAGCTGACCAAGAAATGAAGATCGTGGGCCTCAGTCAATGAAATTCTGGGAATGTGTTGCTGTAAAATGAACGAATTGTAATCTAGAGTATCCACTCAATACGCACAATTAAAAATAGACGCCAAGCTGCAAGACGTTCACCTTGCCTGTTTTGTGCGTTTTTTAGCGTGGAATGCCTGTTATTACACGAATGAGAGAGAAATGTTTGAGGCTGTATTTGCCGCGTAAGTAATGCACCAGGATGTTGCTTTGGATTAAAAATGGGTGACGCAGGGTCGGAGGCATGCTCTCCCCGAGAGCCCATTGGAGCCGAACAGGCCGGCCCATTTCTGTCCGCGAGAGAATGTCCTGTTCTTTGGCTGTTTGTTTTGGCCGATGTCCGCCCCTGCCAGGCGTCTTCGTCTTTCTTCTATCCGTCCTTTCATCATCCACACACACCCTTGAAGACCTTCCAGATTCCGTCCGCTCTCTTTTTCTACACAGTTCTTTTCAGGCAGCCGATTTGCAGAAGACGTTCTTGAAGTAGGAACGTGGAGTCAGCTGTCGTTCTGAGCTCTGCGTTTCGTTATGGTTCTTTCGGCCTCTTTCTGGAATTATCTGGGTGCTAAATGAATTGCTCTCGATCCTACCCGGCGTTGCAATCGGTTTAGGTCTCGTCCGGGCAACGCTGCTGCACTGAGCTGACTGCTGCTGTCTTCTCCCAAGGTGTTGGCCTCTGGCGCTGTCTGTCATCCCCTTTTCCCCACACAACATCATTCTCATTATTTCTATGTCTCTATATTTGTATGAACTGATTCCAATGGAGAGGTCAAAGGTCGCTGTGGCCTCACAAAACACAAGTCGGGTCATAGCTCAATAACTCGTGTTCCAAATTTGACAATTTTGCATAAATAGTGAGACACAAGAGTGTTTACGAAGCGTTAATGTTCTCATTCTGGATCGACTTGGCCAAACCTCTTCTCTGTAAAGTCCACCCTTGTAGTCACGTGACGCTTCCTCAACCTTTATTGTCTGAACTTCCCACTTGCACTCAAACCGTCTTCCTATTTTTCTCAGACTCCCTCTCTTCAACTCTCCTCTTCCCTCCCTCGCCGTGTTTCCTTCACCCTTCTCTCGTGCTCACCAAGCTTCAGATGGTTGGCGCTCCCCTGGGCGCACATCGCCCTGCCTCTTTTCCTCTTTTCTCACTTTTCGCTCTTCAATTTCTCCGCTGTTGTTTTCCCTGGCATGACGCCAAGGCCCCGAAACCATCTGTCGTGTATTTCTTTCCCGGGGTTTTTACCCGCTTTCTTTCCCCCTTTTCTTCTAACGTCAGTGCAACTATTACTGCTTTACCAATATTATTATTAATTTATTTACTTTAAATCACAGGATAAGTTGACCTCATGTTGCCACAGCTCAACACCCCGGAACGTCTTTCTTTTTCTCTTTCTCGTCGCAACTCTTTCTCGGCTCCGCGTCTCTCCGGGAGCTTCTGCTTGAAGTGTCTGCGCTGTTTCAAGAGGCGCGCAGCAAAGCGCTCGTTGTTTACAGGACAGTGCCCTCGAAATACAGGCGGCCTAGAAACAGGAAGTACCGCGCAGCCATTTTTTCCTCCTCCTCCTCCTCCTCCTCATGACTGAACCGAGACTCCAGCAAAACAACCCTCACACTTATCAGAGAATGATGCCCCCCCCCCCCCCCGAATGGCGCACATACACAGCGGGATCTTCGCCCCTCCACCGTGTCCTATCTCGCCTTCTCCCATTCTCTTATGCCAACGTCCCCCCCCCCTTCCCTCTCTCTCTCCCTCCAACTGTCTCTCTTTGCCAGTACAGCATGCCTGAGTAGCTGCCTGGAGATGAAGGAGCTAATTAATTTGATTTAGCCGTCCTCTCGCTTTGGCAGTGGAAAAACCAGCCCTCCTCCTCCTCCTCCCCACCTCCCCAACACCGTATCAGGCACCCCTCCCAGATGATTTTCCACCTATCCTTTCCAGTCTCCTTTGGCAACGTCCACACTCCGAAACCCTCTCCTCTTCTTTTTTTTTTCCTCTTCTCTTTTCTATTTCCTGTTACACAACCATATTTTGCCAGCTGTTTATTGCGCATCAAACTGATTGCATATTGCATTTCCAGCTGTAACTCCCCTTGTGTTGCCTAGACCCATCTACGTCTTTAAAAAAAGAAAACACATTGATAGTCTCCTGTGCGTGCCAAGGGGGGGTTAGCGTGACTCAGCGGTGTTTCACAGCTCACACACACACACACACACACACACACACACACACACACACACACACACACACACACACGTGTCTGCAGCTCAACGCGTCTGCAGCCGGCCTGCTCGCCCTCTGCGCGATGAAGCTCCACTTCTGTCGTTTCATACTCCGATGGAGCCGCCCACCGGGTTGTAATCGACAGTCACGACTGTCTTACATCACATGTCAACATAACTCTATGAATCCTTCCGCCGCTCTCATCCGGCACGCCGTCTCGAAATAGTCTCAACTTGGCGGCGTGCAGATTGTGGACATCTGCTCAGGATAGCCTCCGTGGCTTCGGCCTTGTCTTGCAGGAAGCGGGCGGTGCAGTGTCGAACTCGCTAACTCTACTCAACATTTAGAAAAAGCTGAGAGTGCATGACATTTTTTTTAAAAGTTTCTCCTCTCCTGAAGCTTCAAATCCCTGAACATTTTGTCAGATGTGACATTTAGTCGCTGAAGAAATTAATAGTGCAAGTTTAAATGCCGCTGCTGTTCGGACCTGATTTTCACATGTGAAAAGATGTCAAGGCAAAACTTCAACATTTAAACTTTTTATGTCATATTTTCAGAGTGAAACCCGATTCGCGCGAGCCAAGTTGAAGCCTGTTCGCCTCCGAGATCGCTTGTGTTTTTATTCCATGTGTTTTCTGCTGCCCTAAAGTCTTCATCTTGTCTTTTCTGGTCCGTACTGTTCGACCGCTTCCTCTGCATTTGTTTTATTAACCAGCAGAGAAGCGTACGCTGCGGACGTGTCGCAGCACGCTCATCTGTCCCCATTACAAGGGCGGCTTCATCAAGTTCCTCACTGTAGATCTGTAAAACAAAGCGGAGGACTTTAAACACCCGCTCATCCGTCCCAATGTAAACATGTGTCATCTGAACACAGAGTAGCAGAACATGCGTGTGCTTCACTAACCCTCTGTCCTCCTGTGTGCAGGCTGTGTCTGTCGGCCTCGCGAAGCCTCGACTTTCTACCACGGACATTTGAACTCCTCGAGCGCCGTTTGACTTCCCACTTTGATCTCAGTCCAAGTGTCAGCTGGAGAGCAGGTTGGTTACACCTTCTTTTGTTTCTTTTTTTGAGAACACTGAGGATTACCAACCCTTGAGAATGCGTCGAAAGATTTCACATGCATGTATCAGAAGGAATTCATCCTGAATTTGAGAAGAAACTAATATTTTATCCTTTTTTCTTCTGATCTTTCAAACTTGCGATCTGATACCTGATGTGCACGTCAATCAATCCCCTCCTTATCAAAAATATACGATGACTGGAACCACAAAGCACATTTAGAAGGTATATTAGAGCTCCCACGTGTCCTGGAAAACCTGGAAAACACTTGACCAATTATCCGGTCATGCAGAACGCATGGAAAATAAGAGGAAAAGTCAAATGTCCTGGAAAATACATTCTTCTAAATTCCTATGAATTATTAATCTATCAACCAGAACATTGCTCAACAGATAACACTGTCATCTGAAAGGTTTACGTTCTGTTCAGCTTCATATTTACATATAAACATTAGTTTATCGACAAGAGTACCGCTGTGAACCCCCCCCCCCCCCACACACACACACACACACTTCACATAATCACACGTGCTGGTTACAACTTAAGGGGCCATCAATTTGTCATTAGTTATGACAAAGTTATGGCAGGAGAGACCGCACGTCTTGTAAATCACCGAGAGGATCATATTAGTGTCGCATCACTGAAAATGTCCTTATTTTATTTTTTACGAAGATGCATTGTGTTTCTCCTCAAAGTGGCTATAATTAATATGTTTATGGTGACACTAATTCAATTACTTTGTGCAACGGGAAAAGAAAAGGGTCACGGCGACGAATCCATAGACGGCTACGCCGAGACTCTCGATGAAGCGCTTGACTTTTAAGGGTTCTCGAAGCGCTACGTGTGTTTTAAGCGTCGCGGTCACAGCTTGATGTTGCTGCCCCCTTGTGGCCAGTAAATCAATCGGTGCCGGTTTAACGGCGAACAAACCTCCATAAAACATGTGCAAAACATTAAGAAAGAAGTTGAAATGTGAGTTGTTTTAGATCTTCTTGCGGTCTCCTCTTGTCGGCCCGTTGCTACATCAACGCCGTCGACTGTTACGGCCCTTCACAGTCGGCACAATGTGTTTTGCTTTACCCCCATCGTGTGCGCATCTGTTTCGTCATGCTGGCGGACCATGACAAACCAACAATACAAGGACTCGCAGTTCAAAACACCGCTCCGACGGCGCCGTCAGCGGGCCGCACCATTTACTGACATCTGGGTGATTTCTACGATAATTGTGCTAATTCGCTTCACATTTTTGTTCATATTTTATACTTTAAGTTCAAATCATCAATTATGCCGCTTGAAACGATTTTAGCCTGAGTCTGGATTTCATTCTGATCTCAGTTAAATATTTAAAGTCCTAATGGTTTACATTTTCCACCAAGATGGCTTCCTTAGTGCCTCCATCTTTGTGTATTCAGATGTGCGTGTCGCTTGGTAGCACAGCGTGAAAAGCCATGATCACGTTTGGCCAAACATCCATGAATGGGGCCGGCTGGACGACGGGGGCGCCTCTGAATACAGAGTTTGTGGCTGGCTGCGGCCACAGGACAATGCCAACACACATGTGTGGACCGAGTGGCCGCACTCCTGGAACACACACGCACACACACGCACACACACTCTCTCTCTATTGTTTTTGCCAAGGGGCAATCTGCCTCACACACACGCAGCCTCTTTTTTCTTTTTTAATTTCACCGTCCTGTCCTGAAGCTGCTCACAACTGCTGTCATGTCTCACGCACACGCACACGCAGGCACACACACACCCAGCATGCGTTGGGAGCGTGGACGAGTGCACGGGTGGGTGGGGTAAAAAGAAGAAGAAAAGAAAAAAAGTTTGTCTAACTCCAACAGCCAGAGAGGTCACAGGAACAACACCCAATCCCAGAGCGGTTCCCATGGAGACGAGTGTGGCAGCGTACAATGAGGGTGGGAGAGGGGGAGAGAGGGAGAGAGGGAAAGGGCAGGGGACGAGTAGGAGGAGGGCGGGTTGTTGGCGTCAAGGTTCAGTTGGTGGGTGCCGGGGGAGGGGGGGGGTGTAACGGCTCCACTCAAAAGGACAGTGGGAAGTATAATGGTGTTGGAGCATAACAGTGCTAGAACATTCTTCAACCCCTCCTCGAATATTCCTGCCCCATTGTTCCGGCTGAGAGAATATAGCTCCTGATCTCAGGCCGCCGAGAGGGAGAACAGAGCGATGTGGAATTTCCACTGGCCGTGACACCCCGAGCGAGGCATTTTGCACGGACACGGGTGAATCGGGAGCGATATCCATCTGCAGAAGTTGATGGCGATGCGGCGGCGCCTTTTGTTTCGGCGAGGGGAGGGGGCGGAGTTTCTGTTGTGCTGTAAAACAAAACGCGCGGGGGGGGGGGGGGGGGGCACCAGCAGTTTTGTGTTTCGCCACACGTGTCACACATCGGATGCAACCGCTGACCTAAGAGCAGCTGATTGGCATCGCCACTGATTGCACCTGAACGCGCTTGAGGTGGCGTCCCCGGTCCGTTCACCTTTTATTCCTTTTCTCTTTCAACGAGGCACTCCATCGATTTTTTTTTGTTTGTACACGTGACAAACGGTTTCCCGGTCACGGGGCGTGCTCCTGAGGCCGTGAACACAGTTTAATGTCTGGAGGGCGCTTTCTAAAATCTAAGGAAATACGTTTGTGCTCTGGCCGCCGTTCTGGAAACTCTGCATGAGGGCGAAACACTTGATCCTCAGTCCACGTTCAGCACACCACAAATGAGATTTTCGACGTCATTTTCACACATTTCCAACGGGCCCGTTCCCCCGATGTGGATAACCGTTTACTTTGTTGTTGTTGTTCAAAGTTGTCCCGTCGGCACAGGCGGTCGCTTTGGGCGATTTTGGATCTGAAGGCCCGTCGGGGTTCGTATGAAGCGCATTGGGAATCTGCTCGACGGGGAGAATCGAGTGCATCTTGGGAAATGTAGGATCCAGTGTTATTGGCGCTTGACCCACACTGGGGACTCAAAGTCAGGCCGGCTCGGCCTCTTGTTCCCGCGATTTCGACCATTCTTTTTTTTTAATCCCTCTCCCGTGAGTCCCTGAACTTTACTCGAGTGCAACGCGAAATGGCCGGAGTTCCCCTTTAAGGACACATTTTTCCCTCAACTTCACTTGCTCCCATCCGCCATTTGACTACCACCAGCGTGTCCTCTCTCTGTCTCTCTGTCTCTCTGGCCCGCTCTCCTCTCACTCCCTCTCCGTGTGTCCGTCCGTCCGTCCTCGTGCCCAGGCTTTTTGAGTTGGCGTGGTTCCTGTTTGTTTTCAGCCATTTTGGGGACTTGCAGTGCTCGTAACAAACTGCTTAAATGGCGTCCTCTTGCTTGCTCTCCCACTCTGTCTCCCTCTGCCTCTCCCTCCCTCTCCCTATCGCGGGGCTTTGTGTATATAAAGTAGTGTGTGTGTGCTCGTGTGTGTGTGCATGCGTGAATGTGTGTGTGTAGAGAAAGGGGGAGAGGGAACAACACTTCCAAATAAAAAGAAGATTGGATTCAGTGGGGGGGGGGGGGAGGGAGAGGGGGGCATTCACTTGCTGGAAGAGGAAAAAAAGAGCAAAAGCACTAAGAATCGTGTGTCAGAGGCAAAAACTGGAGTGAGAGAGGAGAAGAGAGGAGAGAAAGAGAGAGAGAGAGAGAGAGCAAGCAAGCAAGTTCGAGTGTGAGAATCGCTCCTGCCCTCTGTCTTCACACACTGCTGCCTGTATGTGTGTGTGTGTGTGTGTCTGTCTGTGTGTGCGCACCGCCTCTCCCTGCGCTCACTCGCTCTCTCACACACACACTCAGACGTGCGCATACACAGACCGAGGGAGAGAGAGAGAGAGAGAGAGCGAGCGAGCGAGGGAGGGAGTGTGAGGGGAGAGAACACATCGCAGCAGAGATGCAGCAGGAGGTTTTCCGAGGTACGTTCTCTTGTATGCTTCCCGAGACGCAGCCAGAGAGACTAAGAGGAAGAGAGGCTGATTTCTGTTGTTTTCCTGCTTGTTTTTCTGCTGCGCCGGCTCTCGAAGAGGAGGAAAAGGTTTTTATTTGACTGTGCGTGTGTTGTTGGGGCGTGAGTGTCGGTGGGTGTGTGTATTTATGCAGTGTGTGTTTGTAGACGCGTATTCATGTGTGTGTGTGTGTGCTCGCGAGCGCGCCTTGTGCTGGGTCTGTGCGTGTGTGTGTGCGTGTGTGTGTGCGTGTGTGTGTGTGCCAGTAACAGGCCTCGTCTCCCTCGCTCTCCCCTCTCTGTTGCTGGCGCACCACGCAGTTCTTTTTCAAGAGCGATGACTCGTTTTGAGATTGTGATGAAACTTTTAATTTATCGAAGCCTCCTGCGTCTCTGTGATTCACCGCAGAAGGGGGGGGGCGTGGGGTGTGTGTGTGTGTGGGGGGGGGGGGGGGGCAGCCAGTCAGAACAGATATGAGCTTTGTTGTTGAGGCCTAAACATGGTCGGCCAGTCTTTCTCATCAAGTTACCAACAACATCGGAGGAAGTGTTTTGGGGATTAAACTTGCATGTGTGTGCGACGGTAAACGTCTCCGGTTCCACCCGGCTGGTTGAGTTTCTTGTTCTGGTCGCGGGCCGCCCAGTTCGTCATCCATTTTACCAGCCTGTTGTTTATCTGGAGGTTGTCTCTGGAAGAGCAGCAGAGGGCATATTGATGTCACCAATCCCGTTGTTGCTGCCCGAAGCCGTACTTTTTCTTTTTCTTTTTTTCTCTCCCTTCTTCCCCAAAACAACACGGCATCTGCTGCCAACTACTCCACATTCCTGGTTTCCATGGATGCCAAGCCAAGCCCCCAGTGTTCAATGTAAAGAATATATGCTCCACTCTGCCACAGGGATAGGGGTCATAGGTCAGACAATAGGAAGTGTGTCACAACAATGATGTTGTCACAGTGGTGGTGGTGTGTGTTTGGATCTTTTTGATCCCATCCCGCACTTGAAGCGCTAGCTTTGTTTTATTATTAGTTTGTTTTTTTAGTGTCACAACCGTATAGGATGTGGGTGCAGTGCAGCGCTTCGTCTTCTCTCGCCGTCGTTATACTCTCAGTTCACGGGGGTGTCTGACTCAGCCTCCTCGCTAATTCTCTGATGGTTTCGTGGATGTTTGAGGCGGAGAACTCCTCGACGTGTTTTTCACACCGCCTTCAACGGGGACCGCGTGTGAAATTGAAAAATTATTTTCGGAGGAAATTACCTTTCAAAGGCTCTCCAGTGCAGCGTCGCCGCTCTCCACGGGTACTCCTTTCGGCCTCGCTGCTCGGCCCCAAAAAAAACCCGCCTCGCGCGTTTCTTTCGCAGCGAGCAGAATTACGGGAATTACGTGCTGGGCTGAGAGCTAACGTAGCGTGAAGAGTCTGGTGTTTTAGACTTGGGCAGGTTCGCTGGCGCGTGAAGCGGCGTGCGAAAACACTGCCATACAACAGTTTACAAGTGGGGAGGGGGAGAGGAGGGGGCACCCACCCGGTCATGCTGAGGGGGATCTGAAAGACACGGAAACCATGAAATGTGAACATAGGCGAGACGTGTTTGAAGTTACCCCCCCCACCAGTACCACCACCACCACCACCTCCGCTCAACCACTCCCATACCAACTTCCCTTACCTCCTCCCTCCCTCTATCCCATCTGGCTGGCTCCACCACGCTCTCTTGGACGGGGGGTTGCGGAGAGTTCAGTGGCTGTTCTTGCGAACAATACCCCCCTACCCACACACACACACACACACCCTCATGCGCACACACATACACCCTCCTCTTCACAGGCCAACTGCTGCTCCGATAGTTGGGCCCCTCTGGCTGCCCCCTCGCTGGGAAAAGAAGAAAAAAAAGCCCAACTGACACCTTCCTCTTTCCACATGCTCCTCGCCGCTGGCTCACCGGCTGGAACACCGAGGCCCCCCCACATTCTGACTCGCAGTCACTCCCCTTGACCCCTTAAACACAAACACACACACACACACACACGCGGACAGCACATTCGTGCTTTTAAGGAGCAATACACGCCATTCAGAGCGTTATTCTAGCAACAGAAAGCTGTGTAAAGATATAGTGTAGTAAAGTCTACCTGAGCCGAGAAAGAAGCGTCTCTCCCTCTGTGTGTGTGTGTGTGTGTGTGTGTGTGTGTGTGTTGTTATCCGAGCTCCTCTTTGCTTTGTTAACGGAGCCGGCCGGCTGCACGTGCTGTCCCTCTCAAGTTGACGCACGAGGGCAGCATGTGAGGTGACGGCTGACGAGGTGTAGCGCCCTCCGGTTCCCCCTCAGGTAAACGCCGTTCGCTCCGCCGACATATTTGGGTCCACTCGTAGGATGCAGGTTTAAGTTGTAGGTAAAGGGTTTTATTTTTTTAGCTCATAGTTTTGCCCATCATTCCTATAATAAATAATAAAGTTGCACTCGCTGCACTAACCGTGTAGATCTGCGAATGCGGTGGCAGAGAAATAAGAAATATGCAAATTACAAAATGACTTCCTGCTTTGACCTGCAGCGCCGCAGGCACCAGTGCGCTCCGTTAGATTGCTGTAGCTTCGTGAACACACGTGCTTTCTGAGCAATTAGAGATTATTACCAACATTTCAAACGTGCTCACTGACTGTTTCATATCAGAATTGAGCTGTGAGGCTCGTCTTTAAACTGACCGCCGTTTTCCTTGAGCCCCTTAGCGACGTTGTTCGGTTCTCAGATCACAGCAAACTATGAAAATAAGAGCAGAATTTCATTTTAAATCGTCCTTTAATAGTGAGAGTACAGGACAACATGCTTACATTCATGTTGAAATATGAAAACAGTATTCAAAATATATTTTCCTATGATCAGACAATTATAGAACCGGATTTAGTTTTCGTTCCAACTGCATAATATCACAATTCTTGTGGTTGGAATTTCCTTTGCGATGAAAGAGGGCGACAACATAAAAAAGCATCATAATCGAATCCTAGCCGTTATTTGTCTGTCAACACAAGTACCAGTTTCAGAGTGGAATAAACAGATTGCTCAACGGCTGGGTCAAGGCCTTCTGCTGGCGTCCCGGCCAAACTCCTCTGCCGTCCCGTGGTTTCCAAGGTCATAAAGTGATCCACGTTTCTCAGATACTAATGGAAAAAAAGTTTGCCAGAGTCAACAGTGAAACTTCTGCTGTTTTGAATTGGTCCGAAAAATTCAACCAAACAATATGTTCTGATTATTGAGCCAAACGGCACCACGCTAATTG
The DNA here is from genome assembly GCF_029220125.1 of Pseudoliparis swirei. Lineage (NCBI taxonomy): Eukaryota > Metazoa > Chordata > Actinopteri > Perciformes > Liparidae > Pseudoliparis > Pseudoliparis swirei. The sequence continues at coordinate 11,878,851 of NC_079408.1, forward strand.
TTTTCGGAGTTGAACAGCGCTCAGAAAGGGAGACTCATCCGCATGTTTGTGCTATTCGTAAACTTGAAATTCCAAGAAAACAAAACCAAAAAGTGTTTACGTCATGTTTGTCATTTGATATCAAAACAATAGAAACAGTCGGGCTCTGTCCGAGCCGTTGGTTGCGATGCAGAACGGTTTGTCGTCACGTCTTCTCTGATTCCACTAGTTACTCGTTTCTCCGCGAGCAGCTGAGAACCCGTTTGTGCGATGCGGTTCTAAAGTGCAGCGAGCGTAAATAGATGAACACTTCATCGGCTGACCGGCGTTTCTGTTTGTGCGGAACATCCTGTTACAGAGAGGTGTGGGAACAGGGTCGCTGTTTATTTTGATTTTGCTTTAGGGATCCTCGCCACAGTCCCATTTGTTTGTGAGTTGTACAGAAGGCCGTGTGTTTGTGTTTGTTTCGGAATAATAGAGAGATAAAAGTGTCTGTTTCTGCACGTGCTCACACTTCTGAGAATACGAGTGAATACAGTACATCGAAAGTACAACCCCCCCCTCCCCCCCCCCCCCGGCCCGGTCGGATGGCGCGCCGCGCAGCCTCTGCTCGTGCAGCGGCCGTGTGCGTCACAGGGAGATAAAGACAGAGAGCGAGTGGGCGTCAGACGCATTTTCCCTGAGATGGTGACATTTCTTTTTGCCCCAGCGCCGTCTCTCTCCCCGTGTGTGTGTCCGCCCACTTGTAGCAGACTGCCGCTCGCCATAAGGGATTTCCTGCACAACATCTATCGCTCAGCAAATATGAGGAGGCCTGTGAGGAGGCCTGTGAGGAGGCCTGTGAGGAGGCTTGTGAGGAGGCCTGTGAGGAGGCTTGTGAGGAGGCCTGTGAGGAGGCCTGTGAGGAGGCTTGTGAGGAGGCCTGTGAGGAGGCATGTGAGGAGGCTTGTGAGGAGGCCTGTGAGGAGGCCTGTGAGGAGGCCTGTGAGGAGGCATGTGAGGAGGCTTGTGAGGAGGCCTGTGAGGAGGCATGTGAGGAGGCCTGTGAGGAGGCCTGTGAGGAGGCCTGTGAGGAGGCATGTGAGGAGGCTTGTGAGGAGGCCTGTGAGGAGGCCTGTGAGGAGGCTTGTGAGGAGGCCTGTGAGGAGGCCTGTGAGGAGGCTTGTGAAGAGGCCTGTGAGGAGGCTTGTGAGGAGGCTTGTGAGGAGGCCTGTGAGGAGGCTTGTGAGGAGGCTTGTGAGGAGGCCTGTGAGGAGGCATGTGAGGAGGCCTGTGAGGAGGCTTGTGAGGAGGCTTGTGAGGAGGCCTGTGAGGAGGCTTGTGAGGAGGCCTGTGAGGAGGCCTGTGAGGAGGCTTGTGAGGAGGCCTGTGAGGAGGCTTGTGAGGAGGCTTGTGAGGAGGCCTGTGAGGAGGCTTGTGAGGAGGCCTGTGAGGAGGCATGTGAGGAGGCCTGTGAGGAGGCATGTGAGGAGGCTTGTGAGGAGGCCTGTGAGGAGGCCTGTGAGGAGGCCTGTGAGGAGGCTTGAGGAGGCCTGTGAGGAGGCCTGTGAGGAAGCTTGAGGAGGCCTGTGAGGAGGCCTGTGAGGAGGCCTGTGAGGAGGCTTGAGGAGGCCTGTGAGGAGGCCTGTGAGGAGGCTTGTGAGGAGGCCTGTGAGGAGGCTTGTGAGGAGGCTTGTGAGGAGGCCTGTGAGGAGGCCTGTGAGGAGGCCTGTGAGGAGGCCTGTGAGGAGGCTTGTGAGGAGGCCTGTGAGGAGGCCCGTTTCAATACAGAGCGACAAAATACAGCGAGCCCGGCGAGATGGGCTTGTGCGTCCTCGTTATTCGACATCTCGAACAGCCACGAGCTGGTTGTGTTTGGCCACGACGTCATTAACACACACACACACACACACACACAGGTGTTTTCCTTTTGTTGACTACTTTATTCCACCTGTATCCTCAGTGACACGGTGCACTCAGATTCACCTTCTGATTGTGTGTGTGTGTGTGTGTGTGTGTGTGGTTATATGTTTGTCCATGTGCTGCTAGCTTGTGTGTGTTTGCCTGGGCTCCTGTCTGTCTGACAGTATCTGACTGTTCCTGTTTCAATCCCCCTTCCTCCCTCCTCTTCCTTTCTCCTTCTCCCGGTTTCTTGCTCTCCCGGTTTCTTTCTCTCTCTCTCCCTTTTTCTATCACCCTTTCACTCTCCCTCATCCTCACCCTCTCTCTCTCCCTCTCTCTCTCTCGCTCTCTCTCCCTCCTCTTCCCTCTGCAATAACAGTGCTGACCTAGTTTCTGCCTGTTAAGGGCTGCCTGTGGAATTTTACAGCGGCCTGCCTTCCTGGCCGCTTTTGCTGCTTTAAAAAACGCAGGAAGAAAAGCATGACTGAGGATTTTTTTTCTTCCCGTCGCATCATTATGGCCTCACACCGTCTCCGTTCGTCTCCCCGATACGCAGACCTAAATACATCGACCTATTTCAAATAAGTAATAACAGCAAATTGTCTATCGTGCGAGAATCGGCTGCTCTCCGGCGTGTGGGTAATTTGTATCGGGACTGCATCCACCGCCATGGCAGTCAAATTAAAATGGAAATGAGAATAGCCTGTCGCTCATCTTCTCCTCCAGCTAAGCTGAGATTGTACCGGATGCAGAGGACTGAAATACATCCCTTCTCCGTGCACATGCATGCAATCTCCCTCCCTTCTCCTCTTTCCTTCCCTCCCGCCGTTGCCTTCACAAATAAATGGTTAGAGTCATGTCCGGCGAATACTAGCCACTGCCAGGAACGGCTAAAAAGGCTCCAACGGCAAGAGAATGGGGACTATTTTTACGTGCGCACTTCGGGCCGCGGATCTGAGTCGACGCTCTTGAGGGGAATCTCGATTAAATCTGAACTCCTTCCAATTAGGCGCATCGGGAATGTTGTGTCACAGGCGAGAGAGATGGACCTCTGGAATGCCTTTTCTAAAGGCTTGGTTGTGGCACGCTGAAATCTAAACCAGCACTGCCGCAGATTCATTCCTTCCCCCTTCCCGCTCCCTCCTTTCACTCGCCATTCCTGGCCCAGCTCATAGAGTTCAGCGTTGCTGGGGCATTTGGTTTGCTTTTTCCGTTTCTGAAAAGTGTTCCACAGGCGTCACGACTGTTCCTGCGAACGCTCTGGGTGTACGTCGATGTGAATTCTCTGCGTATAAGTCGACGTGCGCGTCGTTGTCGCACGTGTCGATCGCAACGCTAACGCCGCACTCTGTGATTTCTCTTTCAGATTTCGGGCGCTGGTCATGGTGTCCGGTGAGAAGGTGCGGGACCCCCTCCACGCGGACCTTATTCAGCCACGTCTGAGCGAGCAACGCCTGGCTCCCGGGCTTCCTCCCCTCTGCAACATCAGACACAGTGCAACTAAGAACTCGACGTGCCAACAGAGCCGGCGGTTGTCGCCGCCGCCTTCTCCGCCGCTGTCATCAGCGGCTGCGGACGACCTTCAACCGGTTCGCTGCTCAAACCAGATCAGAGGGCTCAACGAACCAGGCCGCCGTCTTGGAGTGGCCTCTCCGTCCGAGGAAGAGGAGGAGGAGGGAGGGGGAGTTGAGCGGTCGGAGATGAAGGGTAAAAGGCATGGAGACCGTGGAGAGGCCATGATGGAGGACAGGCTGGAGGACATGGCTGATGGACCCAAAATTGCAAAAATCACCTTGAGCTTCCCACTTAGTGCCGCCCCGCTCCCCGCCTCCCTGACATCTCCAAACCACTGTCGTAGCTCGTCATCGTCCTCCTCTTCCCCTCACCGACGGCGGCCATCGTCCAAGAGCTCGGACGAGGGGTCGCTGTGGAAACTGGACGCTACCATGGACGTTAAACACAGACCGTTTAAGCCCCCGAGGCGCGACGGCTCTCCGTCCTCGTCGCCTTCCTCCTCCTCGTCTCCCATGACCGTTCACGCACTTAGTCGGAAAGATCTGAAGTCCCCGCCTCCTCTGAAGTGCTCCAAACTCAATCCAGAGACTCAGTTCCACAGGTCGCCCCCGAGATCCTTCGGTGGCTCTTCGGGTGGCTGTTGCGGTGGCGACGGATGGGACGAGAGGCACCGGGCGGCCAACGGTACATCCTCACCATCTCAAGCGGCCCAGATCCTCTTCAGTCTGGGCACATCGGCCTATCAGAGAGGCGGGGATGCGGAGAGGAGAGAGAAAACGACAGGAAGACCAGCTGGGAAAGTGGGAAGCCCTCACGGACCAAGTCTTCACCCACCGACCCTCCACCTTCCTCCCCCCTTGCCGCCGCCTCCCCCTCCCCCATCTGAGGGTCTTACCGCACCCCCCCACTCGTCCTCCTATCCCCCCACCGACAGCCTGAAGCCCGAGCTGATCTGCGGGGTGTGCCACCGGCTCTTCAGCTCGGCCTCCTCCCTGACGGTCCACATGCGGCTGCATCGTGGCAGCCGCGCCCTCAGCTGCTGCTACTGTGGCAAAGTCTTCATCCACAGCAAGAGGCTGCAGTCCCACGAGGCCTCCTGCAGGGTGCCGGGCCTGCCCTCCGACAGCCTGGGCCCTCCTTCTCTCTCCGTGCAGCCGAAGGAGGAGCCGCTGGAGGAGGGCGAGGTGAGAGTGGAGGGGGGAGTGATCGTGGGACAATCGGACATCAGCAAGGCGCGGCCGGGGAAGAAGGCACGAAGCCTCCTGGCACGCATCCAAGGTGATGATGCAGCAGCCGCAGAGCTACTCGCGGGTGACGAGCACCATTTTGTGAAAGTGGTCGACGGCAATATCATTTACTTTTGCTCCGTGTGTGAACGTTCCTACATGACCCTATCCAGCCTGAAGCGCCACTCCAACGTGCACTCGTGGCGCCGCAAGTACCCGTGCCATTTCTGCGACAAGGTCTTCGCCCTGGCCGAGTACCGCACAAAGCACGAGGTGTGGCACACTGGCGAGCGGCGCTACCAGTGCATCTTCTGCTGGGATGCCTTTGCCACCTACTACAATCTCAAAACGCACCAGAAGACCATTCATGGGATTAATCCCAGCCTCATCTCCAGCGAAAAGACAGTGAACGGGGGCTATAAACAGAAAGCTAATGCCCTGAAACTCTACCGCCTCCTCCCCATGCGCTCCCAGAAGAGACCCTACAAGACGTACAGCGACGGTTTGCATAACGGCCTGCTACTCCCACCGACTGAGACACCTTCCCTCTCCCTGCCTGGACTGGGCTGTACTCTGGGCCCCGGGGAGCTACAAAGCCTCATCGGCGGGGCCCACCCTCAGAGTGTAAAGCCTGATCCAGATGACTTCCCCGACGGCTTCCCCGTTTCTGCCGAGCACGGGGACCTCTCCACACTAAAACCCCTCCCCCAAGCGGACATGCCCCAAGTTAGAAAACATGAGAGTGAGGCCCCAGAGTTAGAGCAGGGTAGAGGCATTGGCGGCTTCAAAATGTCTAGTAGCAGCAAAACCAAAAATCTTAAAACTGGTCGAGGCACAGACACGAGCATGCCGTCTGTAATAACTTATGGCCACACGAAGCCCTCCGTCATAGTTCACGGGACAGCCGTGTCTTCCTCTGTCATTGTGCATAGCAACCAGGTCACCTCTGGGAGTGAAAAAAGCCCAATGAGCAGTCCATCCCCCGATACCAGCAACAGTCAGACGTCACACAAGGGCATCCCCAGGCCGGTCAAAAAGCAGAGGGATGGTGCAGATGGCCGTAGAAAGAGGTCAAGAGACCGTTCAGATACCGCAGAGCAGGGCTCAGGAGGTAGACACGGCGAAGAGACGGGCAGGTTATATCACAAGTCACGCAAATCCCACAGCAAGAGCGACGTCTCTAACTCAAAGCACCTGTCGGCGTCCGTGAGGTCACAGGTCAAAGAGGCAGGGCCCCTGTGCCAGATTACTGTACGCATCGGCGAGGAAGCCATAGTGAAGCGCAGCATCTCCGAGACGGATCTCAGGAGAGACAAGAGCCTCTCCCCGCCCAAAACGAAACGGAGCGAAACGTCGTCGACGCGGGAAGCAAAGGAGACACGCCACTCCCATCACCATCACCACAAGCACCGCCTCCACCGCAGAGTCATCCTGGAAGAAGACGGCGATAAAGAAGGAGGAGATTGTGAGGAGGAGGTCAGAAAAAAGAGCTCTAAATCCCCGGATGAAGTGAGGGAGTACTATTTCCGTCGGGAGGTGCGGGACCAGGAGAGCGATAACGACACGGAGGATAATTTATGGCGGCCTTACTATTCCTACAAGCCGAAGAGGAAGGCCCAAGCACATCTACAGAGGGCCAAGAGCTGGCAGATGAAACTGAAATTCAAGCGCTCCATCCGGTTGAAGAGGACGGAGAGGCTCAAGAAGCACGTGAATAAAGAGGCGGCGACGTCGCAAGACGAGGAGCAGGACGCGAAGATCGGGGAGACCGAAGAACTGTCAGACGCCGACGGAGACGAGGGAGACGGGGAGGAGAGAGAATATCTCTCCGCCCCTTTGAAGGAGAAAAACAAAGACCCAGAAGAACAAGTGAAGGAGGCTTGCCGCGAGGTTCCCCCTCCTCCCGTGCACTCTCCGACGTCTCCTCTGTCTACCTCGGCGGCCCCGACGGGAATAAAGAGGCGGCCTTGGACGAACGGGAATGCGGCAGAGTGCGGTACGTGTGGCTGCTGGTTCTCGAGCCCGAGGAAGCGAGACAAACACGAGCTGAGCCATCTGCTGGAGTTTGTGTGCCTCTTCTGCCGAGCCACTTTCCCCTCAAGGGACAAGTTGGAAGACCACCAGAGAGCCCGGCATCCCAAGCCCGTTGAGGCGCCTCCTGCACCCCAACACGACGAAGGAGTCGTGGTTAAAACTGTGCCGGAGATTGCGAAATGCGATGACGAAAAGGGGGGGCAAGTCGCCCTGGCGGGGTGTCACTCCAGTCCGAACCGCCTAAGCAGAAGAGCGTTATCGCGGCACACCTGTCCACAGTGTCACAAGGTGTGCAAAACATCTTCGGCGCTCACTCGCCACATCCGACGCCACGAGTTAAGCAGTTCCCCCGAGAGAGAAAAGGAGGATAAAGACCCGGCGCCCAGAGCAGCAGAGGCGGTTGTTAACACCGTCAGCCGAGACCTGGAGACCGTAACGGGCCCGGCTCCCGGCGCCGTTTCGGTTATCAGCTATTCAACACCGGACCCCCCCGGCGGCGGCGACTGTTTGGCGTCGCAGCAGCACGACGGCCGTGGCGGCGAGCTGACGGGTGAACGTCGGGTGTCGGATTCAAGTGGCAAACCTGAAGCGGCGGAGCTCTCGCCTCCGGAGAGAGAGAGAGAGCCCGGCCCGCAAATTGCAGAGCCTCCATTAGAAAGTCCAGTTCAACTTCCACCCACGAAACACAAATTCACGCCTGCCTCGACTCTCCAGAGTGTGCTCGTCATGAATGGACCCGAATGTCTGGACTACCGCACCCCCAGCAGAAAGAGCCTCGACAGCCACACACACAGAACGCCCAGCCCCGCGCACAGCGCGGCATCCGCCAGCACCTCTCCCAATGCGCCCGTGACGTCACAGACCAGAATAACCACTGCTGCTCCCCCTGTTTCCATGACGACGGCGCTCGGCTCCGAGGGGGGATTCGTGAAGCGGGATGGGGTCATTATGGACAGGGAGAGGCAGGGTGGGAGCGGTGTGTTTCTTCGCGTGGGCTACGAGGAACCACCCCGGATCCAAGACCTCCGAGGTCAGTCCCTGTCCAGGAGTCCCTCCCCCAACGAAGCACAAGACCTGACCATGTCCTCCATTCTAGCTCGAGAGAGGGAGATCCAGAGGCACAGAGAGAACGAGAGGGACAAAGAGAGAGGGAAAGAGATCGAGAGGGCCCATCAGATGAGTCGAGCTGCGCACTCCCCACAGGACCAGGTTTCTCTGCTGGTCCCTAAAGAGGAGCCCCTGAGCCCGGTGCCGTCCCCCCAGCACATCCCCACTCAAACCACTATGAATGGATCCTCCTCACACAGGCTCACTCCCCAGTCTCCCTGCCCCGCCACGAATGTCCTCCGAGCTCAAGGCAGCCGCCACGTCCTCTCCGGTTCACAAGGACTCGACAGACTCCCTCTGCCCACTGGGGCGGCCGGTGCCGGCGACCGGCCCTCTGCCCACGCTCTGCTTCTCCCCCGGGCCCCCCAGCCGCCGGAGCCGGAGCACCGCGAGACCGCTCCTTCCAGAGAGTCCCAGCGGGGGAACTCCACCCTGGTGGGCTACCACGCCCAGAGTTACCCCCTGCCCCTGATTGTGCCGGACGGCTACCACTCTGGTAAGAACCAAGAGGAGGGCCTGCTCATGTCCACCTATCCTGCTGGAGTGCTTCCCTTTGGCCCACTGGGGAAAATGATGGTCCCCAACGGCGGGGACCTGGCTAAGCTGCCGTTTTATCCGGACCCTTACCAGCTGCTCTACGGGCCCCAGCTGCTGGCCTACCCGTACAACCTGGCGGCTCTTCCCGTGGCTCTGAATATGATGGCGCCTGGCGGGGACAAGGTGGAGTCTCTGCCTTTCCTCCCGGCCATCTTCAACTACACAGCCGGGCCCTACATGGGCACCGCCCCCCACCCCCTCGTGGCCAATCCCAGCTTCTACAGCGGCGGCGGCAGCAAGAAGCAGCGAGACAGCAGCAGCAGCAAACCGTAGGACGCGGGAGCACGAGACGGAATATATTTCAACGGGGAGGGCCGGGCCTGTTTGGGATGGGAGAGGGAGGGGCGCGTGCTCACCGGGTCACTGAGTACACTCGCACAGTTCCCCTGCCTCTCTCTCTCTTTTTTTTCAGTAGAGATCAGAGCTAGGCATAATTTCAGGAGTAAGCCGACGCGAGGAGAAGGAGCAAAGCAACGGGAGAGGGGCCGATAAAATAGTGTTGATCATTTACTTCCCTCTCTTTACTCTCGCTCCCCCCTTTTCTCCGCGTCTCTCCTGTCTTGCTGTAGTGTGTCGTAGTTCTAGAGCTTGATTAATCTTCCTCTCTGACTCATTATATTATCTATAAGAAATAAGAACTGCTAACAGGGTGTGTGTGTGTGTGTTTTGTGGAAAAATTAGTACAATCCGCTTCCCTTTATAGTCGCCGCATAGCGAGGATAAACGCTCCTCTGAACGGCTCGCGTGGGCGAGGACCCGGCGCGAGACGGAAGAGCCCTCCCTCGACGACGCGGCTGAAGGCGCTAAGCAACTCGAGCCGCGCGTCACATTTGTACGAGCGAATCAGATTGCAGCTCTGTCCTTTTGTTTAACTGAAAGTTCGACACGAGCATGACCATGCACATGCGTGTCGGTGATGTCGTGCATGCAGAGGTGGGCTTAAGCAGGGATTACTGCGTGTGTGTGCGCGTGTGTGTGTTTGAAAGTGATGGCCAGTTCATTCCCTGTGAGCCCGGCGCAGCATTCCTCCTCCAGTTGGAGTGGCTGCCGTCGGTCCACACGTAGAAGTGCATTTAGAAGTGATTCCTCACATCCAGATCACGAAAGGAGACGCGAGTCTGTGACCGCGGCGGATCATCTGAGCTTCTGACGTCTCGACTATAACCCGACGACTTTGTGGCCGCATGGCACTGTAGGATCTGTATAGCATTCACCATAGTTTATACCTTATGTGCACACAGTAGAGAGGCGGTGGTCACTTAAAGGGGACACTCGTAGCTGCTCGGGGTATGTAGCTGGCCACTGGGTAACAGGTAGAGGCTGGTAGACCATTGCACTTCCGTTTTTTTCATCTCATTTCCTTCACGTTGAAAAAAAAGAAAAAGGAAAAGAATAAAAACTCGTCAGCCTTCGTCTTGCGTGGCTTTTTTTTTCTCGCTTTTTGATTGGAAGATTGACACACAAAAAAGGGGGGGGGGCTCCATTTGCTAAGCCGGGAAGAATAAAGTGACAGTGAGGAAGGAAATAGAAACAAATGGATTCAGGGTATTGAGTTATTTCTGTATAGGAAAAGAAATACACGGGCACAAAACTGTTGGACTAAAGAGTCGGAAGGACCCACAGAAATGACTTTGGGAGACAAAAGATAAATGTCCTTCTCCCCCCCCCCCCCCCACAACTGAGGGGGCTTTTGAAATAGCCCCCAGTAATTTCCCCTGCTGCCCTGTGTCATTTACCAAGAGGGGGGGGGGGAGGCTGAGCAGCCAAAGCGGGGGCCGAAACTCCCCGGGTGCACTCCTGGGGCCTTTTTGTTCAGTGTAATGTTATCTCTCTCTCTCTCGCTCTCTCTATGTGTTTGTTTTGTTCAACTATGTTGTTGTTTATGTTATTGAACCCTCTCACCAGATGGACATGGCTTCAGTGAAAAGGGGGGGGGGGGGAGTAAACTTAAAAAAAATATGAATGTAAATCTAGTCATGAGGTTAATGAAGTACAACTGCATTAATGCTAGAGTTGGTTTCAGTTCCTTTTTTTGTTTTTGTTTTCCTGTTTTGACACAAATAACCTGTTAAAGAACCGTATAACGTCTGGTATGCATATCTACAGTAGTCCTAGGAACATGTCGGTAGTCTTGGGTTCTGTATTCACACAGCATGAGCAACACTTGCTTCCTAACCGTGTATATCCTCAGCAAATCTGGCAATGTGCGCACAGCTTTTGTTTCTGTTTGATATTTTCTGGCTCTCTTCATCTTCCACATCTCTAAATATGTTTTTGTTGTCGTGTTATTTCATCGTCGACCACAATTCCACAAAACTAGCTTCCACATTTACATCTCACGGTCATTCGGAGCGGTTTGAGTCTCCCTCTTCCCTCGAGCATACACCGCACCTCCTCTGAATGAAGTGCACACGTTTCAGTGTGTGTGTGTGCGCGTGTGTGTGCGTGTGATGGTAGCAGGACGGCTTTTGGTTCAGGCAGGTGTGGAACAACCCATTGTGACCGACGCAGAGGCGCACAAGCTTCCCCTCTGGGTTTCAAGCCTTTTTGCGTGTGGACGTGTTCGGTGTACGAATGTGAGCGACTGAGCGAATATGAAAACCAAAATAAATCTGCCTGAGCGGCGTATCCCTCGGCAGTATATGGGCCACCTGTTATTTTTGTTGTTGTTCTTTGACACTTTTTTTCTGTGGGTTAGTTTCAGTGTAAAAAAAGCCTTGCTGTCTCCAACACACTATGTCAAGCCATTCCTGTTTATGTGCTTTCGGACCATTTCTTATGCCATAGTTTGCCATCGTGGTTATCATACAGACCAAAAGCATGCAACGTATTGTAGTGACTGGACTGGAATCTGGTGGTAATATACAACTATTTACTGTCTGTTTTAGTTTTTAAATGAATGTGCCTCTGCTTTGATATTTAAATAATTATCTATAGTAAGATGTGGACCTGCCAGATTTCAACTGTTAAGGTGCCTTGTTATGGCATAAGAAATTTGAACGGTAAATGAACGTTTTCTTGAGCAATGGCAGCACGATGTGGAGACGGACGTCACGGCTTTGTTTGCCATGAAGCGGTTCATAGACGAGGCGGAGAGGAGTTGGTGTCGTGTACATGTCTAGGGTAATACTGTGCCATATAGAGCCCACGAAATATGTTAATGTTATTTTTAAAAGATGTTTTAATGTTGCCTGATGACTTTGTCTCTAGATTTGATACAAAGGCTTGTAGCCACAGCTCTGTAGTCCACTTTTTTTCCACATGCTTCCTGTTCTCTCTCTCTCTCTCCCCCCCTTGTTTCCGTCTCCCTCTCTTTCTCTTTGCTGCAATCAAACAAAATAAAGTATTAACCTGATGACCCAATGAAATCAACTCTAGTCTGGACTCACAATTTTTTGTTTTTAAATGTTTCTATTATAGTTCAAGTTGATTATAGTTATAAATATGAACCATGTGCGTAAAGTTGACGCCTGTTTGATCCCGCCCGGAAATTCCCGAGGGAAATATCCATTTTACATTTCGTGGTCATCCTTTGCACTCCCATCAAGCACACGGTCCGATGGTTAATACTTCTATCGCTCTATTTACCGTTCATTCAATAGCTCTGTTTCCACTGGTGAATAGTTGTTGGAATCTTTGGTAATTCACTTCCTGGTGTTTTCCTTAAACCACAGATTTTTTTTTTTAATGAGGCTGACTCCAGCTCCCTCTCCGCAGTCAGGGGGTTCATTTCTCACCGTCCTTGAACCAACACTTTCTCACCAGTGACACTCAGTGGAGTGAACGGAAACTGTCGGCTCGGTGACTCACTCTGCTCATGATGTCAGAGATGAATTGAAAACTCAATATGAATGAAATAATTTCACAAATTGAATAGATTCATCATGGAATGTTAAGAGTGTGTGTGTGGGGGGGAGGAGGTAGGAGGATTCATGGCCTTGGGGACGGTTGGGAATTAAAGGTACAGTGCAAAACATTTTAATAATAAATGCAGTTTCCTGCAAATAGATGGATCTTTTTCACAGATTATACCATGAACAGTTATTGGGGTTTTTTTACGCCGCAATATTGGGCTATTATAGGCAATACAAAAAGTACCCAGCTAAATGAAATGCAGCCATTCTTAATGTTGTTTTTTACGCCTGGGCTTTTTCCCTCCTAAAAAAAAAGCTTGTCTGGCCTCTCCATGACGATCAATAGATGTTTGTCAGACTTTGAGTGCACACACGAGAGAAGTGCTGACGTGATTTGACATTTCTGATTAACTTCAGACATCTGAATAACAGATTGTTTACTGATTGGTGCTCTCTGTCTGTGTGTGTGTGTTTGTGTTTTACACTTTTCCCAGTATTCCCCAGTGCACAGTCTTCCTGGAAGGAGACTATGTCACAGGGAGCAGGACGTGAAAAGAGGGGGGATGGGGGGGGAGAGTTTTGTGAATTGAAGCAGATCCCCTCTCGTCTCTTTCTCCTCTTCCCTCCGCAACACACACTGAGTCATAAAGCAGCGGTGGTGAATCATGGTTCCTGTGTAATGGGTAAACACACATCAGTGATCTGGCTCAGGTCACTCACCCGGGCTGCGGCGCCCACTCTGCATGAGTCACCCCAAAGGCAGGAGATTTAATAGCGGTGATTTTAATGCACACTTAAATCATAAATAAACATTTCTGAATGTTGTGGAATTTTGAATTATTTCTCAAACTACCACAACGCTTAACTTTTAATCTACTCTGATTTGCACCTGCTGCTCACGCTGCCTTTCGCCCACCAACATGTTTACAAAGATCTGGGCACAAGCATGGAGCCAAAAAGCACTCCCTCTGGGGGGATCGATAAGCTGCACTGACTATGGACCACAGGACAGTGTGCCAGCACACACACACACACACACACACAGGAATAACACGCTGTCGAAGTGTCTCTCTGCTCTTCATCACACCTCTGACACCTCAGGGTAGCGTGGAGTAAGCGGACCACCGAGGGCCCGAGCAGACTGCGCAGCGGGAGGCCTGGCTGGATGAATGCGCTGAAGGATGGCTGTGTTATGTAACGCGATGGCGGGGGGACTGCTGCTCACCTTGAGCCTCAGTCTGCTGAGGTGGGGAGTTGAGGGGCAGGGAAAGGTATGTGCACCGGCGCGCTGGTAAAATGCTCTTATCAATCACTCTCTGGTAGTCTCAGGATATCGTGTAACGCATTGGAAAAAGTGCGTTAATGTTGTAGCTTTGATAAATCTTGTTCATATGATTTTTTTGTTTTTGTTTACTGTTCTTGCTCCCTGTAAAATCAGAAGGTCACACAATTACAAGTGTTTGGAAAAATACATAAAGGTCTCAGAGCCTCTCAGGCAAGTCAAATCATGTTTTTTAAAGCATCATCTGTATTACTTCTGTTTCTTTTTTTTAAATGGAGCATAAACAAACTGCATATCCCATATTAATGAACCATTAAAAAAGAATAAAAAGGAATCATCTCTTTATGCCATTCAGTTGAAGAGGGTATCCCAGATGCCCTAATAGTTTATTTAGACTTAGGACTTTGCTTTGTGGGAGGACAAGTCAGAGCGACGCCCACAAACCCACAAGCAGTTTTTTAGACTTGTTGCACATTAAGTTTCATGATGGCCGTTGTGTATTGATGAACTCATGTGACACGGATCCTCAAGTGACTTGACATTGATTTTGCACTTCATTATCACATGCACTTCACTTGTTGAAAGATAATTACTTTTAGTTGAATCCATAAATCACTGAATTAAAATCACCACTCCGTCTTTCATGGTTTTAACCACTAAACAATCAATATATGTGACGGGAAAATACGAAAGCGGCTTTTAATGAATATTAAAGAGCTGAGGTAATGATTTAATGTTCCCGTTATGTCTCCCAGAAAGAAGTATCGGGCGGGGCCACCATCTACCTCGGCCAGGACAGAGACATCTGGAGGCCCCTGATCCACATCACAGTAAACCTCAGTGAGATCAGCAGGTGAACCACTGCACCATGAACACCTCACAACGAAAGAATATGTGATAAATGAGGCAGAAAAAGGCTGAGGGGGAATATGTGGAAGCAAGAAAGGGGTAAAGGTATTCTGTAGCATACTATGTCCCCTTATTTGTGATGACATTAATATGATATAAGCCGTCGTCGTGTTGCATTTCTCTAACTCTAGGCCCCTAGAACCACCACCTGCTTACTGGGTAAAGTGTAGGCAAAATATATTCTTGGTAGCTACTGAGATTTATAATGCAGCCTTAGAAAAACGTCATAATAAATGTTTAGCTTTATTTTCTGTGGTCCAGCGTCCCCCCCCCCTTGACTGTAACTGTTGGGTTCTGTTTCTCCAGTATCAAGTCATCCTTTCATTTACGGACGTTTGACCCAGAAGGTGTCGTTTTCTACGGCGACACCAAAAACGGGCAGGACTGGTTTATTCTGTCCCTGAAAGACGGCATCCCCCTGATGCAGATCAGCAGAGGGGACAGCCGGGTCAGCGTGGCCGGGGGCCCCAAGCTCAATGACGGGAAATGGCACACAGTGAGTGCAGTTTGTCTCAGTGTCTTAAAAACAAAGAGCTTTTTTTGCATAATAACCACTGGACATAAAGTATATTGTGACCAATATAGTTTAGATTGTCTAAATGCTCCTTGTGATCCCGGTGCCACCCAGCTGGAGGTGAGCAACCAAGATCCCTTTGTGATTCTGGAGGTGGACGGCTCCAATAAGCTGGTGGTCGGCATGCAGTCCAGAGAGACGGTCAAGGTCCTCTCAGGTGAACTTCGACTGGCCCTGGGTGGGATCCTGATCGACAAAGAGAAGATGCTTGTTCAGGTGGGTGTAACTCCACCCTGGGATACTATACAGTAATTGACGTTGGTCTTTTATCTATCACTTAATGCATCGTTGTGGTTCTTTCACTGCAGTTTGAGCCGCACATGGACGGCTGTGTGCGGAGAGGCAGCTGGCTCAACCTCAGCGTGCCCTGGGAGGTGGAGGCGGAGGAGCTGTGGCCCTGCTATCAAGACGTACGACCCGGCAGTTACTTCCCCGGCACTGGATTGGCTATTTTCAACACCTCAGGTGCAAACATCGTGCTCCATTATTCAAGATGTGGACAAGTGTTATTTAAAAAACTAACGACCTGGATAATGCATTCTTGCATGACGTGACATTTTAGGGTAACAATATACTTTTAATCTGCACTCAGGTTATGTTTATTTTGTGAGTTGCATTTTTTCGCTGCAGTTTTCCCAATGGAAGCAGACCTTGGGGTCAAGACTGAATTGTGGGGAGATTTCAGTAAGATGGATGGGACCATTTTTAGCATCAAGGCTCCTGGGCACAAGCTGATGTTTGCTTTAGTGGCCAATAATAACACAAAGGTATGCACATAAATCAGTCAAGCTAGGCTGTTAGCAAGCTGAATATGTTAAAAACTGCCCATGGCCTCATAGCTTTCATGAACATTTGCATAATGAGACCGTTATGACTTCATCCAGAGTTACTATATTTCTTTTATCTTTCTCTCTCTCTCGAATTTGCAGGAAATCACACTTACTTTGGGCGAAGAAAAGATTCGTATGAAAGACACTTTCAAGAGGCTGGTCATAACCTTTCAGGCTAATTCACTGCAAGTGTTTCAAGATGAAGATGAATCAGAGACGACAACGTTACCCATCGGCCCCGGGAGCCAGCCCGGGTATTCGGCCACATGGGGAGCGGGTCATCTGGCTTTCGGAGGTCTCCTAGGTGAGGTTATACAGCGTTTCATCATGTGTCTCATAATGGTCTGTCCACTCGGCATCAGTCTGCGTGTAGCGGGTCTAGATTACTGCTCAGAGAGAGACATTTGATTTACATGCAGGCGTTATAGAAAAAATAGACAATAAATGAAATTAATAACAAAATAGATTTAGATAAAAGTCTATCAAAAAACAGTTACATTTATATATATATATATATATATATATATAGACTACTGTTCAAAAGTTTGAGGTCACTTTGAAATTTCCTTATTTTTCAAAGTAAAGCTCCATTTCTTTCCAATGAAGATATCATTAAATTAATCATAAATACACTCTCTACATAGTTAATGTGGTAAATGACTATTCTCTGGTGTTTAATGAAGTCTCTCGAGGCCCATCTCCAACGTTCTAATGGTACATTGTGTTATCGCCTTAGAAGACTAACGGAGGGGTAGAAAACCCTCGAGAACCCTTTTTATGTGAGCGCAGCTGAAAACAGTTATGCTGGTGAGAGAAGCTATAAAACTGGTGTGAAGAACAACATTAATATTTCAAATAAGAACCATTATTTTAACCTTGTCAATGTCTTGACTATATTTTACATTCATTTTGTAACTCATTTGATAATTAAAAGTGTGAGTTTTCATGGAAAACTCAAAATTGTCTGTGTGACCCCAAACTTTTTAACGGTAGTGTTATATATCCATAAAGAAATGAATGACTTGGCTAGAAGATGGTGCAGTGCAGTACAAGGTCACTTGGCTTTTATTCTTTCTTTCTTTTCATTTCTCAGGTGAAGAAGAGGACAATGTTGGCTCCCAGTTCTTGACAGGCTGTCTAGAAAAGATCCAGGTTCAGGGGAAGGATTTGGACCTGGATCTAGCTGTCAAACACATGTCGATCTCATCTCACAGCTGCCCTGCATAGACCGTCACACTATATGCACCTTCAATATGTGGACTCATGTTCGCAGTAGATGTCTTGGGGTTGAAATTAACAACAATAGAAAAGGTGTGTAAAAGTGAAAAATGGTTCCGCTAAAAGTAAATCTGGAGTTGAATGTGGTATTTGAACCAATTAACCTCTAACATGTGGAGAATTATAATAAAATATGAATATGTTGTTTATGAGATATCCCTTGCGTTTTCCCATTTTACAGAATGCCTTAATTAATCTGAGAAATGTAGGTTGTTTTCTGATCTTGTTAAGTGCAACAGTCTGTTACTAAATAAGATATGATTCTCCTTAATTTAGCTATCTATAGATGTTTCATTGTATTGCTGCATTTAGGGGACATTAAAACCCACTAGTGCTTTTGAGGAGATTAGAACATTGTGAAAACTAACGTTTAATAGATACTGAGTGAGGCTGAGCTTTCATAAAACATGGACTTTGCACCATCTAGTGGATTGTTAAAGATAATATTAGAGTTGCTTCGTCCACTGTGTATGACGCCAACCAAACAATGAAACAACACTAGATACAAAAATTAATATTAAATATTGTTTAAGAAAAATTATCTATGAGGAATAAGGAATAAGCACAATGTTCACACATGCCAGAAAGTATAAGTTTCTTTTTTCTCCCTCCATTAAATGGTCATAAAGTTGAAATATATTACATTTGTTTGGGAAAATAATTGTTTTAGTTCATTTAGTATAGCAAGAAAAAACTAGTCATCAAATGGCTAAAAATAATAATCATTGTTTTTATTTTTAATGTTTAAAGATATTCCTATGGATGAAAAATGTATCTCGATATTATGTGTACGTGTGTAATTTATTTGGAGTTTTGATAAATTGAAGGGAAATGTGCTGACATGTGTACCTCTTTATTGCAGAAACATTTAAAAACAATGACAAGTATTATTACTAAAATAATTATCAATATGTTTATCTACACATTAATTTAAAAAAACAAGAACATAAATGGGAAAACAATATTTTACACGTTTATGTAAATTACGCAAATAGAAGTAGTGGTAGTTCAGTTCATTTCAACTTCATTTGGAGAATTAACTTTTATGGATAAAATGCTACACAAATAAAATAAAAACACTTTTAAAAAACCATCACATTCATTATATTAAGACCATAGCACCAAAATATAAACAATAGAAAACGCAGATTTATGATAAATAAACGTCTACAAGAAAATGCAACCGCCACAAATAAAGTTGAATATAGTGTTATAATTATATTTAAAACAAATGAGTGTCGAGCTTTAAATTATTAAAGCGTTATTTTGAGTAATTTTGCGACATGAATGAGGTTTCAAGTCGTTTCATTATAGCACCCATGTACAGGACTGTCTCAGAAAATTAGAATATTGTGATAAAGTTCTTTATTTTCTGTAATGCAATTAAAAAATATTAAATATTAAAAGAATAAAAGGCTTGCAATATTTCAGTTGATTTGTAATGAATCCAGAATGCATGACATATTTGTTTTTTTAATTGCATTACAGAAAATAAAGAACTTTATCACAATATTCTAATTTTCTGAGACAGTCCTGTATACAGGGCTGGGTGCGGTGCAGGGTGCAGCCAACTCGGATCGATTACAGTAATCTACCAGCTGCCATAACGTCAGCAACTGTCGCAAAACCCCCCGACTGTCGTGAATATTGGCCGCCCACTGAAGATGGCGGCGGAGCTGCATCCGCGGAGCGGAAAGCTGATCGGCCTGTCCAACTCGAACCGAACCGCCCAGCGCAACCAGCCAGTCCAAGAGTTCAACCACGGCCTGGTGCTGAGCAAGGAGCCGCTGAGGGACCGGGATGTCTTCACCGTCCGCATCGACAAAAAGGTAAATAACAACAGGCCCGGCGGCCGCTGCCGCTGCTCCCGAGCGGGGATGAGAGCAGCGGGAGTGCGGGAGCAGCGCTCGTCGGACGGGCCGGGGGTCTGCCGCTGCCCGCAGTGAGGGGCTTCTCCTCCCCGGGGCGGTTTCACGGGGCTCGACAGGCGGGCCCCGGGGTGTTACCCGCGGGCTGCATCACACGCACTGAGATTCGCCGGTGACGGACACCGCGCCGAGGAGTGAAGACGTCCTGACGCGCGGGTTCGTGAAGCGGAACCCGCGCGTCGCTCGGTACCGTCAGTTAGCTCACGAGCGGCTAGCGCGCGCGCAGCCCCGCGTTCGTGTGGAGGGAGCTTGTTGACGAGGACTTGCTGTTGTTTATCGGCCCGCTCGAGCTCAGCTTAGCTCGTTAACTTGTCGTCGGCTCTCTGGTGAGTTTTGTTTCGGGGGAGCGCGTGACAGACGGATTTTTTTTGGGGGGGGGATATGAGTGAACCTGAAGCTGCATTGCTGTCGGTTACCGGCGGTTAACGTTCAGACTGTCGGGTTCGCTTAGTAATGCGCGTGAGACAAACTGTGTACTGAAGTTGACATGTTTATTCGCCAGCTCACTCCGTATCTGACCCTCGCCCCACACCTTCACTCCCTCATCCTATTGGTCCACAGCCTACCAACATAGGTCTTCCTATTGGATAAACATACATGTCAATCAACTGTTATGCGTAACATTGAACAACACCACATCTTCCCTTTTAAGAACAGAGAATAAACTATTGTTTCCATCAGACCATTCGAACCCTGTAAGGAGAACAATGTTAGGCACTTTGGTGAGCATTGGAACTTGTATGAAACAAGTGCATTAATTAAACAACTGCAGTTCCCTGCATTCTCACATTGTAACATAAAGTGCTTTAACTAAACGTATTAGCTTCAACTAAGCTTTCACATAACCATGACACCCTAACACAACAATAACTCAACATATATTTCAGAGATTTCTTTCATTTCATTTCAATTCACAAGTTAAGCCTAGTGGGCTCAATGATGGCTCTCCCAGACCTAGTTCTGAGATTGGGAGTCTCTGCAGGTAACACTGGAGGTGTCACAGCAGGTGACATGGGAGCCTGCTCTGACATGTGCTGCTGTGGTGAAGTCCTCTCTTGTGTAGGCGCCTGTAGAGGTATCAGATGCAGGCGGTTGCGTCTCACCACTCCTTGAGGTAAATCCACCAAATAAGATCTTGGAGTAGAGTGGTTCTGGATCACAGTTCCAGACGTCTTGGCGTCGGTGACCCATACATGTTCTCCTGGTGACAAGACGCTGTGCATTTTTGCACGGTGACGCCTGTTATAGTGTGCAGCATCTGACATCCTCTTCTCCTTTTCCTTCTGAGCCAGTGCATGGCTGTCAGGCAGTGTAGGGTCCAGATGAGAGGGAACGGTTGGCACCGTGGTGCGTAAACGTCGGCCCATGAGAAGCTGAGCCGGGCTGTATCCGTTCTGAAGAGGAGTGGCTCTATAAGCGAGTAGAGCCAGGTAGGGGTCATCTGCCTTCTTTAGAAGGTTTTTCACCGTCTGAACCGCCCGTTCTGCTTCGCCGTTACTTTGCGGGAACCTCGGGCTGCTGGTGACATGTCTGAATCCGTATGCAGCTGCAAACAAGGCGAAGGCCTGTCCAGAAAACTGAGGTCCGTTATCTGACATCATTACCTCCGGGATGCCATGGCGAGCGAAGATTGACTTTAGATGCGTGACGATGTCGGTGGACCTGGTGTGAGATAAGAGTGCAATCTCAATATATCTCGAGAAATAGTCGACGACAAGTAAGTACGTCTTTCCAAACAGTTCAAAGAGGTCCGCCCCCAACTTCTGCCATGGTCGGTCAGGGAGCTCTGGGCATGAGCGGCTCATTGTGATTGTGTCTCTCTTGTATGCATGTTCTGCATTTGAGGACCATGTCGTTTATCTGCTGACCAAGTCCCGGCCACCATACAGCCTGGCGTGCGCGCGCTTTACATTTCACGACACCTTGGTGTCCTTCATGCAGCTTGGCTGGCACGTCGTTCCGCAGTGTTGCAGGTATTACCAGCCGTGAGTCTTTGAGGAGCAAACCGTCTTCCACTGTGAGTGTGGCTCGCTCTAGCCAGTAGTTTTTCAGCACTGATTCCTGTTTGACATGCGCTGGCCATCCTTCTCTGCACAGCGTCATGACCCGTGAGCAGACACTGTCAGCTTTGAGCTGCTCTTTCAGATTCCCTATGTATGAGGGGCTGGCAGGCAGATTTTCCATGATACAGTCCACATCTATGTTTGTGCTCTCCATCAGTTCGTTTTCATCTGGGGACACGCTCGCTTTCACAGGCGAGCGTGACAGTGTGTCTGCTGTCCAGAGGGACTTCCCTGGCACATGTATGATTGAATACGAGTAGCGCATGAGCCTCATTCTGAAGCGCTGAATTCTTGGCGGCAGAAGATCAAGTGCTTGGGCTCCAAGTAGGCTGAGAAGAGGCTTATGGTCGGTCTCCAGGATGAAATGCTTTCCCAGGAGGAAATCCCGGAACCGTTCACAGGCCCATGTGAGGCCTAGAGCCTCCTTTTCAACTTGTGCATAGCGTTGTTCAGTTGGAGAGAGTGACCGCGATGCATAAGCCACAGGACACCATTCACCGTCCACCTTCTGGAGAATAACGCCTCCCAAGCCATACGAAGATGCATCGGCTGATACTTTAGTGTCCCTGTTCGGGTCATACATGGCCAGCACTGGAGGAGAAGCAAGTGCCTCCTTCAGCTCCTTAAACGCCATTGCCTGGTCCGTGCCCCACACCCAGCAGTTCTTTTTCGAGAGGAGGTCGCGGAGTGCTTTGTCCTTTTCGGCCAGCTGAGGAATGAATTTTCCCAGCTGGTTGACCATGCCGAGAAAACTCCTCATCTCACTCACATTTGTGGGCTCCTTCATCTCCCTGATAGCCTCCGTCTTCTTCGGATCGGGCCGGATGCCCGTGATTGAGATGATGTGGCCATCTCGCTCTTGGAGATGTCACACTTTTCCACATTCAGGGTGATGCCTGCTTTCTCTACTCTTTGTAGCACAGCATGGAGTCGAGTGTCGTGCTCATCTTGGTCCCGTCCCCACACTAGTAAGTCATCGATGTGGCAGACCACACCCTCCAACCCCTCTATGACTTCCGCCATCATGCACTGAAAGTGTTCGGGTGCTGAGTTGATGCCGAAGGGAAGGCGGTTAAAGTGGAACCGCCCGAAGGGTGTTATGAATGTGGTGTACATGACTGACTCTTCGGCTAAGGGGATCTGCCAGAACCCCATGTTAGCATCCAATTTACTGAACACTTTTGCTCCGGCAAGCATTCCGAGGGACTGATCCACAGACGGCAGAATGTACTTTTCACGGCACACATACTCATTCAGGCCAGTATAATCCACACACAGTCTCAGACGTGGACTGTTTTTCTTTGGTACGACCACCATACCGGCACACCAGTCTGTTGGCTCCTCCACGCGGCTGATGACGCCCAGCTTTTCCATTCGCTGGAGCTCTTCCTTGACTTTCCCCACCAGCGGCAGTGGAATTCTCCTAGGGGTTTTCAGTGAGAAAGGCACAGCATTTGGTTGAAGTTTTATGTGATATGCCCGTTTCACCTCACCTAGCCCACTGCACAGTCTAGGGTACGTCGACTTGAGAGTGTTCAAATCTATGCTGGCAACACGTTTGAGCAGGCCAAGGGCTGTAATGGCTGGAAATCCGAGCAAGGGCGTGCTCAGATTTTTGACCACGTAAACCTTCTGCATGGTCCGTTTGACTCCACTCCTCAGCTGCAGTCTGGCGAATCCCGACACCTCCAGCGGCATCCGTCCCGGACCAAGCAAAGGTCTCTCTGCTTTCTGGAGAACAGGCTGCCGTGTACCGGAAAATATGCGGTTCATATCAGTCTGTGACACAGCAGTGACATCCGCTCCGGTGTCGAGTTTGAACCTGATTGTGGTGTTCCTTATTCCTATGTTAGCGGTCCATGCAGCTTTGTCGGACGTCACAGAACCCAGGAAGAAACTTTCATCCTCCTCCTCCGTCTCAATACCGTCCACGTTTTCGCCTGCACGACAGACACGCTGAAAGTGTCCTTTCTTTCCACATGAGTGACACTTTGCATCGTTGGCAGGGCACTCATGTCTAGGGTGAGGTGAGCCACCACATTTGTAGCACTGGGAGCTATGTGTGTATTTACTCTGGCTGCTGAAGTGTGTCTTTGCTCCATCACTTTTGTATGTGTTAAACTTGGGCTTCTCTTTTTGCTTTCTGCCTTCAAACACTCTGTCCACAGTGGCTGCATCCATCTGCACTACACTACTGGCATCACTCCTCAGTGTGTTTTGTTGCTTTTTTATCTCCTCTGATTGTCTTGCCATGTTAAGGGCTTTTCCCAGGTCTAAATCCTTCTCCATCTGCATGCGTTCGGAGAGCCTTGCATCAGCCAGTCCCACTACAATCCTATCTCTGATTAGCTCGTCATGCAATGTCCCATAATTGCAGTGTTCCGCTAATGCGTGTAAGGCAGTTACAAAAACGTCCACTGTTTCATTTGCCTCCTGTTTGCGCATGTTAAAACACGCGCGCTCATATACAATGTTCTTTCTAACAATGAAGAAAGACTCAAATCCGTCTCTCACTTTTGCGTATACTTGCTGGTCTGGAGCGCTTAGTTTTAAGCCTCTCAAGACGTCATCTGCGTCATCTCCCATGCAGTATATCAAGGTGTTCACCTGGTTGACTTCGGAGCTTGCTGACAGGTTGCTTGCCTGACGGAATCTCTCAAATCTCCGAATCCATTTTGTCCAGTCGTTCGGCTTGGAAAAATCAAAGGGCTCCGGTGGCTGGATGTTAAACGTAGCGCTGGGTGTGTTAGCCGCCATGCTGATGTTAGCTGCCTCCCCGTCCTGCTCGTTATCACTCATCAAACTTCACCGAACTCTTCTTCCGAACTTTGACCGACGTCCCTACATTAGTACAACTGTTACATATCCTGCTTTAGCTACACAGCACTTCTGACACCATGTCGAGTTCGCTTAGTAATGCGCGTGAGACAAACTGTGTACTGAAGTTGACATGTTTATTCGCCAGCTCACTCCGTATCTGACCCTCGCCCCCCACATTCACTCCCCCATCCTATTGGTCCACAGCCTACCAACATAGGTCTTCCTATTGGATAAACATACATGTCAATCAACTGTTATGCGTAACATTGAACAACACCACACAGACTGCCATGTTGCTCTCCACTGGCGTCTTGACACAAACAGACCTCAGACCTGCTGGTGGAGCCTAATGCACGAGGAGTTTGACCACTAAAAGGTACAACTCATTAATCCCTCGCCTGCTATCTGTAAACACTCTCTCTTCCTCTCCTACTGAGGGGACTTGTTCTTTCTTGTAGCTCATGTGTCAAGTATGGGAACCAAGTGGAGTGGGAACCAAGTGGAGTGCACCTTTCTTCCTCTACAGTAGAGTGGGAACCAAGTAGAGTTGGAACTAAGTGGAGTGCACCTTTCTTCTTATATTGTAGAGTGGGCACCAAGTAGAGTGGGAACGAAGTAGAGTGCACCTTTCTTCCTCTACTGTAGAGTGGGAACCAAGTAGAGTGGGAACCAAGTAGAGTGGACCTTTCTTCCTCTACCGTAGAGTGGGCACCAAGTAGAGTGGGCACCAAGTAGAGTGGGCACCAAGTAGAGTGGGCACCAAGTAGAGTGGGAACCAAGTAGAGTGGGAACCAAGTAGAGTGGGAACCAAGTAGAGTGGGAACCAAGTAGAGTGGGAACCAAGTAGAGTGCACCTTTCTTCCTCTACTGTAGAGTGGGAACCAAGTAGAGTGGACCTTTCTTCCTCTACTGTCCTCCAGTTCCAGATAGAGGGCGTCCTCTCTCCAGCGAACAACGACATCAATTGTTTTAGAGCTTCTGTCTTCGACCATCTGTTATTGATCGCATTGTCTTTCACCAATCCGTAAATGCACCGGTAGTTCACTGTTAATACTCTTCGGTTATCAAAACAACATCTTTTTTTCTGTAAAGGATCTCATAACCTAAAACCTAAACATGCATACCTTGTTTTTAAAGTTTGCTTTTCACACGACCGTCTCTGCTGTTCAGTATGACGTTGTTGATGTGATTTTAAAAAGAGCAAATTCAATTCTTCCACACATCCTTCTTTCATTACCGTCAAATAGCTTTCATAACACTTGGACATAAGTGCTTATCTATCTATGTCACTGCCGTGCTGCTCCTGTGACTCAGGCCTCTCCATCTTGTGCACAGTGTTTACATGTTGTCTGTTATCAGTGGAGGAGAGCTCGTCTGTGGTAATGGATTTCGCCTCTGCAGTCTGCAACCCTACTGGAGTTTGTCAACAACATATTGTGGAATATTGTATGAGTCAAATGTGTATTTATAATTGGAGATGTTCTATTGTAGCTTATATCACCAAACTATGAGTCACAGCTGATTACAGCTCTTCATAGACTACTTTGATAGTAATTTAACTACTTTAATAGTAGTTTAATAGTTTTATTGACAACATTACCTATGACTATATGTTTCAATTGATAAAATGGCAGGTTGATTAAAAATGAAAATAATTCAGGGTGAATACATATCCACGTAATCTCAATATTTTGTATGGTCGCTGTTAAAATGTCAATTTATTCTAAAGATTTCGCCGCTTCTTGTGATAATTGTCCCTGAACAGAGTGCAGCTGCTAACCGTGTCTCGCTGTGTTGGCGCTCAGCGCAGCTTTTCTCAGGCTCTGCTTTGGATGCAATTAATTTTTAATCTTTTCAAAAGCTGTCCAGTGGTGACAGAGAGAGTGAGAACGAGAGAGAGATTTAGAGAGCGACTTAGAGAGAGAGACTGAGAGGCAGACACCGACAGGCTGCTGTTACGTAAGCGAGCGAGGAGATGTCTGTCTCCTCCACACAGCGACCCGTTCGGGCCGAGTTACTACTAAATCTGTTAACCCAGATCCGCAGTCTTTCCGTAGCACACTGCCTTACATCGCACCTGCCTCAGAGCAGAGGGAGACGCCACGGGGTGCAGACGACGGAGGAGAGGAGGAGATTTACATCATGCTTCATCTTCAAAATGATTTTTCCGCGCAGGAAATCTTTCATTATTCCTTGGCACGGACGTGAGCTGCAGAGAGATGTCCCGGGGGGGGGGGGTGGCGTCGTCACGGCTTCAATGTTACGCTCAAGGTCACGTCGTCGGGGAGGATTTCTGCCGACTTTGACTGGCGGCCCGCGGAGGAACAGAAAAGGAGACCGGCTGACGAAAGTCTACCGATGACTTCTGACTCGATTCTCTTTCTTTGAGGAAACGAAACCGCATGGCTTTTCGTCGGACGGTCTCCGAGGGCTGAGGGGGAGGGAGGAGGGGGATGAAATGTCTCCCGGCGAGACCGTGAATCTCCACCAGCTGCGCCGCCTCTGCGCCGCGGCTGACACGGCGCTCCGTCGCCCACATCATGGAGGCGAAACGCACGAGGAATAGATCGATAAAGTATCGCGTAGTCGTGAGCCGATGCAGAGTTTTGTGTCTCGGGGGAATAGATTCCCGCGCGACACGAGTCCAATATCACACGAAGAAGGCGGAAGGAGTTTTGCGTTTGTTTCGTGGCGTGAGTCCTCGGAAGGGGAAGCTCGCGGAGGTAACGCTTCGAGTGCGCCGCATTGTTTCAGTCACGACTCGGTGGAAAGCCGAATAAAACACGATAAAGGAGATCGGACCGCCGTCTGGCAACTCAAGCAGCTGAGCAATTATAATTATCTCGTGGTGTGACACGAGAATTCATTCAATCAAAAAGGAGGAAAAAAATGGGCAGAATCTGCACATTTGGATGAACGCTTCCAAAAATGTAAAATTTAAAAATGAAAGAACGGCTTGACTTTTCAGGTGTTTTGTCCGGTGACGACCCGACAGAGGATGAGGTCATCATGAGGATCACACCGATTACAGTCTCCATACACTTGCATTATGACCCCAAATGATCCTCTATGTTGTCCTTAAATCCGGTCTCCTGCACCCGGTCTACATATAGCACGACGCTCCACGGCCTTTCTGCATCAATATGTATCGGACGTCTAATTTTGGAAGTTGGGTGCTGAGAGATGAGAAGTGAATTAGATTGACCCAGAGTGCTGTGTTTTAAAAATATGTTGTATTGCGATGAAATAATCATGATATTTGCATAGTGCTCGACATACGTAGACTTTGCACACACCGCTTGGGGTCTGCTCCTCGTGTGTCACTGTGTGTTCTGACTGTCCTGCTTTATTTTCTAAGGACTGCTCCCTGAGCGACGCACTGACAGGAAGACTTCAAATAACGAGATGGATCATACAACAAGGCACGCTTTGTTTGCCATAGATATCTACCGGCCGTTTTTAGCCCAGTCGTCACTCTTCTCACATCACAGCTGACATTTGAGTCCTTTTTGTGACGACTTATTGTTTAAGTTTCATGTCTTTTTAAAAAAAAGTATCATGCATCATTACAAATTGAACACAAACTTCAAGTGTCGGTAACTTGGGAAGGCCGCGACCCGTCAAGATTTGTGATGTATTCGAGACGGACGGATGTTCATCGGCTCTTTCCCCTCAGGTGAACTCGTGGAGCGGCTCCATTGAGATCGGTGTCACGGCGCTGGACCCCACCGCGCTGGACTTTCCCAGCAGCGCCACGGGCCTGAAGGGCGGCTCCTGGATCGTGTCGGGCTGCTCGGTGCTGCGCGACGGCCGCTCTGTCCTGGAGGAGTACGGCCGCGACCTGGACCAGCTGGCCGAGGGCGACCGCGTGGGCATCCAGCGCAGCGCCCGCGGGGAGCTCCACCTCTGGGTGAACGGGCAGGACTGCGGCACGGCCGCCAACGGCCTGCCGCCCAAGCTCTGGGCGGTGGTGGACCTGTACGGCAAGTGCACGCAGGTGACGGTGGTGAGCTGCGAGCCGCCGCCGGCCTCCACGGAGAAAGAGACGATAGAGCAGGACGAGGAGGTGGATGAGGACGACAAAGAGGAGGAGGAGGATGTGGAGGAGGAGGACGTGGTGGTGTGTGGGGATCGGGAGGATGGGGGGATCACGGCACTGATGAATGACGCAGCTATAAATGGAATGATCAATGGAGATGAAGGTAGGGGGACTTTTTGATCTGTTTTTTTCTTTTTCTCCAACGGATTATCTGTGATTTGTTATTTCCATCCGTTTGACCTCTTCACAGCGCCTGAGCTGAGCTGCAGCAGACCAGACAAGTTCCCCAACAACCTGGAGCCGGACACGGGTACGAACATCCTTCCATCACCGGTTGATGGACCTCGTGTGACGTGACCAGCAGTGATGACCTCCTCTTCTCTCTCTCCCTCTCTCTTTCTCTCCAGTTCTAACGGAGCACCAGCTCTTTGACGTGTTCAACAACGCAATAGTATCTTGTTATCGCTCGGAGGACGAGGGCGGAGGGGAAGAAGGCGGAGGCGGTGGAGGAGCAGGCGGCGGCGTAGGAGAAGGAGGAGCAGGAGGAAATTCCGGTTCCGACTCCTCTTCCAGAATCGACAGGGGCAGTGGAGGAGGTGCAGTCAACAGCGACGGTGGATCAGGGACAACAGCAGAAAGTGGAGGAGGAGGAGGAGGAGGAGGCAGCGGAAATACGAACAGCCCCGCTGGCAACGGAGGGGTCGGGCTGGCGGCGGTGCCGGGCGCCATGACCACCAACGACGCGCTGCTGTTCCACGAGAAATGCGGCACACTGATCAAACTGAGCAACAACAACAAGACGGCGGAGCGGAGGAGACCGCTGGACGAGTTCAATAACGGTGTGGTGATGACCAACCGGCCGCTCCGACACAACGAGATGTTTGAGGTGTTTACAATCACACGACTCAGTGCTGTGATGTTTGTTTGTGCACAGAATAATGTTGTGATGGCTGACGAGCGATCACTGACTTATATATATATATATGAGCTACAACTTTAGAGATTGATAATTTGACATTCAGAAGTAAAGTTTCAAATAAGATCCTTTATCAATCTCTTAGTATTTTTTTTATTGACTGATCAATAGTAATATTAGTTTTATAATAATATTATCGGTAAAAAGGCCCATCACAATTTTCCAGAATCTATTTTTGTGATTTAGAGGCACCACTAGAAGGCAATTACACGCATGTATTCATATATTTGAGGAGAGTTGCTGGTCATAAGCTGGCAAAGACAAAGAATACAACAAGTTAAATATCAGGAGATTTTATTGACAAAAAAATATAGAAAGCAGTATATTGTTGCGGTATAAACACCGTATGTTCAGAACATAAGGCGTTCATGTCTCTGGGCTCGAGGCGGAACAGAGAAGCGTTTCACTTGATGAATAAGGAAGAAGAAGAAAAAACTCCAAGAAAAGTGTAAATGTGTTTCTGTTCATATCTTCAGATCCGCATCGATAAGCTGGTGGACAAGTGGTCCGGCTCGATAGAGATCGGTGTGACCACACACAACCCCAACAACCTGGACTATCCTGCAACTATGACCAATCTGCGCTCAGGTAACACTCACACACACACACACACACACACACACACACACACACACAGACACGAAACACACTGTATCAAACGAAGCGGCTCATTGTGAAATGAATTGTCTGATGTTAGGTACAATCATGATGAGTGGCTGTGGGATACTAACCAACGGCAAAGGAACCCGCAGGGAATACTGTGAATTCAGCCTGGACGAACTTCAGGTTCGTACCGACGCACACACCCGCCGCCGGCCGCCGAGTGGGACTGTGTGTGTGTTTCTAATCTCCGTGACCTGCTATCCTCCACTTTCAGGAGGGAGACCACATCGGGTTGATGCGCAAAGCCAGCGGAGCGCTCCATTTCTACATCAATGGCATCGACCAAGGTGAGGCACACCGAGGCGCTCTGTGTCGGGTGGGGGCTGGAAGTGGTGATGGTTATAAATGAGGGATTGAGAAACACAGCCGACCAGCTCAGAGGATAAAGATGTGATCTTTAGATCCCCGTTAGCTAGTTATCCCCTGATGCTTCGCATAATTAAGAATCTGCCAGAAAAATAGCCAGAATTAATGATTTGACTGCGACGTCAGCGAGGCGTTTAAGATTAAGCCTGAAGAAGTCCTACCTTTTTTATAAGTATGTCATCAATATGTACAAACACAAGTTGGACACCCTGGGGGTTTCAGTACCTCGGTTTGCACCTCTACCCTCTCGGCCTCTCCCCCAGGTGTCGCTGCAGCCCAGACCCCCGACGTGGTCTACGGCGTGGTCGACCTCTACGGCATGGCGGTCAAAGTCACCATCGTGCACAACCACAACCACACCGAACGCCTCCGACGCAATAACGCCATCATGAGGGCGTTGTCTCCGGACGTCGGCCGGCCCAGGCCGGCTCTTACCCTCACTCCGGACTCGGAGGGGCCCGACCGGCTGCTCTTCCATCCCAACTGTGGCCAGAAGGCCGCCGTCATCAGCGACGGCCGGACAGCGCTGCGGCCGCAGTGAGTCACAGGCCTTCTTATTCTCGACTTGTTTGCGTGACGAATCCTTTATGATGCGTTTCAGCCTGAAACCTTTTAACGGGAGCTTTTTTTGAGGATTAATGGCATCTTCTGTCACCAACCTCTGTACGTACAACTGGGTACATCATGACGCAGTCTTAGAGGTTTAATAATAGTATAATATGAAGGTAAATGTTCCTTGTCTGAGAATCATATTTCTATTTGTGGAAAGTTTCAAAAGGTTTGGGAAATACCTGCAAATTACAAAAACTCTTCAGCTTTAGAGCTCTATGATCTATTGGTATGTTTTGCAAGTAAATATCCGTGTGAAAGAAATACGATGTTTACAATGGAGGATGTGTAGAGTCCTCTACATGCAACACTTTGAACATACTCCGGGGTAAACTCCTAAATTAAAAAATAAACTGCTCTCACAGTGCGACGGATGACTTCAACCACGGCGTGGTGCTGAGCAGCCGGCCGCTGCGCTCCAACGAGGTGTTCCAGGTCCGTATCGATAAGATGGTGGACAAGTGGGCGGGGTCCATCGAGATCGGCGTCACCACACACAACCCCGCCCACCTGCAGCTGCCCTCCACCATGACCAACCTGCGCTCGGGTAACATACAGTTTGCTTTTGTTCCCGATGAAAGGTGGATGATGATAAAAGTCACGCAACTGGATGTCTCCTTAAGAGTTGCCATGGCAACACACAGCATTTTCACTGCGTTATTATTGTTCCTCAGGCACGTGGATGATGACGGGTAACGGCGTGATGCACAACGGAACGACGATCCTGGACGAGTACGGACACAACCTGGACCGGCTCAAGGCGAGTCCCGTTTGTCTTTTTACGACTCGCCCTCCTTCCTCCTCCCACGATCTGTTTAACCCTTTCCCCTCCCGGCTCCTCCTGCAGGCCGGTGATACGGTCGGCGTGGTGCGAAAAGAGGACGGCAGCCTCCACTTCTTTGTAAACGGCGTGGCCCAGGGCCCCGCGGCCTGGAACGTCCCCCCCAGTGTGTACGCCGTGGTGGACCTCTACGGCCAGGCTGCTCAAGCCACCATCATGGACGACATCGGTGAGCGCTGCAACCTTTTGACCTCCGAACATTCAAAGATACTGAATAAGTGAAAGTTTTCACGAGAGACGACATGAACTTTTATCCAATTCCCTTTTTTCTTTGTTAGTGGACCTATTGCCTCTCGCAGAGGACAGCTCAGAGGGCCCCACGGTCACGTCCCCCGGGAGCCCCTCCTCGGTGGGAGGGGCCACCGCAGCCAACGACCTGCGTTTCCACCACCTGCACGGCAGTAACGCCGTCATCACCAACGGGGGGCGCACCGCTCTGCGTCAGAACTGCCGCAGCGAGTTCAACGACGCCATCGTCATTTCCAACCGGTGAGGAAGCAAATGACTCTGAATGTTTGCAGATCGTCACACCTGAAGTTCATAATCACACGTTTCTCGCACAACAAATGCTAAATTCAGATCATTTGTTGTGAAGGATCTAAACCTGTTGCCTCCTTGCAGGTGCCTTCGGGATGGAGAGCTCTTCGAAATCATTATTCAGAAGATGGTGGACCGCTGGTCGGGTTCAATTGAAGCAGGTGAAATGTTTCTGTTATTGATTCAAAAATTCATACCTGAACACGATAAATGTCAAAAATTCTATAAATGAAAAGCTGTTGTCTGTTCTCTAACCTCTCTCTCCCTTTTTTGTAAATATATTTCATGTGTAATCACCACAGATTTTCTCCTCCCCCCTCTGTGTCCAGGAGTGACAGCCATCAAGCCCGATGAGCTTGATTTTCCCAACACTATGACTGATATCGATTATGACACTTGGATGCTGAGGTAGAATATGTTGAAATGGACATATACAAAAAAAAAAGATAATAACAGAAGAACTTAATCGAAATAAATGACTCGATAAATATATATCTGCCCCACATAAGTCCAGCGAGCAAATGTTGCAGCAATTATAAAGTAACATAAATAAATAACATGTTTGTGGATGTTCAGATCAATAATTCCAAAGTTTTTGCCGTCCTCATCCTTTCTTCCGCAGTGGCACTGCCGTCATGCAAGATGGCAACACAATGCGCAACAACTACGGTTGTGACCTGGACTCCCTGACCACGGGCTCTCGTATTGGTATGATGCGCTCAGCCAGCGGAGACCTCCACTATTACATTAACGGTGTGGATCAAGGCGTCGCCTGCACCGGCCTGCCTCCAGGTAAAACCAGCAGGAGGATCTGGACCGTACTGCAGCGACATGGTGGAAATACTGCTGGTACCAGTGAGGAGTGTTGGTTTCACATGTCGACCTAATACTTCATCCATCTCTCTCTCTCGCTCTCTCTCTCTCAGAGGTGTACGCTGTGATCGACCTGTATGGTCAGTGTGTCCAGGTGTCCATCACCAGCTCCTCAGGCCCGCTGGATAACAGCCTGTGTGCCAGCAACATCACTGAGAAGAGCTTCCCCATCCAGTCGCCAGGTAAACATCCGGCTCCTCAGGCCGCCTGCTGAGCCTTGAAGAGCATCACAAAATAATGACGGATCATTTTCAGATCCGAAACTTTAAAATTATCTGTAAAATACAATAATAATTAGTTATTTTTAAAATCTTTCATGGAATTTCCCAAAATGCTTTTGTATAAATGTGTTTTTTTGTTCAAAAGTAAATCAAAAGAAAAAGAGATTAAAATAATATAAAACTAGAATGGGCACTCGGTAGAGCGCATACCTTCGCATATCACAAGATTGGGCATTGCATTATGAACATTTTGGCATTAGTTGCATGCCAATTGGAAAAAAATTGACCGTGCTATGGTAAAAAGAAGATTTTTACCTTTTCATGACCTTGACCTTTGACCCGATCGATCCCAAAATCTAATCAAATGGTCCCCGGATAATAACCAATCATACCACCAAATTTCATGCGATTCGGTTTAATACTTTTTGTGTTATGCGAGTAACACGCATACAAATAAATTAATTAATTAATAAATACACGGTGATCAAAACATAACCTTCCGCATTTTCAATGCGAAAGTAATAATAAGAATACAAAATATCAGTTGTCCTCAAAGCCTCTTCTCCATGTTTCTTCTCTCCTGCATGTTTGGGTAGTAGCTGGCGTCGCCCATCGACTCCACAGTAAACACGGCAAGAATGTGGTCCTGCTCGGCGACGGCTGCCAGGCCGTGCGAGTCGGAGGTTACGCCCACGGCATTATGTTCAGCGCCAAGGAGCTCAAAGCCGACGAGCTGTTTGAGGTAAACGACGGCTTCAGAGAGACGCTCTGAAGACGCTCCCTTCCCCGTCATTTATAACAAATGATCCACCCTTCCTCCTCCTCACGTCTGCATGTATCTCACGTCTCCTCTGCCCTCTGCAGGTGAGGATTGACGAGGTGGCTGAGCAGTGGTGCGGTTCGCTGCACATCGGCCTGACCACGCTGGCCCCTCCGGAGCTGCCGGCCTGCCCGCTGTCGGGCCTCTCCCCCTCCCTCCCGCAGCTGCGCACCAAGGTCACCTGGCTGCTCTGCGGCTCTGAGGTCCGTCGCAACGGCGTGCTGCAGCGCCAGAACTACGGCTGTTCACTGGACCGTCTGACGGTGAGCTGCATCTCAGATGGATTGGAGGTCACGCGAAAGACCTTTAAAACCCTCCACGGTCTCTTCTCCGGCTGTGTGAAAGCCCAGATTTAAGGATGTTAAGAGAGCTTTATTTATTTCCGTTTTCATTTTAAACTATTGCCAAAGCACACGGTTAACGGTTCCTTTACAAAACTGCTATTGCAGTGTCCTGATGCAAATAAGGACAAACACAAGCAGCCACAGGAGGAAAACCCACAGCGCCGGCCATGCAATGCATTCATGTTGCTAATGCAATGCACGCTTTTCATTCAGTTTTTTTCTTTAGATTAGATTAGTTTCAACTTTATTGTCATTACACATGTACAAGTACAGAGCAACAACGATGCAGTTGGCATCTATCTAAGTGCAACAGAAAGTCATAATAAAATAAATATATAATATATAACATAAAATATATAATATATAATATATATATATGTTTTCTGGGTTAAACTATTTTACTTTATTTACATCCACGTATGAATTCTTAATTTGTGGAGAGACGTCGGAGTGAAGGGTCAGTGCTGCACAGAGGCATGAGCAGCTAGAGGCTCGCTGCCTGGGAAGTGAACTGGCAACTCTCCAGCTCCTTCCAGAACAAACTCCGTCTCTGACTTGAACACAAGCCAAGTCTCTACCCAGTGAAACGTGGTCAACAGTTATTCAACAGTCGAGTCAACAAAGGGTGTAGATTGTGTTGTGATTACAGTGGAAGATCTATATATATATATATATATACACACACTACCGTTCAAAAGTTTGGGGTCATCCAGACAATTTCGTGTCTTCCATGAAAACTCACTTTTATTTATCAAATGAATTGAAAATTGAATAGAAAATATAGTCAAGACATTGACAAGGTTAGAAATAATGATTCATATTTGAAGTATTAATTTTGTTCTTCAAACTTCAAGCTCAAAGGAAGGCCAGTTGTATAGCTTATATCACCAGCATAACTGTTTTCAGCTGTGCTAACATAATTGCACAAGGGTATTCTAATCAGACATTAGTCTTCTAATGCGATTAGCAAACACAATGTACCATTAGAACACTGGAGTGATAGTTGATGGAAATGGGCCTCTATACACCTATGGAGATATTTCATTAGAAACCAGACACTTCCACCTAGAATAATCATTTACCACATTAACAATGTAGAGAGTGTATTTCTGATTAATGTTATCTTTATTGAAAAAACAGTGCTTTTCTTTGAAAAATAAAGACATTTCTAAGTGACCCCAAACTTTTGAACGGCAGTGTATATTAATTTTTATATATATATACAGGACTGTCTCAGAAAATTAGAATATTGTGATGAAGTTCTTTATTTTCTGTAATGCAATTAAAAAAACAAAAATGTCATGCATTCTGGATTCATTACAAATCAACTGAAATATTGCAAGCCTTTTATTCTGATTTATTGCTGATTATGGTTTACAGCTTAAGAAAACTCTAAAATCCTATCTCATAGAATTTTAATATTTCCTCAGACCAAGTATAAAAAGATTTATAACAGCTGAGTGTTTGTCAAGGCTCAGGAAACCCTGCAGGGTTTCTGAGTTAATTAGACAATTCAAGTGATTTGTTTAATACCCTACTAGTATACTTTTTCATGATATTCTAATATTTAGAGATAGGATATTTGAGTTTTCTTAAGCTGTAAGCCATAATCAGCAATATTAAAAGAATAAAAGGCTTGCAATATTTCAGTTGATTTGTAATGAATCCAGAATGCATGACATTTTTGTTTTTTTAATTGCATTACAGAAAATAAAGAACTTCATCACAATATTCTAATTTTCTGAGACAGTCCTGTATATGCCATTCTGTGGTCACCAGATAATGTAGATTATACACAATTAGATTAGGAACAGGTCATTCATTTAGTTTGATGTACAGATTGAGGTATTTGTTTTTCTTTTTGTGTGCCGTTCTCCTGACGCGAGTTGAGCGTGAGAACAAAGTTGAGAAGTAGTCGGTCACCGGTAGTTTATACCTGCACCTTCAGCGGGCTCGTAGAACTCAACCAGAACATCACGGTTTCTTAGGTCGGGAACCGCGTGGGTGTGAAGAGGTGCAGTGACGACACCATGCACATCTTCATCGACGGGGAAGACATGGGACCTGCAGCGACTGCATTAGCCAAGGTACACACACACACACACACACACACACACACACACACACACCTCTACAGGGACACAGCTACCATTCAGCGCCTCTCTCCGGCTCCCTGCAGAATGTTTACGCCGTGTTGGACCTGTACGGGCGGGTCACGGCGGTGTCCATCGTGAGCTCCTCGCCGACGGAGGACACGGAGAGCGTGAAGGCGCCGCCGTTCTCCTCAGACAGCTGCAGCGAAGGAGAGGAGGACAGCACCCCCGTCACAGAGGTAGGCGCGCCCGCCTGTCCGTCAAGAGGACCCGTCATGCGCCGCATCATCGAATTCCCCGAGAAACTCGAGCCCCTCCGTGTCGCCTCTCACGGCCTCCAGGTGGAGACGGAGCCGTGCCCGTCGGTGCCGACCGGGATGGTGTTCTTGGAGAACCACGGCAAGAACATCCAGCTGTCCAACCGGCACCTGACGGCAGCCAGAGTGTCCAGCTACAACCAGGGCCTGCTGGTCACCGCCCAGCCGCTGGCTCGCCTGCAGCTGTTCCAGGTAACTGTGTGTGGCGTCCAGGTGACGCGGTCGTGACGCTATATAACCGTTTAATGTATACAGAATACGACCACGCGGTATTTTTAGGCGGCGACTGTTCCAGTCTATCAACGGGATCCATTTACTTTCTTTTTTTGGGGGTCACCAGTTTCAAATCGACCGTCTGAACCCGTCGTGGACGTCGTCGCTGTCGTTGGGGGTCATCGGTCACTCGCCCGACCGCCTCAACTTCCCCTCCACGGCGTGTTGTCTGAAACGCTCCGCCTGGCTTCTGCAGAGAGACTCTGTCTTCCACAACTCCCTCAAGGTACACACACACACACACACACACACACACACACACACACACTTCAGCTCACTCGTGTGACTAACAAGAAATAAATGTGATTTCAAAAGGAAACTTAAGGCAGCAATAATCAGAAAGGAAATTATAGTAGATTAGGTTATTATTTTAGATATTTAGGTATTATTATTTTACTTTTCATGTAAATGTTGTTTTCTCAGTGTTTTTGTGATAATTGATCATGCTGTACCGCATTTTATGTATTTGTATTGTATTGTAATGTTTTTTTTGCCTGGACCCCAGGAAGAATAGTCTCCACTACGGTGTAGACTAATGGGGATCCTTAATAAACTAAACTAAACTCGTCTGTCACGTGTTCTCTGGTTGTGTCTCACACTCATCCCTCTGTTCCCTCCTCAGATATGTGAGAACTATGGTCCCAACCTGGACACCTGTCCAGAGGGGACGGTGTTGGGTCTGCTGGTGGACGCCAACAGTTGTCTCCACCTCTACGTCAACGGCATGGACCAGGGTGTAGCGGTGCAGGACATTCCTTCACCCTGCTACCCCTTCATAGACTTGTATGGCCAGTGTGAACAGGTCAGAACTACACTCACACACTCACACACACACACACACTCAATCACACTCACACACTCACTCTCACACACACTCACACTCTCTCAGTCACATTCACTCTCTCTCACACACACACACACTCTCACTCATACTCACTCACTCACACTCTCATACTCACTCACACACACTCAATCAAACTCACACACACTCACTCTCACACACACTCACACTCTCTCAGTCACATTCACTCTCTCTCTCACACACACACACTCTCACTCACACACACTCACACACACTCACACTCTCTCAGTCACATTCACTCTCACTCACACACTCGCACTCTGAAGCAGTCGGGTTGATGTTGGATGTTTCCACCTGACTTTAATGAATTATCTCAAATGAAATGTTCCTAAATGTGTCCTGGTGATTGACTGATCGGCTAATAATAATTTCAGCGTCACTCTAAACTTAACCAGAAAATGATGTGAGAATAAATGTTGTCATCATGCCTGCCATGATGACAACACTCACTCACACACACTCACTCTCACACACACTCACTCACTCACTCTCTCATACTCAATCACACACACTCAAACTCACACACACTCACTCACACTCAATCACACTCACACACACTCACTCTCACACACTCACACTCACGTTCACTCTCTCACACACACACTCTCACTCACACATTCACTCACACACACACTGACTCACTCACTCTCTGATACTCACTCACACACACTCAATCAAACTCACACACACTCACTCACACACACACACACACTCTCACTCACACACTCACTCTAACACACACTCACTCAATCACACACAAACTCACTCACTTACAAACACACACACACACTCTCACACTCACTCACTCACACTCTGAAGCAGTCGGGTTGATGTTGGATATTTCCGCCTGATGACTTTAATGAATTATCTCAAATGAAATGTTCCTAAATGTGTCCTGGTGATTGACTGATCGGCTAATAATAATTTCAGCGTCACTCTAAACTTAACCCGAAAATGATGTGCGAATAAATGTTGTCATCATGGCAGGTTACTATAGTAACGGACAGCGTGCCAGCTGTGGGTGGCGAGAGCGGTGAGACCCGTTGTCAGGGCGACATGGAGAAGGCGGACATGGTTGACGGTAAGAAGCGTCTGGGTTCTGTTTTGTTGACGGCTGTGGTCAGACGCCACGTGGTTCCAGTTGTCCGTCCGTTCGATTCCCTTGGAAACATCTCATGAAATCGATTGTCTACCAGTTACAATCAATTACATTTTGATGGTTAAAGGTCACAGAAAGGTCACGGTGAGGTCACCGTGACCTCACGCCAGGCACATTCTCATGAAAGTGTCCCAAAAACATTAATTAGTCAGAAAAATGTTTTATATAAATTTTTTAAATAAAAGCACTAGCATAGTAGCAAACAAGTCATTTAAAAAAAGTCAGAATAGATTTATAATAGTTTTATCTCATAAACAAAAGCTTAGTATGCTATAAAAAGTCATAGAATAGTTTATTAACAATGTAATCAAAGGAAAATGTTGTAAAAAAGTAATCGTAGAATTTGTCAAGAAAGGCAAAGTGTAAAATGCCATAAACAAGTTATAGTCTCATATTTCTTAAGGAATTTAAGAAAAGAAGTCACGGTATAATGTACCATGAAAGATAAGTCATGAAATAGCACGGTGTGCCTGTAGCGGCAATAATATCAGAAATGATAATATCAGATTGATTACGACTAATGATAATCATCATTGGGAAAAAGAGAATGATAATAGAAGCAATAATAGAAAGAAACATAGATTAATAATAGAAGCAGTGTGTGTGTGTCAGTGTGTGTGGAGCAGGAACACAGATCAAAGTCATGCTAATTATGACAAGTTCACACAAATGTCTCCTATGATAAAATAATAAAGTGATCACATGTCTGTCCGTCTAACCGTCTGTCTGACCGCCTGTCTGTCTGACCGCCTGTCTGTCTGACCTTTCTCCTTTTTCTCCGTGCAGGAATCAAAGAGAGTGTGTGCTGGACGCCGCCTCCAGAGGTCAACCCCAACAAGACGTGTGAATACCAGGCCCTGTGCTCGCGCTTCAAGGACCTGCTCACTTTGCCAGGTGAGTTTGACCTTTCCGCCGCGACCTTTGACTCGGCTCTAGAACCATGTGACGCTCACGACCGCTGCCCCCCCCCCCCCCCCCGCTCATAAGATGGATATTTTAACGAGGACGCCAAGTACAACCTTTGCTACTGCGAGTCGTGCCACAAGCTCCGGGGCGACGAGGCGTACTACAAGAGAGGAGAACCGCCGCGGGACTACGCCCTGCCCTTCGGCTGGTGCCGCTTCGCCCTCAGGTGAGAGGACGGTTCCTCGCTCGCGTCTCAAACTACCGAGTATCTCAGAGATAAACATGTGTTTGTGTCTCTTAATGTTATTATGACAGTGATCTGTTCCACTGAGTTACAATGTGATGGATCAAGCTCTATTCAGTAAAAATAAGTTACATTATACTGTTGTCACGATACGTGAAATGTAAATTTGGTTAGAGACTTGAATAAACAGATATTTTCACAGCAATATCAAAGATTAGAGATGAATCATGACCCGTTTCTAACTTCCTAACGAGCTCTAAGCAGCTTCTAATATACCAATAAAATGAGTTATGTCAAGATTAAAACATTTTTTCAATCAAAGCAAATATTTAAATATCAAATGTAGTTCCTTATAACCTTTTTGTGTTTTTTAATGGAAATAACCACTGTGGATGACTGACGGAAAAGGATCATATTTCTAATTCATGGGTTTTTCATTTGGGACGAGTTAAACATCTCAACTACCTGCAGGCTGTGTATCTGATAATCTGTAACTAGCATGTACAGCGGCGCTGTCATATCCACATCTCTATAAGCCACGTGTCCTCTGCAGGATCAAGCCCCACTGCGAGGCTTCTAATGCGCTGAAGAAGTGGCACATCGCGTACCACGGCACCACCGTGGGAGCCCTGCGGCGCACGCTGGACCACAGCGAGCTGCTGTCTGGTAGGAGAGCCACCGCTTCATGACATGACATTTAGCTGATGCTTTCATCCAAATGACTTACAATCCTGTTACGTTCAGACACCGTAGACACGGCTACAGGGAGCAATTCAGGGTTAAGTGTCTTAATCAAGGACGCATCAACCAGGGTGGGGATTGAACCACCAACCCCCTGATTGAAGGACAGACTTGCTAACCACTGTGTACATAAATACACACACGCATATTGATATATATACACACATACATGTATATGCACACACAAAACTACATATATGCATACATGTACATACACACATACATAAGTATATATACATTCATATATATACAGGACTGTCTCAGAAAATTAGAATATTGTGATAAAGTTCTTTATTTTCTGTAATGCAATTAAAAAAACAAAAATGTCATGCATTCTGGATTCATTACAAATCAACTGAAATATTGCAAGCCTTTTATTCTTTTAATATTGCTGATTATGGCTTACAGCTTAAGAAAACTCTAAAATCCTATCTCATAAAATTTTAATATTTCCTCAGACCAAGTAAAAAAAAGATTTATAACAGCTGAGTGTTTGTCAAGGCTCAGGAAACCCTTGCAGGTGTTTCGAGTTAATTAGACAATTCAAGTGATTTGTTTAATACCCTACTAGTATACTTTTTCATGATATTCTAATATTTAGAGATAGGATATTTTAGTTTTCTTAAGCTGTAAGCCATAATCAGCAATATTAAAAGAATAAAAGGCTTGCAATATTTCAGTTGATTTGTAATGAATCCAGAATGCATGACATTTTTGTTTTTTTAATTGCATTACAGAAAATAAAGAACTTCATCACAATATTCTAATTTTCTGAGACAGTCCTGTATATATATTCATACATATGCACACACATAAGTATATATCTATATATACATTCATATATATATATACATATATGTGGCACGCTGGATATTTTAAGTGCAAATATTGTTGTCAGAATTGTTATTGTATTATAGTGTGTTAGTATCTTGCCCCCATCATCCTTATTTTCTTGGTATCATTTTAAACACTGTGTGAATTTAAAACTCACCTGCTTTCACCTGAAGTAGCTGCAGGGCGATACATGTGTTCACCAGTAGGGGGCGGTAGCGGGTTTTGCCATGACTGGCGCCGATGGTCGAGGCGCCCATGAAGCAGATATCCGTCCCGTCTCACTTCCACATTAAACTGCGGCGCTCGCGAGGTTCACCCTCGCCGCGGGTTAAATGCGAGCGATTTAAAAAAAAAAGTGAAAGTACTGAAATGGAGCCGCGCAGGATTTAAAGTAGAACGCGTGCTTTTCATGTCGCGTTCAGGGGCCGCACTAAATGTGAGAAACGGGGGTCTTTACGCTGGACGTGGTTTTGTCGTCGCAGGGACGTCCTCCATCTTCTCGGTGTCCCCGGTGAAGGCCGAGGGGCCGAGCGGCTACAGCGAGCCGGAGGAGAACAGCGGCCCCGGCAGGGAGGCCCCCAGAGTGCGGCTCTCCCCCACCATGCGCTACTCCGGCATGGAGGTGTTCGCCCCCAAAGTGCAGTAAGTCCTCCGTCTGCGGCGCCACAGTGGGGAGGCGGGGGCACCACCCTGACGGCTCTCCTTCTCCTCCACGCAGGTTTCGGGACCCCCGTTCTCACCGCAGCCACCACGCCCAGGTGGGGTTCCAGGTGTGCGTGCGTCCGGGCTCCTACAAGGCGGGGCCGCAGACTCTGGGCCACAGCGAGCCCCTGGACCCTCGCTTCAGCAACTCCGAGATCGAATGGGTCACGAAGGAGCAGGGCGGCACGCTGCTCTACGGACTGCTGGTCCGGGTCGAGTGACGGGGGCGGCGAGGGAGGCATTCGGGTGGAGGCGCGGGGGGCGTGGCGCTCCTCGGACTTTCAATAAACTGACAACCAAATCCAACGCCTGCCTTGAGAGAGAGACTCCTCTGGAATCCTTCCGTTGAACCGCGGATTGTCGACGATTCAGCATTCATGATCTTTATTTGTTGTTTTTGTTTTGCTCTTGGACTCTTTTAAAGGCCGGGGGCGACGGCGGTTTCAAAGAAGGACGGACACTGCCTGCACTTTATGTTTTGGACACTCGTGGGCGATTTTTAAACTAACTTCTCATCGACTCGACGCGTTTGGTTCATTCGCTCCATCTCGGGTTTGTTTTCTCTTTGCCGCATTTTTAGTTTTAGTTTTCATTCTTCCCAACATGTTTTCTTTCACGCACACAGCTAATGTTTCTTCATCTAATGTTTCTTTATCTACTCTTTCTTTATCTTTTGGCACTTATTTTCTGACTCATCACCTGGTCAGTGTTTTTTAATTTGGGAGGAGCTGTCCTCTGCCAACCTGCACGGTAACGGACTGTCGCCTAAAAAAAGACTGAAATGTGGGTAAAAAAGAAATATATAGATGTATATATATATATAAGTGACAATGTTTTCACAAACATGTAACAAACAAAGACACTTGAATCTGAGGATGAACCCGAGAGTGTCTTGTGATTGTGACTTCATTAGTTGGGGGAAGATTTTTTTTAAACTGGAGGAAGAAAAAAAAAAAATGTTTACACGTATGTTGTTTTTCTTTGCGTCGCCACATCAGCGGTTTTGGCTACTTTATCGGTCCCGGTGAGAGTCTGTTGTTGCCAGGCAACCATCTTGTCAAATGGAAAACACTCACAGGCTTTGAACTGGAAGGTTTGGGAATCTAAAGGCCGCGTTGAGCTCGTTAGTTACACCCGAGAAGACGAGATGTGAGAAGAATAAGACGGGTGATGCTTTTAGACGTGTTGGGTTTTGATACAGTGAAAAGGGGGAAAACGGAGGAGTTAAACACAGTTTTCATTTTTATTTTTTTAAAGAAATGAGCTCATTCACATCCAGGAAGTGGATATCCCATAATGTTGAACTTGTAAGATGTGGTCAAGCGAGCTGGCGCCAAAACGGGTGAAGTGGTTTCCCCGTCATCGTTTACTCGGACTCGCTCCCGCGTTCGGCATCGGCCCGCGGCCCCCAGCCGGTGTTTACACGTGAATGGTATTCGTCGTGGCGCTTCGGTTCCTTTTA
The DNA here is from genome assembly GCF_029220125.1 of Pseudoliparis swirei. Classification (NCBI taxonomy): domain Eukaryota; kingdom Metazoa; phylum Chordata; class Actinopteri; order Perciformes; family Liparidae; genus Pseudoliparis; species Pseudoliparis swirei. Next base: position 11,922,610 of record NC_079408.1, read on the forward strand.
CGTCAACGAGCAGCAGTGATTTTTCATCTGGCCAACATCTGGTTCCTACGAGGGTTTTAATTTCATCCCCGAAAAACATCCTAATGATTGATAGTATGTGAATAGCTTTCCAAAGCGTCTCTTTCTCACACGTCTCAGTTCTGGTGCCAATTTGATGACCTGACCCCTCCCCTCCCCCACTTACAGTTTTGATGAGTCCAACTCAAATACTGATACTGAAGAAGCTCAGTCGCCTTCGGAGAGCAGCTGGTTTTTTTGGCAGAAGGAAAAACTTCCAATCAAAGAAATGTGAAAGATGTGATTATCTGGGTTGTTTACGGCCCGGTGCTGCTTTGTACAATTTTATTTGTATTGTGTTCTTAATTCTTTTTTGTTTTCTGTATGTTGCGTTGTACAGGCTGTTACATAAAAAAAAAAAAAAGAATCATATCTTCCTGATTTATAAATAATAATAATAAACTGACAGACAGTATGCACAGAAGGAGGTGACGGTGTGTTTGTGATTCGGGGTCAAACTGAAAGACGACCCACCGGTGAGTTTGGTTTAATTTGTTGATTTGGAGTAAGAACATAATTCTGGTTTCTGAGAAGTTATTGTAATGTGGCATAATTACTCATTGAGGAACATTTCATGTTTTCTTTGAGCTTTTTACTGAAGTGCCTGAACATTAAAAAGTTAATATATATATATTTAGATATTTAATGATTGGATTCAATCTATTGTCATTGCACAGAGTACAGGTGCACAGGCAACAACATGTATTCTCTGCATTTAACCCATCCTCAGTCATGAAGGAGCAGTGGGCTGCAGTGATGCGCCCGGGGAGCAACTGGGGGTTCAGTGCCTTGCTCATGGACACTTCGACTTGCAACTAATGGGGAGAGCGGGGATCGAACCGATGACCTTGGGGGACGACCCCCTTACCCCACTGAGCGACAGATGTATATATGAATAAGTATATATATACATTTATACATATGTATAAATATTTATACATACATACAAATGCACACATAAGTACATATATACATATGTGGCACCCTGCATATTTAAAGTGCAAATATTGTCAGAATTGTTATTGTATTATAGTGTGTTAGTATCTTGCCCCCATCATCCTTATTTTCTTATCATTTTAAACGCTTTGTGTGAACTTAAAACTCACCTGCTTTCACCTGAAGTAGCTGCAGGGCGATACATGTGTTCACCAGTAGGGGGCAGTAGCGGGTTTTGCCATGACTGGCGCCGTAATTCTTGTCTTAAACTAACGAGTTAGACCAGCATATCACTGACAGTGACCAGCTATTAATGTGAGTCTGTCTTGGTGTTTACAGGTGAGAAACGAACACAAGCGCCATATTTTTATTAAAGTTATGTTCGCCGCTTTGGCGGTGCTTTATTTTGATAGTTATTCAGTGTGTAGTAGTTAAAGGGAAGACACTTAATTAAGGCTCGCGCTGTACATACATTTAAACAGGTTTCCTGGTGGAACTCGCCTCTTGTCATGCCTTTGATCTCTGTGACGTCGCTAGTGACTAGTGACGTCACGGAGCGCCGAACCAGAGTCTGTAACTAGAAGTGACTTCCAGCAGTAATTATCTGTGAGTTTCACAGAAGCACCTCCCACCTCGTGAAGCGGTGTATGAACCACCATGCACCCCGATCGTGGTGGGGGGGGGCTCTGTGACGCACAGCTTGGGTGGGTGGGAAGGCGATTCTCAGATTCATCTGGGAATCGCCAAGGTTTTACATAAAAGAGAAACAAAAACGAAATAAATTTCTTACATAAAGAAATTAATGTTTGTGCCAGATTTGAAAATAACTTGCTCAAGGCGTTTCTGAGACATCACTGGAAATGTGATGGACGTGGGGGTTACGGTCACCTTTGATCTTTGACCACCAAAATATAACAGACGGGTAACAACCTGTAAAGTAGCAGGATTTAAAGTAGAACGCCTGCATTTCATGTCGCGTTCAGGGGCCGCACTAAATGTGAGAAACCGGGGTCTTTACGCTGGACGTGGTTTTGTCGTCGCAGGGACGTCCTCCATCTTCTCGGTGTCCCCGGTGAAGGCCGAGGGGCCGAGCGGCTACAGCGAGCCGGAGGAGAACAGCGGCCCCGGCAGGGAGGCCCCCAGAGTGCGGCTCTCCCCCACCATGCGCTACTCCGGCATGGAGGTGTTCGCCCCCAAAGTGCAGTAAGTCCTCCGTCTGCGGCGCCACAGCGGGGAGGCGGGGGCACCACCCTGACGGCTCTCCTTCTCCTCCGCGCAGGTTTCGGGACCCCCGTTCTCACCGCAGCCACCACGCCCAGGTGGGGTTCCAGGTGTGCGTGCGTCCGGGCTCCTACAAGGCGGGGCCGCAGACTCTGGGCCACAGCGAGCCCCTGGACCCTCGCTTCAGCAACTCCGAGATCGAATGGGTCACGGCGAGCAGGGCGGCACGCTGCTCACGGACTGCTGGTCCGGGTCGAGTGACGGGGCGGCGAGGGAGGCATTCGGTGGAGGCGCGGGGCGTGGCGCTCCTCGGACTTTCAATAAACTGACAACCAAATCCAACGCCTGCCTTGAGAGAGAGACTCCTCTGGAATCCTTCCGTTGAACCGCGGATTGTCGACGATTCAGCATTCATGATCTTTATTTGTTGTTGTTTTTGTTTTGCTCTTGGACTCTTTTAAAGGCCGGGGGCGACGGCGGTTTCAAAGAAGGACGGACACTGCCTGCACTTTATGTTTTGGACACTCGTGGGCGATTTTTAAACTAACTTCTCATCGACTCGACGCGTTTGGTTCATTCGCTCCATCTCGGGTTTGTTTTCTCTTTGCCGCATTTTTAGTTTTAGTTTTCATTCTTCCCAACATGTTTTCTTTCACGCACACAGCTAATGTTTCTTCATCTAATGTTTCTTTATCTACTCTTTCTTTATCTTTTGGCACTTATTTTCTGACTCATCACCTGGTCAGTGTTTTTTAATTTGGGAGGAGCTGTCCTCTGCCAACCTGCACGGTAACGGACTGTCGCCTAAAAAAAGACTGAAATGTGGGTAAAAAAAGAAATATATAGATGTATATATATATATAAGTGACAATGTTTTCACAAACATGTAACAAACAAAGACACTTGAATCTGAGGATGAACCCGAGAGTGTCTTGTGATTGTGACTTCATTAGTTGGGGGAAGATTTTTTTTAAACTGGAGGAAGAAAAAAAAAAAATGTTTACACGTATGTTGTTTTTTCTTTGCGTCGCCACATCAGCGGTTTTGGCTACTTTATCGGTCCCGGTGAGAGTCTGTTGTTGCCAGGCAACCATCTTGTCAAATGGAAAACACTCACAGGCTTTGAACTGGAAGGTTTGGGAATCTAAAGGCCGCGTTGAGCTCGTTAGTTACACCCGAGAAGACGAGATGTGAGAAGAATAAGACGGGTGATGCTTTTAGACGTGTTGGGTTTTGATACAGTGAAAAGGGGGAAAACGGAGGAGTTAAACACATTTTTCATTTTTATTTTTTTAAAGAAATGAGCTCATTCACATCCAGGAAGTGGATATCCCATAATGTTGAACTTGTAAGATGTGGTCAAGCGAGCTGGCGCCAAAACGGGTGAAGTGGTTTCCCCGTCATCGTTTACTCCGGACTCGCTCCCCGAGTTCGGCATCGGCCCGCGGCCCCCAGCCGGTGTTTACACGTGAATGGTATTCGTCGTGGCGCTTCGGTTCCTTTTACGTCAACGAGCAGCAGTGATTTTCATCTGGCCAACATCTGGTTCCTACGAGGGTTTTAATTTCATCCCCGAAAAACATCCTAATGATTGATAGTATGTGAATAGCTTTCCAAAGCGTCTCTTTCTCACACGTCTCAGTTCTGGTGCCAATTTGATGACCTGACCCCTCCCCTCCCCCACTTACAGTTTTGATGAGTCCAACTCAAATACTGATACTGAAGAAGCTCAGTCGCCTTCGGAGAGCAGCTGGTTTTTTTGGCAGAAGGAAAAACTTCCAATCAAAGAAATGTGAAAGATGTGATTATCTGGGTTGTTTACGGCCCGGTGCTGCTTTGTACAATTTTATTTGTATTGTGTTCTTAATTCTTTTTTGTTTTCTGTATGTTGCGTTGTACAGGCTGTTACATAAAAAAAAAAAAAGAATGATATCTTCCTGATTTATAAATAATAATAATAAACTGACAAGACAGTATGCACAGAAGGAGGTGACGGTGTGTTTGTGATTCGGGGTCAAACTGAAAGACGACCCACCGGTGAGTTTGGTTTAATTTGTTGATTTGGAGTAAGAACATAATTCTGATTTCTGAGAAGTTATTGTAATGTGGCATAATTACTCATTGAGGAACATTTCATGTTTTCTTTGAGCTTTTTACTGAAGTGCCTGAACATTAAAAAGTTAATATATATATATTTAGATATTTAATGATTGGATTCAATCTATTGTCATTGCACAGAGTACAGGTGCACAGGCAACAACATGTATTCTCTGCATTTAACCCATCCTCAGTCATGAAGGAGCAGTGGGCTGCAGTGATGCGCCCGGGGAGCAACTGGGGGTTCAGTGCCTTGCTCATGGACACTTCGACTTGCAACTAATGGGGAGAGCGGGGATCGAACCGATGACCTTGGGGGACGACCCCCTTACCCCACTGAGCGACAGATGTATATATGAATAAGTATATATATATGTTTATACATATGTATATACATTTATACATATGTATAAATATTTATACATACATACAAATGCACACATAAGTACATATATACATATGTGGCACCCTGCATATTTAAAGTGCAAATATTGTCAGAATTGTTATTGTATTATAGTGTGTTAGTATCTTGCCCCATCATCCTTATTTTCTTGGTATCATTTTAAACGCTTTGTGTGAACTTAAAACTCACCTGCTTTCACCTGAAGTAGCTGCAGGGCGATACATGTGTTCACCAGTAGGGGGCGGTAGCGGGTTTTCCCATGACTGGCGCCGTAATTCTTGTCTTAAACTAACGAGTTAGACCAGCATATCACTGACAGTGACCAGCTATTAATGTGAGTCTGTCTTGGTGTTTACAGGTGAGAAACGAACACAAGCGCCATATTTATATTAATGTTATGTTCGCTCGCTTTGGCGGTGCTTTATTTTGATAGTTATTCAGTGTGTAGTAGTTAAAGGGAAGACACTTAATTAAGGCTCGCGCTGTACATACATTTAAACAGGTTTCCTGGTGGAACTCGCCTCTTGTCATGCCTTTGATCTCTGTGACGTCGCTAGTGACTAGTGACGTCACGGAGCGCCGAACCAGAGTCTGTAACTAGAAGTGACTTCCAGCAGTAATTATCTGTGAGTTTCACAGAAGCACCTCCCACCTCGTGAAGCGGTGTATGAACCACCATGCACCCCGATCGTGGTGGGGGGGGGCTCTGTGACGCACAGACTGGGTGGGTGGGAAGGCGATTCTCAGATTCATCTGGGAATCGCCAAGGTTTTACATAAAAGAGAAACAAAAACGAAATAAATTTCTTACATAAAGAAATTAATGTTTGTGCCAGATTTGAAAATAACTTGCTCAAGGCGTTTCTGAGACATCACTGGAAATGTGATGGACGTGGGGGTTACGGTCACCTTTGATCTTTGACCACCAAAATATAACAGACGGGTAACAACCTGTAAAGTAGCAGGATTTAAAGTAGAACGCCTGCATTTCATGTCGCGTTCAGGGGCCGCACTAAATGTGAGAAACCGGGGTCTTTACGCTGGACGTGGTTTTGTCGTCGCAGGGACGTCCTCCATCTTCTCGGTGTCCCCGGTGAAGGCCGAGGGCGGCGGCTACAGCGAGCCGGAGGAGAACAGCGGCCCCGGCAGGGAGGCCCCCAGAGTGCGGCTCTCCCCCACCATGCGCTACTCCGGCATGGAGGTGTTCGCCCCCAAAGTGCAGTAAGTCCTCCGTCTGCGGCGCCACAGCGGGGAGGCGGGGGCACCACCCTGACGGCTCTCCTTCTCCTCCGCGCAGGTTTCGGGACCCCCGTTCTCACCGCAGCCACCACGCCCAGGTGGGGTTCCAGGTGTGCGTGCGTCCGGGCTCCTACAAGGCGGGGCCGCAGACTCTGGGCCACAGCGAGCCCCTGGACCCTCGCTCAGCAACTCCGAGATCGAATGGGTCACGGCGAGCAGGGCGGCACGCTGCTCACGGACTGCTGGTCCGGGTCGAGTGACGGGCGGCGAGGAGGCATTCGGTGGAGGCGCGGGGCGTGGCGCCTCGGACTTTCAATAAACTGACAACCAAATCCAACGCCTGCCTTGAGAGAGAGACTCCTCTGGAATCCTTCCGTTGAACCGCGGATTGTCGACGATTCAGCATTCATGATCTTTATTTGTTGTTTTTGTTTTGCTCTTGGACTCTTTTAAAGGCCGGGGGCGACGGCGGTTTCAAAGAAGGACGGACACTGCCTGCACTTTATGTTTTGGACACTCGTGGGCGATTTTTAAACTAACTTCTCATCGACTCGACGCGTTTGGTTCATTCGCTACATCTCGGGTTTGTTTTCTCTTTGCCGCATTTTTAGTTTTAGTTTTCATTCTTCCCAACATGTTTTCTTTCACGCACACAGCTAATGTTTCTTTATCTAATGTTTCTTCATCTCATGTTTCTTTATCTAATCTTTCTTTATCTTTTGGCACTTATTTTCTGACTCATCACCTGGTCAGTGTTTTTTAATTTGGGAGGAGCTGTCCTCTGCCAACCTGCACGGTAACGGACTGTCGTCTAAAAAAAGACTGAAATGTGGGTAAAAAAAGAAATATATAGATGTGTATATATATATAAATATATATATATATAAGTGACAATGTTTTCACAAACATGTAACAAACAAAGACACTTGAATCTGAGGATGAACCCGAGAGTATTTTGTGATTGTGACTTCATTAGTTGGGGGAAGATTTTTTTTAAACGAGGAAGAAATAAAAAATGTTTACACGTATGTAGTTTTTTCTTTGCGTCGCCACATCAGCGGTTTTGGCTACTTTATCGGTCCCGGTGAGAGTCTGTTGTTGCCAGGCAACCATCTTGTCAAATGGAAAACACTCACAGGCTTTGAACTGGAAGGTTTGGGAATCTAAAGGCCGCGTTGAGCTCGTTAGTTACACCCGAGAAGACGAGATGTGAGAAGAATAAGACGGGTGATGCTTTTAGACGTGTTGGGTTTTGATACAGTGAAAAGGGGGAAAACGGAGGAGTTAAACACATTTTTCATTTTTATTTTTTTAAAGAAATGAGCTCATTCACATCCAGGAAGTGGATATCCCATAATGTTGAACTTGTAAGATGTGGTCAAGCGAGCTGGCGCCAAAACGGGTGAAGTGGTTTCCCCGTCATCGTTTACTCCGGACTCGCTCCCCGAGTTCGGCATCGGCCCGCGGCCCCCAGCCGGTGTTTACACGTGAATGGTATTCGTCGTGGCGCTTCGGTTCCTTTTACGTCAACGAGCAGCAGTGATTTTTCATCTGGCCAACATCTGGTTCCTACGAGGGTTTTAATTTCATCCCCGAAAAACATCCTAATGATTGATAGTATGTGAATAGCTTTCCAAAGCATCTCTTTCTCACACGTCTCAGTTCTGGTGCCAATTTGATGACATGACCCCCTCTGACCCCTGACCCCTCCCCTCCCCCACTTACAGTTTTGATGAGTCCAACTCAAATACTGATACTGAAGAAGCTCAGTCGCCTTCGGAGAGCAGCTGGTTTTTTTGGCAGAAGGAAAAACTTCCAATCAAAGAAATGTGAAAGATGTGATTATCTGGGTTGTTTACGGCCCGGTGCTGCTTTGTACAATTTTATTTGTATTGTGTTCTTAATTCTTTTTTGTTTTCTGTATGTTGCGTTGTACAGGCTGTTACATAAAAAAAAAAAGAATCATATCTTCCTGATTTATAAATAATAATAATAAACTGACAGACAGTATGCACAGAAGGAGGTGACGGTGTGTTTGTGATTCGGGGTAAAACTGAAAGACGACCCACCGGTGAGTTTGGTTTAATTTGTTGATTTGGAGTAAGACCATAATTCTGGTTTCTGAGAAGTTATTGTAATGTGGCATAATTACTCATTGAGGAACATTTCATGTTTTCTTTGAGCTTTTTACTGAAGTGCCTGAACATTAAAAAGTTAATATATATATATATTTAATGATTGGATTCAATCTATTGTCATTGCACAGAGTACAGGTGCACAGGCAACAACATGTATTCTCTGCATTTAACCCATCCTCAGTCATGAAGGAGCAGTGGGCTGCAGTGATGCGCCCGGGGAGCAACTGGGGGTTCAGTGCCTTGCTCATGGACACTTCGACTTGCAACTAATGGGGAGAGCGGGGATCGAACCGATGACCTTGGGGGACGACCCCCTTACCCCACTGAGCTACAGATGTATATATAAATATATGTATATACATATGTTTATACATTTATACATATGTATAAATATTTATACATACATACAAATGCACACACATAAGTACATATATACATATGTGGCACCCTGCATATTTAAAGTGCAAATATTGTTGTCAGAATTGTTATTGTATTATAGTGTGTTAGTATCTTGCCCCCATCATCCTTATTTTCTTATCATTTTAAACGCTTTGTGTGAACTTAAAACTCACCTGCTTTCACCTGAAGTAGCTGCAGGGCGATACATGTGTTCACCAGTAGGGGGCGGTAGCGGGTTTTCCCATGACTGGCGCCGTAATTCTTGTCTTAAACTAACGAGTTAGACCAGCATATCACTGACAGTGACCAGCTATTAATGTGAGTCTGTCTTGGTGTTTACAGGTGAGAAACGAACACAAGCGCCATATTTATATTAATGTTATGTTCGCTCGCTTTGGCGGTGCTTTATTTTGATAGTTATTCAGTGTGTAGTAGTTAAAGGGAAGACACTTAATTAAGGCTCGCGCTGTACATACATTTAAACAGGTTTCCTGGTGGAACTCGCCTCTTGTCATGCCTTTGATCTCTGTGACGTCGCTAGTGACGAGTGACGTCACGGAGCGCCGAACCAGAGTCTGTAACTAGAAGTGACTTCCAGCAGTAATTATCTGTGAGTTTCACAGAAGCACCTCCCACCTCGTGAAGCGGTGTATGAACCACCATGCACCCCGATCGTGGTGGGGGGGGGCTCTGTGACGCACAGACTGGGTGGGTGGGAAGGCGATTCTCAGATTCATCTGGGAATCGCCAAGGTTTTACATAAAAGATAAACAAAAACGAAATTAATTTCTCACATAAAGAAATTAATGTTTGTGCCAGATTTGAAAATAACTTGCTCAAGGCGTTTCTGAGACACCACTGGAAATGGGATGGACGTGGGGGTTACGGTGACCTTTGACCTTTGACCACCAACATATAACAGACGGGTAACAACCTGTAAACATGCGGGCGTCTTCTGTTTTAGGTTGTGTTTCCTGTTATACAAAGACACACACACACACACACACACACACGCTGTCACACCCCTCGTTGCTCTGACAACAGAGTCGACATGTCACCAATCGGTGCTCCTCAAAGTCAGAGCATCAGCGTCTTCACGTGTTGACGACTGCGTGCGCCTTCAGGGAGCCGGCCGATGGTCGAGGCGCCCATGAAGCAGATATCCGTCCCGTCTCACTTCCACATTAAACTGGAATGCCCCACAAATATTTAACTTCATGAAGAGGCATTAACTTTGGTATTATTGGTGTAAAATTATCATAATTTGCACTTTAATTCTTGAGTTGTGGCCAATATGTGTTGTGAGGTCACGCTGCGCTCGACCTTTACGCACTAGATTCAAATCATCCTCGAGTCCAAGAGAATGTTATTCATCAGGTTTATACACCTGCTGCATACCATCAAACATTTTTGCAGTCAAACTCAAGATAACTAAAGTAGATGTATCGGATGTCGTGAAGAAGAGACGACCTGCTGGTGGTCTTCGTTTTCTTTCATGTAACTTTATTAAAGGTAGAAAAAAAGAGTCCGGTCACCGACACGTTGCTGCAGCGTTGCAAAAGTACTCACTTACCTTCCCCCAACGCTGGAGACTAATTACTCATTAAGGCCAATATTGTTTTGTTGTTTTGGAGCTTTTTACAGAAATAGTGGCGCCGTCCTGCCGCTTGAAGACCTCCTGGGCTGCAGAGTCGTTTAGTTCAATAATCTGGAGCCTTTGACTTCTAATTGGATCCTGAGTTTTCTTTTTTTGGGGTTCTAATGAGCTGCCGAGCTCAGAGAGAAAGATTCACATTTTAATAAATAAGCCCCCCCCCCTCTCTTTGTTTTTAAAACGTACACAAACATTCATTAAAAAAAATTGCACCTTATTTGGCGTGTTTTAACTATAATTGGAACTACTTCTTGACAATCATTTCATCCACGTTTTTCTACAGAAATAATTTCAATTCTTTAAAAGTATTCCTGCGTTGATATTGAATAAGATTGAACTTGACGTTGTTTTGGCGTCTCTGCTTCTCTTCTCCTCAGCTTTACGCTATCGTGAAGACGTGAGAGACGACAATCTTCTCCTCATCTTCGGAAGCAAAGCATGTAAGCGTATTTCCAAACTGTTAAACTATTATTACGTCATTATTATGACATCATTGTACGGGTTAGCAACAGGTCTCAGAACTGGAGACGAGGGGCAGCAAAGTGTAACGCGTGTGTACTTTGTTTTGTGGGCGGGGCTTACAGGTTTTAAGCAGCATTGTGTGGATGTTGAAGAGTTGATGACGAGCTCAGAGGGTAAAACCGTCCGAGTGAGTTCTGAGTTCTGAGGAGACAAAAGGACGAGGACGATGTCAAAGTTTGGTTCAGCTTCATTCAAATATCTTTAACTTCCATGCACACGCGCAGACATACAATCTGCCAAAGATGCCAGAAACTAACAAACAACAAAATCTCACACGGTTTTTTAAAAAATAGCGAAAAAAGTTCTTTGTACACTTCCACGTAGCGGCCGGTCACATGACCCCGACGCACGACATTCAGTCCCAGAACACGAGGTGGGAAGCATCGCGCTACACGGTGCTTTTAGAAAAAACACACGCAATCACAGTAGTTTAAATAAAATGTCTCCTTTTCGTTTTCTCAAGTAAATAAATAAACAGTAACAAAACGACATTCAGGACAAACAAAACGACCTTCAGGACAAACACTCGGTGCCCGACTCCGACTCCCTCCGATTCATCGTGATTAAAAAAAGAAAAAGCTCCAGTGAGTGGACGACAGCAGCTGTTACTGCTCCCGGTCATAAATAAACAAAGGGGGTTCTCCAAACACCTGTGGGTGAAAGCCTCTCCTGAACACACACACACACGTACACACACACACACACACACACACACACACACAACCTCCTTGTAAAAACACAGGAAAAGAACCGTAAAGGATGCTTTTCTTTAGCTTAAAAATCCAACACGTATCGATCCTCACTTGAACGCCACCTCCCCGATAGCTTCAGGATATCCCCCCCCCCCCCCCAAGAAGAACAGCAAAATCTCGGCGGGATCGTTCTCCCAGGATTCATTGGGGCTGGCTGTGGGAGGAACAGAGAACGAGAGACGAGGGGAGGCTGAAGAGAAGGCGAGCAGCGGTTCGTCCCGTCTCTCGTCGTCTCCTCTACAGAAGTGTTCGGTCTTCCCCTCCTTCACGCGAGCCGCTTCAGAACTTATTGGGCCCCCAGGCGGACGCTTGCTTCGGGGCCACGCCCATCCCGAAGGTGGGGAAATCCTCCGCGCTGCTCATGTCCGGAGCCTGAAACGAGCAGAGGACGGCACTATTAGCCTGGACGCAGCATTAAATATGAAGCGCGTCTCTCTTAAAGGTGCAGCGCCCCTTTTTTCGCCCTTAATCTTCTCTCTAATCTCCTCTTTAAATGAATTCAAGGTAAAAACGAAATAGAATCAGACGGCGTGTCGCACCTTGTTCCCTGCAGCGTTCCAGGGGGCGTCCAGCCCGACTGAGGGAACCGGATATCCACCTGAGCAGGAGAACACCGGTTAAAATAGAGACGACAACAGACACTCCTCAGAACTCCTCCCCTTTTCAGCGTGACAGTCTAACCTGTGGGTCCAAGTCCCACACGTCTCACCTTGAACTCCTCCATCAGCGTGCGGATGGCTTTGCCGCTCCGATGATGCGAGCGTGGGTCCTCGGGTCCAGGCGGACGTCGCGGCTCACCATCTCCTGCCACTCGGCCACCAGCTGCCCGATGGCCCGACTCGCCTCCTCCACGTTGCGCTCGTAGCCCAGGATCACGATCGCATCCTGCGGGAGGGAGGACGTGGGTATGAACGGGTCACGGGGAAAAGGGAGGGCGGAGACACACACACACACACACACCTGCTGCTCGTCTCCCTTGTCGGGGAACTGGATGCTGACGTCGTGGTCCTTCCTGATCCGAGAGATGACCGCCCCTTTGCGGCCGATGATCTTGGGGTGAAACTTTGGATCCACGGACACGGTGACCTTGAAACTACGCAGAGCCTGAAAGGAGGCGGGGCCCAGAACATTTAAATACATTGCGATGAGAAAATAAGACGATGCTGGAGGCTAAATGCTGTGTGTGCCTGTGTGTGTGTGTGTGTGTGTGTGCGTGTGTGCATGTGTGTGTGTGTGTGTGTGTGTGTGTGTGTACCCTGTCAGCCTGCTCAATTCAATTCAATTCAGTTTATTTGTATAGCCCAATTTCACAAATTACAAATTTGTCTCGGAGTGCTTTACAATCTGTACACAGAGACATCCCTGCCCCAAAACCTCACATCGGACCAGGAAAAACTCCCAAATAACCCTTCAGGGGGGAAAAAAAGGGAAGAAACCTGCAGGAGAGCAACAGAGGAGGATCCCTCTCCTAGGATGGACAGATGCAATAGATGTAATGTGTACAGAAGGACAGATTTAGAGTTAAAATACATTCAATGAATATGACAGAGTGTATGAATAGTTCATAGTAGGCATATTCCACGATGGAGACCTCCACGATCCATCAGGCAGATGGCGGTGGGGAGGAGGGTCTCAACAGGACAGTGGCGTAGTCATGAGCAGGAATTTCCATCAGGCAGATGGTCCGATGACCCCATGAGACGTAAAGTCAAAAGGACTTCCGGGGAGAAAGCAGAGTTAGTAACGTGTGATTGAGAGATGAAAATTCATCCTTAAGGAGAGAAAAAAGAGGAGATAGGTACTCAGTGCATCCTAAAACGTCCCCGGCAGCTATAAGCCTATAGCAGCATATCAAGGGGCTGGACCAGGTGAACCTGATTCAGCCCTAACTATAACTCTGTCAAAGAGGAAGGTCTTAAGTCTACTCTTGTGACTGTGTCTGCCTCCGGACTGAAATTGGAAGCTGGTTCCATAAAGAGGAGCTTGATAACTAAAGGCTCTGGCTCCCATTCTACTTTTAAGACTCTAGGAACTACAAGTAGTCTCTAGTGGGGCAATATGGTACGACAAGCTCCTTAAGATATGATGGAGCATCACCAATCAAGGCTTTGTAGGTTAAGAGAAGAATTTTAAAAGTGATTCTTGATTTTACTGGGAGCCAGTGCAGAGCAGCTAGTGCAGGAGTGATGTGATCTCTTTTCTTAGTTTTAGTGAGAACACGAGCTGCAGCATTCTGGATCAACTGCTCAGCCTGTAGTTCTTTGACCCGATCCAGCAGACCCTGTTTGGCTCGCTCCATGTTGGCCACCAGGCCCGTCACCTTGATCACATCCAGCTGCTTCTCTGGCTGCGGCACCCAGATGTTCACCTGCACACACACACACACACACACACACACAATGCATGTCAAATGGAGATGCCTTTCTTCTCTCTTTTGGCCACAAGGTGGCACCACCGAGTAATAATTGCCTCGTATTCCTCCATCATCTCACCTCCACGTCCTCCGTTATCGGCACCAGCGCCTGACGGAGGAAGCGGCGGCGGGAACGTTAGCGAGGACGACGCGGATTATGGCGAGCGCCGAAAGGAACAGGCGGCGCCGCGTCTGTCGGTCAAGTACCAGCGCCGCCTACCAGCAAGGCGGCTTTCACCAGCTCGCACTTATCCGCACGCCCGGCGATGGTGATGATGTCACACTTGAGGGCAACAGACTCCGCCTCCGGACTGACCTCACCGTTCTCCTGTGCCGGAGCCTCCTGACCTGTTGAGGAAACGTACGACTCGTCTCGCTTTTTCAACCCGGCTTCAGAAACTGCCTCACACGAGGGTGAGGTCATCGGTCATTTAGAACATATTCATGTGATATAGAGTATTTCTTTACTCATATGTTCATGATGCTTTCTCTGCGGTCGGACTAACGACCCCACGAGGAGCCGCAGTCCCTGGCCCCCGTCAGGGTGACCCGCTGGCTGTTGGCCCCCGTGCGGAGGAAGCTCACGGCGACGCCGCCGTACTCCTCCGCCAGCTCCCGCAGCACCTGGCCTCTCCGGCACACGAAGTGGCGGTGGTGACGGACGTCCACCGCCACGCTGTCCTCCACCACGTCGTCCTGGAGGACGGAGACGGGGAGCGTACATTTAGAACGGACAAATTACACGACGAATAAAACACCCGAGACGACGGGACACACGTCGGTGTCGTGTCTACCAGGTTTCTGACGAGGCATTCCAGCTCCTTCTGCGCCTGGCGGACGGCTTCCTCCTTCCCCACGATGGTGATGAGCTCCTGCTCCGTGTCGTCCGGCGACGGGAAGATGATGCGCGCCCCCGTTTTGTCCCGCACGCGACGAATGTTGGCCCCGCCGCGGCCGATCAGGAACTTATGGTACTCGGGTTTGGCCTGAAGCTCAGCGGTGAAGTTGTTGACTTGCTGCGGAGGACAAGGGGGTGTGAGTGGGTGACCTCTCTGCCCTTCCTCTCCACGGTGACTCGTACGTTTTAAGTCACCTCTCGTGTTCATGAACTCTTTGTGTCCGTGCCTTCAAACTGCTCTTTCCCCCTCCACCCACCTTCTCCTCAGCCAGCTGCAGCAGCTGCTTCTTGGCCTTCTCCACCTCCCCGACGGGCCCTCTGATGGTGACCTTTTCCGAGCCGGAGCCCTCGGAGGGGAAATGGATGTGGACGCCGCCGCAGTCCTCCATGATGGAGCGCACGAGGCATCCCTTGGAGCCGATCAGAGAGTTGTGCAGCCGGGCGGGGATGGAGACCTCGGCCTCCTTGATGTTGGCCTGAAGAGATGAAGAGAGAAGAGCCACGGAGGTATAGAAGCACCGCTCCATGTGCAGCGTCTTATTATTACCGTCGCATTCTGCGGAAGGTTATGTTTTGATCGCTGTGTATTTATTTATTTATTTGTATGTGTGTGTGTGTGTTACTCGCATAACTCAAAAAGTATTATACCGAATCGCATGAAATTTGGTGGGATGATTGGTTATTATCCGGGGACCATTTGATTAGATTTTGGGATCGATCGGGTCAAAGGTCAAGGTCATGAAAAGGCTGCGGCGAAGGTATGCGCTCTACCGAGTGCCTGTTCTAGTCTCTCATGATTCATCTGGAGCGTCCGCCAGGTTTCACATGTTGACCAATGGATTTACACGACTTTAAACCAAATTTCCATAACCAAACATTTTGTGAAATCTCAGTGAATACATAACAGTGGATTATACCTGAGCTACTGTTGCTATGGCCACTGAACTTCTCAGTTACGGTGAATTCAGTCAAATGTATGTTGTCTAAATGTTGTTTGTTGTTGTTGACTGTTTGAAATGTATTTATTACTACATCACTTTATTACTGCTTTTTGCACACAAACGTATTTTTCGATTTTCGGTATGTTGAGCATTGGAAAATTATTTGTATATTATTTGTAAATTATTATTATTTGGCCTGGAAATAACCATTTTCAGATGTCATGACTTTTCCAGGTTCTCCATGACCGTGTGAACCCTGCATTTCACTGCTAAATGTCTTAATATTGTTATTTTTTGGGGGGGAGGGGCACCATGAAGGAAGGTAACATACAAAAGAAAGAAAATGTATTTCTAACAACGACCCCGGAAGCTGCCGCGACCGATCACAGCCTCTCTCACCAGCTCCCTCTGGATGGAGAGGATTCGCTCTCTGGAGGCTTCACAGTTGCTCTTCTTGCCGGTGATGACGATCATCTCAGAGTTGCTGTTCTCCGTCGGCAGGTCGATCTTGGTGTTGGTCTCTTCGCGGATCTGGTAGCATCAAATAATCTGTTATTTTCTCCCTTTAGCATAATGTCGCAATTATTCTGGAAACGCTTAAAATCCAGATTTCAGCAATAATGTTCAGGTTTCAATGAACTTTTAAAGTCCTCTTCCTAGTCTCACCTTCTTGATGTTGGCTCCGCCCTTGCCGATGATGTTCTTGTGAAACTGCTTGAAGATGGGAACGGAGAGCGAGAAGCTGTTCTCAATCTGGAAGAGAGAGAGAGCTGCTGTGAAGTCTGGAGGCACGGAGTCGGGCGGAGAGACGAAGATGGAACGAGCCGGGTCGTACCAAGTCGGCGATGATTTTCTGGAGGAACTTTCCACATTTCTCCACCTCGTTCTTCGGCCCTCTCAGCTGGACGACGTCGCTCTTCTGCGACGGGTCGGGGAAATTGATAATGACCTGGAAGCAGATGAGGCAACACTCGTCAGATTGAATTAGAACCGGCTTAGATACTCATTACTTCACGTTAAACGGTGAGATGAAGGGGCAGGGAGGGGCAGAGACGGCGTTCACCTCGGGGAACTTGTCCCGAACTTCTTTAATCTTTTCTCCCTTCTGCCCGATGATTGACCGATGGAGCTTCTGCTCCACCGTCAGGTCTTTGGTGCGCTCGTTTTCCTGGAAATTGGGAGAAAAATCCACTTTGTAGTCCGTGTAAAGAGCTTTTTGTTTTGTTGCTTTTTGGCAACCAGCAGATTGAATGAACCAGCCTCAACTTTGACCCCATTCTCACCATTCTCTGGACCATCTCAAGGAGCTCTCTGCGCGCCAGCTGGACCCCTTGAGGCTCTCCTTCGATCCGGACCAGGCCGCTTCGCTCAGAGTCCTGGGGGATTCGTACCGACACTTTGTACTGCTCCTTGATCCGGTTGACTGTGGTAACGGGACGGATGGAAGAAAGGATTGAGAGGATAGTTTTTCACCCAAAATCTGCATTAAAAAACCATCTCACAACTACAGGAATGAAAGGTGGCTGTAAAGAGGATGGAGGTCCGTCTGTCATGAGCCACATCATGAGCCACTATACAAGCCCTTAAGACTTCATCGCTACACATTTAAAAGGTCTTAAAGGTAAAAGGTAGAAATGAGTGACTGTAACATAATATCACGACACAAGTATAACAAAGTATATTTTGTTGTATGATGGAAACCACCACTTGATGCAGGGTCTCTTAACCGGCTGTGCCGGTCTTTCATTGGACAAGCAAACAAAACCAGAAGCAGAGGTTTGAAAAAACAGTAAATATGATAGTTGGTATTTTAACTCTTAAGCCAGGAAGTGTTTTTCTTTTTGCTGAGGTCAGCGGAGCAGCAGCGTACTCACTGTTGGCGCCGTTCTTCCCGATGAGGTGTCTGTGGAAACGCTGATCTACGATGACCTCAGTGTAGTCCATCCTCACCAGCTGGACACAGAGGGGCAGCGATCACTAAATGTGTCACACTCCGTGTCTTTAGAGGGAAAAGCAGTGAACTTCCAACAGCAAAGATTCATGTCGTTTTAGGTAAGAATGTGAACCACTTGAAATTAATTAAATAATACATAATATTGCGAGTATTGGACTGTGTTTGGAGCCTTTTTACCTGTAAAGTTAGTGATTTACATCAACAGCTCACCTTCTTGTATTAAACGACCCATGAAGGGCGACCAGAAAAGATTGTATTCTTTTTCTTAATGGTGAAAAATTAACATTACAATTTCCTAAAGCCCGAGATGACGTCTTCAACAAGTTCAAAACAATATTAAGTTCAAAGATATTAAAGTTCACAAAGACGTGAAACACAGAAAACAAATAAATCCTCAACAGCAAGCGACTTCAAACAAATATCAATTGACTGAACAGTTAGTTTCAGCTCTAAAGTTAAATACAGATGAACATCAAGCTTCCTGTACACTGTCGAGTGTGTGTGTGTGTGTGTGTGTGTGTGTGTCTCACCAGGTCCTTGATGATCTCTTGCATCTGGGCCTGAGCCTGTTCCACCTCCGCCGTCGGTCCCTCCAGGCTGATGCGCTCCTCACCGTCAGTAAACTCTATGTGAACCTACGTGAAACACACACAACACACAACACACACACATCAAGTGGTGACTCACACTGAACACCTCTCAGAACGTATTACGAGTGTCCTCTGCCACGCTGCTGTCACTTCTCCATCTTCCCTCCTCCTTTCTTCTTCACCTCCTACGTGGGATGCACTGTGTGACCTTTCCTCGTCCCATACACTCGCCGTGCTTGTTGCTAGGGGGTTGTCTGTATGCAGCTGGATGAGCCACACCTGAACTCATCTGGGGGGGGGGGGGATGCTCTCTGCCGACGGCATGACACCGTTTCTTTGCTTTATATTCTGCTTCTTCCTTCACACACACACACACACACACTGACACCTCCACGTTGCATTGTTTCATTGGCAAATACATTTTGTCGGAGCAGACGTGTGTGTTTCTAACTCCCATCATCTCTCTCTCCCCTCCCCCCTCTCCCTCTCACCCGTGGTAGCTGCTGTGTGATCCGCCCGATGTTCTGTCCTTTCTTGCCGATGATGAAGCGATGCAGCCAGGCGGGAGCGGTCACCTCCACCACCATCACGCTCCTCGCCTGCACGGGGAGGAGAAAGGGTTTACACGTTCAACACCTCACTGACATCTCCAAATACTAACGACTGTAAAGGGAGAGGAGGGGCGAGTGCACTCTCCCCCTCCCCTCTCCTTACCTTTGCGTACACCTGTGTGAGCGCCGGTCCCAGCTTGTCCGGCTCCCCTCTGAGGATGATGGTCTCTGAGCCAGAGTCCAGAGGAGGCATCTCCACGGACACCCCCGTGGTCTCCAGGATCTCCTGCAGGGTGTTGCCCTTTGGACCTATAATGTACTTGTGCTGGGACTTCTTCACCTCCACGGAGATGGTGGTGGTCTTCCTCTTCTGCAGGGCGGGCCGGGGAGAAGATGAGAATCCAATGAGCGAGTCGCGGGAAGAAAAGAAGAAGACGGCCGCGAGCCGGAGGACGGCGGGAGGAAGTGGGTAAACGGATGGGACCACGACGGGAGGCAGGAAGAGGACAAACAGGAAGGAGCGAGCAGGTGAAAGTTGTAATGAGTAAGACAAAAGGAAATAAGCCGTCGGGAAGCATTCTCATCCGCTTGTTCTCTGGTGAAATCCAATTTTCTCTCCACATTATCTCCGGCTGGCCTATCGCCAGCATTCATCTAGCGCACACACACACACACACACACACTGACACTTCCTCTCCACGTTTCATCCATCCATTGTGTTTGGTAGAAGAAACAACACCACTGCTGTGCTCACTCCCAGAACAGTCTGTGTAACGTCAACATGTTTCTACAGCCGTGAAAGAATCACAACGTCTGAAACAAATACGTTTAAAAAAGAAATCAAATAGCAGCAAAAGGGAATTTGACAACAACATTTAAATAATAAATAGACAATAGACAATGGGTTCAGATAAATTATAGTGTTTGCAGTTTAAGGTAAGAGAGTCAGTCGTACCTAAAGTTGAAGGGCCCTGAGTGTAAATGATTAATCAACTATTAACTTTATTTTTTAACCAGCTGACGCAAAATAACTTGTCTTTAAGTTTTTTGTCCGTTATAAGAAAGTTAGTAGTAATAGAGGAGAGAGAGAGAGAGCTGTATGCCATGAAACAAAGCTCCGCCCACACAATCAAATAGATTGGAGGAATATTAAAGACTAATGACTTCACGGAGAATCAAATGAAGTATTCATCAGGTGAGTTACGCGGAGCTCTGCGGCCACCAGAAACCGTGACGTTTCTATCACCTTGTCGTCGTAGACGGCTCGGATGCGGCCGAGCGCCAGGGCGACCGCCTCCTTCTCCCCGGTGATGACGATCTCGTCCCTGGGCAGGCTGGGCGGCGGGATGCTGATGCGAGCGCCCGTCTCCTGGCTCAGCTCCTGCACCAACCGGTTGTGGGCGCCGCCGATGAACGGGTGGAAGGCCTTCTCCAGGGACAGGCGCTCCACGGCACGCTTGTCCTGTTGAACAGGTGGGGGGGGGTCATCAAATCATCAAAGCCATTTAACCGCCAACTACTTCCGCTGTTAGGCCTCCATCTTGAAAGGGGACTCCCCCGCAGCTCACCTGCTCAGCAGAGATCAGGAGTATTTCGTGGCGAGCCTTCTCGATGCCCTCCTTGGTGCCGGTGATGCGGATGTTGGCGCTGGGGTCGTCGGGGCGTGGAATGTTGATCTTGGTGGCGGTCCTCAGCTCCAGCTCCTGCAGCTTTTCCCCGTTCTTGCCGATGACAAAGCGATGGTGCTCCTTGGGGATGGCGACCGTAGCCGAGGCCTGGGAGGAGCGAGAAGACGTTTTAGTCAGACTCGCATTGGAAAGACATTAGCGGGGGGGGGGGTCCGACGTATCCTTAAAAAAACTGAATTATTGATGCAGCAGCTGCGGTTTCGACATTTACAGAATACCAGAATATATTTTTTTAGTTTTTAGAGGACCGTGATTATCAGTCACAAAGGAATATTTAAGTTTTCAGTCGGTAAACAAAAACAAAAGCATTAAACCTTGCGAGGAGGACGGCTTGTTGATCTGCATTACTGTATCAATAACTGCAGCTCAGCTCTCCGGCCTCAGTGCACCAGCTGAAGTGTACATCGGCGTGTTTACTGCCACCCTCGGGAGCCGGCGGTCATTTTTCAGCTCGAGCTGCAGCGAGAACTAACTCTGCTCTATCATTTTGTGAGGATGTAGAATAAAAAGAAGAGCAAACACCAATAAAAGTCACAGATGTCACATTAATTATGTCACATTAAAACCTCGGAGCCCATTCATGAGTTTAAGTGATGCGAGTCGTTCCTCTTCCTCAAAAGAAACATCTGTTACTCCGTGGCCGTCGGCCAATAGCGTTCATCATCGAGACAAAAAAACTCATTTCAACTTTCATTCACTCAGAGACTTGGTGAGGTTCCAAAATGCCTCAAAAACACATTAATCATCATTAGCACACAATGTGCTCGCCACAATATATCGTCACGCATCGTATCGACGATAAAGACGTCACAACGAGCATTTTAAACTCATTAAAATGAAGGTGATGACGTCCTGCACGTGTACGGCTGTGATTAAATCACAACGTCATGCAGGAGCAACAACGTTTATCTATTTTACTCTTTATTTTATTATTGGTAATAAGACTTTAACTCAAAGAAAGGAACTATTTACATAGATCCAGAAAACAAACAGAAGCACGGAACACCGGCGGTGAGCTCACCTGCGTTTGCAGGCGAGCTACGATTTCCTTGCGAGCCTTCATGACGGACTCCAGCTTCCCGGTGACCATGATGGACAGGCCCTGGTCTTTGGCCAGCGACAGCTCGATGTGAGCGCCCGTCCGCTGCATGATGTCCAAGCACACTTTGGCCTCCTCGCCTTCCCCGAACTGGCTGTTGTCCTTGTAGCGACGCTCCTCCAGCGGCACGTGGAACACCTACACACACAACAGGTTAGAGGAGGAGGGGGGGGGGGGGGGTCAGGCAATGCATCTCATTTGCATAACTGTCAGATAGACATTGATGCATTGAATGACTTCAGAAACAGTTCATTAGAAACGGAGTGCTTATAATAACTGTGTGATGTGTTTGCGTGTCGGTCGGTGGACCCCCTGACCTGGGTGATGACGGAGGCTTTGATGGGCTTGATCTTGCCCCCCCCCCCCACGCCAAAGCTGGCTCGCCGGCCTTTTCCCCCGGCGCCCCCTTCTCCGGCAGCGGAGGAAAGGCCTCCAGGTAGGTCGGGATGTAGGCCTCATCCTCCGGGACGCAGCCTGGCCCAGAGAGACAGAAGATGGACACGGCGAGGATGAAGGTGAGGATGGAGAAGGAGAACAGGAGGCATGTGTGGATGGATGGAGGAAGATTATTCAGATTAAGGGGGGTAGTTAATTTGTATATAGAGGGATGAAAACAAACAACAAATCATACCTGCAGAAGAAAACAACTAATTCATAAAGTGTCATGTAGAGGACAAGAAAAGTGATGACCGGCTCTAACAAGAGTAAACACAGGTAAAAGGATGAAGACGGGCGGCTCCTACCTGTCATCTCCTGGCCCTTGAGGCCACTGCGATGCTCCGCAAAGCTTTCGGGGGTCAACACTGCCACTGAGCTCATGATTCAAGACGTATTCCGCGTTTCCACTAAAACACAGAGCGGTGACGGGATGGAGTGTGTGTGGGGGGGGAGGGAGGAAGGATGACATGAAAACTTAAAATCTCTGTGGGCTGACGTTTGCTGAATTGATCGATGAAATATTCATGAAGAAGTTTCTTTATAAAGTGATAATAACTGGAGGAAATCCATCAGATACACAGAAACCTGCTTCAAACTGTTTCTCTTTCTCTCCCTACTTTCATTGCCCCCGGTGTATATTCTCTAGGATTGCTCTCCACGAGCCCCAGAAGACTCACTTCACCGCACCGGCGCTGCACTTTACACCTGAGATGCTCCAATTAACGCTTTGCATGGCTCAGACAAACACGCGGTGCCACGAGGCCTCGGGGACGGGGTTATCGCGAGTCAGACACCAAGTCTTACTCTAACAACAACAGCTGCTGACATCCCCTGTGAATCACATTCACGGGATCTTGTGGCTCTTCACAGAGACAGTAATTCAGGGAGGATATTACATTTAATGGCTGCTGCAGCGATAAAATACAAAATCATTAAAACGCTTTTTTTTTAAAACACAGTTACAAGAACCTCATAAAAATTGTTCTCTAATTAAGTTAAGAGGGGAAAATTAGGTTTTGTCTCTTACTTGTACTTTTATTCAAGAAAGTCATGATCTCAAATAACAATTGCGTTGCCAAAGATTATAAGAATCATTCATTTTTAGGTTATATTTTTGCTTTAACCCTTGTGTTGCCTTCGGGTCATTTTGACCCGAATCAATATTACACCCTCCCCCCGCCTTTGGGTCATTTTGACCCGATTCAATGTTTCACCCTCCTGTTACCTTTATATTTACTAACATATTTTACCCTTTGGGTTCAATTTGACGCCAGCAATTAAAACCTCCAGAAAATTATTAGAATTAATATTGTTTTCCAAGTTTAAGTGTGAGGCACTTTATGTTTGTTTGTTGACTACCGAAAGAACACCGACATTAAACATTGAATGGGGTCAAATTAATCCTAAAGCGGGGGAAGGGTGTAATATTGATTCGGGTCAAAATGACCCTAAGGCAACACAAGGGTTAAAACACGTTTTTAGGCATGCACATCCACCCCCTCGCCGTGGGATGCTATTGCGCTTCCAGTGTGTAACCTGATCATAAGCGTCATGTGAAATCCGTCCCTGCTGGTGAGGACACTGCTAAGTCCTTCTAAAAGACAAGTGGATATGACGACAGTAAAAAAGATATAAGGTACAAGACGCACCTCTAGGAGAAATGAATAAAATATTAAAATACACAGCAGCATGAGGGTAAAGGTGTGTAAGAACTGATCAGACGCCAGTGGCTTGTGTGTTGTATAATAGTGTAGTATGTTGTATGATAGAGTGGTATGTTGTATACTAGTGTGTAAAAGGTATACACAGTATAAAAGGGAGCTGAGGCTTACCTGCAAAAGGTCAATTGCCAGAGAGTCCGTCCAGTCAGCGGCTCCCGTGTGCGCTTCAGTCTGAGTGTGTGTTTCAGCTCCTGGCTGCACAGGAGGGGAAAAAAGAGACTGAAAGCAAATACTGTACAGCCCAAAGATACAGAGCCGGTTGTTCCTGTGAACACCCACACTGCACTGCACCTCACACGTCTGGATCGGTTTCACTCTCCCCCTCCCATCCCGACTCTCTCTGCTCACCTGCCCACCTTTACAGATTTACTGAAACATCAATGGTCCAGGAAATTGGAGGAAAAGAAAAGATGATGTGACTTTGGACTGAACTTGGTAAACAAAACAACAACAGCACATTTTTGGGGAAAATGTCTATTTGAAACACATGAATTAGATCCACCAAATAGTACGTATAGTAAAAAGCTACTTACACGTTAATGCAGCAATATGAATTAGTACTATGACAATATATAACTGAGATTAGTGTTACTTATTAATAATTACTAATCTTAATGAATATTTTGCGATTAGGTTCATTCTACGGCACTTTTTTGTTTGTTTACGTCATCGTAAAATTGTGAACGCAGCACTTTAAACTGTATTATTTGTACATATTTTCTATTAAACGTTTGTTTGTTGACGGTTTTAATAGGAAACTGCAAGAAAGCGATACACGTTCAACAACACCGGTCCCCGGTCACTCCGCGGCGACCTACACGAACACCGCTGAAGAAGAAGAAGCACCTGGTCCGACGGTTGGATTAATCCGACCCGGGCAGCGCGCGAGCTAACGGCTCCGCGGGACGCGCCTGCCGCTCGCGCGCACCGCCGCGGTTCATTTCGTCGCTCGGGGATGCGCTGCGCGTCTCGGCTCCCCGTTAGCTCGACGGCGACGTTAACCTTCCCGGCGAACACGCGCGCAGTGGGGTTCGGACGGCAGACTCGAGTTCGCGAAGCTAACGCGCGTCTCCGCGTCTCCGACCTCAGATGATTAGGCGCGAGGACTTTCTGAGAATCGGCTAAAAAAACAAAACAAGCCAGGCGGAGAGAGAAGCAGCTCCCCGGGCTCCGGGGGCGCTAACCTTGCTAACCCCGGCCGCTTCTCGCTGGAGGTGAGCCGGCTTCCTCGGCACTAACAGACCCGAGTGCTCACCTTTTAGAGACGCGGCGAACATGAAATAAATACATAATTCCTACCTTTCAGAGAGAAACGATAGGAGGGGACGTGTGTTTGACAGGTGATGGTGTAAACACAGATGTGATTGGTCTAGGAGCATTTCCTCTGCCGGCGGAGTGATACCAGCATGCACTGCGACTCACAGAGTATAAAGGAAAATGCCGCAGTATCTTTGCGCAACAGGAGCATCTAACTTAAGTAGACCCGCTTGATTTTAGTTTCCCTTCACCAACTATGCTGTTATTTTTCAGATGTGAAAGAGTGAAATTTAATGTCCGGAAGGTTAAAGAAAAGTTAAATAATGTTTCAAGTAATCAGCCCCCGCAACGTCTCAAGCCGGGTCTACTTCTCATTCATAATGGCTCCACACATGGCTCCACAGGAGGCAGACGCTATAAACTTGTATTGTTAACATAAAGTTATATGCATCGTAGATTTGATGGAAGTACACTTTCACCAGGAAAGGAAAACATAGATAATTTGTTATTAATGATAGAAATACAAACATGTTCATGGTAGGTATGAGAAATAAAGAGATAAGTGAAAAGTATGAGATGGAAAGTACACATTTTGATAATATATTGAAAATTAAGACATTATAATTTAAAATGATCACCTTCTAAGTAAAATTCTTGAGATTTGTAGAATGAAATGATGAGTCAAAAGTCCATCATACAAGTAAAAGATAGTAAGTAAAGTCAGACATATGAACACTTGAGAAATTGGCTCAACGTTTGGATTACTATCAGAAATGTTATATAGTAAATATAATATTAAATAATCCCAATATAATCATAAATAATATATACAAATAATCAGCCGATTTTTGTAACTGCCTCTACATTTTAAGTGGCAGCTCTTAATTTTACGTTTTCCTCGCAGAAATGGGCTTTATTCATATATTGAATCAACATTATGAATCCAGTATCTCCATTAATGGACACAACTGTCTATCCCGCTCTCAGGCGCTAGGTGGCAGTATACAAATGTAAATAAAACACAGAGGTTATGGGAGGGACGTGACCAGTAGCCAAGCACCTCCTCCTGTGCCTTGTCTGTGGTTACAATAAAGAGTTGCTATATGCTGCGTCACGTGATATTCATTTACAGGCTCACACAAGCGTAACATTATGTAACTGCGTTACTCGTTAAAAAAGATAATTAATTGTTTTTGTTTTTTAATGAGTAACTGTACTTTAATTTGAAAAAACACGTGTTTCAGTGTTAAATTGAAACCAGCAATTTACTGTAAATAACAAACACGATATAATACTTTTGCAATACTAACCTTAAAATATTTAGAGGTTTCATTCAGCTTCTGGGACGTTCGATGAATGGAAGACCAGGAAAAGTGAAGTGTGTAATTAACACCCAAGGAGTGACATAACTATGACGTTTTGACCTTCAAAATAAGAGTGCTAAAATAAAGGCGGGGAGAATGCCAGTATTTTCTTTAAGTTAAACTATGTATCTTATGAAATAAAATAGCTTACTGCTGGAATTTTGTATGATGTTTTTGTCATGTGTCACTTGTAGATTAGATTAAATAGAATAGGTATATTTAGGAATCCACTAGCCAGATAGAACGGTGGATACAAAAGTTAATTGCCTGATAATAAGGATGATTTTGCATGCTGCACAACTTTTGCAATTAGGAAAATAAAGGAGAAATCACAATTATATTGCTATGTGTGAATAAGTGTGGGTAATAATGAATTTAAGTGATTATAATCTGTAATGGAGTTACCTTCTTTTCTTTTTTTTATCAAAGTAAATAAAACATGTATTTCTATCCAATATATGTGTTGATAATAATCATTTTGTAGCTCGATTCTGACATTTTCATCCTCAGAAAAATGTGTCACTGTGACTCACTCCTGCACATCTTATCTTTCTATTACAATACACTTGCCACTTTGATAATACACTCGTTTTAAAGCACTTTGTTTACCATATTTCTATTGTACATTTTAACATATTTCTATTATTTTAAATGATGTCTCATGTTACTGCACTTTATTGTTTTGGTTTATTGCCATGCACCTTTCAACCAAGTCAAAATCCTTATACGTGTAACGAAATAATATTTTATTTTGAAATCCCTCCCAGGAACCTGTGATGGTCATGACGTGTGACTTGTCTGAGGGGGGGTCGCTGCTCTGCTGCCTCTCGTCCTCTCCTCTCACACACGCTGCTGGTAACAAAGGAGACAACAACAGAGGGATGATGGGTGCTCTCACAGCCAGCCTGTCAGAGAAACAATGAGAACCTCGTCTTTTTTTTATGAACACTTTATATCCTCGCGTGTGAAGTAACGCAGCTCCGCCCCGGGACCGACTCAGAGCAAAGAGCGGTCTGCTTTTCTCTTCCTCACCATGTTGGAGAGACACCACTAGAGCCGGATGACTGGCTGGAGGAGCCGGACGCGCCCGAGTCCCATGGGTGAGGTCTCCTTCGTGTTCCATGTGGGTCATTGTGGGTCCTTGGGGGTCCTTGTGGGTCCTCTATCGGGTTGAGGCTTGGTCGAGCCGGGAAGCACCTGTTCCCTGAAGGGAAACGCAGCAACACACCTTAATGCGTTGTGGGATTCATGGGGACGTTGTCACGCTCACATGTTCATGATTTCAACCCTTGTGGTTCGACTGTAGAACATATTGAAGTGGTTCAATACCTTAAAATATGATATTACGTTTGGTTAATCCGGGTTACAGTGAACATTTATGGACACACATATTTCCGCGATAGGCAAACTTTGATGTTGAACATGTTTATGAAGACGCTGCCCTGAAAACTTTAATGATTATGATTTATTTACATATTTATTTACATATCTATAAGGTTTTCTTGGAGCATATCTGCCTACTTGTGTCAGCACAGCAACTCTCTTTGCTTATTCGTCTTTCCTGGATTCCCACCCTGTGTGTTTGCGTATTGTGTGTGTGTGTGTGTGTGTGTGTGTGTGTGTGTGTGTGTGTGTGTGTGTGTGTGTGTGTGTGTGTGTGTGTGTGTGTGTGTGTGTGTGTGTTTCCCTTCTCCACACACCTTTTCCGTCCCTTCTTCCTGTCCAACGTGGAGCTTGTACACATCACATGCATTGTGATGGCAGCTCTTTTAAAGCCCCCCCTACTCATGTTGGAAACCGCACTGACCCATTAGTGTCCAGAGCAGATGGCTTCCTGTACAGAGAGAGAGAGAGAGAGTGTCAATGGGCGCCCAAACACTTAAGGAGTGTTCCCTAACTGCTCTGATTTAAGGGGTCGCACCATATCTGATGCGTGTTGGAGTTAGCAGGACAAACACACTTCCTGGGTTGAATGACTGACCCGGAGCTATTCAACCGGGTCAATAGAGCAGAAGGAGACAAAAGAGAAGTGAGTCTGGTGGTGGTGGGGGGGGGGGGGGGGGTCTGATTGAGAGAGAGAGTCAGGGGGGAATTGTAACCTCAAGTCTCGTCTCTCTCTCGGTCCATAAGTGCATTAACACACACTCGGAACGCGTTATCCCCGAGGTGTAGAAGAGTGCTTTTGTGAGCCTGTACACACCCTCCTATATCTGAGGTTCATACGTCACCCGGGAGTGAGTGATCAAAACCTGGACACACACACACACACACACACTATGTCCTGTTTCCTGCACACACTTTTTTTTAAATACTCAAAATCAAAACATTTTGATGAAGGATGTCAGAAAATGAACCGAGGTGTCAGCAAAGGGAACCGGGTCACTCTCCAGTGATCCAACACTATTTGTCTGGATTGTTTTCCAGTCAGTCTGAAACGTGAAACCTCGTCTGTCTTTCTTTATTTAAAGCTCTCAGACTTCCAAACCTGTCTGACCGGCCGGTGCACTTCCTCCATAACACACGGCGCCTGGTTCTGTGTTGTTGACTCTAGTGAGCAGAGCCGCTCGATGGCTGGGATGCTTTTGTTTATTCCTGGTTTTAAGGTTCCATAGTCTGGATAAAATTGTTGTCTGGCACTACATTATATGAAAGGACTTTATATAAAAGGACCAGCCTCTAATCTTTGACTGTAGCAGGTGAACACTTTGAGGTATTGCTGTTGCATAACCATTGGGTGACTAGACAGGTTTAGAAAATATATGTACAAAAATCCCAGTTTGTAATGTATAACATTGTCCGTGATGAAAAGCTGACCACTCTTTTATTTGAGAAGGCTGTCAATCATCAATCATCAATATGAATATCATCTGCTTCAGCAGTTGTTCTGAAACCAGCAAATAGTTGATATATTTCAGCCTGGAGCAAACGAATGGAGTAGCGTTGTGTGGGCTCGGCGTGGATGACTCATAAGATGACCAACCCTCTTTCGGTGTGGCGTTGCATCAGCTGTTGCACACACACACACACACACACACACGATGAGGAGAATCCGCAGCATGGCCATTTGGTCGGCTCAGAATGGAAACTGACATTTCTCATTATTATCATGCCGTTTATTTTTTAGCGGCTCGTCTCGGCTGAACGAAGAGTCTCCTTTGAATGAGGAACTTTCTGTGTTTTAATTTGAAAGGATTGAATCAATGTGGATTTGTGTTTTTGTAATTTCCTTTCTTTTTTTTTACCAGTTTTGTGGAACGGTCACGAGTGAAGAGTTGCTAGTGACGAGTCTTTAAAGGAACGGCAGCACGCGCTCCATCTTTGTAAAATGGCCTTTCGAGTGAAGACTTCAGACAATGTGGCTGAACAAGGAATATTCAAGATAATCCACATAAGTAAAAGATTTCTATCCAGCCTGTGAAGGCCACAGGGCGCCGGGTGGGATCGGGTCTTTCCCCAAGAACCCGAGATGCCCGAACTCCTTCTCTAGCCGTCGGCGCTCCGTCCCCTGTATTGAAACAGTGGTTAACTATTAACTTGATTACCGGTGTGTCGTGAATCATAAAGAGCTGTTAATAACGTCTGCAGGTATTACACATGAAACCAACAGCGGACCAGATAAGAACTGGCATTTGCCTTTGTTGCTTTACTGTGTCCCTTCCCACCGAGGGCCGGGCGGCACATGTGAACTTAGTTTCCAGAGGCCGCCAGCAAATCTGTCCTTTCAGCTATGAGTCATTCATAAATAACAATTTAAGATTTTTAAGGCAACTTTATGATTTGAAAAATCCATTATTTGTCGTCGTCGTGTGTTTTTCCCTTCCCTGCATCCCTTAGTAAACAGACTTACCAGCTATGTTATCGCCTGATAATCTCCTGTAAGGAGTGGGTATCCTAAGGGTCAAAGGTCATGTCCCCCCGGAGGCCTTACAGTCGGGCTTTTGTGACGCAGAGCTCTGACGTCTGATCCTGAGAGTGTAATACAAATGCTGAATTCATGTGGGGTTTATCGGATTGTGTAAATGTTCATTTCAGCTGTCGCCAAGCAGGTTGAGAACCACGAAGCGAGAGGTGGACGGCGCTCGCTCTGCAACCGCCGATTCCTCAGACACCTATTCGCTCTTTTCCGCCCCCAAATCTCGTCCTACTGCCTAATGCAGGCTTGAAATGCCAGACAAGTTTATTTTATGCATTAACTTTGAATATAATGTCAAACTAATCCTAAACTTTCTTTCCCTTCCTCTTTACTCATCAGGTGACGATGCCGTGCGCACGTTGACCTTTGCCTGACCTCTGATTGGTCAGGGCCGGGCGTCGAACATATCGTGAGAGAGAGAAGACTCGAGCTACCATGTCGGTCCAGGAGGCGTCCCAGACGGCCTCGTCGCCTCCGCCCCTCAAACCCGAGGCCAAGCCCAGACCGGAGATCGCCCCCAAGCCGTCACCACAAACCAGCGGCCCTCCCGCCGCGGGAGACCGAGGCGGTGGCGGCGGCGGCGGCGGCGGCGCGAGCATTTCTGCCGGGAAGGTCAAGAGCATCGTGAGCAAGTTCAGCAGAAAGGAGTCGGGCGAAGTGAACGAAGGACCCGCGAACGGAACCGCGGAGGTGCCGTCGATTAAACGGTTCAAGAGGCCGCCGACGGTCAAGCCCAAACCGGACTGCGCCAGCCTGCAGCTTCAGCTCGGGGGGGAGAGGGCGCCGCCGCTGCCCGCCAAGAAGAGCCGCGTCGCCCTGAGGCGGAAAGGGAGTGGGGGGGAGGAGGAGGAGGGGGACGGCGTGGGCGTGGAAGGAGGTCGATCAGGTACAGTGGATTTTACATGAGGACGTGGGTACTTTGGCTTCATCTACTGCTTTCTATTTATTTATATATCATTATATCATCGCCTGTTCTCTTTACTTTGGGATGATAATAAAGTCAAAAGTGAAGTTTAAGTATTTATGATAGGACCCCCTATAAGAGCAGGAGTGATAACAGTTGTGACCTGGATAAACATCAGCTGTGTCATGTGACCATTCAGAGCTGTTAAACTATTATTTAACTATATTATATAACTATAAGTCCTCTCCCAGCTCATTACTCAGTGTGAACTGTGTTTCACTCTCACAGCTTCACACACACCGAGTGGCGTTGTGTCACTGATGAATGAAACTGAGATGTTCTATAATAACGTCACACTGATTGGACACTTTGGAGTGTGTGTGTGTGTGTGTGTGTGTGTGTGTGTGTGTGTGTGTGTGTGTGTGTGTGTGTGTGTGTGTGTGTGTGTGTGTGTGTGTGTGTGTGTGTGTGTGTGTGTGTGTGTGTGTGTGTGTGTGTGTGTGTGTGTGTGTGTGTGCGAACCTATAGCATGCAAGTGTGTTTTAATTTAATTGAAAGTCAAATAATTGGTCTGAATTTGAACTCTTAGACAGTCAGGTGTGGTTCCTCTTAGAAAATATGAACCAACAGCCATAAACAGGGTGTGTGCGTGTTGTGTGTGTGTGTGTGTGTGTGTGCTGGAGATGTTCAGTTACAGCTCGCTGACAGAGGAATGTCCCTTGATGTGTCACATTCTGACTCAACAAGGAAGCCAGAGACTTTGTATTGGTTTCTGAGTAAATAAAGATGTGTGTGTTTCCTGCCTAGCGACACATACCGCGCTTTCACGTGGTTGTTTTGGTTCCCAAAAACAAGAACCCTTCAGAGACGTCCACGTACCACCAGAATTGATCAATAAAGGTTTATTATTTTTTGGTCACAACTAAACGATTTATCAGTGGGTTATTTTATAATTCTTTAGAAATAGAATTGTGGGAAAGTAATTGAGAATTTGGGTCCAGAGAATGTTTGACATTTGGGCCAAAAAAAATTACCTTTAAGATGTATTCCTGGATTTAAAAAAATGTAATTAATTCTCTGTATATTGATGTATCGATTCAGCCAACACACTAAAATCATCTTATTTAAAAGCTCTGAAAAGAGCAACCCTCTTCATTTTCCTATATTTATATAAGATGCCTGTCTGTATAAGCTAATGGAAAAGTTTGATATTGAGTTTGGCTTTTTTTTTTTATTACACTTTATCTTCTTTTCCTTCCATATGACCCATTTAACCTTCATCCTCTCGTCTCTCTCTTTCCTTCATTTCCTTTGGTCAATATTGGATGTTTTAGCTCAACGCTCCAAGCTCCCCATGAATATTTGAACACCCGATTTGCAGACTTGCCGTATATTTGCAGATTGATTAACTGCTGACTAGACAATCCAGCGCCGTGCCAATGCGAAGCTGAAAAAGAAAGAAAAAAGCTCTCCGTGAAAGTGAGCCGCCCCCATGTGGGGATACACATGTAGGAAAGAAGTGGACAGGAAACAGATCGGTCCACTAGAGCCTGGAGGGACATCTATCCGTGTTTCCTGCAATAGGAACTGAAACAAATGTTTTCATCGACGTGTCAAAACTGTTAATCTTCGATGCTTCTTTTTCGACGCAGCGCCAGACGGAAAAGAAGTGGAGATCCGGCTGATTGGAGGAGGCGAAGCGGAGGCGGAGCTCGGGCCGCACACGCCCCTCAGCCCGAGCTGCGAGCCCGGCTGCAGCTGCGTGTGTCACCTGCAGTGGCCCGGCATGAAGCTGGTGTGGGTGCCCGTGGACACGGAGGATGCGTGGGAGGGAGAGGAGGGAGAGGACGAGGAGGAGGAGGAGGAGGAGGCTGACGTGGAAGAGCACAGGACGGAGGAAGAGGAGGACTGGGAGGAGGACGCGGAGGTGGCGACGCGGGGGGACGAGGTGGACCGGATGTCTGTGATTGATGAGCGTGACGTGCTGAAACAAGACAAGGTGAAGTTCCACCATTGTCTGGATGTTCTGATCGCCGACGGCCACCGGAGGCTTTCGGACCCGGGGCCTCGCTCCGTCCTCGCCTTCCTCGCCGCCACTCGCTCTCAGTCTCCCCGGGTGCCCCCGAAACGGGCCCAGTCGCCACACGTCGCCTCACACGTCAGCGAGGAGGAGAACGTCTACGAGGCCACGCTCCCGGTGGGCAACCAGGCGCAGAGGAAGTCAAAGGAGCTGGACATCCCTGTGATCTTGGTACGCAAGCCCCCCCGCCAGTCTAGGCTGACCTACAGCGCCTCGGACCCGACGTCCGAGTTCCAGACGGACGGCGAGTCCATCCCGAGCCCGGACGACGTGCCGCCCGCCGTCCCGCCGAGGATGCCCGTGATTCACGCGCCGGTCCACCGGGGCGTCGCCCTGCCCCAGGCCACGGCGGAGGAGTGGCGCAACTTGCGGCCCTCGTCCCCCGGCGGACTGAGCCCCCAGATGGCCGGCGCTCCCACGCCACCCAGCCCCCACAGGCCGCCGCCCCCACCGCCCAAGACGGACCCCAGGAGGCTCAGCAGCGCCTCGATGCAATCGCTCACGCAGAAGAAAGGTTCGTTAACGTCATCGTCCAACTGGTTAGTGTGTGAGATCCAACGTGGTGACTCCAGTGCCTTGTCTCCTCAGAAGGAGAGGAGAACGGAGCGAGTGAAGGAGAGAAGGAGGACTCAGCCGAAGAACCGTGAGTCGTCGCTCTCACTTTACCTTTAACTTACATTCTTAAAAGGACGTTCTTGTATTTGACCCCAAAAAACACCAAAAGACCATAACCTCATTGATCCTACTTACAAGTATTGTCTGTGTAGCTTCTTCTTCTTCTTCTTCTTCTTCATTGTTGCATGAAAACTACTCAAACCCAATGAGCCACACTCATATTTATTTATGACCATGCACACTGTGGTTTACTTTATATCATACACCCACCTGCTGTTGTAAGATCTGCTGAGCACACCAAATATGTATTCATCCG
Source organism: Pseudoliparis swirei (assembly GCF_029220125.1). Lineage (NCBI taxonomy): Eukaryota > Metazoa > Chordata > Actinopteri > Perciformes > Liparidae > Pseudoliparis > Pseudoliparis swirei. The sequence continues at coordinate 11,956,769 of NC_079408.1, forward strand.
CAGCTGAAAATAGTCCCCAACAAAAGTGTTTAGACTCGTTTCAGAACCGCAATTTAAAGACACTATTTAACCTTTTTTAAATATATTTAATTCTTCTGAATACATAACATATATGCAGCATTCAGAGGAGCAGAAACACATTTTGGGGTATTTGTTGACAATGACAAAGAAATAAAATCTCCCCAGCCTTATCTTTTCAGTCAACATCAGTGTCATCATCGAATGCACCAATAAACTCTGTTTCATATCACCCTCGTTGATCCCTTCCTCTTTCCATACTTCCTGCTTTAGGCGTCCAGTCAGGAGCGACTCCCTCCGGCGGGTGTCTTCGTTCAGCTGGGAGTCCCGGCTGCAGGACGGTAAGACGGACACCTGTGACTAATCAAAAGATAAAGGGACAGAGATGAGTCAGGCCGCCAAAAGAAGTCCCAGTAATGCTTGGAATGGGACACAATGTCAGTCAGACCCTCTGCGACCTGTCCCCCCCCCCCCAGAGCCGATGTATCAGACGTACCGCGCCACCGTCATCACCAAGGAGATCCGGCGCCAGACAGTGTGTCGCAACATCAGCAAAACGAGCGTGGACTACGCCATGGACTGGGCTGCTCGTCGCCCCGGGACCGGGACCGGTACCGGGACCGGGAATGGAACGCCGAGGAGCAGCCCCGTGCCCGCGGGGTGCCAGAGCACCCTGTGGCAGGACCTCTCCACTGTGAGGGAGGGAGGGGTGCTGGAGCAGCTCACCCCGGAGCAGTGCAAGTACCAGGAGGTGAGGAGGGGGAGGAGGGGGAGGCTAATGGGATGAGGAGAGATCAATGAGGGGAAGAGAAATGGGAGATGCAGCGTCGACCTTTAAATCGCGTCGTAAAATAATGATGCTGTGGTTCTTTTTGAGATAAATTAGGAGCCACTCCGCCTCACTGTATCCATCGGCTGGAATATAATATTGATTCACTCATGAAAGCTTCTACAGTCAAGTTTCCAACAGGAGGAGGACAGGAAGTAAAAGATAAAGTGATGCATAATATTGACAGGGAAGAGTTTAAATGATGATAATGTACATCCTGAGATAGAAAACTCACATTTGGCTCACAGGGTGGAGAAGCTTTTCTACAGGAAACCATCAGTAATGTTAATATGTGTGTGTTTTTGTGTCCCTGGCAGAGTATGTTCGAGGTTTTGACATCCGAGGCCTCGTATCTTCGCTCACTGCGAGTTCTGACCGAACACTTCCTGAACAGCCGGGAGCTGGAGGACACGATGATCATCAGAGACAGGAAGACCCTGTTCTCCAACATCCACAAGATCCAAGAGGTCAGCGAGAGGTGAGAAGTGACAGAAGGAGAATGAAGGTAGATGGAGGAAAGAGGAATTGATGACTTGAACTATGGTAAGGTCACTTAGGACAACGATGCCACGAGACAGGAAGGAGAAAACTGTAAAGAGTCGTTCCCTGAATGGATTAAAGCCTCGTCTATGCCTTGGTTGTTCCTTACGGTCCGAAACCCTTTAGTGAAACCTTCGCTGTGTGACAGGTTCTTGAAGGACCTGGAGGATCGCATATTCAAGCACCTGGTCTTCCAGGACATCTGTGACATCATCCACTACCACGCCCAGCACAACTTCCCGGCCTACATTGACTACGTCCGCAACCAGATCTACCAGGACAAGACCTACACCTCACTCTTGTAAGGAATTCACACAGACACACACACACACATATATATATATATAACTTACACCAGAGAGGAAGGTTTTCTCAAATACCATGACATTTTAAATGAGTGAGAAAAAGAAAAAGAAAAAATATATATATATATATATTTTATTATTATTTTCTATTTAAATCTAAAAAATATGTATAAAAATAACAAATAAAAATAATATATACATATGTATATATATATATATATATATTATTTCTTCTTTTTTCTTACACCAATTTCAAATGCCTTGATATTTAGGAAAACCCAAATATATATATATATATATATATATATATATACTCACACCATGAAATTTGAAATTAGTGAGAAAAAAATATATATATACTGTATCTTTTATTTTCTATTTAAATATAAAATAAACATATAAATATCAAAAAATGTAAATAATATATACATATACATATATTGTAATGCAATTAAAAAAAAAAAAAAATGCATTCTCTGGATTCATTACAAATCAACTGAAATATTGCAACCTGGAAACACATTTCAAATGACTTTATATATATATATATATCATTTTCTACTTTTTTCCCCTCCCACTAATTTCAAATGTCATGGTATTTGGGAAAACCTTCCTCTGGTGTGTTGTCTTCATACACACATGTCAACTAAATGCCAGTCAGCGTTTTTTTTTTTTTCTTCTCCTTTTTAATACTTTTCTTCCTCCGTCACTGTATTTTCACACGGAAGTGAACACATTACGTACCTTTTGACATGTGTGTTCGTGTTGGTCGACAGGAAGAACAACGCGCAGTTCGCCACGGTCATCACTCGTCTCCAAGAGTCGCCTCAGTGCCAGCGGCTGCCCTTCATGTCCTTCTTGCTGCTGCCCTTCCAGAGAATAACACGCATCAAGATGCTGCTGGAGGTGAGCGACGCCGCGGGGGAGCACTAGCATGTTTTTAACAAATACTCTAGGCTTCGGCTGGAGAACAGAACCAGTCATTACTGCACGCTGACTCTAAACCATCGATTATTTTTAAAGAAAATTCCTCGCGAAACCCCCGCTTACGACTTTATCAAGTATCAGAAACAAGAGTGTGGTTGTTTGTCGATTTCAGAGCATCCTGAAGAGAACAAAGGAGAAGACGAAAGAGGAGCAGGCGGCCTCCAAGGCTTTGACTTCGGTGTCCAAGGTAAACGCGCCTCTCTCCTCAGCCTCTCTTCACCTTCACATCCAGGGAAGAAGACGAAGGAGCGCTTCACGCGCCTCATTGAAAGAGCTCCGCCGTGAATCCTCCGAAGGACAAGGCCAGTGCGAGACAGCTCGCTCAGACAGGGAGACGCTTGTCAAAGGACTGAACCTGAGATGCAGCAAGGGGTGTACGTGTGGAAGGAACAATACATCTGGTGTTATTTTATGATCTGGTCTTTTCCATCACCCCCCCGACAGATCATCGAGGAGTGTAACACACAGGTGGGGAAGATGCGACAGATGGAGGAGTTATACCACATCTCTCAAACACTGGAGTTTTACAAGCTCAAGGTACAAAACACACACACACACACACACACACAGGAAACATGTGCATGCGTTTTATTTATCAGTATTTGTGTTCGACTTTTATTTTGAAAAAATCCCTCACCGCGTGCCTCCCCGTGCTCGCGTCTCCTCCAGGCCGTCCCGATCATCTCCCAGACGCGATACCTGGAGAAGAAAGGGGAGCTGCAGGAAATGTCCAAAGGAGGGACTATCTTCAACAAGAGGTCAAAGTTCAACCCCATCTACCTCTTCCTCTTCAATGATCTGCTCATCATCGCGGCCAAGAAAGGGTGAGAGCACAGCTGATCCATTTTTAAACGGCAATGAGAAACGTTACCGTTTAAAAGAGCGACGAGTTAGTCCACAAACACCTCAACGACTCTTTGATTGATTGGCTGGGAATGACGACCAGACATCCAATGAGGATGAGTCCGACCTGTGGCCCTCTGATTCTTCCTCTCTTTAAGTCTGTGACCAAATATCTGCAACACAAACGGCCTTCTCATCGGACTCCGGTGTACTTTGTGTTACTGGTCCGAGCGTGAGGCTTTCAGAGTGTCATCACGAGCCAATGTCGTCGAAACTTGAATTTCTGGTCCGTTTGTTTTGTTTTTGTTTTGTATATATAAGGTTCTTTGGAACACATTTTTTAAGCAATCATAGGTTAGAGCACTTAACCTTAACCCTTTCGGTCAGCCACAGGTATCTTTCTTCTTTTTTTAAATTATTACTGGTGGTTGTATATTTTGCTGATCGCAAAAAAAACTCAATAAACTCAATAAACTCAAACTTCCTCAAATATAGCAGGAAGTAGTGTTTAGTTAAGGAGAACTTGGAGGAACAGATGAGTAGATTTTAAATATACCGTCGTTGCCACAGACGGTGATTCACAAAAATAATTGCGTAAAACATGCATATTAAACGGAAATGCACTGAATAATAATAATAATTCAAACTTATATAGAGCTTTTCTAAATACACAAAGACGCAGGTGAAAGAGAGTTTAGTTTAGTTTATTTCGATCAGCAATACGATACAAAAATCAAAATTTCAACAAAAGAAGAAAGTGGCCGACCGAAAGGGTCAAGGCTGAAGCTATCAAGCTTATAAGTGCCCTAACCTATGCTTTCATGAAAATACTTATTTTAGAGAACCATATACATATACCTATATATATATATATTAGTGCTGTGAAAAATAACGCGTTAACTCAGTTAATTAAATTACAGGATTAACTAATTGTTGTTTTTTTACGCATTTAGCGCATGCGGAGAATGAGCTTCCAATCCGTCTGTTGTTGGTCGTCTCTAACCAGCAGCATGTCATTCTGTCTCTACGTGTCACGTTAACACGACTCCGATCTCCGTCTCGCGCGCCGCAGAGCTCGGATGCCGGCGTGTGCGCACATCGGGACGAAAAAAAGTCACTTTCACAGCCCTAATATATATACATAAACATATAAACATATACACATGCATACAAATTCACACACCCATATAAACATATATACACACACATAAACACACATACCTACATATACATAAAGTTGGAAGAGGTCTTGCTTAAATGATGGTAAAGTGAGAGCCTGACGGATGTGAATGGGGAGAGTGATCCAGAGAGGGGGGCAGCAGCTGAGAAGGCCCCGGCCCCCCAGCTGTGGCACAAGCTTCAGTGTTTGTCACTGCACATGATGATTTCTCCTCCTTCTGTTTCTTCAACAGCACCGAGCGCTTCGTGGTAGTCGACCACGCCCACCGCTCTCTGGTGCAGGTGCAGTCGACGGAGGAGGGCGGGGGGGGCGGCGGCGCCTTGGAGCACTGCTTCAACCTCACACTGCTGGAAAACCACCAGGGCCGCATGATGGAGCGGCTGCTCAAAGCTCCCTCCCAGTAGGTAGCTGAATGGACCCAACCTGCTCCTGGTCTCCTGGTCTCGGGGTCTCCTGGTCTCGGGGTCTCCCCCTCTTTCATCATGAGCTGTGTTTCTGTGAACAGGTCAGACATGCACAGGTGGATGGCGGCTTTCCCCAACCCGACGAACCCAGACAGAGATGAGGAAGAAGTGATTTATGAGGACTGGGGTGAGGACACACACTGAAACTACAGGACATGTTTGTGTGTGTGTTGCATGGCCGTAGTTTATTGTGTGTGTGTGTGTGTGTGTGTCAGATTGTCCTCAGGTGCAGTGCGTGGAGCAGTACATTGCCCAGCAGACAGACGAGCTCGCCCTGGAGCCCACTGAGATCGTCAACATCGTCCGCAAAACCAATGAGGGTAAGAACGAGGAGGGGGGGGGGGGGGGGGTTGACTTATCGGACTTCCACAGAGGCGTTAACACGTACAGAAAGATTAGGAGAGATGGTCAGGTACACGATTGTAAGCATTTCCTCTTTTCCAGAGCTCAGCTCTGCAGCTGGGAGGGCCGAAAAGAGATTTGAATAATTATTTACGTGTCCATATTTGGCATCGTCTATTTGGCACAGACCGAGAAGGGTTTAAATGTGTTTAAATGTGCCGACGCGGCAGAAAATCCCATCATTAACGTGCTCGTTCCTTTGACTCTGCTCGTTTATACACCCCGATCCGCACGACTGCCTCGTTCCTCAACCTTCTCACCGTCGCAGTTTCTTGATTTGGTTTTTTAGACTTCCTCGCATGAACGATACAGAAACCTCCAATCGTCCCTCGTTTGTTCCCCCCCCTCTCCTCCCCACTTCCCTCTTTTTCATCTCAGGCTGCTTCCAAGGCATCCGCCTGTCCGACGGCCAGAAGGGCTGGTTCCCCGCAGCCAACGTCATCGAGATCACCAACGAGCACGTGAGGCGGAGGAACCTCCGCGAGCGCTACCGAGTCATGCAGGCGGCCATGCCCCAGCATCCTGCAGTAGGACGAAGGACGTTTACAGTTCAATAGGACGCTGTGCGGACACACACACACACACTCTCCTGACGGTGAAGTTTGTGTGTCCCGTTTACGAGGAAATGAAAGATAAAAGGAGAAGGGTGAAGATCATGTGACATGAAGACTGGAGGACGGAGATGTGCGTCCTCTCGGTAACACACACCTCTCCACGTGAGCATGTAGCCCTTTGTCCCCGGCATGTTTGACATGCCAACTATTCTCGCAATAGCCGTGGTCACATTTAAATATCAGACCTGCTGCAAAGGAAAGAGTCGGGTGTCGCTGAGAACGCCTCTCATGTCTTAAGATGCCGACTCGCACAGGTTCAGTGTGCGAGAGCCGGAATACTAGATAAACACGCATTCCTTGTTACTCATTTCTCTTACAAGACTATTTAAAAAGAAATGTAATCAGGAAGTGCCTTTGAACAACCTCAAAACACTGAACTACACACCAGAGCTTTTAACACACGTGTGAATATGAGGCCGAGCTGCTGTCGGTAGCCATTATGGATCAATACTGCAGCGCGGCCGTAAAGACATGGATATTATTTGTGGATAGATGTGCTGTACATGTACAATATGTTGTAAATAATGAGAGAGGAGCATTCTCTCCTTCAAAAGCAGTAGTCGTGATTTTATTAAAAATGTGTCTTTTAAAATAGAGGCTCAACGGTTGATCATTTTTATTGAACACTTATACGGTAAGAAAATTACAAAGGAAAACGTGCAATACAAAAAGGGAGATTCAAGTGAGGCATTAAGGGGTTTTGGTGTCGAGACAAGTCAAAAACGTGAGCTACCAGTGCAAAGAACTCAGCTAATGGTTTCCATAAAAAGAAAGCTAGTAAAGAAGCGCCTCAGAGGCGCTTGATCCCGTGAGTCGTTGGGTTTCAGTGTCTGAAGATGAATCCTCAGGAGGTGTGGCTACTGATTTGAGGCGGTTGCGTCCTTCTCCATCGGGCTGAAGCCCCTCAGGAGGGTGTTAGCCGCCTCCAGCTCGGTATCTGACCAACGCCGTCCCTGCTGCAACCTGGACTCTTCTGCACACGGCACATCGTTCCAGAGGGGCGCGACTCCTCCCTCAGACGAGCCCCAATGCAAAGGCTCTTCTTGGTGGTGCAGTTGCAGGAGATTGGTGACGGCCTGGTCCTCCTCCTGGGTGAGCTGGAGGACGACTCGCGTCGGCCGCACCGGAAGGTGGAGCGGATTTACTTTCGTGGTGAGGCTGCCCAGATCCCTGGTGGGGTGTGGTCCTGATCTGAACGGGTCGGGACGGGTGGGTGGAGCTGGGCAGGCGGACATGATGGGTGTCGGAGTGTTTAGGTGGAAGCAATCTAAAACCTGATGGAGAGAGAGGAGCGAAAAGAGTTTGAATTCATGAAAAAAAAAACAGACATAAGTGAAGCCGTAACGCTGCACACAGAAAATTTGCAACACCTATGAACAGGAATACTTTTGTACAGCTTCTTGTCAATCATGTGTCTGTTTTATATGCTGCTGTATGTCATACAATATAAAGACAGTATTTCCTGAAATGAACAGCTTCACTGTCAAAACAAACTCCTCCTCCTCTGCCCGTGGCCTCAATTTCCCTGGTCAGGCTCTTGGCTTAAGCCAAACTTATTAAATGTCCTCTCGTCTGGGCCCCGCTGTAAACATGACCCTCTATCCTGCCACCCAGAGAGCAGAGCACAGGCTGAACCCCTCATCACATACCTGGATTTTATATCACATACAATGACAAAATTGTACATAGATTCAATATTCACAAGTTTTTTGCAATACATCCAGCCTGGATTCTCTTTGGATGTACTTTTTGAATTAAATTAACCTGGAACATCAAGAGGTTAATGTGGACTTGACAGAAGCATTTACAAAACTATTACATTTTGTGTGTGGGAAGAAACAGAAAAATATCATGCACCTTTAAACCTATACTCCAACACGGATTCCCAAAGTGTGGTGCGCGTTGGTTGTCCCGCGGCAAGGTGTTGACAAGGCTTTTTGAACTTCAGCAGTTTTTTTTAGGACAACCCGTTTAATTTGGCCTCCAATCTGCATGACGAGGACTTTCTGCAGAAGCTCGCCTATCTGGCCGACATCTTTTCTGTTCTGAATGAACTGAATTTAAGTCTGCAGGGAGTCAGTGTTAATCTGTTCAACACACAAGACAAGATAGAAGCTATGATCAAGAAGCTACGGTTCTGGTCAAGCTGTGTGAGTGGGAATACGCTCCTGTGTTTCCCTACGCTTCACGCGTTCTTGGAGGCAAACGACGTGATCATGGGTGAACATGTGAAACGTCTCATAAGTGAACACCTCAAACAACTTGCCGAGCAGCTACGGAAATACTTCCCACCTCTAGACACATCTCAGACGTGGATTCGCAACCCATTTGAAGCTTCCCTCCCTGTCCCACAGCTGTCATTTCAGGAGCAGCTGATTGAGCTGTCATCTGATGGAGCACTGCAGTTGCAGTTCAAACGAAAGCCACTCGTGGATTTTTGGACCAAGGCAATGCCAGCATACCCAGTCCTGGCAAAGCAAGCCTTGAGGGCTTTGATGCCCTTTGCCACAACGTATCTGTGTGAGGCTGGTTTCTCTGCTCTGACGGCAGTGAAGACCAAATATCGGCAAAGACTGGATGCTGTTGAGAAAGATCTGAGGCTTAAACTGTCTTCAATTGCGCCAAACATCGGAGAGCTTTGTGCAAAGATGCAGGCCCATCCGTCGCATTAATAGATGCGACACACACACACACACACACACACACACACACACTTACTGTAAATATTGTGTTGTTTTTTATTGTAAATAGTGTGTACTTGTTGCCTTGCCCTTTTGCATTACATTGCCACTTTGCACACACTGCACCTGCTGTTGTGTGTATATGACAAATAAAAAATCTTTGATCTGAAAATTGTAATCTTGTATGTGGCCAAATGTTATTGTTATTATTGCTACAGGTTACTGGGAATACTCACAGCTCTCACTTTCTCCCCCTCCCTCTCTATCTCTCTTGCTGCAGGCTGAGCCACCTGCTCTGCATGTGAAAATCCTCATATGGACTCCTCCTTTTTTTATATATCCGTTTCTGAGCCTATGCATGTGCCACTCTTTGTTCTTTACGTGGCTTACTGTGTTTAAGTAAATAAATGTGAAATGCAATCTGCCTCTGAGCCTGTGCGTGTGTCCTCGACTCCTCGCCATCCTTATTTCTCTTTAAAAGTGACGCCTTGTGTAACTGAAATTTATACAGCGGACTAAATCTTGTAACAAACGCCACGCGCGAGCAAACAGTTCTCGCATTGGTCCGATTTTATGCGGCTATAAATAGGCTCTGTTGCGGTTTTTTTTTAAGGTGTGGGGGATTGGGGGTGCGTGAACCCGGTCGGGATGTAGAAGGGGGTGCGTGGCCTAAAAAGTTTGGGAACCGCTGCTCTAACACATGCTGGTTTATGATATAGTGCCCGTGTGTCTAGTGGAAACATGGCCCCAGTGCTCAGACTTACCTGCAGCTCACTGACCACGTTGGGGACCCTCTGCCCGCAGCTCATGGTGGGGTCCGTGTAGAAGAGCTCAGCTGGGATGATGGGGAGCACTGGAGGGAAGACAAGCAGTCAGCTTCAGATGACGGCCGACGCTTCTGTTTTAGTTATTAATTTATTAAACCCGGACTCACTCGTTTGGCTGCTGCAGTCGGTGAGACGGGAGTCTGCACCCATGAACACGGGCAGGAAGGAGGGGTGGCGCAGGGTCCGGTTGGACAGAGGCGGCAGCGTGGGCCGCCGTGGCCCCTGGGGAGAAACATGGGCACGCGGTCACGACGAGGGTCGTCTTTAAGGGGGTTGGATGTCACGTGACGGAAAACTCACATCGTGTCCTCCGGTGTTCATGGTGGGCTTTTGTGATGAGACGTCCCGCTAGTCGGCTTACACACACACGTGTTGAGCCAAAAGAAAGTCACAAACAGGTGGTGCGGCTGCACGCGCCCCCTGCTGGTTGACTTTGGAAACCCCGTCCTTTTGGTCAGAGTGCTTCTTAAGTGCATATATAGATGTATAAATAAACATGGCAGGTCAACTATATGTCAAGTGTTCAAATGAGAGAACAATAAAGTACCTTTTTAAAAACAGTCCAACCTAAAATACCGTCAAAGTTTGACCAGATGTGTCCTATATTTATTAGTTTGTCTAGTATTTTTTCCTCATAAATGTTGTAAAGCAGCATGTTCAACAGTGCCTGAGTTTGTATTTAGCTTCAAGCGCTAATGTGTTCAGTGCAGGTCTACCTCACCAGCTTTCTTTAACTCAAATCAATACACCTTACAACTCAGTGTGTTTTTTTATATTAGCGTTTAACTTCCTGTGTCTAAATGCATGTCTGTAGAAGTTGGACACTTATTTAATAGACACGCTTAAGAAAACAGCTTTATTAAATTCCAAAATCATTTTTCAAATTAGGGAAGATTTATTTTAGTTGTTGAGAATCCTCGCGCTCCTGTGAAGAGAAAATGAAAAAAATGAGACGCATAGTTCGTAAATACAGGGTTTTAAATGTTAAAAGTTCTCACTTGTCAGAACACCGGCAAATTGTGGAAATCTATAAACTTTGATGTAGCGGGCAGTGGGGTGGCTGGCCGGCATGTATACGGTAGGTCGTCTAGCAGGTGTGCTTTTAGGCGCTGCAGTGGGCTTCATGGTGGGACCTGCAGCTCAGAAAAAGAAATACCTCAAATCCAATACGATGAGCGATAACTGATCGCGTCAAGTGACCAAACTACTGTACCTGCTGTGGGCCGCGTCGTGTGGATGATGCTGCCGACACCAGCCGCGTCAGACTCAAACCTAAACACTGAGAAGAGGCGATGAAGACCAGCCAGAGGATACGAACACTGGATCATCACCCTGCAGGAAAGAAAATGAAATGCCCCTCATGCTATACTGTATTTAACAATATATAATTTCAACACCACATTGTGATACATACCCTTCAGTAGCATCAGAGACGACCGTACTTATACCGTCGTATGTGTTGAGACTATAGAAAATCTCATTTTGATAGATCACATTTTCCTTGTCGAGCTAAAAGATGCAAACGGTGATACAACGTGAGATGAAGACAGTCGTTCGGTCTAAAGGCAACGATGGTTTTAATCCTACGGCAGCAGTACCTTGATGGTGGATTCACAGCCGTTGAGTAGAAACGAGAACAGAGCCCTGGAGCCGTCCGTCTCTTTGGGTTCACAGTCTCTGTCAACCAGGTTGAAGCTTCCAGGAACTCCTCCACTTTGGGTGGCCAGAGAAAAGTCAGCCACCACGGTCATCCTCCCATCAGTTGAACACACTAGAGATAAAAATGTATTGGGAACTTTATCAACGACAGAGAACCAACGAGCTCTCCAAGAAAACAGGGCGTCCTTACGAATGAGTTCGGTACTCGAGAACGAACAAGACTTGATAGTTAAGCTCTGGATGGACGACGGCCCGCGAGGCCGCATGACGATCTTGAAGATGCCAAAGAATCCCTTCAACGTAACGTCCTATAAAACACACGCAGCCCAGTCATTCCTCTTCGTGCGCAATGGAAGGACGCAAGTCGTTGCTGCCAATAAGTCTGTCCTCACCTCATACTCGTAGCCATGAGAGAAGAGCGGCACCTCGAGCACCAGAGTCTGGCTATCGTTGCTCATGACGTAGCCGCGCCGGACTGCCAGCTGTGGCGTCAGCAGCTCAGAGCCGATCCAGATCTCCCAGAAGGAGTGAAACGGCCGGTGGACCAGTGTGAAGCTGATGCCGGACTCCGAACAGACTGCGTCAAAAGCTGGAAGAGCTGTAAACACAAACCGGGCTGCTCACCGCAGATGCAAACAGTAACGAAGATCCCATGACTAAAAGTAATGGACTTACAGACATCCGCCAACGCCACGACACGCGTCAATTGGTAAAAAGACTCGTTCTCAGGCAAAACCATCAGTGTGAAGTTTATGTCCAGCTGATAGTGAAAAACTGCATCTTCAGAGATCTAGGAGAAAAACACAATTAGGTCTGAGCTCAGGAGACCATTACAAGACTTTAAAGTCTCTTTAATTTAAAAGAACTCTATACCTTCTGCCCAACAAGCGGGTCGTCAAAGGAAACCGTCAGCGTGTAGCCGAGGGTGTTGTTGGGGTGAACGACCTTCGTGACCGTGTGTCCGAGCGAGTTCGCGAAGGGAACCGTGAATTCTTGTCCATTCAACTGAACGGCGGCCAACTGCACGTCTTCGGGGACGTCGCCGAGGTAGACCGTGAACGTGCGCCGGTCGAGAACCGTTTGGTCCTCAGTGAAAATGAAGCGTGGCAGCAGGGGAGTGGACAGAGTCCTGTGAACTCGTAGTCTGGTTTCTACGCGATTCGGATCCGCCAGGATTTGCTCCAAGTAGAGATGAAATACATAAAACTCGTAGAGCTCGCCAGTCACGTAGCTCTGAAACAGACAGAACAGGTAAAACAGTGCCAAATATTCTGATGCCATCAAGTTGATGTTATTTTTATAGGGTTTATTGTTCTACAGTGACCTATAATCATATTAATATAACTAGAATTATTATTTGTAAACCCTTTAGACATCCAAGGATGACTATACATTTAGAATTCCAAGCCCATTTCAACGATCTACTCATAAATAGTCTTCTGACCTTCCTGTATCCTCCTTCCGCATTATAGGGGACGCTTATCTGGACTGTTGTGTTGCTGTTCGTCACAATAAAGCCCCTCTCCTCTGCAACTGGTCGCGCCATGAGTTCACCATTCAGGCCAAAGTTGAGTCGTGTGCCGTGAAGACCCCGGCACGGCACCTCAGGGGTTTCCCACATCACGTAGCCGCCATCATAAGATCCTTCATCTGTGGACATTACACGTGTGTTATAGCTAAACTCATCGATGCAGGGGAGAAGCAGCACTAACGGTTGCAATACTGACGCATGGAGCAAGCGGCCACCAGGTCGATCATGATGACCGCCCAGTTTTGTCTGGAGAACAGCGTCACATGGACGGCCTCTACCGGAACACCATCCATCTGGAGAGAGCCTCAAAGAGATAAATACCGGCTTTGAACTCAACTTCACAAGACAGCCTTACTGGTTGGCGATTTACCTCGGTGCCGAATGAGTCCAGTTGTCCATACGGAGTACGAAACACCAGCCGTCCGTCGGTCACGGCGAACGCGTAGCCCTGCTTGCGCGCTTCGGAGAGGTTCATGGGCGGCAACTGCTCCTCATTTCGCTGAAACATCACCTGCCAGTCTGAGGTAGTGGACCTATGCGCCTGAGAAGGGATTTAAAGTCTTAAAAACGAAAAGGTGGCGCTTGACTCGACGGAATGGGAAAGCCATTCAGCATTTTAAACATACAGTTTTGAGAGACTTCCAGTCGTCCTTTATCGTGCGAGGGGAACAGGTGATCTCACTCCTCACAGAGATCTGGGAAGAAATTGTAATTGGTAAACATTGAAATGTTTCCCACGAGTTGAAAAACACAAACAAGCGTACCTCCATGTAGTTTTCCTCACAGGTAATCTCTCTGGGAGACCAGGGAAGAGGGGGAGAACAGGTCTTCGTCAGAGCATAGGAGTCCACCTTTCCATCACGTGTTGCAATCAAGTTGAAGTTAAACGTGAAGACCTCGTCATCCTGGAAGAACACGGTGGAAAAATACAGAGTTTGTACAGTGAAAAGTAAAAACACGTTCTACATGCACTCTTGTAGGCACCTTGTTGTCGGCGTGGCAGCTGAAGTACGAGGCTCGGAGCTCCAAGCGGCCCTGAAGGGGGAGGAGGCTGACGCTGTAGCCGCACTGCGCTGCATACTGCTTGGTGATGGCGTACACACCCGTCCCATCTCCAAGACAAATGCACGAGGAAGGAAGTTTAATATCAAGGCCAAATCTGTGCTTGTTAAAGTACAGTAATCTAATGGATCAGCGATTGGTTAAAAATCAATGCTGGAATTTGAATCGACTACAAACGCCGATTGGATTACTAAAATGCTGGATCGATGCACCAGTCATGGGTATATTTTCCTAAAATACTTATTTTCTTCTCACAGCCCATGTGATGCCGTTTCAGATGGCGACGGCCCAGCGTGAGGAAGCTATGCAGGACTCACCAGCAGCCTCAAAGTGAGGATCCTTCCCAGTGAAGGACAAATCCACAGCTACCGTGAAGTAACGATCACGACACTCCATGTGAAGAGCTCCTTTGTGCACAAACAAGGGAAGGTCACAATATGGAGGTTCTGTTCATTATTGTCGATTAGAGCCAAATATTTCGGTTACCGTCGGGAATGCCAGAACATTGTGCAGTTGACCACACGGAGAGGAGCAAGGACACACTGCAAGACAAAAGCATGAGTCTCCTGCTTGCAAAAAAATAGCTTCATAGAGTGTTGGCTGCCACACAAATACAGACTTACCCGAGGCAGAAGCAAAAGGCCATAGCCACTCGTGTGTGTGTGTGTGTGTGTGTGTGCGGTGTCTAAAGCTAGCGTAGCTGCTAGAAAACTACACCTGCAGACTAACACAGGCTGACATGAATCACTTGCTTCGGGCCCACAGTGTCTTCATGTGTCTTTTGCATCAACTTTTATAAGTTTCCTCACACCCACGAGGCTGAGAGGAAACTCCAACCTCATCTGATTGGAAGTGAGCTTGATTGCTAACGAGATACACGTGTGGTGGTAAGGCCTGAAGGCCTCTGGTTGGGGGATACAGACTTATAAAAGCTGGTGCAGGAGACAGCAGCCACATGTTACCATTTTGGTGAGGATATAGGCCTAGCCTACTAAATGGTTTACGTCAGCAGGGTTTTTATTTAAGTAGCTAGGCTAGCTTTTTCAGTGGATATGGCTTTTGCAATGAGTAAGTGACTTACAAGTAGTGATGGTGAGATGAAGCCTCATGAGGCATCGAACCACTTCAGCCAATTGGTTTGAGAAAGGGTTCATTTCTCGAAGATTCATGTGCTCACGAAACCACCTACTGGCCAAGTGTATAATCACAGGCAGCTGTATCTGAACCACATAATGTGATGCATTGAATTTTTGTGTCTGTTATGGCTGTTGGGAATGACTATGAATTACACAAATGTATGACCAAATCATTTCTGTACATAAATCACCACATATGTGCATAATAAAATATGTTTTGAATGTATTCTGTGTGTGTAAATGTTCCCAAAATGGTAGTATGATATGATACGGCAGGTTGTGTCATAATGTTATGTCACTTTAGAAAAATGGCATGGGCTTAAGCAGGCAGAGGACAGTGAACGTGTGTGTGTGTGTGTAACTAGGAAGAGGGGACTGAATATGCTTGTGTAACTTGGACAGTGATGTACAGGACAGGGGACATTTTATTCATTTTTATTCAGAAATAAGTTTCTCAACAGTTCCATCTTATCACCTATCCTTCTCTCCTCACTCTCCTAACTCTCCAAACTATCTCTCTCTAAACTCTCCAAACTCTCAACCAACAACCCACATGTTGAATGGAGCCTGAGGGGTTTATATTGCTGTCAAACCTCCCGGCAATATCTGAACCACTTCCCGAAGCAGTCACGTGGTACAGCCGGGCAGCGAGGCTTCGGACGTCATCATTTTTGGCTCCTCCCCTAAATGAAGCAAGCCTCGATACGCGCTTCGAGGAAACGCCCCCTCCATTACTCGACACACGCTTCGAAGCGTCGGCACATCTCGCAACAACACTACTTTCAAGGGTCATGTACAAGCTGCTGGATGACATCTTTTGAAATATATTTTTTTTATCTTAGTCTGACCTTGCTCCTGTCTGTGGGCAACTGCAAAATGTGATTTATATTCCAACGGTAAGATTTAAAATGTCAGCTTGCAATAATTGCAAACCATTTTGACAGTTTCATGATCGATGCTTCAAGGCGGTTAAGTCCTATGTTCTCTATGAGGTACAGCAGACTCTAGTTGAGTGCTTACTCTTGAGCTACATTGGCCCTTCAACCTCATTTGAGTTGATTTTTAAGACTGACCTGACCAGGTTTAATTGATCTAAAAGTCAGATTTTAAACAACTGACTCTAGACATGGGCTTTAAAAGCCAGTGTAGTTCAAGAGTGAGCACTCAACTACAGCCCACACCTGCTCTCCCCAAAGCGGTGCAGGACTTGGCATTTTCTAAGTGAGGCGTGTTCCCAGTTAAGGAGAGAACAGCTATCATGAAGCAACAAATACGACACGACATATGAAGAGCGCCTGCATAAACAAAGTGTCAACATGTTAGCCGTCACTGGCTTAAAACCATTTTACCATTTGGAATATAACCGTTTTTTACAGCTGCCCACACGGCCACACTAAGACCATAACATGCATTCCAGAAGTGTAAATTCCCCTTGAAAGTGTCTTACTCCCAGCAAGTCCCAATGTGTTGTCAGTGTCTAGCAGCCGAGCTCTGAACCAACACAAGCGATAGTTAACCACTTGGCAGGCTATAGCCAAAATGACATCAAGTGGCTGCTTGTGTCCTGCATCAGCTTTTATAAGCCTGGTTAGTCACCAACCAATCAGAGGCCTTCAGGTGTATCTTTCTCTGAACAACCAAGCTCATGTCCAATCAGTGGATTTGATTTCTCAGGAAAAGCACAGGTGTAACCAATGACCTTAACGATGGCTGATGTCAATGCCTCAGTAAGCAGCATGTTTATTTTAGGGTCCTTGAACCAGAATGTCAGAAGCTACCGCAGAAGTAATCCATGTTATTAATTCAACCTGCTATGTATGACACCAAAAGGTCTATTACACTTAATGAGGTTACGGCTTCTGTACCTGAACACAATATATGTGGCCCTAGTAGGTATTTAATGTAGGCTAAGACCCCGTTTACACGATGGGAAAACGCATATATTTTCATGCGTTTTGGCCTTTCATTTACACAAAAACGGAGGTTTTATCACGGAAAACGATCATTTCTAAAAACTCCGGCCAAAGTGGAGATTTCTTAAAACTCCGTTTTTGTGTTTGCGTGTGAACTAGGTCAAACGGAGTTTTAGGTTGTCAAACGTCACAGTATGCGACTAAAAATGCTTCATGTCATGCGAGCGTCCTATGTTTACAGTTAGTTTGGCCGCTCCTACCAGGGTTGCCAGGTCTGTGACAAAACCAGCCCAATATCAGAACTCAAAATATGCCCGTGCCAAACCATATACACTGCTTTTAAAGTGTGTGTATGTGGACGTGTCCAATGTCCATGTGTGTACGTGCTGCTCTGCAGTCAGTTTGGTAGGATTTGTGTATAAATAAATTATTTCATTTAAAATATGGATTTTTATTTAAAGATATTCATGTAATTTGCATGCAAAATAGGTCTACCCGAACCAGCGGACAACAAATTCAACCCGCGGCAACACTTCAAAAGTAGCCCAATTCTGCGGGAAAACCGCGGACCTGGCAACACTGGCTCCTACGTCCAGTGTCGACTGCCTTCATTTTCGTTGTCAGGTGCGCCCGAGTTATTTCCTCCTTGACATGAGGATACTCCTCGGAGGTCTCGAGTCTTGAGAATTCTGATTGGTTTGCATGTCTTTATCCTTCTCGTTACACTGCCGACTACAGGTTTGGCATAGTTATGATGGGTTCATATAAACAGAAACTTTTTTGAAAATGACCTTGTGTGTACAACGTTATTTTTGAAAACGGAGGGGCAGAAATATTCGTTTCTGTAAATACCCGGCTATGTGTAAACGTGGCCTTAGTCAGTGTTATATACTATGCGAGTATACAATGAATACATTAACAATCACAGAATAGATTACATGTTTACAAAGAGTCTTTTCTTTGGTTCTCATATCTTGTCAGGATAAACACAACAGACAAAATACATTAAATAACGTACAATAAAGACCCAATGCAAATGTAAAACAACAGTGTTCATTTATTTCATTCTCAAGTCACGTATGAAGAAACCAACGAGCCGAGCGTCAGCAGCAGCAGGATGGAGACGAGCGTCCATGTGGTCCACACTGAAACTCCAGATAAGAGGTTAAACATTAAGCTTTATGTAATTTATACGACTCTCCACATTTAAGTAGATTTGTGTAGAACATTAAGCACAGTTTTAATTATATAATTACAGTTTGATTAACGTTTCACTACCTAGATTTAGGTTCTGCTGTCTCTCCAAATTCACCCTCCATTTTATTTGGCCTGATGGAGAACAAATCAAACATTTACATAATAAATATGAAATATGAGTTGCAGTTTGAAGAAAAAAAAAGAACTAAAGTCACAGTTTTACAGACACTCACCTGTGTTTGCAGCTTTCCTGCGTCTGCGTCTGACTGGTATGGTCGAAAGGTCCAGAGAGGAGTTCAGAGGGTGCTGGACAGCGACAGCGCTGCTCTGGTTGGCTGGGTAGCGACACTGAATCGTCAGCCTGAAACAGACACGACTTACTTCAGCCTCGTCATGTGAAGATGGACCGAGTTCAGCACAGACGTTTCTCACCTGTATGGAGAATCTCTGTGTATGAGAGGATCATCCAAAGGCAGAAAGTCTTGAGGGTAACTGATCTGGTTTTCATAAACAAGGAAACTTCCCTCAGTCTGAGGAAATATGAGGAGATCAGAAAACATAGGGTTCAATGTGTGGATTTCTATTAATTACTAAAAAGGTATCTCACAGTTACAGTCGTCCCACAGGAGTCCAGGCTGAAGTTGAACAGGGCTCTGGCGCTGTCCGTCTCCGAGGGAACACAGCTGGGGTCCAACAGGGTGGTCCGGCTGGGCTGAGTGGGCGGGATGGTGTGGGTGGTGTCCACGACCGCCACCATCCTCCCTTCTGGCAAACACACTGTCGGAGAAACACGGCGACAGTCAAGTTTATTCAAAACTACAACCTCAGATGTTGACGCTTCAGTTTGAACTTTGTACCCAGTAGTTCTACAACGGCAAAGGTGCATTTATGGACCAGAGTGTCCTTCACGGTCAGAGACTCGGCGTCCACAACAGACACTTCCACTCCAGAGACCAGACCCCCCAACGTCAGATCCTGAACGGGGAAAGAAAAGGAGCAACTGGGAATGTTTACAGCGACAATGTGATGGAGTGTAAAGTGAATTACACTGTAAACAAGACCCACGATGAATTTAAATCCCCTCTTCGTATGAGGTTTTTAATAAACTAAGAGTGCATGTTTGAAACCTTAATTAAGTTAAAAACAAAACAATCTTTCTGCGACTCTTTACTGGAGCAGAAAGTAAACCATAAAGTCCTCGCAGATATAATGCAAACGTAAAACAACTGAATCGTCCCGACAGAACGTGTAAATATTACTTTTAAAAACCTCCTGACAGCAAGTGACACGCCCTCCCTAGCCTCTCAGGATTTGGGACTTTGTTAGCGCCAGTATCTCTTAAAAAGAAAAGCACTATGTTTCACCAAGATGCAACCCATATATATATATATACACAAGTTTAACACTAAGTTAAAGAAACCCTGTGAATAGAACTCTGAATATATTTTGTACTAGAGATCTGTTTGCTGGACCGAATTTATGATCGACTGACAAACGCTGGTGAAGTGTTGCATGGTTGTTTAGATTTTTTTTGCTTCCTTATTACTTTCGCATTGAAAATGCGGAAGGTAATAAGGAAGCGATGTTTTGATCGCCGTGTATTTATTTATTTAGTTGTATGCGCGTTACTCGCGAAACTCAAAAAGTATTAAACCGAATCGCATGAAATTTGGTGGGAGGATTGGTTATTATCCGGGGACCATTCGATTAGATTTTGGGATCGCTCGGGTCAAAGGTCAAGGTCATGAAAAGGTCAAAATCTTCTTTTTACCATAGCGCGGTCAATTTTTATCCAATTGGCATGCAACTAATGCCAACATGTTCATAATTCAATGACCAATCTTGTGATAGGCGAAGGTATGCGCTCTACCGAGTGCCCCTTCTAGTTCCTAATTATTTTCCTACTTTAACATTTATATTTTTGTGTTTCCTTATGACCCTTCTTGGCCAGATGTATGGTTAATTTTTACTTTTTTTATTATTTATTTTCATGTTTTATTATTATTATGCATTCTTACCTTTGAAGGTTGTATTTCTGTAAAAAATACCCAAATAAAATATCAAGTAAAAAAACAAAACATGATTGATTACCGCAAAGTTCATGCCAACGCTGTAAAGGGGGATCTCCACGGTCAGGAAGTCCTCCTCGGCCTTCACCAGGAAGCCGCCCATCTCCACCAGGTCCCAGTCCAGCTTGCGAGCCCCGAGGAAGAGCTCCCACTGCAGCTCTCTGTGGGCCCCGTGGTGCAGCAGCACCAGCAGGCTGCTCTCGGTGCACTTCCCCTGCAGCTTGGGGGACGGTGGCGCTGCACCACGAGGAACCGACAGGGCGTTGATTTACAGCTGCACCAGCTGGTCTGAGATCAGTGGTGACAGATCAAGCGCTCACCTGTGTATGCTACGCTCTCCTCCACTGTGGCGTGATGGTAAAACACCTCTCCGCTGGGGGAGATGCGAAGAATAAAGGTAAAAGAGAGACTGTACGTCTCATAGCCACCACCTATGTACTGGGATCAGACAGCGGGTTGTTTCAGATCGCATGTACACATCACAGCAGAGGCTCAGTGTTGGTTCATCTCACCTCTGGGATTATTTTTGGGTGTGACAACAGGAAACTAAGCAGGTAGGAGTGGCTCCCGTTGAGGTAGGAGATCCTGGACACACTGAGGCCGTCGGTGTCGCTGGGGGTCCAGATGAGAAGGTCACCGACACCGTCTACCGTGACCTTCTGGAGGGAAACATCAGGCGCAAAGAGGCCTAAAGTGACGGAGAACAATCCCTCGGAGGACAACGTGTCTGTGGAGGAAGAGAGAGAGAGAGAGATCAATGGACAACATCTACCGTTATCCCACACAAGCGCTCATGTTTGAAAGATCAGACATTTTTATTGAAGCTTCAAAAGTAAGCATAAAGAGAAAGTTTTAAAAAAGGTATAGAAAACAAACATTAACATAGAATATAAAATAGCATATGGAGACCAACTTTACAAGGAAAGGTGACTTATTTGTAATTAATTGAATGTTTTGGAGACATCTCAAACTGAATATTAGTTCATAATATCACAATATAAAAAGATTGTCTGACACACTGCATGACTTCCAGAGAAATGAACGCTGTTATTTTATCAGACAAAACTCTTCAAACATATATAATAAATAGTTAAATATGAATTGCTTTGTCGTCTCGAAATATATTTTCACCTAAGATCATTACATTTAAAACGTTATCACCATATTACAATGTATACCACATGATTCACTTTTCCCATTATTTAAAAGGGAAAAGTGCAGCTTTGCGATGCAATGATTTTATTTGAATTCATTTAGCCATGTCTTGCATTATTCTGCTAAAAGGATACTGAATCATCACCTCGCCTTGATGCACAATTAGTATTTTACATCGTTTTTATTCATTAAATATGCCTCACTGTCAGTGAGGGCCGGGCTCTTTGGGACGAGAGGCGTCTTCAGGCGCCTGAAGGAGCGATGCTGCGTGAGGGGCCAGCGCTCGTCCTCCCAGCGCCTCACGAGGAACAGATCGGCCGTCATGGACTGGCTGTAGCGGCCCCTCACAACCCCGCTCTGCAACAGCCACCGCAGTCAATCAAAACTTTATTTATACCGCATCTCAAAGTGCGTTGTGGCGACACTAAAGACTAAGAAAGTAAAATAACTCAAAACAATCAACATTTCAATGTTGATAACTAAATATTGTAAAATACATGTACAAATGTATACTTAAATACAAATGGTAAGCCACAAAGATTATAAAAACACACAAAGCCTGACTAAATATCTTTAGTTAACGTTTAAAAATAGGAATGTTTTCATCTTCTCAGAGAATCTCCGCTGCATAAATGTGCAAAGATTTAGGAATAGTCAAAAAAATTCACAATTCTTAAAATGTATCCTTTCAATCATCTTATTCCCCCCTCTCATTTCCCCAGATCAGATCTTCTCTGTGTACCTTAATGTTTCCGCCGTGGGCTCCTGCAGGAATCCTGAGCTCCACCCTGCCCCCCCGCAGGCTCACCTCGTATCCCTGGTGCTCGGTCTCACTCAGAGTTCGCCCGTTCACTCCGAGGCTGAAGCCTCTGTCCCTGAAGCGCCCGTGGACCAGCGCCGACAGGACGTACGGGACCGACCACAGCAGGTCGGACCCGTCCGCCGTCGCCTCGTCTAGGGCGGGAGACGAGGAGACGTTTCACTCTGGTATTTTACACTTGTCAAATAATGCAAGACTGATAATGCAAAACTAACTCCGAGAACAGGAAACGGTGGCGTCCACAGCCAGGAAGTCGCTCTGGAGTCGGTACAGGATGGTTGCTCTGATGATCTCTAGATCTACTCCCCTCTCCTGGGACACACACACACACACACACACACACACACACACACACACACATATGGCATCCAGAATAATAAACAAACAAAGCACTGACTGAAGCAAGGATTTAACATTGAATGTGCAGACCCAAATCCCCGGTGAAGAACACCGTCTCTTGGTACCTTGACAAAGTGTGAGAGCGGGGAGGGGGAGGGGCAGCGGAGGGCGAGGCGAGAGCCACGCGGGGAGACGTGGCAGCCCAGAGCGGCGGCCTCCGTCGGGGACAAGACCGCCGCCGCCTCCTCCGGCGGCCGATCGTCTCTGTGGAACGTCACGGCCACGTCGGCCTCATCAGCGCCCTCCTCCGGGACGAAGAGCAACATGTTTGCGACGCCGTGGAGGTAAACATCAAAACAACGTACGCGCGTCCTCATGCCATGCTAACCTTCTCGCTTTGGGACGTCGTGGGCAGGAGAGGCTTCTGGATGGACACCTGGAGAGGACAACACAAGATACACCTTCACACATCCATTTAATCTCCCCCTGCTCACGGTCATGTTCAAATGAGCTGCACACACACACACACACACACACTATAAATATACATCTTTTCCTCGGACGTGATGCCATCACCACGCCGCTCAGTCGTTCACCTCCATATAGTTTTCCTCACAGATGATCTCTCTGGTGCTCCATGGACTCGGCAGTGAGCAGTGGAGCTGGAGGGGGAACACCACCTCCTCCTCCTCCTCCTCTTCCTCCTCCTCCTGCACGCTCACCAGCCACAGACGCAGGTGATAGTCGCCTCCCTGCAGAGCGGCGACACGGACAGGTGAGCGCGGCGAGGAATGTCGATCCTCCGACAAAGACACGGCGGCACGCCTACCTCTCTGCGGACGTGGCAGGCCAGGAAGGAGGCTCGCAGCACCAGGTGCCCGGCGTGGTCGACGGAGACGGTGTAACCGCAGAGCGAGGCCTCCCGGTGAGACAGGGGGCGGAGTCCATGCTGGTCTGGTGGCAGGAACAAGGTCAACAAGGTCAACAAGGTCACCAACGTCTCCGGTGCTCACGTCGTCGCGCAGGATAAAGACACGTACCTTCAAAGTGGAAACGGACGTTCCGGCTCAGGAAGCTGGACTTGACGGAAAGCCGGAAGTGACGCTCGAGACATTCGGTCTGAAGCATTCCTGAAAAGATTAAGAAATGCATTAATTATATTAATCCGACTGTCGAATGGGCAAGAATGTGGGCGCTGTGGTTTCTGTCTGCTGGCCTAACATCATCATTTAGTCTGTGTGATGCAGGTGTGTCTCCGTGCAGATGTGCCAGATATACGTGTTTGTTTATATGTGTAGACCTCTTTTTATTTATTTTTATGCATTTATTTTTCTGCACTCCAGGTGGGTGCACCAGTGGGAGGGGTGGGTTGGTTTGTTGTATGTTTGTATATCAAGAAAAAGATTTTAAAAAACAATGGAAGTGTCAGATGAAGTGCACGTTTGCTTTGTTATGTGCCTATCGACATTTCCAAAGATTTTTTAAAATAAATAATACATTTTAGAAAATGCATGAATGAATTCAAAGCCAATTCCAAAATAAATATATTTTGTAAAGGGTTTCTTTGAATTTGAAAGAGCACTCATGTGAGATTAGTTCATTCAGATGTTTCAGCTTCTTCATTACAAACAAATACATGCAATAGGGATGGGAAAGAATTTAACATTTCACAGTGTTCATATGAGAACTTCATGAAAATGACATGGAAATTCACTTCTTGCCGTTTTCTTTGACTTCTGTTCATACACTGGTTTGGTGGTTGCATCCCAGTGGAACACGATCATTGCCTTGCACATGACTTTCATTACTTTATGTGTACATTTTTAACAATTTGCTCTATTGTAAACCCATATTTGATATCATACACATATTTTTCTGTGTTAAAAGTGTACCAATATCAGCCATATCACTCTACAGAGTATACTGTAGCAAACTGAATTTTCCACATCTTATTCACACTCTACGGCAGACCTCCAGATCTTTTTTTAATATCCTTTCAGACAGGAGCTCTCAAGCAGTGATACAGAAATAGATTTTTCCCCAGACAAATAAAACTCTGTACATGGGCAGGTCATATATTAAATTGTAAGAAAACCATTACATAATATATACTTCATGTTGAAGTAATATCCAGTTATTATCCTGGAGCCCCCTGAGTCCAATGTCATTATATATATATATATATATATATACATACACACACACACAAATAAATATATATGTACACATTATATATATACATACATATACACATATGTATATACATATATATATAAATATGTATGTATATTTACACATATATACATTTCACATGTACATATATATATACACATACATATACACACACATGTACATACACATATATATATATATATACATACATATATACATATATATATATATGTACATACATATACACATATATACATACATACACATATATATTTATGTACTGTACATACATACACACATATATATATATATATACATACACACATATATATATATATATACACACACACACATATATATATATATACACACATATATATATATATATACACACACATATATATATATATACACACATATATATATATATACACGATGAGTAAAGTGCCCTTTTGCTAGAATAGAGAGAGAGAGAGATCATTCTTATTGGCTAGTCTAGGATTTGCGTGGCAGACTGAAAATAAAATCGAGGGCCGGCCAAATGTATAGGCGGGGTCGCGCCCGCGCGGGCCTTAGTTCGAGGACCACTGATCTGGCTGTTGATGTCTTTGAAAATGAGGTCAGAGGGCAGTACGGATCCTTTGGTTTGAGCACCTGCCCCCCAAAATGTCTGTGCACGTGCCTGTATACACACATATATATATATATATACACACACAAACACACCTGAGCTGCTCTCACCTGTCGGCACAGGAGCGGCGTCACAGAAAGCTGAGGCGAGCAGCAGCAGCAACCCGGAAGTCACGTCACAGAAACACATCGCACGTGTTTGCATGAGGCTGCAGTTAAACAATTATATCGTTTAATTTTTGGACCTCACGCGCACAGAACATGGAGCCGTGTCGTCATCCTTTAGGATGTTTAGGAGTTGATGTCACGTGACTGTCCGGAGTGTTTTACCTTCTGCCAGAGCCGCCATGCTGACTGACCCGCATGGTGTTCACGCGCATCCGTGTTCCTTGCTCCTCATCTTCAGAAACACAGCTTGCAATTTGCCTCAGTTAATTAGCGGAAACTCGCGCGGATATTTCACGAGTGATTTAAAGCGCAGCCCCACAGCGACACCTAGCGGCCACACCGTGCCACTGATGGAATTACACCTGTGGGATGCTAAGAACAGCTGATTGCTCTACTTTTTACACAGGTTTCTACAAACTATACCGTTAATGTTTTTTATTTAAAGATTAAATGTGTTGAATGTATTATTATTGTTGGAGTAATGTTAGTTTAAATGAAGGGAAATGCAGGGTTTAGTTGTGAAGTTGTTGCTTCTAATAACCACACAATTGTTTTATTTACATTTTAAAACGTAAAAACAATATTGGCCCATTTGAAATAATAACAATAATAATCTTAAAGTAGATACTTTTATTTCAAAGGCATTATGAAGGGAACAACTAAACATGCTTGAAATGGTGGAATTAAGCAGGCTACACATCTATTAGGCCTTTATAGTAGTATTACCATTTTATCCAGCTTCATTCTTTGACTCAACTACATCTCACAGGCAAATATTTAACTTTTACTCACATAAATGTACGTTCTTAGGCTAAATAGAATATAATACATTGCTGTCTTGTCATTTCATAAGCAGAGACGAGTCCAGGTTTCACCTCGTCACCTGATTCCACCGTTCACTTCTTCTTTGTGTGAAAGTGTGTGTTGCAAAGTCGTTGATGTGATGTAATTATTTAATTCTGTGCAAACCAGCAGCTCCTCGCGAGGTGTTTAATGAACCCTGACAAACATGCTGTCACACTGTCACGAGTTCTTTATCGTGTAGCCGCAGGCGAGGAGGCGTTGGAGGCGTGACCGCTGGACTCCTCTCCAGCGTCCAGAGCAGCACAGCTGGACGTGCCCACTCCTTCCGAAAATGTTACTTCAAGCGCAACTGATGTCTCGATTTTAAAAAGGCAGAGTAATCAGTGACAGCCCCGCGGTGACAAGAAAAGGCCACCATGTATTCAAAGAATGAGAATAATTAAGACTGTGGTCATCGTTAGTTGCCTGGCGTGTTCTTCAGGGGACAATAAGAACATTACATCTGAGAGAGCCCCTTTTAATAGTCTGAAATATGAAACAGTTTTCACCTCTTGCCGTTTTGACATTTCAATGTTTTATCCCCCGCTGACCCTGTGACAAACCGGTGGGCAGCTTCATTAACATTTGAGTCACATGGCTTTGGGTTTGGTGTTACCGGGAGGAGAGAAGATGCTGAGGCGTCCGTCAGCTGGCGTCGGAAGTGTCCACTCAGTTGCGTTTCTGTCCTTTTAGGATCTCGCCCGCTTGCTCTTGCTGAGGTTTGTGTCCGAGCTGACGGCCGCGAGAGGAGAGATGCTCCCTGAGGTGGAGGGAGGAGGAGGAGGAGGAGATGGAGATGATACGTCGACATCTCCCCCTCGCCCAGAGAGAGCGGAAGGCAGGATGTCGCAACTTCTTCTGGAAGACCTTCACCTTGTGTTAACACACACACACACACACACTGCTGTTCCGGCTGGAGTACTTTTGTTTTCAAATGTACTTCAGGATAAATTCATCTATTTGTGCTCACTTTGTTGTAACTGGATCATTTATTGTGAGATGCCACACATGCAGGTGTTTCGTAAGAACTGTGAACAGGTCGCTTGTCCCGAGTCTGACAGGGGAAGTCGTGTCTGAAATATATGTCTATTTTAAAAAGAGTACGTCTAATGTGGTTTTTGGTCTTAAAAAGGGTATTCCAATGATTTACTATTGCATTTATGTGAAGTGTGTAGACTTGTGAGAGAAGCATTTTAACAAGAATCATCAGAATTGAAGAAGGTCAGAGAAATCTTGACTTTTAGTCGAGTCAAATATATATATTTTTTAAACACTGGATCCTATATTTCCCAGAATGCAACTTAATTACATCTCGTCAGACCCGGCTGGTAATCTGCAGACATTAATAGTAAAGTGAATTTAAAGAGTGTTCCCTTTTTATGTGTTGAACTGTATTTGTATAAAAAGCGACAGACAATAATGATGTAACCTGTATTCGGAGTAAACCCACCCATGTGTTCAACGTGCTCTCCCGTTAACATGAATACCATTTCTTCTTCTTCTTCATCGACCGGTTTATTCGGTACAAAATGGCCCTTCCTCTCCACGTGACGTGGTCGCTGGGCAACGGTCAGATGCAGCTCCAATTCACAGCATTTAGGATGATACACGATGGAGTGGAAAGAAAACTAAATGATGTGATTAAAAAGGAGTATGACACGAGTTGGCGTGGGCCGAGGTAAAGAAAAAACTAAAAATTACGGTTCTGAGCAGGAATGAAATGATAACCTTGAGGATCAAACGCAGATGGATGCAGTAAATAAATTACGAGACGAAAAAATGCAAAGTTTTAACATGATGAGAAGGGAAAAAAAGAAAAAGATTCACAGAAAAACCCAGTTTCAAAAATATTGATGATGAAACTGAATGACATCCTTGAGATAAGGCTTTCAAAAGTTCTAGCCCTTTATAAAGTTCAACCAATACAACATCAGGACGGAAAACACAATCATAACAAATACTGAAGCTCCAAAGTCTCAGAACCACAACTCGGCCCACATGAAGACCAACAACAACAACATGGGATCCGAGAGTGAAGAGTTGCATTCCAAAACCACCACCGTTGATTTTCAGGTAAAAAATACATCACATTTATGTCCACTATTATTTCGTCAAATATAAAGAATAACTATTGTGTAAAAAGTATTTGTGACGTAAATCTATTCGCCTAAAATAACTTCACATGGAGTGTGACGTGAGCGTCGTTCTCCCTCCAGATGACCGGCGTACACTCTTCACACGAGGCTCAGACTTCAAACAGATGCTCTCTAACCACCGAGTGACCAACACTTTGACTTCATTGCACCATCGTCTTCAAGCTAACAGTCAAGTATCAAACCCACGAGTGTGAAACAAAAGAGTGGGTTTCGTAGACATTCAAAAGTGTTATTGTGGATGATATAAAATACCCCAAAAAAGGAAACAAAATTGCAAAAAAAATCTGTTTTAAACTCCAATAAAACAATTAAACTCGACGCTGTGAGGTTGAGATCGATGAAAGATTTGTTGGAGGCAAGATTGTACTTTCATTCCATAAAAGCTAAAGTAAAAAAACCACAACTACACATTCCTCCTCTCCTACATTGCTCCTGCTACGAGGCTCCGGCTCTGTTGGCGACCTCACCGGCCCGTTACGTCACAGTTTCTGCATCATGTGCTTTTAAGATGCTCGTTTTGAGGCAGATTTGAAAAACGTTGACGTTTAGTGTTTTTCAGATGTATAGGTCCCACCGTGAAGATAGTTTAGTTATCATTCAAGCCACTTTCCTTCTTTTTCTGTGACATCCTTCCAGACTTTGATGATGACGTGCGAGCGAATAGTTGAGCGGTACCGATAGATGTGGAGCCCAAGCTGCCGGCAGGTCGGGCCACCGTCATACCGATACTGAACTAAACCGTGAAAGAAAAATGGGGCCGCTGTGTACCAAAAAAACAATTTAAAAAAAAAAAATCATCAAAGTGAATGTAGTAGGACATCAGAATGAAAAGGCTCTCGCTCCATCGGGACTCCAGCTCAGACAAATTGTTCCTCTGCAAACGAAAATTACAGCCGGATGCCAACAGAGGGAACTATAGCATCGTTTTTTGTCGCCGTCAGAGCAACAAAAAGGAGTAAAAAAAAAAAAGAAGCACCTCACGGGTCACATCCTGTCGGCGACCATCGATAATGTGGAGGATGCGGCGTTCGCCGTTAGCAGTCTGTGGAGATTTTGGCCGAGAGGTCCTGGATGCGGCACGCGCTGCAGCTCTTGCACAAGATGTGGCCGTCCAGCGGGTAGCAGCCCCGCCCCTCCCCCTCAGAGGACAGCAGGAGGCCACATTCCTGTCGGACACACACACACACACACACACACACTTTGAATAAACACGCTCATGTGGACTCATCCCGTACACGTACTGCATTTACACAGCACTCAACACACGGCTTTTACTGGACAGAGATTTGTTGCATGAGTATTGTTGATTATAGAGCTACAGAGGCTGTCATTAAATAGTTAAATGGCTAACTGCAGTAATGGAGATGTGATTTTGCCTGTTTATGAATAAATGTGACTAAAATATAAAACTAAAGCACATTGGTGTTTCAAATTGAATGTCCTTTATTCGTACCGACTTGAAACCCTCAAACTCATCAAAAAAGACTTTTTAAAATCAACAAGTCCCGATGCTTCCGTGATATGATCGTATTCACGTTGACCCACCTCACAGATGTAACAGTTGACGTGGAAGCTGCGGTCCAGAGCCACGATCCTCACGGTCTCCTCCTGGCCCTGTTCGGGCATGATGGGCTCCCCGCATACGGAGCAGCGAGGGGCGTACTTCCTGCCGGGGAGGACAAGCGTCAGGCGTCCACGGTCTCAAAAATCGGGAACGCCGTCGCGGCGCGTGAATGTTTTTCTCGTACCTGTGGAAGTCGTCGATGCAGTGTATCTGAGAGGCGGCGTCGACGGTGAAGGGGACCCCGTCCAAGCAGCAGTTGCACACCACACAGGTGAAACAGCGAGGGTGGTAGGCCTTCCCCATGGCCCGCAGGATGCGGTCCAGGATGGGCTTGGAGCACTTTGAACAGCGCTCTAATGTACTCTGATGAAGAGGAGCAGACGCGGGCATCAGAATAAAGAAGAAAGAGGACAATAACCCAGGATGGAAAGAGCCAGTTACACGACGGAGGAAACGGAAGTAAAAGCGTCGCTTACGATGTAGCAACTCTCACAGTAGCTCTTCTTGTCGAGGGCGTAGAAGGGTTGCCCCCGGAGACGGGCGTGGCAGGTGATGCACGTGAAACACTCCACGTGGAACACCTGCTCCATGGCGATGCAGCCGCTGCCGTCACCGACCACGTTGTCCCCGCACCGGGCGCAGCGGCCTGCAGGTCCATATAAAGTGTGTTTATTTTGAACGCCAGGAGGCGGGGTTTTAGTGCGGCATGTGGAATGTAGCGGGACGGGACTGTACCAAAATAGTCCTCGACAGGGGGGTGGTTCATATCGTATACCAACTTCTTGGTAAGTCGATCCAACTCCTCCTCGGGCCTGGTGGTTGCTATGCCCTGCTGGAAGAAAACAACACAAGCAAAACATCAGAAAGATAGATAGATGGATACTTTATTAATCCCGAGGGAAATTTAGGTTCAAACCAGAAAGTTATTGAAAATGTATGATAGTTGTACATGCAACATCTGGTCGGATTCATAATTTAAATATATATATATAAAAATAAGAATGATGATTACTCTTCTATCATATATTAATTAATTCAGAGATTGTATTCTTGTACGTATATATAAATATAATATATATTCATATGAATATAAATATATAAAATATTCATATGAATATATAAAAATAGTTTTGTAGAAAAACCTGTTGACATTTCAAAAAGTTATATATAGAAAAAGTATTATATTATTATAAAACGCTATCATACTGGCTCTAGTCTAGCAAAATTGTCAAATGATACGCAGCCCGATAGTATATTCATATGTATATTTTGTTGCCAGTAAAATAAATGCTCACATATAACCTCACAGGCTTGAGGTGTGTATGCGGTCTCTACCTGATAAGCAGGACTCTGCGCGGCCCCCGGCCCGGTCTGATGAGTCTCCATCCCCCTCTTGGACTGTGGGACCTGCAGAACTCTTCCTCCGGGTCCTGCGCCGCTCCCCTTGTTCACCACCTCGGAGTGCATCTCCTGAGCTTGCGAGCTGGGGTGTTGCGGGTACCAGCCCTGCGGACACGTCTGGGGAGGGGGCCGCGACACGTGCTGGTGGGGAGGGGGCGGCGTGTAGGCCTGCTCGGCCTGCCGCCCCGTCTGGGAGTAGGTGACCGGCTGAGCCGTCTTGACCTGGACGCTGAACCGGGGCCCGAGAGGAGTGGAGGCCGTGGTGTAGGAGGCCGGGACGGGCTGAGGGTAGGGCTTCGGGGTCGAAGAGGCGGAGTAGTAGTCCGGCTGGTGGGAGGCGGGGTACTGAGGGGACTGGTGCTCGCCGGGGTAGCGGGGAGCCGGGTGGTGTTGGCTCTGGGGGTGAGGCGGGTAGCCCATGGATGGCCGACCCTGAGGAGGGCCTGCAGGCTTGTAGTGATCCGGCGGGAGGTACTTGTTGTAAGGCACGTTGTCGTACAGCTGTGGGGGGGGGGGGGGGGGGGGGCACAACACTCATTTTGATCAGGAAAATATGGGGAAAAAAGGAGTAAAGTTTCCATTTGTGTGTTGCCCTACCTGCGCGTTGGCGTCCTGCGGGTGGCTGTCCAGGTCAGCGAGCATGCTGGTGAGGGAGTCAATATCAGCGTCGATTTTAGTCGAGTGATAGCCCGCCTGCTTTTCCGGACCGCGGTGCTAACAACATCAAGAACACGTTGGTCGATAAGGACGGTCAGCAAAACACAGCTCGGCTTAGAATGGGCTCTTTTTTTTTGTATCATCAGCAAAGTTACATCAAAAAATCATAAAAATGGACCCACCATCAGCTCGTAACTGTCCATGTGAGGGCTCCAGTTGCGGCCTTCCTTGGGACCATGAGGCGGGGAGTAGTAGTGATCGCTAGACGGCTGATGAATGGGCCCACCTTCAGGTGAGACGACAGTAATCACTAACAGATCCCCCCCCCCAAGAATGACTGAATTATTTTAAATAAAGAGGAAAACATGCAAAGTGATGCTAGCATTGAATTATTTGAATGCGATTAGTGACAAGAGTATGCGACTAGTAGTCTTCTTACCTGTGGGTCCAGTAGCCATGTACCTGTTGGCCATCCCACCTCCACCTCCTCCTCCTCCTGCTCCGACACCTCCGTTCTGGTCAGAGGGGCCATATTTGGGCCGAGAGTCAGCCGTGCCCTTCTTGTTGGGAGCTCTGTAGATTGCTGACCCAGCATTGTTAGACATCTGCGGGGGGGCGGCGGCTTGCTCGGGGCTATCCAGAGACCTCGGTGGCAGCCAGGTGGGACCGGACATGGCAGGCTTCTGAGATCAAAGGGAGCCAAGAGAATGCTGCCCTCAATAATGACTTTGCATAACATCAGCTGAGCGAGCACGCTTGATTTTCATCTTCCATCCATAATTAGCTCGAGCACAGATGTTTCTGCCGCGTGTGTTTATCTCACAGGTAACCAATGGAAACCAGGGGATGCTTCGCCCTTGGTTTCCTATGGCAACGGGGACACACGGGAAGGACAATAGTTGCGTCGAGGAGCAGGAAGTGAGCGGACATTCGGACCGGATCGGGGATTTCCAGCAGGGTCGCACATCGCCTCTGAAACACATGCGTTGTTTTTGATTCTCCAGCACACACACAAACACTCGTACACAGAAACACAAACAGGTGCAAATCCGCCTCGCCGGTTCTCCGCCACAATGGTTATTGTCCTCAGGGTGTTTACACACTGGTATCATTGGATATAAAAATGAAGCGGACAAATAGGGGACAGGAAACATCGTGTAACGATGTGTGTGTGCGTGTGTGTGTTCACGTGAACACCTGGCTTGTAACAATATGTTGTGTATGATCCGTGGGATTAATAACAACGCAGCGGCTCACAGCTGAGCCCACAAAAGGGCCGACTTGCCCCTCAGGGGTGTCGTGAAGTCGAGGAAATACATGACGGGGACGTATAGAAAGTGTAAAAAATGACCTAACAAGACAAATAAGATCATTGAGAGCCAGCAACGAGGTAGTGCTGATCCATTTTTGATAATCAATAACCAATATATATTGTTCTAAACTGAGTGATACTGGGGTTCAGACTAAGAAGGAGATTGCAAGACGTCCCTTTGTGCTCTGGTATTTACATTTTATAGATTTATGGATTAACAACAAATATATGGTTGAATTTTCAATCTCATTGCACAAAAGAAGACGTGATATCGTCTTTGCAGCCACCGTGTGAGTGACAATGCTTCGATGGAAACAAGCTTAAACAACTATTTATATTGTCCTAGTGGAGAACAGCCCACTGGGACTGGTTGCATGAGGCCGGTGTGGTCGTCATAAATCCTTGTTGGTAAGTGGATTATAATGATGGATGAGAAGATGATGTAGAACACGATATGTAAACCTTTTGGTTTGTTTTTCCACTTTTTTTTGTATTTCTCTCCGTGGGGTTATAGTTACAATTAACCCATGAGGGATCAGCATGAACTTGACTCATTACACAAGAGACCTCGCGCAGGAAAGAGTGATCAACACTTCCACAACCGACTTGATGGAAGCGTCATGAATCCAGATGAGCGCAGTCAAACCCGAGGACGGCTGGGCCGGGAACTGAATGTCAGCGGTTTATACGTGTTTTCATGTCAACAGGGAGTTTTTTAAATTAAAATGTAAATAAAAAGCACAAAGCTTATGCATTTGTCAACTTATTGTCTCGGCTGGACCTCTTTTTGGACGCAAAGGAGTCCTAGCAGCACTTGAAATGTCAAAATTGATGACAGTGACAAGAATCAAGCACGAGGGAACAAACAAATACAACATCCGGTTTCTTTTTCTTCAAATAAATTCAGAATAAAAGTGCCATACCATGAGCGCGTTAGCAACACACACACGCAAAAAGATAAAAATAAAATAAGACAGCAAAGCACAAATAAAATACTATTTTAAAATCACTTTATTCGCATGTATTCATGTCTCTAAAATAAACAGTTATTGTTATTCTGCGACGCCTACTCTATTATTTTGAAGGCGAGATGCTGTGGTTAGCTTCACATATTTGAAACAATATGTGACTTAATGTAGCGATGTGTGCTTGTTAAATTAAAACAAAAACAAGGCGCAGATAGCGGGATTCACGCCCAAATAAATATGAATAAAGCAATTTAAATGCAAAATACATCCGCGTTCAGCATGTCTCCCCAACACTAACGCCCCGTTAGCATCTCTTACCTTTCACCGTACCTCTCCTCCTCCCTTCAGTCTCATCTACAGAACGATAACCACATTATTAAAACGGGTAAACCAACACAGAGGATATATTGTCTCGTTTCTAACGGTGACGTTGCGTCTGGTGCGATAATGAATCGTCAGAGAGACTACCCGCTCGCCTGGCCGTCTAAACGTGTCCTTTGCGCGTCACCGACGTGTCCAAAACGCACCACTTGAGCGATAGAACGACACGCGATGAAGTATAAATAACAACAATTAACTTTACTAACTGGGGTTGTTTACTTCCACCCGGTTTGAACTCGAGCAGAGCTCGTGCGCCTTTTGCCTCCCGGGTGCTAACTTCAACAACCGAGGGGAGGAAACAATGAAACAACCCGACCACCCGCCGCCCGAAACGAGGCTCGCGAACACGACCCGCGCGGCTCCAAACGTCCGAGGATCCGTGAAAGTGGCCCCGACGTGGCTCTGCTTCACGTTTGGCGTCGTTAACCTACTTTGTGACGGATCCTGAGGCCTTCGGCAGCGGCGGCGGCGGCGGCTCCTCACTGCATTCCCGAAGTGTGACGTAACTGCTGTCGGTGTGTGTGTGAGTGTGTGTGTGGAGAGAGGAGGGGGGTCTGTCACATACATTTATGAAAAATAAAAGTGTAAACAAACTCGACCATACTCAAATAACTAGTCTATTCAAGCTTTAATTAAACAATACCCATAATGGTTTTTTGGGGGGACTTTTAAAGTAAATATATAGACAATATTTGCCAAATAATGAAATAAGACCAAAGAAAGCTAAAAACAGCTGACATCAAATATTGTTTCTTCAAGAGCGGGTATAAAAACAAAAAAATCCCCCAAAATTAACCCCACAATAAGGTCAAACAGGCTAAGTAAGTGTATGGGTGCAACAAAGACTGCAATAGTGAATAATAATAATAATAATAATAATAATAAATAAAGAGAAATATGTGTGGCCCAGATACATGGTGAAGTATATATATATATATATATATATAATTTAAATACAAGAATAAAAGAAAAATATACAAAAACATTGGATAGAGAATACAGAAATTATAAATACATGCATGTTCACAAACTGGATGGATCCATATTCTTATTCAGTATCCATGTAACATGTTGGAATACACTTTATTTAGCATTAGCTAACTGCTGTCAAACTTTGATTCATGAATGAAAAAGGTTATTTTATTCTGGGTTTTGAGGGAGAAGCACACCGTTAGGTATTAAAGTGAATGTTGTTTACTGCCCTGCAGGCAGCAGTGAATATGCAGGTCAAAGGAGCTTGCTTTATTAATTTGTGGTTCACTCCACCCAGCACCATGTTGGAGGCCCACTGCTTTCCCCAAGGCACTTCTTCAAAGGAAGTGTTTCATAACTTTATTATTCATTTTTTTCCACGTCTATCTCGGCCAATAATACGTGGACAAACGCCCCGAGGCTGCTCCCTGGGATACCCCCGCTTCCTCCTCCTGCTCCTCCTTCCAGCAGCCTGGGCCTGTTTGCCCTTATATGTCCACATTGCTCCGCGACCACAGGAAGAGGCCGCTTAAGCTCAGATCTGTTGTTGTTGTCGGAGCCGTCGACATCTTTGGCACCAAGTGGGGGATTTGAAGCCGGAGCTTCAGCTCCATACGTTATCAGAAACACAATGAGCTTCTGTCCAGGCAACCAGGAAACCACAAAAGACGGGGAACCCCTGCCTTTGTTCTGTTTGACGAGGAGAGACGGCAGGTTAAAAAAGAAAAAAATGTCTTGAGATATTTTTTATTTCCTCTTCTCACACAAGTGTTTGCCCTTGATTGAAGTTGCAGAACCTTTATGACTTTGATGGTGAGCCGACGGGCACCGACAGGAAGTCGCTGTGAACGTCGCCGGGCCTCGCCAACGGGATGGACTCAATGGCTTCCGCCTATTGGTGAACCTGTTTAGTCATGTTCTCACTTTTCCTCACCCCCCCCCCCTATCCGTTCTTCTCACAATGCCTGGAAGTAGCCGAGACCTCCCTCTCTGTTTTCTTAATCGTTGTTTTCCGTATTTTTATTGTTTTTGTTGTTGTTGTTGATCGCAACCTCCATCCAAACAAATAAAAGCACGAGGACACGCGCACCAGGCGTAACCTTCACTTCCGAGCACCATCTTTTCAGTGGGTTCATATCCGAACACGGTCATGGGGTCACGTTACCGGATCGTTAAACATGTTAAACGTTTGCTTTTCATAAAACAGATATTTTCACAAGTTGCACCCAATACCCAAACTAGCATCTTTAACTCAGTCCTCCTCTCCTCCTTCGATATATCCTCATGTAAAATACTTTGATGTGAAGGAAATTCAGTTCAAAGTTCACGTTCCGCGGCTCAATTAACCGTCCTGCACGCAGCCGCGCTGAGGATGAGGTGACTTTCCACTTGTTGTTTTTTGGTTATTCATGACCTCGGAGCCCTCGTCTCCTCCCTGCATTACTCCTCCATCCCTTCATTCCTCCTACCTTGTCTCCTGCCCGCTTTATTATTGACGGATGTCCTGCGCAGACCTTTTTTTCTTTTTCTTCATCCGTGTCTCTGAGCAGCTTTGCAGGATGCATTTGAGAAGTGTGTCTGTGTGTGTGTGTGTGTGTGTGTCGGGCAGTTCCTGCACATCTGTCGGCTGCATTTCTCCCAGTCGGGGCGGAGTAACGGTTGTTTTTCACCACCAGGAGAAGGTGTCTCCCATGTAGAACGATCACTTTGGTCTCGCTTCCTTCCTCTCGGCCCTCATAACACGACGCCTCTGCTCTCGGGCAGCAGGCCAGAAGCTTCCGGATACTGTTGTGGAGCACTTGCTATAACGCCCATATATCTGCACCGGCCAACTCAAGCTATGAACACATAGGGCCTCTATACTTCCCCATGTTTAAAAAAACTATCCTGACACATTGTTGAGGACTCTGGTGACAAAAATATGAGTGAAACTTGAGGGAATATGTTTTTTTCAAAAAGCCCCCTTGATGAGATATAATCTTAACGATGAGGGCATAGCTTATCCGACAACACGTTGGTCTTCCAGCTTCCTCTCACGCTGCTTCCTCTGCCCTGGAGAGGAGGCGATGGGGAGGAAAGCGTTGGTGGGGGAAGACCGATGGCCTACCCCAGGCACGTACCACCTCCCCCCGAGGGTGCTCCTATTTATTTTTTCAACGAGGCACAAAAACACACTCCGCTTTCCTGCCATTACTTTGCTCAGAGGGGGTTTAGAAAAACTAATAGGCCACTAAAAATACTTGGAGCCGGGGGCCTGGGCCTGGGCTTTTCCTGCGTTGCTTCCAGTGGACGCGTGGGCCATTGAGGAAAGAGGAAACAAGCAGCCCTGGTTGTAAGGGGGGCTTCCTGTACGACATTATAAAGAGTTCCCTCCCTCCTCCGTCCCGTTACAGTGCCGTGCAGAGCCAGTGGAGACGCAGGGCGAGTCCCTGCTCCAGGTCCTCGATTGTAGACTCAACACCGAGCCGGGGTTTGACGTCAACGCGCTGCACGCTAGTTCTCGTCCCTGCTGGTCGGGGTGAGTTTGAAAATCATTTCCCTGTATTTTAATATTTTGAATGGTTTGTTTTTATCTGGAGATGTTTGTGTTTTCCTTTCCTGATTATTCCTTAAAAGTTAACACTCAAGTCAGATGAGGATGTCCAAACCCTTTGATTTAAATTGTCTTATAAGTTGTCTTCACATTAAAGAGTTTCTTATTTCCCATGGTGCAGGTACGAGTAGGGAGCTGGTCTCACCTAGATGTGTCTGGGACACTCCGGTCTATTTATTTCATCAATCACACACAGGTAGGTCATTATTGTGCACTCTGCACATAATAAATAAAAAAATCTAAATTCCCATTCATACAATGGTGAAGTGAAATGATGAGCATTGGTCGGCCGCATCACGCCTTCTCTACAGATACGGATGAGCACGATGGAAGGATTCAGGGTGGACGGCGTGCAGGAGATGAGGTCCTCCGCCCCGGCCGAGGGATACGTGAAGGAGTTCACGCGCCACTCCAACGACGTGCTGCTGAACCTGAACGAGCTCCGTCACCGGGACATCCTGACTGACACCACTCTGGTGGTCTGCAACGCACATCTACGAGCGCACTGCGCCGTGCTCGTGGCCTGCAGGTTGGTGCGAAGGACGAGGCCTCTCCACAAAATAGTCCCTCTCAAAAGAAGTCTTTAGTTTTTCTCTCTAATTGGTGTATATATATATATATATATGTATATGTGTGTGTGTGTGTGTGTGTGTTCCTTTTATAGATGAAAACCTCTGCATGTTCTTTTCTCTATTATTATTATTATGGTTACCTCATCTTCCTCCGATCCCTTTCACCACATTCTCCCTTAATTAAAACACTGCAGGTGACCCAAATAAAAGAAATACAATGCCTTATATTATATCTTACGTTCAATCTTCTCTCTTCCCTTTTCTCCTCTCAGCGGGTTCTTCTACTCGCTGTACTCCCGCCGCGTTTTGCTTCAGGGCGGTGGTGGTGGCGGCGAGGGGGGGCAGCTCATGACCGTGTCCCTCCCAAGCTCCTTGGACCCGTCCAGCGTCTCCCTGCTGCTCGACTTCATGTACACCTCGCGCCTCCCGCTGACCCCGGGCAGCGTCCCCGGGGTGCTGGCCGTGGCGAGCTACCTGCAGATGGACCACGTGGCCGACACCTGCCGGGATTTCATGCAGCTGCACTGGTGAGGCGCCGGGAAGGAGTTATCTGTTGTCGGATTAGATCACGGAGACTTTAAAAAAAAGAATCCAACGTGATTTTAACGTGTTATCGTACATGTTTTTATTTTCAGCGGGGAGAAAATGAGTGCGAGACATCCTCAAATGGAGCTGGACTCCATGGTGTCCGTAGCCTGTGTCGCCCCCAGAGGAGGGGACCTGCCCAACCCAGGATCCCGGAGATTACTCCCAGCCGCTGTGGCAACAAGGTAGGAGGATAATGCGTGTAACTAAAAAAAAAAAGATTTAAAAAAAGAGCTTTTTATGTTTCTCGTTGACGGATCGTCACGAGTGCCGTGGTCGGTGAGCCTCCGTCTGCTGCTGACGGCTTTAGCTCATTACAGCACTTCCTTGTTGTTCCTCCTGCAGGGTTCCTGCGGATGTGGGGGGCTCTCTCAAGCCGGGGGCTTTCCCGAACAGCCATGCCGGGTCAAAAGAGCAGAGAGAGCCAGAGTTGCCCCTCATCGGCACCGCGACTCCATCTCCGGACAGCCCCGCCCGCTCCAGCTGCCAGCCCAACTCTCCAGCAGAATCAAACACCTGCAGCAAAAACCTGGCGGTGAGTTTAAAGAAGTGATTTATGTGACAAAGCAACGAGCCCAAAGAGAGTAGTCGTCTCCGAGCGGTGGTCTCTGTCCCCACGTGGGGGGGGGGGGGAGTTGTGTTTTTAGAATTCAAATTGACGTCATTAACTGGACTTTGTGTTATTTCTCCAGAGTGACGTCAAAGCCACGCCGGACCCAAAGGCGTGCAATTGGAAGAAATACAAGTACATCGTCCTCAACCCTCTCTGCGCCGCAGCCGCCGCCGCGGTGAAGGAAGAGGAGATGGAGGAGGCACAGAGTCACGCGTCAGCCGCCGCCGACAGGAAGGACTCGACGCCCAAGGCAACAGAGGCGTGGTCTGGAGAAGTGCCCGGTCAGATTGATAGGTAAACCAAAAAAATGATATATGACCTTCATCTGGAAGGATTTAAATGAGGAGATGAGAGAGGGAAAATAGTGAACACATTCATAAAATAGTGAACCTTCCTCCCTCAGACAGGGGCAGGCCTCCTGCTACGAGGGTTCTGGCCGAGCCCCTCCCCTCGGGCCACCCCCAACAGCGCCTCACACTCACAAGCAGGGAACAGGTGAAAGCCGAACCTCTCTCCTAACGCACGGCATTTGACCCTCGAACGCTTTACGACTTCATTATTTTCCGTTTTCAAACATGTCCCTGAATATCTGTCGTCTGCCTCCTCAGTCTCCCCCGGCACCGTTCACCCAAACCTGCAGCCCGCCGGTCCAGAAGCTGCCCGACACGCAGTCAAGCGCGAGAATTACTGCGTGCCGTATTGTTACCCCGGCAACCTTCAAGGAGCCAAGACTGTCTGCTCAGGTGAGGCTTTTAAAAAAAGAAAGAAAAAAAGAAAATCTCTTTCCCATTCTCTTTCCTTCTTTATAAAAAAAAAACCCAAACCCCTGACGCCGACCTTTGACCCCGGCAGGTGACAAGCCGTACCGCTGCAATGTGTGCGGCGCCCAGTTCAACCGACCGGCCAACCTGAAGACTCACTCTCGCATCCACTCCGGGGAGAAGCCGTACCGCTGTGACACTTGCGGCGCTCGATTTGTTCAGGTGAGCGTTCACGTGTGGATCCACACGCGTGTGTGTGTGTGTGTGTGTGTGAGGGGAGAGGAAGCTCATCAATCAGGTGTCGGAGAACAGAGCTTCCTCTTTTTCTCCTGAAAGGTCTGGTGGTTGCCTGTCAGGTGGAATAAATGAGTCACCTGGACACACGGAGTCCCTCTGACGCCTGAGAGATTATTACGCCGATTATTCTAATTACATTCACAAACACAAACGTTCTCAACCCGTTGGTCCGGTGTCAGGTCGCCCATCTGCGAGCCCACGTTCTGATCCACACCGGGGAGAAGCCGTACCCCTGCCACACCTGTGGCACCCGCTTCCGCCACCTGCAGACCCTGAAGAGCCACCTGCGCATTCACACCGGCGAGAAGCCGTACACCGTGAGTCAGAGAACACACACACACACACATACACAACGTGTATTTAAACACACTGCATGTACACACCGACTTACGCCGTGGGCCTCTTTTGCTTTTCAGTGTGAGAAGTGTGACCTGCACTTCCGCCACAAGAGTCAGCTGCGTCTCCACCTGCGCCAGAAGCACGGGGCCGTCACCAACACCAAGATCCGCTACCAGGTCCTGAGCGAGCCCTACCAGACCGTCCTGCAGGCCTGCTGAGGGCCTCGGGCCCTTTGGCCCGTTCATCAGATCAATATCGGAATCATCAGAAAATGGGATATTTGGTGGATGGTTTTAAATTATGAGAATGTATGTCTTTTTTTAATAAGAGGTGGTCATTTATGTGTTTAGATGACCACGTTAGAATGGATTTAATTAGGAGAAAGAGACATTTACATGTTGTTGGACGAGCTGATCGTGAATCAATAAGGTTCTTTAGAAATCCTGCGGGGCTTTTTATGTGATGGAGATGATGTGGGGAAGAAAGTGATTATGAAGGTTTGAGAAGGTATGAAAGAAAGGAACAAGATATGAAAAGAGAGGTCAAATATGTCAAGTATGAGTAGGTGAATAGTTTGAAGGAAAGAGGAAGTTTTATGAAGGAGGAGTTGGGGAATGTGGGAGTTTTATTAAAGTTAATTAAACTGAAAAACATTTGTTTTAAGGCTGGAAAAATATTCTTCTTAAATGTATATTTGACTTTTGTGTTCACCTTGAGGCCTGGAGCCTGCATGTTCTTAAAAAGATAAAACAAAGTGTGCAGTAACGTCTGCTTGTATAGTCCATGCAGGCAAAGGACTTAGTCACGCTGACTGCAGTCGGTCTAGAAGTTAATTGATATATTGTTTTCTGCCATGAAAAAATGTAAATTAAGATGACTGGAAGCAATTGGATGAGTAATAATAATATTACAGTTTTATGTGTATGAGTTCATTTGCTGGACAAAGATGGTTTTGTACAATCTAAATTAAATTTTATATGCATTGGAGCTCCTGTGGTCAGCGTTTTATTTCATATCTGACATATTCTGTATGATTTATGAACAAATGATGAAACTCTCAGGTGTCTCTGGAATTGGGGGAAAAAGATGGACATGGATTAGATTTTTTTTCCCGCAGTGCAAACCCTGCGACTCTCCGCCACACTTCCCTCCTCTCCTCCCTGAACTTCCTTCCTCTCATTAACACACTCGCTCGGCTCATGCATCACGTCTTCTGCTCTGTCAAATCTGTCGCGCCGCCATCTTTTTTCAGATTTCTGGTTTTCTTTCGGTTGCTTTTGTGGAAACAATGAAGCAGAGGGCACCTGTTTCCTCCAGGGTACACACACACACACACACACACACACACACACACACACACACACACACACACACACACACACACACACACACACACACACACACACACACACACACACACACACACACACACACACACACACACACACACACACACACACACACACACACACACACACACACACACACACACGAGCTTCCTGAGGGTGAGGAGGGGGCTGGGTGGGGGCCGCAGACCCCCGCTGAACTCTCCCACCCTCTGTCATCCCCGCTTCCTGCTCCCCGATGAGTTGTGGCTCCTCGCTGGGCTTATTGTTCGAGCTCTGCAGACAAACGTTGGAAGTCTGACGGGACTTTCCAACCTTCACCCCTCAACACCACTGAAAAAAAACATAGTTCCCCCCCTCTATGACACCGGTCAGGGGGTCCCCCCTCCCCCCTCCCAATAAATCAGTTCACTGAAGTCACACAGTTTATCAGAAGAGGAAAATGTATCTGCCATTAAATATTATTATTATTCCACTGTTGTGAAAGAATATTCTGTCACAGGTTTGTTGAGCTGATTGAGGAGCGTGCATCATGTAAGTCCATAAACTGTAATAATGAAGGAATCATAACTAGATGGTGATACCGGGCTTGTCTGATTTCATATCATGCTTCAGTCTCCTCGGTGCGTTGTGTACATTTACACGGCCTTGTTCTGAGTTCATAGGTGGGGTTGTGCTGGACAACATCGTGCTGAGGTAACGCCTAATAAAATGAAATCCAATACAACGCCGTCACTATCTAAGACAGAATTTAAACGACACCTTTCTGACAGTGTTTATCAAACTTTTAAAATATAAGGGGGTTTTATGGTAGAATAGTGGCAGTGGATCTCATTGAACTGTACAGGTGTACCTAATAAAGTGGCCGCTGAGCCCCTTCTCCATGATATATTACACACACAAAAATCCATACTTCTTGCAAAAAGAAATACTTGCGTCTCCTAATTAAGTAAGGATACGCCTGACTGAAGAAAAGTCCA
Organism: Pseudoliparis swirei; assembly: GCF_029220125.1. Taxonomy (NCBI): domain Eukaryota; kingdom Metazoa; phylum Chordata; class Actinopteri; order Perciformes; family Liparidae; genus Pseudoliparis; species Pseudoliparis swirei. The sequence continues at coordinate 12,000,650 of NC_079408.1, forward strand.
TTAAAGTGAAAGTCCTGAATTTAAACGTTAACTTAGTCACTAAAGTACTGAAGTATCCTCGGCTTGTTGAAGATAAAGATAAAGCCAGAAGTTAGATGGATAGAGCTGAAATTATATATATATATCATATACATGAACATATCATATTTACATCTGGGCCAACAGGAATATATATATATATGGTTATATTCAGACCTAGTGGCTGCTTCCCTCTAGTGTCAGACATGTGGAAACTTGTTGGATCTACTTGACCTCGTCCACCATGGGGGGGGGGGGGGGGGGGGGTGCTAAAAGCTGCCTTTTATTTTATAAAATATGCACTCTGATGTGAAAGAAAAGTAATAGTATGGTGTTTACTGTTGTTTTAATATAACTCAAATAAGTTTGAAAATGTGCAGAAAAATAATGATACAACTCTTTAACAAAGCCCTCATGTCACTTTAAAGTTATTATGCCTATATTTTATCTTTTATTAAGTATATTTATCAAATGTCTCATTTTAAATCAACTAACTGAGTCGCCAACAACATTATGTTATATCTTTTTACGACAACAATAAACATCCTTATCTTTTCAACAGTAAATATATTTATTGTTAATACTATAATCAATCTCTTTAATGCCAACAACACACCAAGGAGCGAGTACACAGGTGTTGAGTGAATAGCAATATATTTGTTGAGTGGACAACATTTTGTATTTAAAAACAAGTTACATTTTTTTGTTTACATATTTATTTGACAAAGAAAAACGTGTGTAATGTAAATTGTTAGTTACATTTTAGGGTGAAAATGAGAAAGGAGACACATCTGCCACATAACTATGAAACTAAACTTAATACTAAATGAAAGTGAACTTGTTGACAAATACAAAAAAACTTTAAAGGCTTTAAAACCATCACGAAACAGTTTGTTTTTAATGTTGAAGGACGACTAATGACTAACGACTTCTTATTAATGACTTACTACTGGCTGTACACCAGCCTGAGTTATTTACGACAACATGTGCGCGCCCCCGCGAGGACTGCGCGCGCGCACCTTTACCGCCCGTTGGTTCGTTATCCGCGCTGACAGTTGGACTTGTCCTCCGCGCCTCGCAGCTGATAACGCCGCCGACAGCCCGCTGTCCACCGCAGGGGAAGCCGCAGCCCGTGGGCCATGTGCCGCTCCGGGGACAGCTGACGGACCGAGGGCGAGTACCGGAGCTTTTATCCGCGAGGTAATTCCGGTTAAATTCCCCGAGGTGAACCGTCGTCGTTGCCTCACTCGCCTGCTCGCGACAGTCGAGGAGCAGTTAAAACACGTGATGGATACGCGTTATATATGTCGACCAGTGCGCACGCGCGGTGTGAAGCCCGACGTCGTTTACGTGGAGTTGTAATTGGAGAGGCCGCATGCACTGTTTCCGGTGCGCGTTCCCGCCGGTGAACCTGCTGGTGGGTAATTAAGGCGAACTACGAGTGGAGCTGCAGCTGTGTGGAGGAAAATCAGGGCGAGCACGCGCTCAGCTGGTGTGTCCATATTTTAGGCTCGTGTAATACATGTTTGGAAATTTTCTTTATAATAATAATGATAATAAATGACATTTTTATATTGCTTTTTGAAGCACTCAGACGCTTTATGGGAAACTAATTAATCAAATATTTATATGTGGATAAGTGGATGGGACTCACAGAAAAGAGTTTAGTTTCGCCTTTATTAAATCACTCAGTTAATAGTATTGGAACTATATTATTTAATTGTATCATCTTCAACCCTGACCAACTGGCAGCAGTTCAACCTAGAACACATATATATTTGATTAAATCAAAGTTAAATGTCACATGACCCGAGTGTGGAACCCCAGACTGGCCTACATACAACCTTCTTATTCATTATTTGATCCGAATGGAAGAACACAATAGAGACACGCAGTCTTCAAACAAAAACGAATCAAGTTTTAAGCAATTGTTGCATTTGCTGAAGTTTGAGTTGTACCTCTCACATGAGCGCACGTGTGTTTGAGAAAGCGAGAGGGTCAGATCACTGTGTTGCCACCTGCTGCTTTTGGCTCTCAGCCCAAAACTCCCATAAAAAAAGACTAAAACACGTGCAGAAACAACAAGTGAACCGTTCGCATCATCATTTATTGCAGTGCAGTGAACAGAAAGCAGCCGCGGGACAAGCAAAGGTATGCGCCAGTTGAGAGCACATGACAGGGGTGAGCCGCTCTCGGTAAGATCGGAGGCCCATGTGTGCAGGAAACGATATCGGATGACGAAATGCACACGAGAAAGTTTCCTCGAGATATTCTCGTAAAAAAGCAGATCCCAGAGGGTTCACCAGGGGCTCAGGTAGCTCAGGAACTTCAGGACTGTTTTACGTCTCTTCAAGTCATCTATTTGACGTATCTGCATGTGTACTTCATTGGATCATTGAAAACCACAGCCTAGAATAAATGGTTGAGCCAGGTCTCACCAGCGGACTCCCTGGAGACCCCGTCTCCTTGACAACCCCTTTAATCTGCAGACGGCCGCCGTCATCGTGGAAGTTGAGGAAGTGGCTTTCACTCTTGAACATGCCACTATTTCTTCATTCGAGCTCACCTCTCACCTACATCTGGTTCTCAGACGGAGGCCCACCTGTTAAGCCGAGTAACACTTATACGACTCAACCCGGGGACTCGATTGGCTCGTGGGAAAGTTAATCATTGTGGCGATTGACACCCACGAGAGGGTCAGAGGCCCGTTCTGCCGAGGTGATCATTTGCATTTACCTGAGGTCTGATAACTCGCTCGGGTCGCTCCCTTTCTTCTTCTCCTCTGCCCTCGCTCGGCTCCCACAGATCCATCGCTCCCGAAGACATGAGCGACGCCAAGCCCAAAGCGGAGGGTCAGAGCGACGAGGACGAGGAGGAGGAGGAGGAGGACGCCCCGGATGGAGGCTGGGGATGGGTGCTGGTCGGCGCCCTGTTCGTCAGCAACAGCCTCGTGTTCGGCCTGATGCGCAGCCTGGGGATCTTCTTCGTGGAGTTCGTCCAGTACTTCGAGGAGAGCGCCCAGGCCATCTCCTGGATCTCGTCCACGGGCCTGGCTACGCAGCAGTTCTTCAGTGAGTCCCTCTGAATAATAATGGCGACGGTTATTAATTGTTTTTTCATCGTTGAGCCGAAGCTGAGATCAGAAGCTAATCGTCTCACGCGAGAAGAGGTGGAACAAAAGAGATGCAGAGCGTTTAAGAGAGGGCTCCTCAATGTGTGAGCTATTCACAGATGCAACTCATTAACTCATTAACGAGCCCCAGCCGGTCACTCATTACACATTCTTGCCACACGACCCACAGAACTTGGAATTCAAATGTGCCAAATGTGTAAGTTTTGGGTCATCGATAAATATTTAATTCATTTTCATAGAAACGTGGCAGAGCGTCAAAGTGCCGGATCGGCAGAACACGACACGCTGTGTAGAGTGAGATGGTTTCAACAACCTGAAAGTGGAAATGTGTACATTGTGTGTGTGTGTGTGTGTGTTGCAGGTCTACTGGGCACCGCACTGTGTCATGCATACGATACCCGGGTGGTGGTGATGACGGGGGGCTGTCTGGCTGGACTCGGCTTCATCCTGGCCTCGCAGGCCACCAGCCTGGTGCACCTCTACCTCACCATGGGGGTCATCTCCGGTAAAGAAGACCCCAAAACATCCACGATAACCCGGTCAAAGGCCATCCCCCGTTCCCCTTTTGCGAATATCCACTTGGTAATGTCGGTAACTTCACCCGGTGAACTCCAGGTGCTCAACGTGACTCCTCCCCTCTCCTCCAGGGCTGGGCTGGGGGCTGGTCTTCACTCCCATGGTGGCGACGGTCATGGCTCACTTCACCCGCCGCCGCACCCTGGTGCTGGGGGTGGGCTTCTCGAGCATCGGCCTGTCGTCCTTCGCGTTCAACCCGCTCTTCCAGCTGCTGGTGGAGACGTACGCCTGGCGGGGGGCCCTCCTCATCCTGGGGGGCCTCAGCCTCAACATCGTGGCCTGCGGGGCTCTGATCCGCCCGCGGCGGCGCTCGAAAGCCCCGGAGAAGAAGGTAGGCCCGGATTCTCGACGCACGGCGGAGAAGTGGCCGTCGCGAGGGTGACGTCGGCGACGGTGAAGCTCAGCGTCTTCCTCTTCTCCTCGTCGCGCAGGTGGATTCGGAGAGCAGGTGGTCGTGCGCCGCCACGCTGCGGCGAATCTCCGCCCACCTGGAGCTGTCGCTGCTGGCGGACCGGCCGTACGTCGTCTACACGCTGGCCGTCACGCTCCTGAACGCCGGCTACTTCGTGCCTTATTTCCACCTGGTGGCCCACAGCCGCCAGGCCGGCTTCTCCGAGTACCAGGCCGCCTTCGTCATGTCCGCCGCCGGCGCCACGGACATCCTGGGCCGCGTGGCGTCGGGCTGGTTCTCGGACCTGGGTCACTTTCGGCTGATTCATCTGCTGACCCTGTGGACGGCCCTGACCGGGCTGTTCATCATGCTGCTGCCCGTGAGCTCCTTGTCCGGCTCCTACGGCGCGCTGATGGCGATCAGCCTCCTCTACGGCTTCTGCTCCGGGGCGCTGACCTCGCTGGTGTTCGCCGTGGTGCCGATGATTGTGGGCGTGGAGCGCATGATGGGCGCCCTCGGGCTGCTGCAGCTCATCGAGAGCAGCGGCGGACTCCTGGGGACTCCTCTGTCAGGTCGGTCACCACCGGGCAGCTCACAATGTCACGGCACCTCGCTTGATGCTGTTTTAAGGGGCCTAAATCAGTCCATAAACACAAGTTAACACACTGAAGCTAAAAAAGTGAATTATTAATCAAATACCTGTTTTCTTACTTCCTCTTTTGGTTTTTAAAATCTCTGAAATACACACTTAAAACACACCGATAGCCGGCTGTTTTAAAAACACCGTACTGTCTCTTTAACAATTGTCTTAGTGGAACTCAACGAGTGACTCAGTAACGTAAAGCGTTAAACACATGATACACACACACACACATCACTTCAGAGTAAAAGTTCTCGCCAGTTTTATTTGCACCTTTTTGTTTTTGATTTTCTCAGTTTTAGTGATTTCTCATATTTCCCACGCAACATCTTTATGCCTTTTGTCTTTATGCTTTTTTTTGTCACTGTATCTCGTCTCAAGGGTTGCTGAAGGACATCACGGGCAACTACACGGCTTCCTTCGTGGTCTCGGGCGGTTTCGTCGTCCTCGCCACTCTGACCATGAGCACTCTGCCTCACTACTTCTCCTGCAAAGAGCCGAGGAGACGGTCGCCGGATAACAAAGATAAGGGTTCCCCTCCAGAGCTGGAACAGATGCACAGCTCGCCTCCTGCCACGGAGGAGTTAATGAAGCACCCAGTAAGCCCAGAGAATGTGTAAGTCAAGGATTCAACAGCCTCCGCTGATACTCCGCCGTCAACACGCTGCTCCACACGTCGCTGGATGACTCCGAGATCCAGACCCAAAGAAGAAAGGAGCTCATGAAGCTCCACAGCCCGACCTCAGAGTAATGTGCAGGGTGGCACCTTCTGCCCAAAGGAAGAGCTTTACATGTCGGATGGAAAGGAAATACTTTAGTTTATCATTAAGGCCGTCACGTTTCTACAAAATATAGCACATCCATAATTGATCTTCACTATCATTAGAATATGTACTATATTATTTGAATGAGTATTAACTGACTATTGCGCCCCCCTCCAGTGTTTGTATGTGCATCTCCAATTACCCGAGTACACGAGCCAGTATTATTTGTAAAGAGCTCCTCAGGTAATGAAGCAGGACTTGAGTCATGAGTCTTTTATAACATATTGCGCTCATTGGCGTTTATTCCAAAACGTCTAACTGTCTTATTGTTTGGTTTTTACAGTCCAGCGTAATTTGTGCATCTGGATTTATGACTTAAGAAAATGAATGTTTTAATTAACAGCTCCCCGGTGGCTCTGAGCTGCAGAAGCCAGCAACGTTTCTCAGGACTTTGACTTTCAATCGGTGTCTTTTGTTAAGTTGTGTTGCCACAGACTTCTTACTGAAGTGTATTTTCAGATCACACAATCATTGCCTTGCTTCAGGCCTTTGTACTTTTTTAGAAACGATAAACTTGTGTTTGTAAGTCAAATATTTGCCTTTGACACGAGCGTTGCAGGACGGAGACACCTGGGTCACTGCAACCTGGAACGATGCAAAACACATGGGGCTTAAGTAAATGACCCAGAATGCAACAATTAGATATTTTGTATTAAAAAGGTAATGTATTTGGTTTGAATGAGTCTTTAAACACATCCGGCAGGTCTTCTGAAGTCACAGCGCCCTCTGCTGGAGACGTGCCCTCAGGACAGCACACAGGCTCCATTGTTAAGATAATGAAACTTAATTAAACACTTTCATGAATGCTTTTGCATCGCGGTTTATTTGATCATGATACAAATCTCGAGTACCTCCACACAGTTTAACAAACGTCCCCAAAAAAGGTGGAAAACTGCACATTACAATTTGATGGAAGAGTTCACTTAATCTTTGCAACAATTATGTCCATTTAAAAAATAAAAAGCCATTTTTAGAGAAAGAAAAAAAATCAGCAACAGATTCGCAACATATCATTAAGACATCTTGGCAGAGTCACGTGAGCCTCTGCTGCACGGAGATGCCGCTCCCATGAAGCTGCCCAGTGTTCGCACAAAGCCTTCACTGTCGGGGCGTTCGCCAACACCAGCTGAGCGAGGCGCGAGCACGTGGCAGGTCAGATGTGTGCGCGTGTCGGATCCTAGAAGCGCTTTACACACGCGGTGGAAGGTGTGCACGTGGGGGGGTACATGTGGCCCGTTAGGTTTTGGGGTCGGCGCTGCGGCGCTTGAGCTTCTCCGGGTTGTTTGAAGCCATGTGTGAAAAGTCTCTGAAGATGTCGTGGTAGGTTTCATCACCTGTGAGGAAGATCAGAGCAGAAGACGCCATGAGCCCGACAGTTTTATACGCGTGTCCACAAGGGTCAAACGTTTCTCAAATCAACGCCATCCCCTCCCGACTTTAAATTATTGGCTCGCTTCCAATGAAGCGCAGCTGCGTCCGAGCCACGTCACTCTGGAGAGGACACGCTCAGTAATGGTCGAACTATTTCCTGAACACATTTAGAGTTGCAGCCCTAGAAGCGAGAGGCATGCAGTTGAACAAATAAACATGCACACACACACGCATCGGGGCATGCACATGCACTTTACCTCTTAGTCTGCAGCAGGTGGCACACTGCACAAGCAGTTGAGACCAGCTGGACATCTCAGCGGGCAGAAGGCAACATGAGTGCACACAACAAAAGACACACACACGTGATAAGCACGTCAAATACTGACCAGCAGTTTGTTTCAAGCAGACAACAAGCGTCACGTTTCCATTCCTTCATGAGTGAAAACGTGATTGAAAACAGCTGACGTAAGAACTTTTTTTTAAAAAGAGACAAAATGAGCCCTGATGGCCACTTTAGGGACAATCATGAAAGAATGGACTTTGTAGCTGGACAAGGAGCCAAATGACGAAACGCAAACAAAACCCGCCGTCGGCCTGAAGCTGGAGAGCTGCAGCTCGACGCTCTGAGCTTCTGATGAATTCAAACGACTAAAACATAAACAAGAGTTCAAACTATTCACGGAATAGCGAGATAAAACCAGACATTTAGCTTCCATAACCGGACTGGAAAAACAACCCGGCCAGTACACACACGCGCGAACACAATAAAACCTCTGAAGCCAGAAAACACTGGACATACCGTGTATACAAAATACTCCAAATATAAAAAAATAGGCCTGATGCAAGTCTGTAATATACATAAACCTCAGGTACAATGTTGGAGGTGCAGCGGTGTGTTGACGCGGTGTTCAGAGTGTGTGTGTGTGTGTGTGTTTCAAAGTGCAGCATGATGTGCGTTAGTGATTCAAAGTGCAACGTGAACTTTAGCTCCACACGACGTTCTCCCGTCTTCACTGATGCAATCAATCGGTTCTCGCTCGTGACCTCGAGACTCCGCCTCCAGACGGCCGCACGCCGTGTTCTGGTTATCATCTCTCAGTGAAGGCAATTCTCCTTTTTGGGGTTTCTGTGTGATGATGCACGTTTCCTAGAGTGACACGGCTCCAGGAGGCCGGGGTCATTTATCTACAGGCGCTGCAGGTGACCACGGCGTGACGCTGCAGAGCCAGTGGATCCTGACGCCGCACCACTTGACAAAAAACACCAAAAAAACCCCGTCTCATTCCAGTCTCGCTGCCCGGGGCTCTTTTCTACCCCCCACTAATCGTTTTGCCCCCCCAGAGCCCAGCCGCTTATGTGGTTCTTGAGAGCCAGGAGGCTCTTCCTGGTGTGGGCCCGCCCTCCTCCGGTTACGACACCCTCTGACCCCTGCCCCCCCGATTGACCTGATTGGCCAAACGCTCCATCCATCTCCCGCATCTCCTTGTTCATTTTGGCGATCCGCAGCCTGAAAGAAAAGAGGAGAGGATCCGTCAAGAAAAGCCGGATTACATAATCAGGCCTTTTGTTTTGTTTTCTCGCCGTAAATACTCACAAAGTGACGATGTCAGCGTTGGCGGTGTCCACGGCGATAGTGATGGGGTCTTTGTGGGTCTTGTCTTTGGCGTTGTAGTCGGCCCCTCGCTTCAAGAAGAGACACACCAGCCTGGGAAAGCAGAGCGATAAAGTGTGTGTGTGAGTGTGTGTGTGTGTGTGTGTGTGTGTGTGTGTGTGTGCATCCCTTATAAACACAAAATCTGACCACCTGACAGCCAGTTAACCCCCTGCTTCCCTTCGTGTGTCTTTTAATTCACCAAGTCAAACTTTAGACCTGCATAACATTAACAGGTGACTAGGTACACGTTGAGTAATTCATATCATAAAAGGAAAGATGAGGACAGCGACAATGTGACAAGAAAATATTGAGACAAGACGGCCTTCTACAGTTTGTATTATTATAATACAAGTTAATTATTTTCAATGAAATCACATACACAGCCACGCAACTTCTCCAGTGGATTAATTACATAAAGACGATATTTGTTTGCGTTTCAAGTTTTCTGATATTTCTGTATTTAGGAGAAATCTCCAGCCACAAATAGATAATGTTGTAGAATATACATCTAACTGTGTATTGTGGATGTATTCTCTCCTTTAGGCCGCACGATGACAAAAACAGGCCTCAAAGTTCACTTGCAGGAAAAAATCTAATGTTTTTTTGCCCGTAGTGTCTGGCCTTAAATAGAAACACTACGATGACGACGTTTTTATTTTTTCATGCATGTGACAGTTAAACTCTTTCGACACATTTTCCAAATGTTTGCGGTTCTTACGGAAGAGGAAATGAAGAAGAGTGAGAGCATGAAGTACCTGTGGCTCTTTTAGTTTGTGTAACAATTTGATCAAAGGGGGAGGAGTCTTGTTCTCTTGAATGTACTCTAAAAATAGAACTTCCTCTTGATTTTGAATGATAGATCGCGATCCAATGCTCCTCTAATCCGTCCCAGACGAGGGATAGACTTCTAGATAAGCAGCTACAAAGCAGCATTTTTAATGAAGTGTGTGTGTGTGTGTGTGTGTGTCCTACCCGGTGTGACCCAGGATGGTGGCGTGGTGAAGCGGTCCTCTCCCATTGCTGTCGGTCTGGTTGATATTGGCGCTGTTCTGCAGCAGGAACTCGCAGGCTGCCAGCGCATTCTGGACCGGGGAAACAGGAAACGCGTGAGCTCACACACGACCTACACAACGTGAGCCTCGCCACGTGTACGAAAAGGAGAGGTCAAGAGGTCAAAACCCTCCAAATCCAGTGCGATGCCCCCCTCACCGATGACACCGCCTGTATCAGCGGCGTGCTGGACTCCTCGGCCGCGTTGACCCAGTTGACGCTGGCGCCGTGGGCCAGAGCGTCGGTCATGACGGGGAAGTTCTGCAGGGCCGCCGAGCGGTACAACAACGCACCGGGGTGCAGCCCGCTCAGATCCTCTTCCTCTTCGTCCACGTCTGAGGAGATGAGGAGAGGGGGGAGGGTTAACTTTTCTTCGTCAAACTGAAGACTCGACACATCTTATTGATTTTTTAAATTAGTTTTCTTCATGAAGACTTAATAAAATGAGCTCCTGGGAGTCCGTGATGAACACATTGCACAAGACCTTGTTTATCTCACCTTTGTGTGCATTGTTCTTTTGGACAAGGTCACTGGGGCTCAGTCCTGGGGGGGGGGGGGAGAGAGAGAGAGAGAGAGAGATAAAGAGAGAGAAAGACACGATTACTGGTTTATCCTGCTGACTGCAACAGTGCCACACACACAATACAGCTGACTAGGCCCTGAGTATTATCAACTTTAGCTGAATCACCAACTTTGGGGATTGAGTGTGTGTGTGTGTGTGTGTGTGTGTGTGTGTTGAAACCAGCAGGAGTATGAAGAGGGACGAACTACTCGACAACAAAGCACGCAACCAGCTAGATGATGGGTTCTTTAGGAGTCTGGCTCCAGCCTCTCGGCGCTGACCTGTTCCCCGGGCCAGAGTGGCTCTGTTGGGTTTGGGTTTGAGCGCCGGCCGCTGCCCGGTCCGGTCCTGCGCGTCGGTTCGGTTCCTCCTGTCGCTGGATCGCCTCACCACCGGGTTCCTGCCGGTCTCGAGCAGCTTGTGGATGAACTTCTTCTCAACGTACTTTGATCTGATCCACGACTCCTTGTTTCCTCTGGAGGGGCAGAAACGACAGAGCAGAGAGGAAGAGAAGAACCGGACGGGAGGGGACTCAGATTTCTTCATTCTTCTTTCACGCATTCGTAAATAATAAATCAAAGCAGACATGCAGGGCCGTATGTGTCGACGTGTTTCTGGTTGGACTTGTTCTCAACTCGACTCCGCAGCTCATCGTGCAGCTGAGAGACAAGAATGCTTCACACAGGCCTCCCGAGGCGCGCAGCGTCTTTTAATTAAGTCATCAATTCTGTTAAAAAGAGCTCCATTTAGTGCCTCCTCTCGTCACCATTTAATTACAGCACACACGCAGGACGAGCCCCGCTTATGAATACCAATGAACTGCATGCTCATCCGCTGTGTTGTGAAGGAGTTTGAGTCGTCAGTATGTCCTGGACAAAGAGAACAGGAAGTCAAAGAATAGGTCGAGAGAGAGTTGTGTGCCGCCGATGTATTCATCTGTAAATCCACAAATATCTTTGCAGACTGTACTATTTAAACACGCAGAGAGGCAGAATTAAACCGTCATGCAATGACATGAATATGACAGCAGGAGGAGATGAAGAGTCTTCTTTTTTTATTTATAACGATTTATGAGTCACGCTGGATCAACAGCTTCATGAAAGAGGCCGGAGAGTCTTTATCGTGAGGACGTGAAGTTCCCTGGAAGGAAGGTTGGTCGCTCAGGTGCGTACTGTTGTCAGATGATGAAGGACCAAATATGACTCATTAGGAAACAGGCAAAGTACTTAAATAATAACACACGGGGGAAAAAATGTTAAAGTGTAAACATCCATAAACATATTATTAATCGTGTCTTTCACAACCAGGATCAATTTGTTCCTTTTTAGGAGATGTGTCGTTCCCTCATCAAGACCTTCCGGCTCTCTGGCTTCGATGCGTTGGGCCTTAGATATTCCTCGTCGTCATGCCACGCATTTCATTTCAACAAACCAAGACGGCCGGTATGAGGAAGTGGAGACGATGCGACGGATCAGAATGCTAATTGAACGGATGTCAATCAAACACTTTTTCTTCTGATCTTTTGTCATACTCTGAGACATGCCTTCATTTAGAGGCATTTCTTTAGGGAAATCCATTTCAAAGGAATGTGAAAAGTAAAAAAACATTTTGTGCGTTTTCTTTACATTGTGGCTCTTTGTTTGATTCCCAGATTAATCAGTTTAGTGTCTTTAAACTTAAAGAATATATTATTGGACTCCCACGACATCAGGAGACACGTCACAACCAGACCGGGTCCATCGTTTCCCCGACGGCGTCTTTTTGAGAGACGACCTGGTTTCTAAAATAAACTCACTGCTGAACAAATGAAGCCAAGAGCCAACGCTGAGAGAGCCCTGATGACATCACCGGTGTCACACTCCCCCAGAGCCAGATGAGACGCAGCACTCGCGTCTATGCGTGGGTCACTCTGTACCTGGGGCTGGAGGGGTGGGGCTTCTTGATGGTGATCTCATCGATCCGAGCCTCGTAGATCCGGTTGATGACCGTGTTTCCCAATTCACACATCAACTAAAAAGGACGAGGAATACCGTCATATATTTCAGTGCCAGGGGCGCCGAGTCAAAGTCGACGTATTATTCATTTCATATTGGTGTTGTGTAGCTGCTGCAGGTCAAACGTTACGTCACCTTGATGAGCTCCGGCTCCCAGGAGTCGAGAGTGAGGGAGCGCACTTTGGAGAAATGGACTCCCAGGCTCCTGTTAAGTGGAGGAAACCATTACAGCTAAGGTTTCAAGGCAAGTGTGTGTGTGTGTGTGTGTGTGTGTGTACCTGTGTATTCCCGAGCAGACGATACAAAGTGTGATGCCCAGGTTGATCGAGGCCCAGTCAGGACCGAGCTCCCCGCAGTCGCAGCAGTGCTTGTTCCCTGGGATCGCTTGGACCTCCTCCAGGGCCTTGCAGCTCGTGCTATCCTGATCCCCTCCTCCCCCCCCTCCCCCCAGACTGTTCAGAGATACCGAGCTGCAGCGCTGTCTCTGATGAACACACACACACACACACACGAGCGAATGAGAAGACAAACAAAGGCGCACACAACTTCCTCTGTATCTGCTCGGATTAAACTCCCACGGAAAAGATGCAGGTATGACGTGTGTGTGTGTGTGTGTGTGCTCGCTCACTAGGCTGTGTGGGTCCTCTCTGTGCTCCTGAAAGGCTGAGGCGATGCTGTTTTGGACGGCACTGATCCACGCCTGCTGCTGCCTCTCAGAGTCGGCCTGCAACAAACAACACCTGCACAAACACGCGAGAAATGGACGCTCTCCTCGCCACGATTAAATTCACCGCCGCCGCTTGAATACACGTACGCGTCCACACACACACACACACACACACACACACACACACACACACACACACACACACACACACACACACACACACACACACACACACACACACACACACACACACACACACACACACACACACACACACACACACACACACACACACACACACACACTTTGACGGGGAGACCACTTCAAAGCAGAAGCGTCTCTCGTTGTCGGCGCTGGGCTTCACGGTGCAGAGACGCAGGTCCTCCACCACGGCCGTCGGCTGGTCCTGAGAGACACGCAGGTCAGAAGACCACGCATGGTGTATGCACACGTGTGTGTGTGTGTCCTTTATTTGGCTGTTCGAGACATTTATCTCAAATATACCTTGAATCTCTTCTGATACACCAGCTGACTTTTCTGAATCGAAAACCAACGCCTGGAGGGAGAAGATCAAATGGTCATGGAGTCGAGGATTAAGTCTTTGGAAAGGAGACACACACACACACACACACACACACTATTTTCCAACACAGTGGACATGCGAGTCCTTTTAGTGCGACGTGTGGAGGGAGAGAAGCACAAAGCCTGTGGGTGAACTCGTACCTGCTCCAGGTCTTGAAGGCGTTGCTGGCTCTCTTGTAGAGGTATCCCTCCATGGCGATCCCATTGGCTGAGTCAGCGTTGAAATCCATGATCGAGTCGTCATAGGACACGTCCTGGGAATATTAAAAACAAGTAACTTATTGGAAATTAAAATGAGCGTTAATGGGCTATTACTGTATTTTAATTGTGGGTTTAAAAAAAAGCAGCATCCATGAGACATGTTAAACGATGCGTTACCTTCTTCTTGATCGCAGCATGTCTCTGCTCCATGTCCCTCTTCTCACGGGCAGAATTTAGGATAAACTGAGTTTGCTATTGAGACAGACCCAAATATTGATTATTAAATGATGGGCATTAGTGCGCTCATAACAGAGCTCTTAGGGTATAATATATTAAATTCGCCGAAACATTTATCGATTTGCCGTTTTTTTACTCAGCAAAGTGGAACAGGTTAATCAGCAGGCTGCTCGTCCACAATGGGGCTTAAAGACACAGTTTAATATTCATAACACGTTAACCCGATGGAGACAACGTCTGGAAAGCCTCTGATAAATTGAAAATGTAGATTTTATGGCATTTGGTAAGGCTAACGTTTGGTTTGTGTTTTATATAGAAAGTCAATTTAAATAAAAGCTGTAAAAAGTATAATTGCATGAATTCTGATATATGTACATGTATCTATGTATTTATATTAGTACCTTTTCTGTCTATTTACTGAACTCCAGGACTGCTTTCCCTTTCCTCTATCCGGAGTCAGACTGAAGAGCACCGCTGGTAGTTTCCCTCCTCGATCAGTTTGTCGCAATACACATGCAGCACGTCACATGCAGCACGTCACATGCAGCACGCCACATGCAGCACAGCACATGCAGCACGTCACATGCTGTACGCCACATGCTGTACGCCACATGCAGCACGTCACATGCAGCACGCCACATGCAGCACGTCACATGCAGCACGCCACATGCAGCACGCCACATGCAGCACGTCACATGCAGCACGTCACATGCTGTACGCCACATGCTGTACGCCACATGCAGCACGTCACATGCAGCACGCCACATGCAGCACGTCACATGCAGCACGCCACATGCAGCACGTCACATGCAGCACGCCACATGCAGCACGCCACATGCAGCACGTCACATGCAGCACGTCACATGCTGTACGCCACATGCAGCACGCCACATGCAGCACGCCACATGCAGCACGCCACATGCAGCACGACCCATGCAGCACGCCCCATGCAGCATGTCACATGCAGCACGCCCCATGCAGCACGTCACATGCAGCACGCCACATGCAGCACGTCACATGCAGCACGTCACATGCAGCACGCCCCATGCAGCATGTCACATGCAGCACGCCCCATGCAGCACGTCACATGCAGCACACCCCATGCAGTACGCCACATGCAGCACGCCCCATGCAGTACGCCCCATGCAGCACGCCCCATGCAGTATGTCACATGCAGCACGCCCCATGCAGTATGCCACATGCAGCACGCCCCATGCAGCACGCCACATGCAGTACGCCACATGCAGCACGCCACATGCAGCACGTCACATTCAGCACGTCACATGCAGCACGTCACATGCAGCACGCCACATGCAGCACGCCACATGCAGCACGCCACATGCAGCACGTCACATGCAGCACGCCACATGCAGCACGCCACATGCAGCACGTCACATGCAGCACGTCACATGCAGCACGCCACATGCAGCACGCCACATGCAGCACGTCACATGCAGCACGCCACATGCAGCACGTCACATGCAGCACGCCACATGCAGTACACCACATGCAGCACGCCACATGCAGCACACCCCATGCAACATGTCCCATGCCGCACGCCACATGCAGCACGCCCCATGCATCATGCCCCATGCAGTACACCACATGCAGCACGCCCCATGCAACATGTCCCATGCCGCACGCCACATGCAGCACACACCATGCAGCACGCTACATGCAGCACGCTACATACAGCACACCCCATGCCGCACGCCACATGCATCATGCCCCATGCCACACGCCACATGCATCACGCCACATGCAGCACACCCCATGCAGCACGCCCCATGCAGTATGCCACATGCAGTATGCCAACAATACCAGTCTTACTGCACGCACCCAGGTGCAATGTTACGACAAGTAGTGTGTCCCAGTTTCATGCTCACTGCATGCATCAGACACTGCAGGGCGTACGAGAAAGGAAAAAGAAAGAGAGTGTGTCTCTCATCTACTTGTTCTTGTTCCCATCGTTTACTCTCGAAACAGGAAGTGAAGAGCGAGGGTCGGACATTAAACGCAGACAAATGTGAAATCCTTTTAATTGAGCAGAAACACAATAATCCTGCTGATGTTCAAGGTCGACGGTGTAAAACGTTTGTGTAGAGTTTGGAAAGACAAAGAACAGGAACACACACACACACACACAATTTCCTGCTGTTGCTCACTTTTTCCTGTAATGATGAAAGTGTGATGTCATCTTGTGTGACTCCTAGAAAGATGCCAAGAACTCACCGGACTAAAGCCGGGGTCTTTAGTGTAATAGCTGCCATGTGGTTTGTTGTACACAAATATGTTTTAGTTCACATGCAACATGATTTATACATCTATTAAAGCTGGAATTAATATTTCGAATCATCGTAAAGAGTATTTTCAATGTTTGTATCAGTTCTCTTTCACTGGCCCACTCCAGACCTTTTTCACAGGAGACATTTTGGAGGAGGAAAAGCACAGGCGTAATTAATAACAGTGATGATAGCTGCATTCCATGTAGGGGAGGCTGGTGCACTGGGTCACCATCACTGTAATCTATTCCACCTGTGCCTTCCCTACTGTGATGAGGCAAAACACGTCTGCTGTATAAGGTCCATGGAAGCTAAGAGACCTGGAAGGGAGGAGGCAAACTATCCAACATTTCTCATCAAAGAGAAAAGTCCCCCCGAAAAAAGAAGCCAAATTGCGTGTTGGTAAACTTTTTCTTCCTTCCAAGCTCATCAACTTGAATTACGCAACCTCTGCATCCGCGTATGAAACAAACCATTCCAGCGTTGCTCTCCAGTAGTCCAGGCTCCACAGGGCTCGAGGAATATTGTCTAATAAGGTCAAAAGCTTCTAAAGGGACCTCGTGGCCGGGCTGTTATTTTAATTGCTTCAATACACTCGACGATGAACGTCAACATTTCCATGACAACCGGGCAATTTTCATCCGCCCGATTTATTTTGGGAAATGTGCTTAATCTCGTTTTCCTGCCAAGCCGTTTATCATTTAGTTAAGATCGGTGCAGAGCCCGTTATCAACCGAGATGTTGTTAGCGCACATGATTGCACCGGTAGAAAACGAGCAGTCGGGCCTTAATGAGCAATTACCTCTTCATTCAACTTTCGTCGGTACTCATCCAGTTCGGAGAGAGACTGGTGGCCATGTTGGAAGAGCTGAGCCTGGGCCTCCATCAGCGACAACATCTGACAGGAAGCACGAGGAACGGATTTCAGAAAGCTTCCGACAGGCGTACATTTCATTTACAGACGTCGACCTCCACGTTTGGACAAAAGGCAACAACATGCAGAACTAGAATGGGCACTCGGTAGAGCGCATACCTTCGCATATCACAAGATTGGGCATTGAATTATGAACATTTTGGCATTAGTTGCATGCCAATTGGACACAAATGTATCGTGCTATGGTAAAAAAAAGATTTTGACCTTTACATGACCTTGACCTTTGACCCGATTGATCCCAAAATCTAATCAAATGGTCCCCGGATAATAACCAATCATCCCACTAAATTCCATGTGATTCAAGAAGATTTGACCTGTTCATGACCTTTGACCTTGACCTTTGACCCGATCGATCCCAAAATCTAATCAACTGGTCCCCGGATAATAAACAATCATCCCACCAAATTTCATGCGATTCGGTTCAATACTTTTTGAGTTCTGTGAAAGATTTTGACCTGTTCATGACCTTTGACCTTGACTTTTGATCCGATCGATCCCAAAATCTAATCAACTGGTCCCCGGATAATAAACAATCATCCCACCAAATTTCATGCGATTCGGTTCAATACTTTTTGAGTTTTGCGAATAACACGCATACAAATAAATAAATAAATAAATACACGACGA
The DNA here is from genome assembly GCF_029220125.1 of Pseudoliparis swirei. Taxonomy (NCBI): domain Eukaryota; kingdom Metazoa; phylum Chordata; class Actinopteri; order Perciformes; family Liparidae; genus Pseudoliparis; species Pseudoliparis swirei. The sequence continues at coordinate 12,018,393 of NC_079408.1, forward strand.
TCAAAACATAACCTTCCGGCATTTTCAATGCGAAGGTAATAAGTCAACGTGAACTCACCGCCATCAGGATGTCGGTCTTCTTCTTGGCCTCGATGACGTTAATCTGGAACAGAAAAGGAAGCAGTGGTTTGAAGACGGTGCTCGTGTTTCCAGAACTAGAAACTCATTGGCCGGTTGAGGTTCAGGGAGTCACGGCCACCGGAAAAGCTCTAAAACCTGTTATCATCAGAACAGCTAAAGCCCGACTATAATTAGACGTGCCGCTGTGGGTCTTGTCCAGGCGGTTTTTGGGTACCAGATTATGTGGTTTTGCCATTTAAGACTTCTTTTCTCAGTCTGGAACATTTGATTCCTCACATGTATATCGTAAGCCCAGGGAATGAATTCATAGGTAAAATAAATTAAAAGATGTACAACTGATTACAACAGCCAAGCAAAAGTAAATCTACTATCATGCTGTCCATACAAGTTAAGACTTATATCAAACATATGCAGCCCTGCTAAATAAAACATAACACGTTCCCGGCAGGGACGTCGTTCGGCCTATTTTAGGGGAGCTTCAGCTATTGTTTCTCACATGGACACATTATTGATAACCAACATGCTATATGTGTGTGCGTTCTGGTTTGTATGTTTCATCCCCCTTCAAATAACAATCCAATAGCCTATCAGCGTGGTTTAAAATAAAGCCCACGGGCACTAGGACCTTGGGGAGGCTGCTGCTTTCTCAATCTGCCAAGTAACGTGTCTCATCAAAGAGAGTCAGGATTACAGTCAATGAGTTTAGCTCAAAGTAAATGATGCACCTGTAAGTCCAGGTAATTACAGAATGTGGCTATATATATATATAATATATCGGTAGTTGTTAACGAGTGTTAGCTGCTTACATTTAGCTTTACTTGAGGCAAATTAAAGGGAAACTTAGAAACCGTCTCCAGTGAGCGAGAGTGAATAAGCGAAATCATACCACTCCCCTTGGGGCTCAGCCCCCCCTTTCTTTGAATCCTACAAAGACCCCTGGTTCCAGTAAGTGCGTCCGCAACGGTGCGTCCAAAGCGTCTTCATATCCCTGAAACAAGAGGTCGTTTTACGTCGTCGTTCTCCCTCACCTCCAGGACGTAATCGAGGGCCTCGGCCCGAAAGGTCCTGCGAGCGTTGAGCAGAGCGTTGCTCGCCTCCTCCACTTCGTGCTGCTTCCCCCGCGGGGCCTGAGCGTTCCTCACCAGCGCCCCCTCCAGGCTTTCGCTGCCGCGCTCAAACTCCTTGCGCACGTCCTTGAAACGACGCACATCCCTGCGAGACAGGGAGGGAAGAAAAGGGGGGAAATACTGCAAGAATTCCACATTTATTGGACGAATAAAAGGAGGAATACTGGAAGCTCAGAGGGGTAAATCACATTCAACATGCATCGCTGGCTCATAACTATTGTCACATGCTATGAGGCATCCGCTCTAATCTTATCTACTGTATCATTCCCACTAATAACAGCAAGACAGAGTACGTGGGGAAGTCTATCCATTAGTATTATTTATGTGTGCCAACAGCGGTTGGCTGATTTGCAGGAGGAGTGACTCAGCCTGAAGAAGGTTGACTCTAGGTTGAAATGCACTTATTGTAAGTCGCTTTGGATAAAAGCGTCTGCTAAATGACATGTCATGTAATGTAATGAAGAAGGCGCCTGTGTGCATCTCACAGATCAGGTGAAAAAGCATCTCACTGACTCTTTGACAAAGTTCTGCAGCTTCGTCTTGACCGACTTCTGTGTGGTCTCAATCACTTCCTAAAAAGGGAAAAAGAAACAGAGACAACATCCATCACAATGAGCACGGATCGCGGCTAAATGTCAAATGTGCCAGACGACGTGCTGCAGCCTCGTTTGACCACATCCTGCGGCTGATAGGACAGACAGACAGACAGACAGACAGACAGGGAGGCAGCAAGCAGACAGACAGGCAGACAGACAGACTCACCCCCTGAGCCTCCAAGATGATCGACAGCGTTATAGAGAATTTGTCCAGACACTCCTGCAGGACAGACATCTTAGATTAGACTCATGAAATCTTAATAGCGGTGTTTCTTTTCTCTAACAATCATCTCTGTTTGGTCGTTAAAGGGCAGATTGTTGTGTAAAATTTATAATAATACAAAAAGAAAAGTTAGATATCGTGAATTTGACAGTTTAAGGGATCAGATTGTAGTCGTACCTTACAGGTGTACTTAGATATATTTTAAAAAACACCACTTTCTTTGATAAACGTGACATAATGCGAGTGGACAAGGGACTTCTTTCACCTCCATCGTCTTGTCTCCGGAGCAGTGGTGTCCCAGATCCCGGAGGCCATTCACAAAGCTCTTGCTGGTCTGGCAGTACACTCTGCCGGCCTCCAGCATGGCCTGGCATTGTTTCACAAGCTGGATGACACAAACGCCACGGTCAGATTCATCCCGATGACTCAAAACAGGACTCGAGCTGACCAACGAGGGGCCACACAAGTTATTCCAGGAGTAATTAAAGCAATGAACCAGTCAGAGATGGAGGTTATTCCAGTAGAGCGTGATTACTTTTCTATCATATATAACCTCCAGCTTCTGTTGAACACCGTCTGGAGTTCACTAAACTTAATTGGAGACGGATAATCACTGGATTTACAAGATGGACTGTTTAACTTTTTAACACTGGGTTTTATTTGTTATATATCTGATAACAATACATCTCCAATATGTTATCTGACAAAAGGGCATGCGGTGAGGCCAGATAAGGCACAGATTTTACACCACAGATACAAAAAAAGGACAGCAACTGTAACAGTACGTACAATATTACAGACAGTATTACAACACTTTAACCCTTGTGTTGCCTTCGGGTCAATTTGACCCGATTCAATGTTTAACCCTCCTGTTACCTTTATATTTACTAACATATTTTACCCTTGAGGTCAATATGACCCCAGCTATTAAAATCTCCAGAAAATTATTAGAATTAATATTGTTTTCCAAGTTTAAGTGTGAGGTACTTTATGTTTGTTTGTTGACTCCCGAAAGAACACAGACATTAATCATTGAATCGGGTCAAATTGACCCGAAGGCGACACAAGGGTTAAAAAGGAGAAGTACTGCACATGTACCATCCATCCCCTTTAGGTTGCCGTTAGTTAACATTTGCACATGGAGCGACATGTTTCTGGCCACCATATGTATATAAATCTCTTCTTTCTGCTCTTTTTTGCTCTGTATTAAGTAGGGTGACCAGACGTCCTCTTTTTGAGACCTAAAAAATGCGTCCGGCAGGGATTCCAAAAACGTCCGGGATTTTACTTCGTCGGATATTTGTGTTTCTCTGCGTCTTTCACAAACTAGTATTTACTCCTTACAAGTTTTGGAAATGGTATCTCCCTTACGTTCCACCTTCTTGAGCTCTGACTGTAGAGAGGACAGTCATTGGTCGACCGATCTCAGTGTTGCCAGATACACGATAATTATCCTCCAAATAAGACCATTTTGAGCCTTTGGTACGATACTTCACCGTTTCCAATCTGGCAACACTGAGCACCTTGCCGCCTCCACTAGTTGCATTGTTTACAGCACATGACATCTTTTTTATTTGTTATCATTATTGCTTCAATATATGGACGAGACACATTAAAGAAGCGCTGGACTAAATGCCACAAAAAAGATTTGTTTTACATTTGCACTTTGCAGTTTTGTTAAAGTTCAATAAATAGATGTTCATATAGTCATTTGTGTCATTTTGGTCATGTCATTTGTGACATTTGTATGCATTCACATGGTCACGGTGCGGCATGCTACACACTACCCTGAAGAGAAGAGTGAGACTCACTTAACAAACAGAAACATTGTGGACAATAAAGACCAAAACGAGGCGCTGAAAAAATAACGATGTAACAATATAACACGACAAAAATTTGTTCTACTTGAAGTAAAAGGTTTAATTCAATTTGAACTGCAGCCTCGGAAATTGTCGCCATTTTCCACAAAGGTGTTTCAACTTAATGTGCCTGATTACAAATGTACTGTCAAGTGACAGGACAAGGATGACTAAGTACTTTTAAAAGAGGAATGAACTCATTCTTTCGTAAGTATAGAGTGGTTTTCTTACTCAATTCAAGACACACAGAGGTTTGACAGCTTCTGCCTCGACTGCTCTGGTGTCTAATGTTAGCCAACGCGAGTGTAACCCACATTTGTGTTTGACGTTGTTGACTTTTTGACTCGTTTGTTCTTGTGCTGCTGAAGTTTTAGAAATGTTTGATTCCCTTGTTATTCCCTTCACCTTCAGTGTACCACAGTTTACTTGAGCTTGTCCAAGATTTACGTGATCTGGAAAGCACGTGTGGGCCAACAGGTTTGTTTTTTTGATAGAAGACATTTCGATTTGTCAAAGTTGGAAGGTAGTTGAGATACTTGTTCTTTACATGCTACTTTATAGTTGGACTACTTAAGTTACATATAAAACATATGGTCAGCTATATATATGGATTTTTTAAAAACAAGATATCTTAAATTTATAAACAAAAAAAAGTCCAACTCTCATACAAGCAGGGGCATTTATCTTATCTCAGAGGTCAGAGTTCAGCCGTTTTTCTTCTGCTCTAGGACACACAAAGCAAATAAAAGCAGCTTGAGGGGTTTTAACCGAGTCAGGGTTTTAATCTAAATCAATGCATCTCCCTGCTGCCACTCATAAAGCACTCACCTTTATAATGCCTTGCAAGTTAAATGCACCAAGAGATTTATCTAAACTACTGGTATATGTCTGTTCTTTTATTATTATTATTATTATCACAGAGGAACAGGAACACAGCACGTGACCTCTCTATCAGATGAATAGATCTGAAACTGTGTACGAAACTATGCAAACATGAAATGAGGAATATACGTTATCGTATGGAAGCAGAACCAAATGCACGTCTCTCCGTTGTAGGACAATACGAAGGGGAAGCAGCACCTGCAGCTACTTCCTGCTAACCGTCAGGTGAAAAATACCTCAACTACCACTGCTCACCTCTCACTTCCATGCCTCTTCACATGAGGATCACGTGGACAACCGCCACTAAAACCTGTGTGTGTGTGTGTGTGTGTGTGTGTACAAGTCGTTTTTTGTGTGTGTTGGAGGGAACATTTCTGAAAGTAGAGCATTGACTCACTCTGATATCACGGAAGTGTGCGTAGGAGGAGACGTATCTCACCTTTTCTAGTCGCGTCTCGAGTTCACTCAAATCGGTTTGGACCTGTTCGATTTCAGCTCTGAAACAGACACACAAAGTACACAATGTCACAACTGTAGCTCGGGGTCAAAGGTCCCTATATATATCTACTCTCAGTAACACATGAAGCCCAGTGTGCTAATATTATATATAATGACACATAATAATATATGTAACATCTGTCAGGGGACTACAGATCAATACAATTAATACATTGAAGAATAAACAATGATAACAAATAAACATGAGTTGCAACCGTCTGATTATTCATTAAAAACTATGAAAAAACCCAATAATAAGTGCATGAAAAGGATTTAAATGTCATAAATTCACACTAAATTCAAAGTAATGTTTGTACCTCAGCTTTAACTCAATAATTTCTTTGTGAAAATGACTAAAGCCCCCCCCTTCTCCCCTCCCTCCAAAAACAACATCCATCCATACAGGACTGCATTTGTTTTGACGTAACAAAGAAGCTACGGCATTCGTGGCTGAAATTATTTCCACACGAATTCTCAAATCATGTTTTTTTTAAACCCGAGGTCTTGAGCAGCGTTTTTAAAACAACACTTGAATGTTTGAACGGAGCTTAGATCACGTCGAGGTTGTGCGTGAGCCTGCACAATGGGCCCTCCAACAAATATTCAGACGCAGTGATGGATAAATATGCCTTCAATTGTGTTTTTAAGTACAAGAGCCGGCCTTCTCGAACAGAAGCGCCTCCACACGCCCTGGGCACGGCTAGTTTGACAGTCGGCTTGTCTTTCGTCTCTTCTCAAACCATCAGCTCAACCATGTGGCTTCAGCTGCCTTCCACCAACAGTACAGAGAGAGAAAAAGAGGGGGAAGGGGGGGTTTGTGAGTGGAAAGAGAGGAGAGGAGGGCCTCGACACACAGTCACCATTTGTGTTTCTGTTAGTTTGAATCAAAGTCTGAGGTCAGCGTGAAGAGAGGGAAAGAACGGAGCAGATCAAACGGATTCTTTCATTAAAAACGGGCTCATGCTTTTGAATATCCCTCAGAATTAGTGTCACAGTCAGAGTGTAAGAAAGCAAAATGAAGACAGAGCCACCGCAGAGTTTCCGCCGCCGTTCTCCCCGCAGAAAACACACTTCCTGCCTCCGCTGTTGATCACCTCAGCACATCTCGCCTCACTTCCTGTTGCCCTCCCACCTCACCATAGCAACAGGAGGCAGCACATGCGAGTGCTGTCAGTTACAGCTTTCTTATCTGTTCATCCTCCTTGGTCTTTACATTCTCGGCTTATCCGTTTAGGATTGACCGTGTTTGTATAGGCGATAACTTTCCTCCCCCCCTGTTCCTTCCGCTGCGCTCGGCCTGACACGAGACCTCACCGCTGCAGCTTCCACGACTCAAACTTTCCACCGCTGCTGCAAAGCCTCATGAACTCAGCACTGGCAGAGAGAGGCCGAGACTCGATGTCAGCCACTGTGACTCAGGCGGGATGCCAACAAAAGATCAGGGCACACCTACATTCTGCCCGATGTCTCTTGAGCCGCTTGCAAAAGCAATTTAGCAACACTTCCCTTTTGGTTACATCAGACGCGGAGGCTGTGTAGAGAGATAGGAGACCGTCGCAGAGCCACACTGACAGCGTAGTCACAGACATTTTAATGAGGCCTCACAGGATACAGAAATGCATGTGTGCAAGCCATCAATCCAACTTGATTGACATGTTTCTATTAAAAGATGTTGAGTGACAATAGGGTTAATGTCAGCTTCCTGTGTGTCAGTGACACAGAGCAGCAACTTCTCCCTGTGTTCAGCTCTGCAATAAAAAACGTGCAATGACATTCAAGTGTGTGAACTGCTGATTGTGAGCAGCTCAAATTCACATGAACTCAGAAAAACTGAATATACATGTGTTGGAGTCTGAAAGGCCACTAACAATAACAACCTCAATTGAGGAATATAATTAAAAGTAAACATTGTTTTATTTTATTTGTATAAAACCTATGGGACGTATGATATATATGTTAAACTCCAGAAGGTTAATTCACTAACTTCTGCTGCTGCTTGGAGTCAAGTCTACCTTTAACTAATTAATTAATTAATTAACTCCCTGCATCCCTCCGAAGTGCTGACGCGCAGGTGGGCTTCTCACCTGAAGCGCGGAGAGTCCTTCAAACACTCCTCAAAGTCCAGCTTGACGGTCATAGTTCTGGTCGCAGGGCTCACGAACTCTTCACGGGAGTTCTCCGAAGCCGGAATCCGGACAGCAGCCGGTGAGACGACACTAAACCTTCAGGGTTGAGGCTCCACGGCGGGCGACTGGACTCATTCTGCGCGTGTCGTTTGTATTCCTCGTGCATGCGCTCTCCTCTCTCTCTCGGAGGGACAACCGCGTGCCTGGCCGCGCATCCGAGCCCCGAGACGACTTGTCACCGCTTACTGGAGGAGCCCGAGGAGATGTCAGCCGCGTCGGTAACGTGTTATCCGGTGGAGAGAAAGAAGAAGAAAAAAGTCAAGCGCGTCCTCGTGTGGGAGGAGGAGGAGGAGGAGGAGGGTGATGATGCAGAAAGTTTCCTAAAAAAAAAGAAAAGTATCCTCACTGATCGACACGGATCGATATTCCCTAAATGAATTAGATTAAATCAGAAGGCAGCCGCTTGATTGGATGTGTTTTCCCCAGAGAGCTGTCAGGAGTCTCTCTCTCTCTCTCTCTCTCTCTCACACACACACAAGAGGTCCAACCCCCACCTTTCTATTTCCGGGTGTATTACTCATGGCAAATTGTGGTTTTGAAGAAGCAAAACTGCTCAAAATTAGAGGTTTTACTAACGTGCCTCTAATAATAATTATAGACTGAATCTACTCGGTGATTCATATTTAAGTGTGGAGGTTAATTACATGTTATGTGATTTATTTTATTTTATTACCCCCCCCCCCCCTACCCCTCCTCATTTGGTTTCTGCTGTTTGTGTATCCAACTTGTCAGTGTTTGTTTCAGTGGACTGTGCCTCTTGTGAAGAGAGGGTGTGTGCTCTTGTCTGGCAACCTTTGTGTCTTCTTCTTCTTCGCTATTGGCTGAGGTGTGAGGAAGACTGCGGGCCACTTCCTGTGGGAGCTCATTGCTGCCAATAAAATATCCAGAACATAGCTGAAAACATGAGGATATGTGTGCTCAGTCAAAGATATGACACGCCAAATCGATCATCTTAAAATGATAAATTAAGATTAAATGACCAATATGAGATAGTGAGTTAAACTTTTGAAATAATCAGTAGGCTAATGTAGAAATGTAAAAATATAGTATTTTACATCAAATTCTGAAATACAAAGTCAAAAAAAGGTGAGATGCTCGACAAAGCTATGACTTACTAAATAATAAAAAAATATACTAAGTCAGAAGTAAGACAACACACATAACTATGTTCACGCTTTGACTTCAATCATTTAATCTGACTGAGTATTTCTTCATTTTATTCTGGCATAAAGAAAGAGGCGTCCATTATTCCCAGGTCCTATGAGGAGACACAACAGCCCACTACCACGTGTTGGGCAACATTTAATATGAAATCCACACTTTGTCATCATCACCACAGACTGGTAGTCTGACACATGAAGCCTGTGGTGACTGCGGAGTGAAGAGTAATTACAGAGGATCAACTGGATTGTCTGTCCGTATTACATCATCTTACTATATATATATATGTTTATATGATAGATAGAAAGAATCTTGCAATGCACATATATATATATATATGTGCATTGCAAGATTCTTTCTTTCTATCATCTTGGAGGCTCAGGGTGAGTCTGTCTGTCTGTCTGTCTGTCTGCCCCCACCCCCCGTGTGGTCATTAACAGTTACTGCATCTCTTCTGAAAACCTTTCCTTCACTTTGGTTCATATGTTGCACAGATGATGTATTTTCGTGAGTCTATCTCTCAGGGGATAACAGTGCCATGGTGCCTTCAAGGACCACCGCCCTGATCGGACTAGTCTCTCAGTGTGTGCCAATGAGAGGACATCTCAGATATGACATACACGTCACGCAGAGGGCGTAGTAAATTATTTTGTGTTGCTAAATCGCTTCATCAAAATAAATAGTCTGAGGATAATCTCTGAGGACAAAGAGATTTGCAATACCCTGCATTTAAAACCGCGCTATTCACCAAAGCCCTCGTGGGAATGTGGCTCTGAAAAACAATTGTATGTAAATAAATCAAACTGTGCCTGGGAAGAACTGCACGAGGAATCCTACTTCACGTTTTATAAGCTTTAAACTGTACCGGTTTAGTATTCATAAATGCTATACTTTGTTTTAGCTTCACTTATAAACTCCCCCAACATAATCTGCCGCCTTCCCAGAGCGCGCCGGTGCGTCAAGAGCGCTGCGCTGCGCCAAACCCAAACAACGGGGGCGTATTTGGCGCACATGGTGAGCGCAGCAGCATCTGAGACTCGAGACACCGAGTCGGCTCGAAAAGAGTTTTAAAACGCTTCTCGGGCGACATCAAACTTGGCTGCTCGACAGCTTCTCGTCGGTCTTTGACAGGAGATTCCCTGCGCGTCCGTCCAACTGTCAAACCACACAGTGTTCCAGGTCTCACCCATCTTTCAAAATAAAAGCCGGGCTGACATCGAAACATTGGGAGCTTGTTTGAGAAAGATCCATTCATATTAGGAGAAAATGTATAACCTGAGGCACTTTTCCTCCCAACAGTGACAACCCAGTATACAGGCTTGGTAAATATGCACCGTGTAAGCAACCTGTAATCTAAATGAGATGTTTTAATCTACTAAAATTAGATTTTGGGAACATTCTGGTGAGTCATGGGTTAAGGCACTGAATACACATCACTGACCAACATCATCGGGGTTCACGTCAGGTCAATGACCTTTGTTGCATGTTATTCACCTTGCTCTCTCCCCTCATTTCCTGTCACACATTCATGTCAGATTTCAAATAAAAAGATGCTCCAATATTATTTAACTAAGCATCCCTCTACAATACATGATGTCATGTTGAGGTAAACATGCTGGAGACACGAGAAGACATGGTTTTGTTTTAGTGGTGCATATTACCAGACAGATTAGCTCATTTGTTTAGGTGTCCACAACATATACGCTGACACAGATAGTCCACAATACACAGACAAACCGAGCCCTTCAGGGCCCTTGAGGGTCTAGTTTATAATTCAGCATTGGTATTCCATAAAGCAGCCTGGTCTGGTGATAAATAGGCATATTCAATCAATTTAGGAAAGCCTATTTTTTTTATAAACAAACAAATACAAATACATATAATGACAACTGCAAACTCCACCTGTTGTTGAAATTATACAATCAAAAGCTCCAAAAAGCAGCTGCTCGGGTGGCTTTGTCCCGAGTTACTTTTGTTTCCAAGTTCAATACTTAATTTTGAATCTTTAAGATATTTGTCAGAGCTATTTATTTTTGGAATTTGTATTTAGTTTAATTGTAAAGTAATATTTAATCATTGCCTCTTTAGGTTATATATTTTAATATGTTAGAAGAGCTTTTTTATTATGATAGTTTTAGTTTAGTTTAATACATTGTGATTGTTGTTTGAATATATTTAGTTGTCGGATTGGTTCACTGGGTAATAGAATAGAATAGAATATACACTTTTATTAATCCCCAAGGGGAAATTAGTTCTCTGCATTTAACCCATCCTTAGTTATTAAGGAGCAGTGGGCTGCGGTGAAGCGCCCGGGAAGCAACTGGGGGTTCAGTGCCTTGCTCAAGGACACTTCGACTTGCAACTAATGGGGAGAGCGGGGATCGAACCCGCAACCCTGCGGTTGCAGGACGGCCCTCTTACCCCACTGAGCTAAAGCCGCCCCCAACACTGGGCACCTGTGGTTATATGTAGGTGTGGGTAGCTTCAGGATCAGCATGCACCGGGGTGGCCTATGGTTTTTTTACCTGCACGAGAGAGGCAGTGTCAGCATTTTGTTTGTTCTTTTTGTTTGCTTAGTAAATTAATTATAAGAATAATGAAATACGGAAATGGACATTACTTTCTTTTGGCTGCGTCAACCCCCCACGGTGCGTCAGTGGAAATTTGATCTATAGTTGTATTTGATTTATTGGACAAATGGCCACTACAATATTAGTTATGTTTCAAAAACTGTGACATTTGACATTTCTTTCTCAATGTCATGATGTCAAAGTGATGTGAAAAACATCTGATTCCCAGAACACACAGAGATACTGGGAAAGACTTTGCCCTACTCACAGTGTGATGAGATAACCAGTGGAACTGTTTTTTTAATTTTTTTAAAGAAACAGGCAACCATAAAAGCCAAACTGACCGTTACCTAAAGCGGCACCTGTTCCTTTTTTAGTTTCCCCTGCTCTTATTCTGAAATATATCCGCAGTACTTCCGGTGCGCGCGCGGCTCATGGCGTGGGGCTTGACGCGCCTCCCCTCTCCTCTCCGTGTTGCCTTCGCGTTGGGGTGAAGCCGCATTACCAGCGTCTCCCAAATGCGGGCGTGAAGCGCTTCATGTAGGGGAACCCAGGGGCGGAGCGAGGCTTACCGGCTTCACACCGAGCCCGGGCCGCCGGGGCACCGGAGGAATACCATGTCGAACCGAAAGCACCGGGACAACCAGGAGATCTGCGCCCGCAAGGTCCGCGAGCTGGCCCAGTCCGGAGTAAACAAACACTGCTTCGAGTGCAGCCAGCCCGGCGTGACTTACACCGACATCACGGCGGGCAGCTTCGTCTGCACGTCGTGCTCCGGAATGCTGTGAGTGGAGAGAAAAAAACAAAAAACCCAGCCGCGCCTCCTCCCGGGGTTCATTTACGGTTAAGCATCAGTGTGAGGACAACCGGAGACACGGAGAGTGTCACGGGGAAAAAAGAAAGGGAAAGAAGCAGGCCCCGGAGAATGCACCGTGCACCACCCGGAGCCACGTCAACTGTGCGTGATGTTCTATCTTACAGCGTTAACGGGGAGCGGTGGGTGGTGCAACAGCCGAGCTGGTGTGCTCACATTAATTTACGCAGTCGCTCTCTCTCTCTTCTCTCTCTCTCTCTCGCGCGTGTCTTCCAGCAGCTTCATAAACGACAGACCGCTAGTTGGTCATTTTCCAGCTCTGAGTTACGTTTCATCTCGTTATGGTGCATGTTTGACATTAGCCCCCCCCCCCTCTCTCTCTCTCTTGGCTCCTCTCCAGTGTGGGTGTGTATATGTGTATGCTGTCATATTTTGTTCTGCATGTTCGGCCTCGTGGACACACACACACACACGCACACGCACACACACGCTCGTGTCGGAAGACGGTTTCAGCACTTCGGTGCGTAATTGCGCAATCCTGCACGTGCACAGCAGTTGTCACATCCTGGCATGGAGATCCATACGAGGCGTGTGGGTCACTGAAGCCACATGTCTCTGTCACTAGGCACCTCCTTCACACCGGTTCTGCCCGGTAAAAATCACAGTCACGTGACCAGTGTTTCCTCAGCCACCTGCCCTGTCTCCTTGTCTCCTTGTCTCATCTCAGAGGAGAGGCTTCCCTCTTAATTCCTTCTCTCCATCTCCTCCCAGGAGAGGCCTCAACCCTCCCCACAGAGTCAAGTCCATCTCCATGACAACCTTCTCCCAACAGGAAGTGGAATTCCTCCAAAACCATGGCAACGAGGTGAGTAATATTCATAAATCTGGGATGGGAAACGCATTTTAATGTGTTTCTTGCCTTCCTTTAATTAATCAGACTTGTAAAGTCATCTAAGGCCATCAATCCAAGAACTGGGTCCAATTCTGTTGGTTCAGGTTTCAAACTCACATTCTGACTCTGGAATATGAAAGTGTGTGTGTGTGTGTGTGTGTGTGTGTGTGTGTGTGTGTGTGTGTGTGTGTGTGTGTGTGTGTGTGTGTGTGTGTGTGTGTGTGTGTGTGTGTGTGTGTGTGTGTGTGTGTGTGTGTGTGTGTGTGTGTGTGTGTGTGTGTGTGTGTGTGTGTGTGTGTGTGTGTGTGTGAGATAATGTGAGCAGAGTTTTTTTTCTTCATCCTCTGAAGAGGGATCGGACAGTTATGATTCGTCATTGTTGCGACACTCTTAAACCGGAGAGATTCTCTATGTCCTGCCAAACTGCGTGTGTGTGTGTGTAGGTCGGCAGGAGGACCTGGCTGTGCGTGTTTGACCCGAAGACGGACGGCTGCTCCGACATGAAGGACTCTCAGAAGTTCAAAGAGTTCCTGCAGGACAAATACGAGAAGAAGAAGTGGTGAGCATGTGGTGGTTGTTGTGGTCACGTGACACGCTCACGTGTATTCTGATTATCCACCAGTAAAAATATCAGGAAATGGCAAAGAATACATGGTAAACGTCTTAAAAATGGCATATGGCAGGAATTAAGCTGCAGACATCCGTCGACCCCAGAGGATGAATCCCGAAATCTCAAGTCACGTTTATTATTGTTGTCGTGGGAACGTTACATGCGACATGCTAACGTGTGCCTGTAGCTCATCCGACCTCTGTGTCTGCAGCTGAGTCGACTCCTGGAAGACATTTTTTTTTTAACTGTGACTGGATGTAATTGTTCTTTCAGCTGTAAAAGGGGGCGGGGCATATCAGTGCAAACTCATCATGTTTGTTCCAGATTTAGACGTGTGTGTGTATACGCCCTCTCCGAAAAATGAGATCCCGGATAAGAGCGGCTTTCATGCCGGGGATAAAAGAAGTCGTGGTTTTGGGGTTTAGCTTCAAGCCGCACAGATATTCCTCACATGTCTTTGATAACTCGCTAAACGTCTCTTTCTTTAGGCACTTCTCCAAAAGTAAGAACCGGAGGGACGTCGAGGGTCCTTGGAGCCCGGGGGTCCAGGCGGTGCCCCCGTCCCACGGGCCCTTAGCCAGCCAGGCGCCCCCCCACAACCTGCCCCCCAACGGCAGGGCCGCCAGGCCGCTGGTGAGAGACCCAATGTGTCCCGATTGTGCGGTTGAGAGAGTAAAGAGGACAAAGGGAAGAGAGAGAGAGTCAAAAAGAGAAAGTGGGCGGGGGAGGGAGGAAAAGAGGAAGTGGAAGTAAGTAAGTAAGTAATTTATTTTCCATAAGTACATACATAACGTGTACATACTGGCAGACATTAACAACAGAAAAAAATGTACGAATGGAGGACCGTCCAAAGACCGAGGTCTGTAGGCTGCTCTGAGATGAGGAGTTGGACGGCCCCGCCCCTAACCCTTTAGCCCCTCCCCTAACCCTTTCACCCCCCCCCTACCAACTACTACTACAGGCACACAGACAGTACACACACATGTGGATGAAAACATAAAATGTCGTACAAGCAACAACAACAGAAAACCAGAATAGGAAAAAGCAAAGAAAACCAAAAGAAAAAGAAACAGTCAAAGTAAAAATATTAATAAAAGACAAATGTGAACTACTGATAACTTAGAAAAAATAAATAAAAATAATATCACGAACATCAAATTATGTATATACATTTTATTTTAAATATTTTTCCTCTATTGTACTGTGCCGCCGGGCTGTATATCAATATTAAAAACTTTCAAAAAGAAGTGAGATGGCGTTTAAGGCGAGAACCAAATGCCTTGGTGCTGGAAGAAGAGAAGACGGTTAAAAAAAAAACAGAGAACAGAAGGTGAGGAAAGAATCTTAAAACGAGCGTCGGAGAGACGGAGCCCGATGGGCCGGAGCCCGATGGGCCGGACGGCGAGCCGCCAGGTCGCCTCGGCTTCAAAGCTGCTGCTGATGAATTATTAAGGAAGCATGAAAGAGACTCACTTCTTCTGCCTTTTGTGTGCTTCTCTTTTTTTTCTTTTCTCTCCCAGCAGTCTCAGTCCCAGCTGCCGTCATGGGATCGAGCGCCCGCCATCTCGCCCGCCGACATGCGCGCGGACGTGTTCACCGCCCGGTCGCTGCGCTCCCAGAGCTTCAGAGACCCCGCTCTGAAAGGTCGGAGGTCGATTTTCGTTTTTTTTTTTAAAAGAAGAAAAGAGGAGCGGACATTTTGGAACGCCATCGATCCCCTTCACCACCCGGTCTCTCTCTCTCTCTCTCTCTCCCTCCCACGTAGATCCCACCCTGTGCGGCATCGAGAGGCAGCGGCCCGGCTCGCTGTCGTCGGCGCTGGGGGCCCAGAGCCACGTCCCCTCCTTCCCCGCCCTCCCGCGGCCCTCAGGTGTGTCCTCCGCCGGCCCTATCGCACATCACACCACCAATGGATCCCATGTCCTAGTCACTGCAGTGCGGAGGGAGAGGTTGCATCGGGTTTCTGTTCATCCGCCGCAGAAAGTAGTCCCTAAAAAGCACGATTCTCCCTGTCGTCCCTCCTTCACAGTGTCTGATCGGATGTATCCATGTCATCATCTTGATGACGGGTCTTTTCTCCTCTCCTCCCCGAACTCACCCCCCTCTCTCTTTTTCTTCTGTCTCTTCTTATCATCCCCCCCGGCCTCGTAGCCAGTAGCTCTTTCAAAAAACACTTCACTCTGGGTAAGACGCGGCGCCGCCCGCCATGCATTTTGAATGTGTGCTGAATGGCTGCGATCGATCGGCTCTCGCTGAGTGTGACGCTCTGCCGGTGCGTCGGCCCGAGAGGAGACGCACGCCCACGTCAGTTTGCCGCGACAGAGTCAACCGGGGGTCGATATTCTCCTCCCATCGGTCAGGTTTACCCACTTCAAAGCCAGACCTTAAGGCTAGAGGGGGGGGGGGGGGGTCAAGGACACACACACACACACACACAGTTCAAACTCAGCTATTTTTTAGCATCAACACCCCCAAAGTATTCCAGGAAGTTCAGGTATGTCTGCAGAGGTCAGGAGCCAATCAGGAGCCGCACAGCGTATGACCACATCCCCGAAACATGCAGCCGCCTTTCAGAGCGCCTTTTATCTTCAGATCGTCTGCACCAAGCCTGGTCTGGTTTCTGTCACAGACGAGCTGCCCCCCCCCCCCCCCCCCCCACCCCCCACAGTCCAGGCTGATGCGTGCATGCTGTGTGGCTCGTGTTTGTGGAAAGCTTGCTACCTACGAACGCTCGCTTCCTGCCTTTGTTCCCATCTAACGAATGTATTTTCGGTCGGCGCTTTGAAGACTGTCCCAGAACTTGTTGCGCGGCCTTGTTCAATGATCTCGTCAGTGACGACACGCTACACGCTACACGCTACACGCTACACGCTACACGCTCACCCTGCATTTGACGAGCCCCGTCGCATGGACGCTTGCAAAATGGCATGAGAACTTTTTGTTTCGATGACTTTCTTTTCATTTGTTTTGAGTCCAACACGGATGATAATTCCATTTCTACGTTAGTTTGTGACAACATGGGTTCACATGCACCCGGATTAAAGTTCATGAATTGATCTGGATTAAGCATGACATAAGAAATGGTGTTTCCTAAATCCATCGAATGGCCTGAGCAGGTTTGCTCAGCTCTTTCCTCCGTGTGGTTTTAAATACCGAGGTTATAAAAATCTAAAGTCACTTGGAAATATTTGAATTGTTTTTTAAGTATTTTGGCCCGAGAGGTACTTTCTAAAAACCTGCAGAACTCATGGTGTTTAATCCGGGTTCCCCCCCCCCCCCCTTGGCGCTGACGCTCGGCTCTCGTCCCGCTCTCAGGTCGCACGGCGTCGGCCTCGGGGGCCACAGGGCCGTTCAGGGCCTTCCCCAAGTCGCTCAGCGTGGACTTCGGGGGCCTGAGCCACCCCCACCAGCAGCCTCTGCCCCACTCTCTGTCCCAGCAGCAGGCGGGAAGCGTCGGCCTGACGAACCCGCGGGGCGGCGGCGGCGGCTCCAACCACCAGGACCGATACGCCGCCGTGTCGCATCTGGACAGCTGCTTCTCGGAGCCGCCGGCGGTCGCGGGTAAGAAACCGCCGGAGTGTTTTTTCTCTCTCTGCTATATCTGCGTGTTGATTGGTTGGAATTGAGCCAGCAACGTGTACTTGGTACTTCTTCTCCAGAGGGCCAGGTATCGGCATGGTAACGCATGATAAGCTTATGAAATATAACACATTGATAAAGAAGAAACCGTGTGTCACAGTCACAGCCTATTTTTACAGTTCCGCCAAAAACTTCAGAGAATATTGTTTGAGTCTCCCAAAAACAGCTTCCAATATTTCACAAAAAAAGCAAATATTATAAAGATTTGTAGCAGAAGCTTTGAGTTTTATTCTTTATTTAAGGCCCATTTGTCTGCGTGACAAGTACATTCTGCTGTTGTCACCTAAATCACTTTTACTGAGTACGTCTTCCACCAGGAGGTCACAGATGGAGGGAGAGTTGGTGTGTGTGCGTGTGTGTGTGTGTGTGTGTGTGTGTGTGCAGTTTGCCACCGCACAGCTCAACGAGGTTGCGTAACTTCCTCGCGCCAGATGCCGCGGCTTTAAGCAGCTGAGCTCTGCTCACGGTGTTGCCTCCAGATTCACCTAAATGGTTCCTTCTACAAGCGGATGTATTGGTCTCATAACCAAGCCGGTGGTTTTTAATGCATAGATTCATGGGAGGAGTCGTTTAGCTTCCCACAGGAAGCTTTAGTCGGTTATTGATTTTCCCTTTAAATTCCCATCACAGACGTTATTCTCTTCGGCCAGATGCGTAATGCTTTTGTTCTTCCGATGACTTCCTCGCTGAGCATCGACTGTTTTTGTTGTGATGTTTCCTCTCGTTTCAAGATGAATAACTCTCGATCTCACTGAGTTTTATGGTCTTGTGTTTCACGCTTGTTCGCAGCGCCCCCTGGTGGTCCGCCGCAGTACAACGCCCTGTTCGGCAGCAGGCCCTCGTCCAGCGCCACGCCTGCCAGGTAGAGAAACAACAACAACAAAAACAAGTCTGTCAAATCCGCTTCTGTTCAACGTGACAGTCTGGTTGTTGTTCTTTTGGAGCTCCTTTTTACAGGTCACCTCCTCATTGATCCTGTTTGTTATTGTTCTGCTTTTCTCCATCCCCAGTTCCCCCGGTGTGGACGCCGCGTCCGGCTCCCAAACCACTGCAAGTAGGTACCCGAGCACGAACCGCATCGATTCCAATACACACACACACACACACACACACACGTCTGCGTTGTTTATTCCCTTCAGCTCCCTCTCATCTTGCAACGCGTCCTAATTAGGTTGCATGTGTGTGTGTGTGAGACGTGTTGTTTTTGAGTGGACAGGAATGCACACCGTTGACCTCACACACAGTGAATGACCCCCCCCCCCTCCCCCTCCTGTGTCTCAGATTTCCCCAACCCATTCAGCTCCAGCGCCGCCTCCCAGCAGCCCGCCGCCCTCTCCCAGAGTAACCCCTTCAGCAACGCCTCAGCAGGTGAGACGCAGGTTTTGGGGTTGTGTGTTAAGGTTCAGTGTTTTCTTCACGACGCCCTCGCCATGTTGTACAGTCGTTGAGACAAAGAGGCGAAAACAGTGACTTCATCATCGGAGGGTTTTGTGTTTATGGGATTACTTTAACCTTTGTGTTGCCTTCGGGTCAATTTGACCCGATTCAATGTTTCACCCTCCTGTCGCCTTCGGGTCAATATGACCCGATTCAATGTTTAACCCTCCTGTTACCTTTATATTTACTAACATATTTTACCCTTGAGGTCAATATGACCCCAGCTATTAAAATCTCCAGGAAATTATTAGAATTAATATTGTTTTCCAAGTTTAAGTGTGAGGTACTTTATGTTTGTTTGTTGACTCCCGAAAGAACACCGACATTAAACATTGAATCGGGTCAAATTGACCCGAAGGCGACAGGAGGATTAAATATTGAATCGGGTCAAAATGACCCGAAGGCAACACAAGGGTTAAAGTATGATGTCATCCAGTTTCTCTTTGTGGAAAGTATGTAAGATTAGAGGCAGTAAGAGGGGAAGTAAAATGTTTTATATTTAGTTTAGAGTTGAAACTATTATTTTCGTGAGTCGATTCGTCAGAAAATTAAATGGCCAGAATTTGCATAATATATTTAATTGTTTCAGTCTTCTCATGAGCTAAATATCTGCTTTTGTGTGTTTGACAATTATTTTAAATTGAATATCTTGTTGCAACTAACAAATACACAAATGAAAAAGAATACAATAAAAAAAGGGTTTAAAAAAAGAAAAGAAACACTCAAACAATAAATCAGTGACGTGTTCACAAATCCAAATGTATCATCGTTTCTTGCCTTCATATGAACTGCAGCTTTAATTGTAGAACTCATTTTGCAGCTATTTCTTTATTGAAGTATAACAATTTGATTGTGTATTCGTGGCCGTGTCTGATGTGTCTGCCTCTTCCCTCCAGATGAGTCCAGTGCGTTTGTCGCCTCGCCCGCCTCCGCGTTCCCTTCGTCTGCCTCCTTCCCAGCACCCAGCACCCACAATGCATTTCATCATGAGTCAGCCAGCAACCAGGGAGCCAATGGTAAAGCTTTTTGAAAAGTCATTTTATTCGTCTATTATTTTGCGTGCAGAAGGCTGTGCTGAGGCACAACTGTGAGCTAAATGCTAACATGAAAAAAATAGTTTTTAACAAAATAGTTTTAATAATAATGCAATCTGTAAGGGAGACTAAAAGCAGAATGTCTCACAGTTCTCCCTCTTGTTGGTTTTTAACTAATTACTTTAATTCACAACTATCAGTTGAAAAGGAAAAAGCCAAAGAAAATATGAAATAACCATAAAATTACAAAAAATAAAAAAACATCCCATTGAGCCATATAATATAATATAGTCTGCTGCTGCTGTAGTATGTTGGGCTAAATGAGCCACACATTTAACATACATGAGAATGAAAAAACTGCAAACCCACACAGTGCAGTGTGCCAAAGTGTGACACGTTTAAACGCTGAGAAGCTGTGAGGAACACACACACACACACACACACGCACACGCACACGCACACGCACACACACACATTTCATTATTTCAACAGTGGCCACCAGCGACAGCTCAGGAATACCAACTCACACTCTCAGCGTGTGTCTCATTACCCGTCTCCTCTCGTGTGTTTTCAGGATTCGCCTCCTTCCCTGCGCCCAACTCTGAGCCCAAAGTCCCCCGGCCGATGTCGGTGAACCCGTTCACGGTGAGTTGACCGCAAACAAGTGGCCCCGAGTGGCCCCCGAGTGCACTTCGCGCAGGGGGGGACAAAGAAGGAGGGGGCTCATTTGTATTTCTTGCAAGGCTCTCCTTCCAGGAAGTGTAGTAAAGTCTCCTCTTGTCTTTCAGGGCAATGTGTACCCCGGTCGAGGGACGTCGCGAAACCCTTTCATCTGACCCCCCCCTCCCCCCCCCCCATCTCTCTTTCACCCACCTCTCCCTCTGGGAACCCTAAGAGAGAGGTGAACTCGGAGGAGTCGCTGCCCTTTCAATACCTCTTGAGTGTTGTCCCCCTCTGTGGGAGGTTTGCCATCCTCCACCCCCCCCCCTCCTCCCTCTCTCTGTTTGTGTTTACGTGTTTGTGGAGACGAAACAACAACAAAAAAACGTGTGAATGTAGTTATGAGGTTCATGTGTGTGTGAGAGAGCCTGCCGTGTTTGTGTCACGTGACCTTACGTCAAGTTGTTTGTGTGCCGGTAGACGCCAACCTCAGGGCTCTGTGGGGGTCAATAGTTCATTTTTGTACTGTGTTTTTTGTTGTTGCAGAAACGCACACACACACACATACATGTCGCTGCTGCTACTTTGCTTTCATCTCCTGCTTTAAAAGTCCAACAAAACAGCCGGTGAAACAAACAAACAAACAAACAAATGTCCAAGTCTCTGAGGTGTCCAAAGGTTGAGGCTCTGACTCACGAGTCCACACAGACGGTCATAAACAGCCTTAACAGTCTCCTGGTTGCATGTGAATGAGCGTCGACAGATAAGATGGACGTGTGGAACATGTTTGCATTCGTCACCGTTTTTATAAATGTGTTTTACTATTTTTTATTCGTCCTTTTATCCCACTTCCTAGGCTGCATGCGCATAGAGGGCTACAAGGAGATACTACTGAATGTAAAAAGCAATTTCAGAATAACTTTAATGTATGTGTGTAAAAAAAACTTTTAACGATCTTCATGGCTTCATGTTTCGGACCAAAATGTTCCTCGTTCGTTATTCTTTTGTTTCTTTTTCGGTTGACATGGAGGCAAAGTTAATTTCCCCCCCTTTTTTGCCAAAAAGAACAAAAAGAGATTCATGTTTCTTTGTAATGACAAGTATTCATGTTCATAAAATCAGTTTGTTGCTTCTTAAGTAAGTTTGGCTACGGGTGGTTTTTAAAATGTGTTTTTCTGGTTCATCTTTAATCTCTTAAAAAAATACAAACATAAAATGAGAAAATATTGAGCATAATAGAGGCTTCTTTTTAATTTGTTTTATTCTAAAGGCTGAAATTACGTCTTCAACCAGCAGAGGGCGCGTGAGCTTCATTTCCCCCTGACCTCGTGCACAACGTTACTTTTCAATGCACATTGCGTAACAGCATGCAGGATACAGATAGAAACCCTTTAGAGCTGTCAGGATGGCTATTGATAGAGCATTTAAAAAGCTGCGCTGAGATGGCAAATTCCGATTAAACATGCCTGTTATTAATATTATATACGTTTGTTATTCGATGGTATTTTACTCTGACCAGTGAGAGATGGAGGTGTCACTGCTCAGCCAGACAGACTAAACATAAAAAAAAAAACGCAGATCAAAATCATTGTACTCAGACAGTCTGAGTGGCAAACAACATGGCGTCTACAAATGCCTCGTTCATCACATTACAGCAGCTTAATGTATTGTGTAGCATTTAGTAAACAATAACTTTAAAATGACTATTCCCACAGCATGTAATGGTTTGACTAGTAACCTATATTTTAAATATCTTCATTCGACCTCCTGCTGTATTTAATGTAGGACATGTTTCGATTTCTACATCTCTAAGCCTTTAGAAGTCGAGTTGATGCATAAAACGTGCAAATACAGGATACAGGTTTTATTTTTTATAAACGATAAATAGAACAGGATGGACCCATGGCAGAGCCAGGACTGAAATCTTACTCCACACACTGGAAGTGTTGCTGCCTTCACGTGCTGTGGGACATATCGGTTGTTAGTTGGGTGAGTTAAACTCCCAGGATGCAATACAATTCACCTCGTGGCAGCACAGGTGCAAAATAAAGGGAATTAAAATTAAATAGATTAAAAAAAGGAAAGTAGAAAGCTACGTTACATAAATTACCTTATCTTAAAAATATATTCCGTAATAACATATTTTCATAGGGGTAATTTATTATTATTGCTCATTCCGTGTGCTTTTTGTTTATTGTTATGATTATCCAACATGTCACTGTATCTATGGTATAGTTTAAACAATGTACGTTCATTTTCTATATTATATATAACGGTCTCTACACATGTGTTGCAATTCGTTTAGTTTGAGTTCAGTTTGTAGTTAATGTTATATTTATGTTTAATAATCTTGTTACAGTCTCCCAGTTGCATTAATAGAGTACTTTGTACCATTAAATTCGGCGTAGAGCACCGAAATACACACGAGGTAGGCGGGTGCTCTTGTGTCGGAGTCCGGGCTCGGTCCGTGAACGCACCAGCACTCCAGAGTACTAGTACAGCGGTGAGTGACAGTCCCGCTCCACGGAAGCTGCTCCGCTCCTCTCCACATCGACGAGACCCGAGCAGGGCAGGGCAGGGGCGAGGGCAGACAGGCAGACAGGCGGAGAGTGAGACAGGCTGCAGCAGGCTGGGCTCCGTGCGCGTGCGATGTGCAGTAAATGGGATTAAACCGCTCAGACGTCGCTCGAGCCACGCGCAGCAGCAGCAGTGCAGAGTGAAGCGCGAGCTCCGCCGCATGTGTTCGCCCGTGTGGAGACTTCGCGCCGGCCCGTCGGACAGAGAGAAACACCCAAAGAGGAGCGAAACTACCGAAGGCTGCGGCCGCCAACGACCCCTGGTTCAGGTCCCGACCGCCGGACTCCTCGGTAGCGGCAACCCCCCCAAAACCGACCCCCGCATCCCCTCTCACATGCCTGCGTCGATGTGGGAGAGAGGGAGGGGAGCGCAGCCGGGGGACGTGTGACTTGTCCCTCTAAACTTGCAGAAATACGACACGAGAAGAAAGGAAAGAAGAAGAAGAAACAAAAAGAAAGAGTTTGAGTGTGTGTGCGTGTGAGGAGGGGGTGATAAATGGAGACGTCGGGTGTGATGGAGAGCCAAGCGGGCGACCTCCAGAGCTGCGAGGACGTGCGGAAGAGCGGCTACCTCCGCAAGCAGAAGTCCATGCACCGGCGGTACTTCGTGCTGCGCGCGGCGTCGGAGCGCGGCCCGGCCCGCCTGGAGTACTACGAGAGCGAGAAGAAATTCCGCGGCAAGGCCCCCGTGCCGAAGAAAGCGGTGGCGCTGGAGACGTGCTTCAACATCAACAAGCGGGCCGACTCCAAGAACAAGCACATGATCGTGCTGTACACGCGGGCCGAGAGCTTCGCCGTCGCCGCGGAGAACGAGGCGGACCAGGACGAGTGGTACCAGGCCATGGTGGAGCTGCAGTGCAAAAGTAAGTCGAAGAGACCCCCGGTGCAAACTCCCAATATGCAAGTTCGTACACACACACACACACATATGGATGCACGCACGCGCACCGCCGTGCGGGGCTCCGCGTGTGAGGGGAAACGTGGCACCGCCTGCAGAGGAGCAGCGCACTGCAGGTCGGGACTCGTGTCATTCCGCTGGTGCAATGATTGTTTAAATAAAATTAGAAAAGCAATTACAGCCCGAGGGCCAAGTTTACACAGCCTACACTCCCATGGCCGTCTGTGTATAAAAACTAATGTAAGAAGGTGGGTGGTGCTTTTCACTTAAAAAAGAAAAGAAAGAAACGAGAGTTCTTTAGGAATGGCCTCCGAGAGGGAGCGCGCGTTTGTAAACACTTCAGAGCCGCCGCGCGTAGCTTATCATCTCCGCCGCTTCTTATCACGCTGGTGTCAGGCTGGATATTTACTCTCAGTTTGTCCTCCAGACTTTTTGGCTTTCTCTCCGTGGGCCTCAGCTGTGTGTGCAAGCTTTGCCTCTCTTTCCCAACTCTGCCCCCCCCCTCCCCCCTCCTCTTCTTCTTGTTTACTTTGCCAGCTCTCCTCTTTTTTTGTTTTGTTTTGTTGTTGCTGACACTGCAATATTACATCAAGCATTGGTCCTACAAGAGGAGGGTTAAAAATGTCCACCAAAAAAAGTAGTAAGGGAGAAGCACATGCATCTTCACTGGAGACGCTCAGTCATTCATTAAATATTCATATTTCCTGGTTGGACTGGAAATAGCTGGGCAGCTCAGGCCGGCCCATCGAGCGTCTCCTGCAGTGGATTTATCCAACGCTGCAAATGTGTAAATAGCCTCAACCCCCCCACCCCCCCCAAAAAAAACCACCCATGTAGCCTGTTCTCAACACTGTCCCGCTTGTGTCAACACAGCGGGTGAGCGGGGCGACTTCAAATCACCTGTTCAGCGTTCACTGACCGACCACAGGGGACTGGTGATGTAATCTGGGCCAACAGTAAAGATACAGGTTCAAGGTGCACTTGACTTCTGTTACATAAGAGAGAGAAGAAGAAAACGGATATTCTGATGTATCTGATACTCTCATCGTTCATTTAAAACCAACATCATGTTGGGAGCTCAGGGCGGGGGAGTCTAGTGCAACGTGTGCAGGTTTTTGGAATCGGTGTCAACGCGGTGCCCCCCCCCCCCCCCCCATGTCTCCTTTTTATATAACTGGGTTTGTGTGCCGTGCCGCCCCCCCTCAAAAGTATTTGAGTTCCCGCGAGGCGGCAGGACTCAGTCGACAGATGTCGGAGCCCTAAAGGTCCGTGAGAAACCGGCACAACGACCTTTCTTTTTCTTTTTACCCAAAAAGGAAAATTGCTCCAAATGTGCGGGCGATCTAATCTGCGGCCGCTAAGTGTTTTAGTGTGTAAAGGTCAGACGTACAGAACGGGGCGTTCCACTTCGGCTATAGCTTAACACACACACACACACACACACACACAGGCCGAACACAGTCAGGATTCCTCCCTGTAACAACACTCCTCTGGTATGTGCTGATCAGACACAGTTTCAGGTCTTCAGTGTCTGTATGTGAACTGAACCTCCTCACCCCCTCCTGGCCACATCTCTCACACACACACACACACACACACACACCAATGTCAGTACAGTCGAGTGTCTGTCCCTCCCTCGCTCAGCCCGGTTGGGGAGACGGAAGAATTCCCGGCCCGCGGGTCGAGAGCTGAAGCCAGAGTGGCGGGAGACGCGGCACCGCCTGTCGTACAGAGTCCAGAGCTCCCGTTCGTTCCTTTTTTAATTTTGATAACGGCGTATAGCTGTTCGTGGAAAGAGCTGTCAGTAAGACCCTTCGGGGCAGCGAGTACAGCATCGGGCCAGAGAGTCTGTTGAGTGTGTGTGTGTGACGGCTTAACCTCGACAAAAAACGGGCCGCAGTCGCCGTCTGTCAGGAACACCGTCCCGCAGCTCGGCCACCACCTCGGGAGCGGTTGTTGACCCGGAGTGAAACAATATGGCGCCGGTCGAAACGTCGGCGGCGGCTCTAAGCGAGAGAGGAAACACATGCGCGCAGGAAAGCTGCACGGATTACAGCGGCGAGAATGAAAGGCCGGCCAAAAAAAGAAGCGGATGAAATCTGACAGGATTGTCTCTGATTTATAATGAAATTATGAATTAATTGGGAGAAAGTCGGTCGACAAGGATTTTAGGAAATCTGTTAAATATTCGGGTTATTTGAGGCTGTTTTTTTATGTGATGGTTCATGTCACATCTGCGGGGTACACGGTTGATTCAGAAGACGTGACGTCGTGCTGCTGAGAGAATAAGCTCCAAGTTCTGAGTATTTTTGCACATTTTGTTCTTGTCTCAATGTTTTACTTTCTGCATTAATCCAAAGGAGAAAGTACAATGTGTTTAGTTGTTGATGAAACCAACGCGACGCTTCTGGGCTTGATCTGCGAACAGACGTCATCCTTGTTGGCATGTCGGTGACTTTACAGTTTGAGTTGTAGCTCAACTCGAATGAACCCCATCGAGGGGACTGGTTTTTATTTTGAGGAACATAAAATTAAACTTTCCATTGTGAGAAAAACATCTCGACTCGAAAAACAACTTATTTCGAGCGAACTCCCATCTGTTCATCTCCCGTCGACACGCAGCGCTTAATGAATAAAAGATTATTTGAGATATGGATCATCGGATCAAGAAACGAGTCCTTCGCCCGCATCCCCGTCCTTCTGTTCAGACGGAGGCTTGTTGACTCCAGGACAGTCGAGCTCTGTGGAATTCAGTTTTCCATGTTCAAAGCTGATAATGATATGGTTACTATTCATGCTAATCCACCAACCTCACAGCGAGCGCTTTTCCCTTCTCGGTCGAGGATTATCAAAACAAAATGCCATACACATGAGTTTTGCCTGGGCCGATATCCAAAAGCTCGTAAAATCGAATGAGGAAAAATGTGTTTTCTAAAGCGAATTATGTCGAGAAAGACTCTCAGGCAATCCGTGCGTCTCCAGAGTGGTTGTTATCGTTCGGCTGCCCTGACCAATGAGATTTGGATCTCACCAGTGGCTCCGAGAGCCGTCCGATTAAACGCTAAGCCGAGCTTAAGCACTGCTCATCGCCCTAATTAGGGAGTAATTATTGTCTCGAGGGCCAGCCGCTGGTGGCACAGAGAGGCCGTGTGCTGATGGAGTCAGGCGGGAGAGCGTCTCCGGGGGGGAAACATACAAACTATAGGTTATAAAATGATCCATGGTCTTTTTTTTTTTTTTGTGGGTCTTTTTCCTGCTCCGGGCTCAAGAGCTGCCACAAGTTATGTCCTCTCTGTAAATAGTTTGGGGGCACGTTGACACCCAGTAATTAAATGTAACGCGTTGGCCCCCCCACCCCCCGCTCCGGGCTCGTTGGGGATGCGGCGCATCAGACAGAGTAACGGGCTGAGGATCCATTTAGTCCAGGAGCGACCATTTGTCGAGCAGGATGGAGCCGTGGTGCTTTCAATGCACAGTAACCTTATATAGGGAGTTGTATTGATCGCTGCGGGTTGAAACGGGGCCCATTGCCACCGTTCTAGTGGAGGTCGGGGAAGCTCGCCAGTTGTCCGTCAGCTTTACGGTGGATGCATTAGAGACGCGAGCGAAGCGCTTCCTCATTAGCGGCCGTGCTGCTCCTCTGGGAGAGCCAAGACGGGATGCACTGCAACACCCGGCATGAACCCCGCCCGTCACTATCGGTGCAGTAAATAACAACTTTTCTTTTTCTTGTCTTTCAATAAATTGCAAAAGTTAAAAAAAACATACTAATATAAAAGTAGAGGGAACTTTATGTTTTTGGAATTAAGCCCCGGAGTTTTCTATTTCAAAATGAGGAGAACGTGGTTAATAACGTGTGTTAGCGCACACACACTTTCCTACGAACCTTTCCATACAGTGCTTATAGATTATATATTTTACTCCTTTTATGAAATAAATCCCTAATTCTATGATGCCCTTTCTACAGCATGCTTTCTTTTAAGTTGAACTAGTTTTGCAGTTGTGGCTGCATGGTCATGTGTTTAAATCTGTACATTTAATTTGTAGGTAAAGAATCCACTAAGTGCAACTATTTAATATACCTGAGAATATGTAGACGTTAAATTCCCTCAATGATTTTGAAACGTTAAAGCCTTAATTTAATTCTCTGATCTTACATATGAAAAGTTTTAGTTAAAAATGAACTCTGGGAGCGGCCGCTTGCCCAGAAGACCAGAACGAATTCCTGATTTAAATTCCAAAATGTGATTTATTCGCTTTGGAAAAATTTGCGTGAGACGAAACTTATCCTGGAGACAGTTTTTTTCCTAATATGACTTTGTTGAAGAAAAAAACCTGAAATGATGCTGGCCTGTAACGGTATATGCAGAGGAGCATCAAAGATGGCGGCCAGTTTGGTGACAACTACTGAGCTGTATTTGCAGAGAGCGCGTCTCGTCAAGGGAAAGCAAACTTTGTAGGCGTCACCGATAATTTACTGTGTGTGTGTGTGTGTTAGTGTGTGGCTAGCACAAACCACATGTGAAATGAACCTCAGGCAGATGCTGGTGTTCGGAGGCATTGTGGGCCCAGATCGGGGGATCACAGATGGCAGAGATAGATGAAGAGATGGGGAAGTGGAGGAGTTGAGAAAAAGGAAAAGAGGCACACATGGGAGAAAGAGATTAGACCAACTGGGTTTCACTGCCAAGTAGCCCACTCTGTTTTTCTCCCTGAGATCCACGCTAGGACAACAGCTGTCTCCTATCCAGTAACCCGGTATGGCAGCGGGGGTGGTAGAGGGGGCACAGTGGCTGAGATCGGGCTTGTAAAATGGGGGTCTAGCCCTCAGAAGTTTTGTGGCGCTGTGACTCGGCGTACTACGGCCATGAGATCAGGAAGTTGAAACAGAACCAGCCGGTTCGGTGCCAGAGTCGTTATCCCTCTTCGAACGAGAAAGAGGGATGCTATAAAATTACGTCTTTTTCCCCCCCCCCAAACATGAACCTTTTTTAAAGATTTCAAAACTGTAATCTTACGACAATTCCACCCAGTGGGGCTTTTCTTCAATAAGAATAATAACCCCTCATCCTGTTGTTGCCGTGGTTGAGCTGATGCAATCTCCTATGGAAGACCTACTTCCTTTTGGATTTGTTTGATAAACCCTCACAATAATCAGCCACTCAGGGGAGGAGCTGTTGATATCACATCAGGCATCTGGCCGGCCCGGGGGGGTAAATATCGCAGCCCTTTACCCCCCTTAAACACACACACACACACACACACACACACACACTCCAACAGCACATTAGAAAGTAAGGGAGACACGGAGCCGCCTAAAAGCCAATAACTCTCATTTAAAAAGCCAGTTTGAGAAAACGAGGGTCGATTATGGCCCGTTTATATACGGTGTATGGGATCCGCTCGAGCATAGCAAACACACGTCATGAATAGACGGCAGTGTTGGCCGCGTAGGTCGCCGCTCTCGAGCCGCACGTACGTATGAAAGTTTCATGTGTGGTCGCGGCGAAAGCGAAGTAAACAGCTGGTGCATGAATAAGCCAGTGTAAGTGGTTTTCAGGTTGCTAAAAAAAGGGAAGAGTGCAGTCACCTTGTGTGAACCCTTTGACCCCCGATATACACCCAACGGAAAGGTTGCATCAAGGCTGGCGGAGCGGTTCTTTCTGCACGCATATCCCTTATTCAACCGGCAAGCTCAGAAGTCAAAGTGTTAGTACCTCCACGTGTGTTTTTGATTCCACGGGCATCCGGCTTTTAGGATTCACCTCCTGCTAGGGGCCGCCATGTGCGTGTGTTTCTCTGAGGGCTCATTATGTCATATAGGGGCGACAGAAGCTGACCGGCTGATAACGTCTTTGTGCAAAGTGGCAGGGGAAAGGTGCAACGTTCCCAACAACAGAGTCTGCTGAGCTCCACACTGCCCTGCAGCTCCCCCCGGGAAGACCGCCACGGGCGATCTATAATTCATGTGGCTCCGTGTAGGATCAACTATAGCTTTATGTAACCCCGAAGGCCGGTCCGCGATGTTCGATAGGGGCGGAGCCCTCTGCATCCCTGTAGGGGTCTGGGAAAGCCTCTTAAAGGCTTTTCAGTGCTTTTGGAGAGGAGCCGTTGTTAAGTGCACGCAGCCGGAGTGGCCCTGAGATCAAGGGTGTTTTTTGTGAGGGAGTGCTGTTGAAGGCACAGCGGAGGTTTAAGGCTGCACTACTCAAAACAAACACACTTGTGCTCTCCTAAAAGACACGTTCTTCGGCTCTTGAGAAGGAAACGATGGTCCTCGAGGAACACGCTGCACCGCAGATGGGATCAAGTGTGATAAGAATGTTGTTCCAAGCAATTCTACGTATAAACACATTGTATTTGAGATGTGTGTGTGTGTATATATATATGAGAGAGAGATCTCTTGTAAAAGGTATTTTTTTTCATCTTTTGAAAATTCCTGCTGTCCCTAATTCCAACTGAAAAAATTCCCCAAACCATCCCTTCCTGTTGTAAATCTAAATCCAGGCGGCGCACAAAGAAAAGCAGTGCATGAAACAGCCTTGAGTGAGTCATCTAACACACACACACACACACGAAGCCACAACCTCCACGGCTTTCAACAAAACAGCTATTCTACGTCTCTTTCGAGTTGCGCAAAATCCTCCAATTTTGGGAAAGCAAACTAGAAGAGGACACGTCAGACCCCCCCACCTCCCTTTTTTCAGTCAAGATGTTTTGGGAAGAAGGATCTTTGGGGAAATGTTTGTCATAACGGAAACTCGGCCAATGTGGGGTCCACCGTGCATGCTGAGGCTTCTTGTCTACATGTGGTTGTCGTTGTAGAGTTTGCAGCAGAGTCGTGGGAAGAGAAGAACAAACGCATGCAGACGTAAGTTCATGTATTTGTAATTCTGTGGTCAGGGTGCACTGTGATTACCCGGACTCTGACAAAATCACTGCTTAAAGTAGAACACCACGCAAACGTTGTGGAAATACGATGCGTCACTCGGTGACTTGTCAAAAAGCTCTCCGGTGCTCCAGATGTGATGCTCTTATTAAGGCAGGTGCTCATCGTTGCACAAAGAACATCTTGTTCCTGCAACAGGTGAGCCGCCCTGTGGCGGTTTGTTTGTTGTAGTTAGCAGCTCAGGCGTAACCAACCTGGCAGCTTGACAGAGATAACTCATCAAATATAGTGCATGTGAGGAAAGGATCCATAAGGAACATTTCAGGATGGTTCCCCGAAGCAGAAGAATCCACCCTAAAACACAAGTGATGGTATTTCTCTAATCCTGGGCTTTTTAGTCAACACATATGAAGTCCCTTGTGCCCGCAAGATAAGAAGCTTAGAGGTAAATCTGTTGAATATTCAGAGTCGGTCTCGATAGCTGCCGACAATGAGTTGCACAGCGTGATAGAATAAGTTGATTTTCTCGGTTCCTGCTTCCGATCTGTAGACAAAAAGGTGACTTAAAACACCAAACATCCAGCTCATTGTTGTATTAAAAGTAAGTCCCGGGCCTTTGTTTGTTAAAATCTCAGAACCCTCCCTCCCATTTCTGTTTGCCTCCAGTAATTATGTTTGCATACAGAGACGCAAAGGGGTGAATGGACTGGCTGTACTCCCGCTCAAAGACACTCTGTTATTAGTTTACCAAGTCAGTTTATTGTCAGTAGAGCAGCTCCTCTTAAAGCGCACATTAAGTGCTTCGCTCTTGGGTTTCTGACCCACTCTTTGTTTGCTTTGTTTTGCAGAAGATTCACTTGTTAAGCATTTTCCATGTTTCCCGTTTTTTCCACAACGGTTGACAAATGAGACCCCCGGGTATGAGCGAGTCTCTCATGCTCCTGCATGGTCCGTTTGAACTCGGATCAGCTTTAAAAATCTGTGAAAAACTCGATATCAGCAGAGCTTACATAATAGAGGCATCTTGCCCTCTACTCACAGGTAAATAGTGGTGGTTTCATCCGGTGTTCCCTTTGTTCACAGGTGCTTGAAGGTCATGTCACCAGTGCAGTTCATCAATCACTTTAATCACCTCTTTGTTTTTTTTCCTTTCCAGTCACATCCTCCTCTTCTCTACCCCAACCACCTTTTTTAATCTTCTGGTTCTGTTCCGTCCCTGTAGGTAAGAGCCTGACTGACAGCGAAGAAGGGGGCGACTATGGATTACTGAATCCCGGGCCTGCGTTCAAAGAGGTGTGGCAGGTGAAGGTGTGGCCCAAAGGCCTGGGCCAAGCCAAGAACTTGGTGGGCGTCTATCGCCTTTGCCTGACCGACAAGACGGTCAACTTCGTCAAGCTCAACTCTGACGCTGCTGCCGTGGTGCTGCAGCTGATGAACGTCCGACGCTGCGGCCATTCAGAAAACTTCTTCTTCGTGGAGGTGGGACGCTCGGCCGTGACGGGCCCGGGCGAGTTCTGGATGCAGGTGAGCCTGTAATCTGCAGTCCTCCATAGCGTTGAGTTTTGCGCCCTCCAATCCCATCTATACGTCAAGAGCCTATAATCAAGAGAATCAGAGAAAGTATAAAGTTGCACAACATTATGGTTAAAGCCCGCAGAACCCCACATTATGGTCCAATTCAATGAATTATGCTTTTGTACCGTTTAGGGATGTCATTTTCGGTTAATAGAAAAAAATGCAAAATCACTTTAAATACAACGGGCGCTAGTCCAGCACTCCTTTGACTCTGTGATCTTAAGTGCCGAATTTCAAAGCACTATCTAATTAGGGCTGCTAAAAGTGTTATGTTTAGCTCGGGTATTTGTGTGGCACAGCTGAACACACACACACAAAACACACACACAGACCCACACACACACAGCTGTGTCCCACTCAAACACACAGCTGTGTCACACACACCAAAGCTCATTGCTGAACATCTTGGGCGAACAACCCCTATTCTTGGTGGTTAACTGTTTATATCTCTGGTATGGTTTTACTGGTATTGTTGTACCTAAACACATGCCTTTAGATCTTAAAACTCAATCTTAAACCAACTTTACAACACTAAACAGAAGTGAAATGAATCTTAGAAGGCATTCAGAAGAAAGAAAAAGAGGGCAACCAGTATTTGAGCTGGTATGCCTTGAATCCAAATTTAATTGATATCCAAATTTCTCTTGAATATATTCCGTTAAAATTTTCTCAAATTGTAAATAGGTTTTTACCAAAATCATGGTTTGATATCACTGTTTGAGAGATTTTTTTGTGTCATGGATTAGGTGGATGACTCAGTGGTGGCCCAGAACATGCATGAAACCTTGCTGGAGGCCATGAAGGCACTGAGCGAAGAGTTCCGCCAACGCAGCAAGTCTCAGTCGAACTCCGGTCCTGGAGGAGGTGCTACTGCTTCAAACCCCATCAGTGTTCCCTCACGCCGCCATCACCCAAACCCTCCTCCCAGCCAGGTGGGCTTCACCCGCCGGCCCCGAACGGAGCCCCCAGGAGGAGTTAACAGTGTAGCAGGGGTCAGCAGTGCCAATGCTTCTCCCACCCCACGGCATACTTTTCCCAGGTCTCGCACTGCAAGTGATGGGGCGAAATGCGAGGATGGGATAGGAAGTACCACACCGCTTCAAGGTCCTTGCTCCAGCCCTTCCACCAATGGCTCGTGCTCTACCACCCCGATCCTCAGGTCAAAATCAGCCCGTTCAGTCCCCACCACAGCTGCTAAAACTCCTCTTGGGTTGATGCGTTCCATCTCCTCTCCAACGCCCTCCCCAGCCCCGAGCCTCTCCTCTAGCTCAGGGCATGGCTCTGAGTTTGGAGTCGTGACATCGGCAGGTGCTGGTCCAGGGTCTGATGCCTACAGTCATATCCCCTCCCATCGCGCCTCTGTCTCAGGTTCACCCAGTGACTATGGCTCCTCAGATGAGTATTGCTCGAGCCCTGGGGATCTCACTCTCCCCCCCACCCCGAGCCTCCCCGGTAGCTCTATTGGTAGTGCTGGCAGCAAGTCCCTTGGCGAGGAGGGAGCCAACTATATCATGATGGGCCAACGTATTGGTGGTGCTAGCAATGCCAACCAAGGGGGCTTTACATCCAGTTCCCTGCCAGCACCAGTGACACCAGCCTGTGGCTCCCAGCCACACAGCAGAAAAGTTCTGCGGTGCTCCTCAAGTCGTGAAAGTGAAGCTGACCACAGGCTGCTGAGCAAGCGGGCTTCGTTACCGCCGATGGCCCTGGAGAGGCTGGCCCCACATCAGCGAAGAGCTGAGGAGCCAACAGATGAAGATTCAGCCGATTATGCCATCATGTCCAGGAGCACCAGCCGCGAGTCCTTTGCTTCCACCTCCTCCGCCCCACAGAGGGAATCTGTCATAGGGGCTGGGTCAGCAGGGGGAGGAGGAGGGTACTTGGATGTGGTGGGTGAGTTTAAAAGTGAAGTGGGTGGAGGAGCAAGTGGTAGTGTGGACAATGGGTACATGTCCATGCTGCCTGGCGTCACTCAGCCTCCAGTATCCCTGTCCCCGTCGTTGGCTGTCTCTGTCCCAGACTCTGACTCCAAACCTGCTGACGACTACATGGCCATGACTCCCAACAACAGCGTGTCCCCGCCACAGCAGATCCGACCTCCACCAGCTTCTGATGGCTATATGATAATGTCCCCCAATAGCAGCTGCTCCCCTGACCAGCGTGGGGGTCTCTCTGGAGGAGCGTGGGTTGGAAGTGGTAGTGCAGACAGCAGGGCAGGCAGTGACTATATGAACATGTCTCCAATCAGTGCACGTTCTGTAAATGGCAGCCCCCCACCACCTGAACACAACAATCATTTGGAGACCAGTTCTCAACAGCCGGCCCCCAAGATGGTCTACTCTTACTATTCTCTTCCCCGCTCATACAAACATAACCCCTCTCCTGGACACTTTGACAATGGACCCGGACGAGGCAGAAGGTCCAATGGGAGTTTTACTAGGGGAATGGGTGGAGGTAGGACTGTGGTAGGGCGTCAAGAGCCAACGGCAGCAGTGAATGCAGTGGTTGGACGTCACCTGTCACACTCCTCATCCTCATACTCCTCCAGCTCAGCCAGCACCGAGAGCCTCGGGGAGACTGAGGACCGAGCTACCCAGACAGTTAGCCCCATGGCTGGGGGAACGCCGTCCAAAGATGGGAGTAAGCTCCAGCAGAGACGGGGCTCTGGTGGATTGTCCAAGCAGGGTAGCCATAGTAGGAACAGACCAGTGAGCCTGTTTGTTGACGTATCCAAGGCGAATACCCTTCCAAGGGTCCGTGAGAACCCCCTGCCCCCAGAACCTAAGAGCCCTGGGGAGTATGTAAGCATTGAGTTTAAGGGGGAGAAGAACAGCCCGACTGGGGTCGGAGGAGTGCGCGGCCGGGGTCTCAGACATGGATTATCACTGCCTTATGGCTCAAGCAGCAAGCATCATCAACACAGGCCAACTTCTTGCTTAGGGAACTTTATCCCCCTTTCCCGTGGCCCCTCTGCCCCCATCAGCCCCCCAACTCCCTCTGAGTATGTCAATATGGACTTGGGCCCTTCTCCGTCCCCCTCATCCCTCTCCCCTCTAGTTTTCCCCTCCTTCCACACCCCTCCGACGCCACCAACTCTTGCTCATGCTCCCAAATCCTGCGATGAAGGTACTGCTGACCGTCGTGAACAAGGGGTCGAAGTGGTTGAAGCCCCACTTAGGAAAAGCCGAGAAAGTGTCCCATCAGTGTCTGAGTCCGAGTCCCCATCATCCTGTGGCGACTACACAGACATGGTCTTCAGCTTGAATAGCGACACCATCCCTAGGTCACCAGCCAGTGTCTCCCCCAAAGCCCCTTCCCCCACCAGGACTGATCCCTCTGTTCCAGTGCTATCACGGGGTTTAGATTTCCCCCTCGCCAAACCCGGACCCAACCCAGACCACGGGGCTAAAGTTATCCGGGCCGACCCCCAAGGACGCAGGCGCCACTGCTCGGAGACCTTCCTTGCCTCGGCTTCCCTTGCTACCTCTACCTCTACTTCCTCTTCCTCCACTGCCTCCCTCTTTCCAGAACACCCCCAGGCTGTGGCCCGCCGGCTGGGCTTTGAAAGCATGCTGTGGGGGAACGGTGCTGTGACCGACAACCCCACTCAGTTTGCCCTCCCTGGACAGCAGGCCCTTCCCACAAACTCTCAGACCTCCTCCACAGAGCAAGGCCTTAACTACATAGACTTGGACTTGGCCAACAAAGAGGGCCCCCATTTGGGTCTGGATGGACCCTCAGGTAGCCAGGCCCCCTCTCGCCTCTTCTCTGGACTGGGTGGAGGTTCTGCGGTCGTGGGAGTGGGCGCAGCAGTCGTCGGCAGCAGCAGCAGCAGCTCGGCTCTCAACACTTACGCCAGCATCGACTTCTACAAATCAGAGGAACTGCGGACGCATCAGAATGGAAACAAGGAGGGAACAGGTACGAGTTGCCCTTATTCTTTTAAAACCCATTTGTTTAACATAAGGTTCCCTCTCGCTCTCCTTTCTTTTCCCAGCTTCTCTGTGGCATTATTCAGATGGAATAGAAGAATATGCATGCAAGGTCATCCAGGGAGGCACAGTCTCCCTTTCCACCGATGCTGGTTATCAAACTTCACCTGGCGCCATGTAGACACAAATCTGATTTGTATGACTGCAGAATCCACAATATGAGATATAGATCGTCTGCTCTGACAATTCATAAGTAGATTTCTTCGAAAGGCATATTCACACTTTTTACCTTATGTGATTATGTAAGGTGCTGAAGGCCAGATAACTCATTGGAATAACAATGAATATCGATTTTCTGGAAATTACTATTGATCCCCTCAAGGCTTCCTTCTGATGTTTGGGGCGTTCATTATAGACATTTGACAAGCGGCAGAATCCTTATTCTCCGTAAGAGCCATGACTTTCCAAGGAGCCGCACTCAAAGCTATTTTGGCATGCCATTGAAGCATTCTCCTTGAAGTTGAATAAAGTTGAACTCTGGCTCAGTTTGAGTTGACCTGGTAGCCTCTATTCTCACATGACTATAGGAAACCAATGGAGGAGAAACATGATTGTTCCATGACTCAGATTTCATGTTATTTTTTAGTTCCAAGAACCCTAAATCTCTTAAATTATGATGTCATGAAAAATAGTATGCAAGCATTGAAGAGTGACAGCCATGTTTATAGACGTGACTATATGAAAATAGTTTTCTAAAATTTGAACGTCGCTTAATTTAAGCAAAACTGCTATGATTGTTCAGGGTTTTCTTTTTCTGCGTTCTCATGAGAAAGCATTCACAGACGTCTACCTTATCGTCAGGAAGGGAGGTCAATAAGGCCAGATGATGGATTTTCATTGTACGTCATTTTTGTTCCTCCCGTGTGGGGTAATTCTCCAGCAGTGGGGTTCCACCACAGATAAACAATGCTTCAACTAGGTCAAAAAACATTCTCTTTGAGCCACTGTCTGCACTTAATTGGCCCGTTAAGAAATAGACGCCTGCAGATAGAGGCATTTAAATGGAGATGTCTTACTGAGCTTTCCACAGTGGGGCTCTTGTCATGAATGCATCCTGCCAAGCCTTGTTGTTTATGTAGCCCTGCTAGCTTCCACTTGATTTGTACCGACGGTTG
Source organism: Pseudoliparis swirei (assembly GCF_029220125.1). Lineage (NCBI taxonomy): Eukaryota > Metazoa > Chordata > Actinopteri > Perciformes > Liparidae > Pseudoliparis > Pseudoliparis swirei. The sequence continues at coordinate 12,055,707 of NC_079408.1, forward strand.
TGTCGGACTTTAACCTCATGGGGTTCTGCGGTTAACATTTCATAGCCCGACTCCAGAGTTGGATTAAATAAAGAATTTAAGGTATTCGCAAAAATTCATCGAGGGATCTTGTGGCGAGTACAGCACGGCTGAGCTTTTTATATATTCCACATAAGGAAATTAACCATCAGGCTGCATCCATACGTACCCGTTTTGGTTTTCTTGGGAAGTGGAGGCCGTGCTGGTATTGTTGGGTGTGTTTTACATATATGAGGCGAGCAGGCTACCACCATATGGGCCTCTGGCTGCTGAGTATGTCAGCGGGGCAGCGTGGGGGACAATGTTGCACATTGGCTGTGAATGTTGAGATGGGGCCAGTGTTTCACTCTCACAGCTCTAAAATGACTCAGTACAGTGCCCCCCCCCCCCCTCCTTTCATCCCTCCATTCCCTTTCCCCCGCTTTCCTCCTCCAATAAATGATCCTTTTGTTCGAGTGTTTTTGCCGCGGTGGGCTGGCAGGCCTCAGCACGGACCAGTGGAGGACCAGCCAACATTTGTGGCCTTTCCAGCTCGCTTTTGTGATTCCCGTCTTAACCTACTTTGCTCTTTATTGCTGTCTTTTTTTTTCTTTTTCTGTACTTTACCTCGCACACGGTCGTTATCCTAGAATCCGCGTCCTCATCCGACATCCACTCTTGGCAGATTTTTTAAATTCCTCCCCTCCTCTCATGTTCACTACACACACTGTTGTTCAACATCTCTTCAACCAAAACGCCTTTCGTCCTCCTTCCTTTTCACATTGTGTTTCATTCCATCCTTTAAATGCTTGCAGAGACACTTAAAAATTGATTTTTTTAGTGTTTCAGTGAGAAAGCAAAGCAGACACCCAGAGAAACAAAAGCACAAATTCAGCGACCAATCTATCCGTTACTACAGACTAAATGCAGTTTAGGAACTAATAATTATCTTGTCTGGATGCATCCAGTGTGCTTTTTTTAAACAGTTCTGATCTGCTGTAATTACAAGGATCTTTTACCCCAACAGGAACCAGCTTGTATAGAAAAGAGTGTGTGCATGTCTCAGGTCGGCATACCTTTTGGCAAAGAGGGCCAAAGGCTAAATGTGAACATCAGTAGTGGGAGATGTGCCAAGAACACTCCCATTTGACTGGTTATGCAATGTGTAAAAATATCCTCACATGATTTAGATAATGAAACGCAGGGTGATGGATTTCACTCTTTTAGAAAATCTAAATGAATGCGACGTGTGTGCGCTTTGTCGCCCTGCGGCAAACACGGCGAGCCTTTTGTGAAGTAGATATCAGTGTCTGTGTTGAGCTCGGGCAAAGCGTGAGCGCCTGTGATGTGGGCATTCCACGGAGCGGCGTTTCCCACGTACCGCGCGTCGTCGTGACCTTCGGCAGAACGAAGTGAAACGGGACTTTACGAAGTGGAAAGGGGTTTTTCGAGGACAAAATGTCAATTCGATTAAATCCGCCGTCACTCTTACAAACTCCTCCCAGAGAAATCATGTGAGAAAAGTTTATTATCTAAGCTTCCGGCTGCCCCTGAACTCCTTTTTTTTCTAGAGGGCGTGTGTGTGTGTGTGTGCCAGCCTCAAAATAACCTGTAAAAAGTTCTTTCAATTTTTTTGTAACTCCCTCCCTGGGACACACTACATCAAAGGAAGGAGGCTCTAATGGGGAGACCCATGAATATTAATTATGTCACATTTAGCCTGGATGCATTTGGAAATGTTGTTGTTGTTGTTCACTTAAGTGGAAATGTTGACATTTGTTTACTCTTGGCTAATTGGAAAAGTCACGCATAACTGACCACATGGATCTAGAGTAGCTACAGTGTACATATGCATAGGTTAAATGCATTTAGCAAATATTTCTTGTGTATATTTTCTTAGTTTTCATTACTTGTCAAGATGCTACACAGATGAATGTTAGAAATAGATTTTCATAGGTTTTTTTAGGAAAAATGCCAAACATTGTGAGGAATAACTTGTCAGTTGGTTCGACCATGTGGATCAAATCTTCTCTCACTGTGTATATTATATTTGCACAGTGGTTTATACTTAGATCTGAATAATTTGTCCGTTTAAGAAGTTGTTTTAAAGATTAAGTAACCAGATTAAAAGTATTTTTTTAAACTAATCCGAATAAAAAACATCAGATGAAGTAACTTTATTATAGTGATTTTAAAAATACTGGAGAAAAATATAGCAATTGATAATATTACAATTTCAAAGCCCTTTTAAAAATACATGTATATAAAATACAACTCAATAATTCCCAAATGACGACTGAAATTGAACTTTAACGACTTGGAAATAAATCCATCCCGACGTTGACCCTGCCAGCAGCATGCAGCTTTATTGGCCCGCTTGGCAGCCGGCTGCCACCTCCTCAAAGCCTCGGGTCACGTGTGCGAGGAAGAGGTAAACGTACTTAAAGTACGTGGAACTCGCACGCCGCCAAGTCCGGTCCACCATTGGCTTTACACGTGGCGCGTAATTCACTCCCATTCGCCCCCCGTCTGTCTCTCTGATGGAGTGCTTCTCTCTAGATGTTGGAAATTTAATTATAAAGATTGAAAATGTAAAGGATAATTCAGGGTTATTACAACTGGGCCTTGGTATCACTTAACATTGAACTCACTAAAGTACTCAACTAAAGTAATTACCAACAGGAGAAGAAGCAGATGATCCGACTGTCCAGAGACCAACGTCTCTCTACGCCTCTGAATTTGGTGTGAAAACTGGAAGTGAGTGAACTGGATACTTGGTTAATGATCTCTGCTTCTCGTAGTAGCTCAAAGTTAACGCTAAAAGACCGACTTCACTTTTTTATTTAATTGTTACCTCCAAATGAGAAAGAAAAACATTTCAACATCTCGGCAATGAACTGAAATTGTCAATTAATTATAACCAATAGAAATGATTTGTATGTGATTGTTTGATCATTAAATAAGCAGTGTATGCATATAGACTGAGTACATGTAACAAAACACACACTCACTCACACATTCCTCACCAACAATAAAAAACGCAGTTTTCTTTATTTAGGTGACAGACTTTTGTTTTATTGTTGTGTGTGTGTAATCTAGGGCAGCACTACTCTAGTTATGTAACACACACCCACGTGGCTCAAGCCAGATTGTGTTAATGTGTGTCTGGGAGCACAGCGACACACACACAGCTAATGTTCATGCTTGTGTAAACGCACACACATGTGGAGCAGCAGGAGAGAAACCTTCCGGCATTTTCTCCCAATTTGACATTTATGCATCCAGCGTGACCGCTTTGAGATTAAGGGAGAGCGTCAGCAAGTAGGTAAAGATGGAGAAGAGCAACTTCATGAAATCACATTTCTTCTGTGCTCGGCTGTAGGTACAACAAACTGAATGGATATTGTGGTGGAAATTAGTGTTCCTTTACCTGGTGAGAAATCAAAAGTAGTTTAAGCATGGTTGACTCATAACACTTTATTATAGTGACACGTTTACAATTTATCAACCAAGCGCTAAATACAAACAAGTCATGAAAGCATTCAGCTGAATGGAGCAGAATCCCTGAGCCTTCTTTCAAGACCGTCAGAAATAACTGCTGCCTTCTCAGTGCAAGACTGCAACCTTTATAGATCTGAGACGATCCACATTCCCAAAGTCCATCTGTTTCCTGTCTGTTTGCTCCAACTCTACTGAGTGACCATTTGAGTTTGGCCTGTCAAGGACCATAACCTTAAGTCAACGGTTCGTGACCTTTTCTCGTGACCCCACAGGATTAGATTAACCCCCATAAACATTCCAGGAGAGAGAGAACGTCTAAACACATTTTTCCTCCGACAGATATGAAAAACGGGAGCCGAGACGAGAGGAACGCCACGTCGTCGCACGATTACATCTTCCAATATAAAGATGGAAATTAGCTCAAATTTCTACGCATTGCAACGACGCTTCATTAGCCTAAATAAAGCGTCACCCAACTGGTTCCCCCCCCCCCCCCAACCAGTGAGTTTACTTGAGGACAGCAGAGGAATCTGGATCCAGGTCCTCCTCCGAGTAAACAAATGCCCTATTTCTGTATTTGTTTAATATTTCCCCCCTCCTCACATTTAGATTTAGGTTTCTTTATTTGGGGGGGGGGGGGGGGAATATCACAAAATGGAGGCCGGTCTCTTTTTGTATATTTTTTTGGTATTTATTTCCTGCGTTAGTTTTGTTTCTGTTAAAGTCAAGGACGTTTAAGTTTTATGAAGTCCAGTCTGCTTTTGTTTGGGTGGTCTGTTCAGGGAGTCACGGAACTCGCACCGCACATAGCAACAACTCTGCTCTGTTTGGGTTTTTTCGTAAGTGTTGAAGGTTGTGTGTGTGTGACACACACACGCGCACACACGCGTATATATGCACATACTTTTATTAGAGGGCACGAAGGCTGAGCTTTTTTTCCCCTCTGACTTCAAGCACAGGCCGTGTGATGAGGTCATCTGTGAGCGCCGCGCTCATTACCGGCCCTCGCCTCTGTGCAATTAAACGAAACTGAGGACACACACACACACAGCGGCTCTATTGAACGATCCTGGTTTCTCACTGGATTCCCTCTTTATTAAACATTTTAAGGAACGGTGGGATTTGAGTGGAAGCCAATAAAGTGCACGAGAGCATGTCCACTGACGTACCTTTTTTATTTTTTATGGGGTGTGTCGGAACTCTTTTTTTCCCTTTGGTGCGTCCTCGCCTCGGGAATGAACTCGCTGCCGGACAGGAAACCGAACATGCCGTGGAATTCCGACGTGGACGTTCAGGCTCGTACGACAACCACGCGTCCGCTTCCCATCGCTGATCTGGACTCGTTGCGTGTAACTCCAGGTGAATTGGGATCGAGGAGGACTGGTTTGAGGCGGTTTATGTTCTCACGAGGAGGTGTGCGTGTGTTACGGTGGCTTTCATTCCCCGGATCTACGGCCGTTATGAAGTCGTCTACCTGAAAGGTGCTCTTGCTTTTGCCTTAACGTGATTTCCCCAGAGCCCGCTCTCTGTCTCGGCGCCTCGTAGAAGTGAATGAAAAGGTTATGTTGAGTCATGCGGTCTAAACGACGCCGGCACACACCATCAGTTTACTTTCACTTCTCTCGGGGACGGACGACAAGACCTCAACCCAAATCGATCGGCTGCGTCTTCGGGGAATATCAGTTCCTCACAGAAGCTGCATATTTTAAGACCGTGTTATATTTCCATCGTTCACTCCGGTAGACAGTGAGGTCAAGTAGTAACTGACTTGTTCCTTCATAGGGGGGGACGTTGGGACTTGTGTGTGTGTGTGTTGTTTCAGATATTGCCTGAGGTCCACTCTGCCACAGACATAATCTTTCTTTCATTGACTAAGTGGGAGCAGGAAATGGTTTTGTTCTGCACCATGAATAGAGACGTGTGTGTGTGTGACCGTCTTACACCGTCCGCAGCAGGGGCGGCTTGTCCATAAGGGCGATTGGGGCGACGCACTGCCTCTGGGGGAAAAGAAAAAAGTCGCATTCTACCACTAGACGTCTGCTCTGCCTCTGTGTGTCATTGTCCAATCAGGTAACAGTCATTCAGTCAGCCTAAAGTCGTGCTTCAAATGGCCCCGCCCCTTCTGGGGCGACTTTGGGCGAAATGAGAATCGCCCCAGACCTCTCCCATTGACTCCAATGTTAAACCCATTTTTTTCACAAAACAGAGCTCTCAATGCATTCTCTATGGCTTCCGGGAGGAGTCGCCCCTCCAGGTCTTGTCATCAGTAATTGACGTAAAAGCGTCTCAGTACGTCATACAGCTTCGACAGAGGCGTATTCAGTCGAGATGGCCAGTGCTCAGTGCAACAGCAGCGATTCAATTCTTTCTTTGAAAGAGACTCCTTTCGGTCGGCGTAACAATGAAGACACATTGGCAACAATATAAGTCGGACCTCCTAGAGCAGCGGTCGCCAACACGTCGATCGCGATCGACTGGTCGATCTCGGAGACGTTCGCTGTCACTCTCCAAAATAAAATGAAAATAAAATCAGAAACACATTGTTCCTCATTCTCGAACATTTTCAAAAGTGTCTTCTGAAACGTTTTCTTCCTGACGATCGACGTCAGAAAAGATCTCCGCCTGATTTGAATGAACGCCTGAAACGGGTTCTCTGACAGCCGTGTTGTCAGCTGTGCTCCTGAAAGAGGAACGTAGGACGAGAGGTGAGGCGCAGGGGAAATGCAGAAAGACCTTTATTGATAACTTCACATGTTACACAAGGTAAAAGTACAGAGACATAAAACTAAGTCATCAATAAATAAATGTTGAGATGCCTGTACCTTAGTGTAAATGTTTACGTTACGGCATTAACAAGTTGCGCCTGCGCATGCGCGACAGCCGAGATTATTGGCGATTTGCCAGGTTTTACCTCCGTGAGTTCGGCTTTTCTGGTGTTGCCCTTCAAAACAAAAGCTCAACATTGAGCTTTTTTCTTGTCTGGTGGAGCAATCTGGTTTACTTGAAAGTGATTACAATTGCATTTATTCTGTTATTTGAAAAAGCTCAGATGCAGGAGTCACAAATGGGGATCTGATATTTATTATTATTATAATTATTTAAATCTTGTTGAAAAAAATCACCAAATCAAAGACCAGGAGCTGGATTACTGACAGCAGCTCACAGACGGCCTCAGACTGTCTGTGCTTATGAACTAACTACAAGCTCACAGACAGAGTTCAGTCACAGCCGTCACACTGACTGGAGTCACATGACTTGATGGCATTGTGATGATGCTACACATAAACAACTGTCTGAAGGTCTGTGGTTTTGGGTTAATCATTATCAAAAAAATTGCCCCCCCTGAGAATTTTTTCAGGAGCCGCCACTGGTCCGCAGTCAGCCGTTGGACGAAGCAGTTTCATCTCCTTCTCTCCCTGCGTAATGTTTACCGTGCCTCCTGCGTATATTGGCTGCCATCCTGTGACTATTGGCCTCATTACACACATCAAAGGGCCTTTTCATGAAGCTTGTCGACACTCCAACTTAAAACCAGATAAGGGACGAGAAAGCGTGACACGGCTTTTTATGCAGCAATAGTGACGAGTCATTGGGGAGGGCCGGTTGAAGGTAAGAGTGGAGGCCTTAAGGATGTCGGGAAGGATTCATTTGAATGACGGTGGTATTATCAGAAAAAGCATGAATGAAAAGCTGAGGTTAAAAACAGTTTAAGAGTTATCAGTTTAAATATGAAGGTAGAACTAAACATAATCCGGAAAAAAAGGCCCTTTTAGTTAAAGTCTTGATGGTGTCAGATGGCTGGCAGTTGGAGCACTTCAACAGCCTATATTGTGTATATATATGCATTGGGCATTAAAAGTAATATTTTTTTAAACACTGACTCTCAAAGAGCCTTAAATTCTGTCGCAGTTGCAATAAGCGATGACTAAAGTTCACATTTTGTGTGTGTGTCTTGTTATATTGTCTGGAATTACTAGAATCACACACACACGCCTACCTGATCCATCAATATTTGATCTCTTCCTGTGTTCAAATTAAAACATAAACACCGATGGACTCAGCGAGTCATCCGACTGAAACGCGAGAATCTGGAGTCACCACGAGGATGAAGATAAGCGCCGCTCTTTGAGCCCACGTTGGATCGTTACGGCTGATAACAAAATACGTATTTAAAGGTTTAAGAGGTTAATCTGCTGATTACTTTATCGGTTATTATGACTTGATGGCGACTTCTTCTGATGCTTGTTTTGACCTAAACACCCAGAAAACAATTAGTGTTTATCATTGTTCCTTCATCAACACATCTTTGATAAATGTACACAAAACCCACATTATCGATTAGGATCATTTAGATTTTAATATTAGACTGAGGTGCGTACTGAGTGGGATGTTATACAGATACAAATAAACCAAATTAACATGAGGAGCAAATGCAACGGTACATTTCCCTGGAAGTTAAATAAGTGTCACAAAGTGGAAACAACAGAAATATGCTGAAGTTGTGACCAGAACAAATTCGACTATGTAGAAGAAGACACCAACAATTAAAAAAGTGAAAAAATAGAACTTATTTCGACAGTGAAATATAGTTCATGAAATCATGAGTGTACCTCCTCCAGTGTAACACGAGCCGTCTCAGACTGATTCATGACTGTTGGTATTCGTGGGCATTTTAATATTTGATTGTGAAGACATTTGAGCTGCTTTTAGGGGGAAACTCCTCAAATATCTGACGAGCCAGCCTATTAAATCATAATTAGATGGATTAGCACGAGACACAATGATCCAGAGTCTTTAAGGATTCTTTAGCATATTTTAAAATTGCTGTCATCTGTAGATTTACATTGTTTTTCCTCTTGCTTAATAAAATGTTTAAAAAGTAGTTGGATTAGTTTGATATGATCTTTGGTTAATTTATTCACAGATGAATGTCTCTTTTCACCAACAAGTAACTCACTTACATATGAGCCTATGAAGGGTTTACGCACCTTGCTCAAGGGCTTCTCAACAGGAGCGCCATCATATCATTTGTATGTGTGTGTTTTTTTTCTTTCTGGTGAGTTGCCCAGCTCAGCGAATGGGAATTGGGTAGTAAAGCCGCGGCTAATGACTCAGTACTCAAGTCATGCTTTGACTGACTAGCGCCTTATTTACATGCATTTGGCACACACACACACACACACACACACACACACACAGTCTCTTAGCTGTGCTGCTCTAAATAAGAAAAGCTGAGACGAATCATCCTAGCCAATCACCTTTCAGGAAGCAGGGATCAGCCAAAAGCCCCTTAACTAATGGCCAAAGTTACCTTCACTGACCTGTCTCTGGCCTACCACACACACACACACACACACACACCTCCTGTCCTTTTGTCAACACTGTCTTGCTCTTTCTGTTTCAAACAAAGCCCCTCTTGCCCCGCCATGCCTCTCTCCACTGCTCTCCAAACCTCTCTTTCTTCTCCGCCTCTTCCTGTCTTTTCTCTCTCTCCCTGCAGACTTTTTGTTCCCTTGTCTTCACTTTCACACCGGATCTTTTCTCTTTCTCTCATCACCACGTTCCGCACATTTAAGAAGCTTTCAGCCGGTCGTGTGAGAGCTCGGTTTTGTTTGCGAGAGGTTTTTCTGCCTGAATGAAAGTGCTGTGGGGTCGCTTTGCCCCGAGAGATGACTGACAGGACATGTCTGCATTGAGAGGCGTCTGCCATGGTCCGTGCCTCTTTGGGGAGGAACCTGCTGAAGCCAGTATGCAGCTCTCATTTCGTCATTGTTTAATTAATACTCAGAGTTTGATTGATGGATGTCTTCGTGTCACTTTTTAAGTCGCGCTCAAAGGAATAGTTTAATATTCTTTTGTGAGAAAATAAGGCTCAATTAATTTCTTGTCGAGACTTGAAATGATTGATTCCTCTCCCAGTAGTCCCGCGTCAACCGGCCCGCCAGGCCTCGTTGTGGGTTCCACACTTCATTGGCATTCATCCAAGAGGAATTACAAAACCCGATCTCATGTCGTCTCAAACGGGGGGGGGGGACGTGAGTTGATAACAAAAGTCGGGTGTAGGATTCATCCTCCGGTTACCATGGCGATCGCTGCCAAATTTCACGGTAAATCCATCCAGCAGTTGTTGGAATGTTTCAGTCTGAACCGACGGGTTACATTGACATGAACTCACTTTACGCGTGTGTGTGTGTGTGTGTGTGTGTGTGTGTGTGTGTGTGTGTGTGTGTGTGTGTGTGTTTCTGTGCGTTAGCTTGGCAGCGTGCCAGCTCCCTGTCCTGGCTACAGAGCGCTGATTGTGCGCTGTGGTATGGGATGCATGCCGGATTTGGAGAGCCTAAAAGAACTGAGCAGCCAACCACCAACCTACTGGGGTTACTGAGGCCAGAGGAGGAGAAAGAGGAGGAGGAGAAGGAGGAGGAGAGGAGTTTTTCGCAACACACTCCTTCTTATTTGACTGCTTTCCCCCCTCCTCCTTCCTTACACTCTCTCCCTGGAAAACACCCAAGTTTCTCTTTTTGCTTTCTGTTCTTCTCACTCTGTGTTGGTTTCCCCCGGCCTCTCTTCGGCCTCACACGTCCCTGCTCTCTCTCAGGTGATTGTGTTGACACCGCCAAAGTGTTTCTCCCCATGTTTGTGTGCATCTGACTGTGTGTGTGTGTGTGTGGCTTCGAGGCCGTCGCTCAGCTGCTCGCTCTCTAACTGGGTTTGTCTGTAAAGAGCTTAGGGCCGGTGGGCGTAGGCGAGCGCTAAGCTGATTACCGTCTACTAACGAGCCACCTCGCACATGGAGGCCGCGTGTGTGTTTGTGTGTTTGTGTGTCTACCTTGTTTGTTTATGTGGCTGCATGTGGTTTCAGTAACTGTGTGTGTGTGTTGCATCTTTAGCGAGATGGTTCAGGTGGAGCAGGTTCAGGGGACGACTGGAGGTCAGTCGGTTCCGGGGTCAGCGTCGGTGCCGGCGGGGACAACAGGGTGAGAATCCAGCGAAGGCTCCTGCAGAGGGGTCACGTGGTCGGGGTCGGATTCTAACCCCCAGTTGCTTCACTGCAGCCCACTGCTCCTTAATGACTCCGCATGGGTCAAATGTAGAGAATCCCACTGGGATGAGTAAAAGTCTACATTTCTTTTCTTTCTTTCTTTTCTCAGGGGAAGCGGCCATTAAGTTTCGTTCTTTCCCACAAAGAAAGACATGATCTTACTCGGTTGTATGAATTATGCCCAATTAGGCCATTTTAGACCAGAACAGCGTTGTTTAATAACCCCTGGCTTTAAATGAAATAAAGAAAAGTCACAAAAATAGCAGGGCTGGGTTTTTTTTACGTCAAACTCCAAGTTGTCTATTTGGGTTGAAGCTCAAATATTGTCTGCTGCTTCACTTGGTTTAGTTTTGTGCGAGTGTTCCTGGTGTTATTTTGATGACTTATTAGTATATTATTCATGGCCTCCTCCCAAGTACACAAAATAAACTACTGTAACAGCCAAGAACGATGTCATATCTTACCTACAAAATACTATTATGTACTATTTGTTCTTCGTTTACTGCTTCTAATTCTCCTCGAGTGTAACTAATACAGCTCGCAGACAGAACACCAACCAGATTTTAATTTGCGGCAGAGGATAACATTTTACAGTCGTAGGTCGCGGCTCGCAAAATCTACTCTTTAGCCTATTAAAATGTGCGAAAAAGAATAAGTCGAATGGTATTATAACCAATGTGAATGCTGAGCAGTCGGACTAACGGCTTTAGTTGGCTCGCACATGTTCATAATTACCAGTCATGATGGTTGTCAAGTGGAGTCAACGGTTTTGAGTTTATGATGGCAATAATCTGGTGTCAACATGCAGTTCCTTTTATTTATTTAAGTGTGACGTAAGAACAAAAAATGCAAACTGAACCCTTTTTTTTCGTCGCCTTAGCCAACAGATCTTGCAGCATGGGACTCTGAGGGCTTTCTGCAAAGTAGAAGTTGAGTTTATAAATTGGGTGTTTCCACTTAGCAAACCAAAAAAACCTGCGTATCATGAGGACATCTTTTTTGCATATGGATTGCTCAACTCCGACAGCCTGGAGGGAAGCTGTAGACTAAACACACACAGCCCCACGTTTCAGTTCCCTCATCCTGACGCACGGACCTGGGTCCGCGCTCGCTGCAGCTCTGTTCAGTGTGTTCAGGGAGCCAAAATGACAAGTCAAGAATTTCCTTTTCACGACAGAACATTTTCCAATCCGGACACGTGGACGGAGAGATTTTAGACGACCCCCTCACACGTCCTCGGGGCCGTTTACATGCAAACAAACGCAACATACAGCCCCATCTCGGGGCGCCTTCCACCTTTAACCTTTAGATTGCCACCTCACCTCGGCGTCGGCGCCCTTCACCGGGCCTCAGTGGCAGAACTAACGGCTTCCTGTGTTTAGCAGGGCCTTTCCTTATTGAATTGGCTGCATTGTGTCGAGTGGGTTACACGTAAGCACATGGGTTTTCTGACTGGAAATGGGTTTCTTGGGAGTTAATTGATTTATTGCATCAGGAGACACGTTTGTACCTTGTATTGCAGAACCAGGAGCACATTTAGTCAATAGTTCATTTGTGTTTGCTTTAGCATTTTTAGAGACTGAATATGTAATAAATACTTGACAGGATATTGGGTTATTCGCTTATTAGTCATTTAAAAAAACAATTATCCTTCAATATCTCACATAAGTGAACAAAAGCAGGCTTCTCATGTCTGGCATTTGACCGTGAAACGTGATGCTAATGTTAGCCGATGTTGACGCTAAATCTCTTTCCCTTGATTGAAAACGTTGTTTCCAGCTATTGATACCCATAATATTATCAGGCGGGATGTTCCAGTGTTGAACGAGTATTGTTCTAATGTAAATGGCTACTTAACAAAATGTGATGACACGCCCTTGCAGAGCTGCCAACTTGGAGTGAGATTTTGTCGGGTGACTAAAATGTTGCCGCGCACGCAGCCACACACGTTGGTGGCTCAAATATCAGGAAATTTGTATTAATGTGGCATTGTACCCATGTTGTACCCATGTTGTCCCCATGTTGTACCCATGTTGTCCCCATGTTGTACCCATGTTGTACCCATGTTGTACCCATGTTGTACCCATGTTGTCCCCATGTTGTCCCCATGTTGTACCCATGTTGTACCCATGTTGTACCCATGTTGTACCCATGTTGTCCCCATGTTGTCCCCATGTTGTACCCATGTTGTACCCATGTTGTCCCCATGTTGTCCCCATGTTGTACCCATGTTGTCCCCATGTTGTACCCATGTTGTACCCATGTTGTACCCATGTTGTCCCCATGTTGTACCCATGTTGTACCCATGTTGTACCCTGCATTCTGGCCTGGCAAAGGTCTTTTACGAGGCATCTTTGCTACCTTAAATAATTAAAATGTTTTTTAATAACTCTACTCTCATTTACAAAAACATGACTAATTCTATTGCACAAATGTCCTGTCTTTATGTTAAATTCTTTATAATACATCTTACTTGTTCAAAGAGCTGTTTGGAAACTTTTTGAGAGGCCTGCAAATAAAGTGATAAATGCTATGTGGGCAGCCTTAACAAACAATGCTCTGATGTTTTGAGCATGCAGGATACCAAGAGTGCTCTCCTGCTGTCACACGGCGAAACCGTGAGAGTTGGTAGCTCTGCCCTTGGTCTCTGGAAATGAAGCTAGCTCACTGCATTTTGTAGTTAGCCAGACATGCTAGCGTTTTTAGCGAAGTTGAAATTGACATATGTAGTTTAATACACTATTTACATTTTCTTTTGTCCTTTGGTAAGGCCTAAGAGGGCAACCACCAAAACTTAAAGGCTTATATTAGAGACCCACGCCCACTGTTTACAGCTAGCTCCAGTTACAGCGCTCACACTGAGTAGGCTATGCTACGATTAGCACGGGCAGCTAGCGCGACTGAATCTGTGGTGGATGAGACAAATATATACCAATAGAGCAACATGTGAATTGACCCCTTGCCTCTGGTTTTATTATTATCATTATTAAAACCAAACTTGAACTCTTATCTACAACAGGTTGCAGGCAGCAACATCAAAATAACCTTTTGGATTCAGGATGCTCAGCTTTTTCCATCGCCATGTGCGCCAGGATGTATTTCTGCACTTGCTGCTCATGTGCCAAAACAAAAAATGATGGGGGAACCACACCCGGCCGACACGCGTCCCCACACGTGTTTATATTCCGCTACACATGAGCGTCGGCGACGCCGTTCTCAAGGTTGTGTGCGCGTGAAGACTCGGCTGTGTGTTCATGAGCACGTCGGACCTCTTTTGACGGTTTGGGTCTCTCTTTTTTTTTAATGCTTCACGGAGACTTGATGTTCTGTTTCTGATGACTGACAGACGGCATCTGTGGAATCGACAATTACAGCCCCCACACTGCACCGCAGCCGTTACACGATGTTCTTCTCCGCTGCTGGCATCACAGCACCTAACCGGAGCATTAGAGGCCCGAATCAGCGGAGCGAGGAAATGAAACGCGCCCAGCTCTCCTGCCTGCTTATTAGTCGTACGTGGTCGGGAACAAACAAGTCGAAGATAACATGCGAAAGAAGTTCGGGGAGGGCGGCATCTGTGCATGCACCCTCCTGCGTCATGTCCCCTCTGAATTTCATTTGCCGTTGATGAAATTGTTTGTATTCATGACCAGTTCTGATCCAGAGGAGTTGAAAGAAACATGTTTTTTTTAGTGTGTGTGTGTGTGTGTTCGGTGTCGTCAGCTCGCGTATTCCTCTAGTGATGATGATGAGGGCTTGATGGTGTCCAGTTGAATGTGAATATGAATCATCGCCTCATGTCCAAAACATGACATAACGCGACCTGTTATTGAGACATCTGACACTTCATCCATGTCTCCATTTCGATGGCTTTAACTGCTCTTCTTCTTTTATCTGACGTTATATATTCTTGTTTTCAGCCACACACGCAGAGCCGTCCTTAAAGGAGCCCGTTTGCTCCAAATCACATGCCTTTAACGCAGCGGAACATTCTGCTCGCCACGCTGGTGGGACGACGGGTAGCCTTTTACCCTCCGTAGTGTGTTTTCTTCTTGTGTGGCCGAAGTAAGGAAGGAGGGGGAAAAAGGACAAGATTCTTCACGGGTCTGAAAAGTCCCATAATAAACAGTTTGGAGCCAACTTCAAACTCAATCTAGTAAATGAAGAAGAGGGGTCGAGCATGGCGAAGAGGCCAAAAACAGGGTGGAGGTGAAGACTAAGAATTAAGACTAAATATTTTCTCCTCCCGTGGAGATGAAGTGAGAGTGAGCAGCGTCGCTCGCAGAGCCGCTAGAAGGTCCGTAGATAAATATTTGTGGTGCATGTTGGCCCAGTCTGTCAGCCACGCGCACACACACTTATGCACACACACGTACAGACACCCATCCACACCGCCACTCATAGGAGTCGAAAGATAGATAGATACAGTGTGAGCGCACACATGCAGTCACAATTACTGCCCATAATATAGCAACACGTAGCAACTTAAAACGACTGGGGAAGACGTGTGTGTGTGTGTGTGTGTGTGTGTGTGTGTGTGTGTGTGTGTGTGTGTGTGTGTGTGTGTGTGTGTGTGTGTGTGTGTGTGTGTGTGTGTGTGTGTGTGTGTGTGTGTGTGTGTGTGTGTGTGTGTGTGTGTGTGTGTGTGTGTGTGTGTGTGTGTGTGTTATGAAGGGCCAGAGATGTCTCTATTAATAATTACACAATTCATCATTGGACCGGAGCAGAGGCCAGAAGCTGGCACAAGGACACACACACACGCACACAGAGGCGCTGTGAAACGCAGATTGTCATCGTTTCGTAAACACACGGGAAAAGCAAACTCAAATCCACATCGTCGGTCCCTCCTTAGTTTTCTGATCCAGAGGTTGGTCCGTTGCTCTTTGCACCCTCCGATGCTGCAGAGGGTGCATTTGGTTCAGTGGCTAAGTGACGGCCACATGTATTATTTACAGTCACGCCTTAGCGGAAAGAAGGAAGCTTTTAATTGATCTTTTGAAAGACTCTTAAGACCAACGACTAATCCGATAAAGCTTGAAGCCGATGTGACTGCAATCTGCTTTTGTTCAGTTTGTGGAGTTTTGAATTGGTAATGAACAGGACCATAAGAAATGCATTATTCAACATTGTAATATATATATATTTATATTGATATATATTTATATATATTTAAATATATATTTATATTGATATATATATTTATATATATATATATATCTTTATTTATATAACTATTTAAATATATTTATATTTATTGATTTATTCATATTTATTTATAGTTATATAACTATTTATATATATATAGTTATATTATATATATATATATCGGTTTTTGTGATCATATTGAATGATCATTTCAAGCACATAGTAATTAATAACCGACTACATGAGTTATTACTAGCATAATATAACATTGCATTGGATATCAATGGGTTTCTGTAAAAACAGAACATCAAAAAGTGAATGGTGGACTCCACCACTTACAAACGGCCATTTGGAGAGTTAATTACAGTGCAACGTAAATACAACGTACGGCTACTTCAGAAGACATGTTGACCATAAATGGTATCCAGAGTTTGATTTAAACATATATTTATATATGTATATATATATATATATATATATAAATATTCATACATCTTCAGGAATATGACTTTTTGACGATCGTGCAGAACTTTATGTTTAGTATAACTTTAGAAGACAAAGATCCCAACATGCAGTTCTGCCATCAGCCCCAGAGACCGGGAGGTTGAACTCCACTCCAGAGGACAGAATCCGCTCCGTGAATGAGATGCAATTCTTGTTTTTTACTCTTAAGTCAAATTATTTCCTTTTTGACTGGATGATGATGAAAAGCGTGTCGTGCTTCAGGAAAGGAGCCTTTTTCTTTTTTTTTAACCGATTTGATTTGATTATGAAAAAGGAGTTGTTGTCGTTTAAGATGGTGCGCTGAAGTAACCTGTAATTTTGTAAACAAATTAAACCTATCTAAATGTGTGTCCGCCACTGCAGCTGTATTTCTGGTGTCTCATAACCACCCTGAGGGTTTAGACGGGTTTATGAGCATGACACGGAAATAAAGATATCTATCCATCTTAAACACGAGAAAGCGGTGTTACTTTAACGAGGGCGTATTTGAAGGCGTCGACATTTCACATGCGAGGAATTTCCAGGATGGAAACCACGAGCAGCTTCTGCTTTTTACTTCTCCTTTTTTCCACCCTTTTGTTGTACAATTTCCAACTTAAGATTCCCAAAAGAAAGGAATCGTCCCGCTGAGACTGTTGTCCGAATTGTGCAAGGCGAGAAAATGAAATGTCTCAACAGCAGCTCCGTCGCTCAGCCGGCTTTCCTTCGAGGTGGTGCAACGACGTCTCGTGTTCCTGTCTGTCGGAGCGAGCTGGCACTCTGGAACGAGCCTTACTCGGAACCGAGGACCACACCTGCTCATGCTATTACTCTCCACTGCGTATCACTTCACTCGAGACGCCGCCGGTGTGTGTGTGTGTGTCTGTGTGTGTGTGTGTGTGTTATGCTTCCACGCTGGGGAGAAAGTGGCAGAACTGGTGGAGCGACACGGCACACGGGGCGGCGGAGAAGAGGAATGGGTGGTCCGAGTCAGCAGACAATGGAAACGTGTGCGTCGTGACGGATGGAGTGAGATAACATTCCCCAGAAGCCTTCCCGTCCTCTTGGCGCGGGCTCCTCCGTGTGTCCCGTCCAGGGACAGGACGTCCCATGTCGGGTTTCAGGACCGTCGCCAGTTTCTGCTCCACGAGGTCGCCCACGTTTCAGACGCTGTACTTACAACCGCCAGAGAAAGATTCTACTCAAACGAGGCTCAACTGTTTGTTTTTTACACGATTGCCACGAGGTCCAAAAGTCGAACGAGCACCTCGATGTTTTCCACCTCAAAGTGCTTGTTTGACTTTTGGACCGAGATTAGAAATCTTTTGCATACGAGACACTCGGTTAAATGGACATTTAATGTTTTTACTGGCGTTTGAAATGCTGTCCTATCTGAAAGTGGCATGAGGGTTTCTATGCAGCCGCGACTATTTTCTATGTTGTGCTAAATAACTGTTCATACAGGTACGGGAACAATGGGACCGCGGCTGAGGACTCCTTAAAAATAAATATGAAGATGTTTTTTCATGATTGCCGAGTAATCAAATTAGTTGGAAATTCATTTTCTGACTGTTGAATAACCGTTTCAGCTCGAGTAAATAGTGTTGTACCTGCACACACACACACACACACACACACACACACACACACACACACACACACACACACACACACACAGAGGGGCCAATGTAGGGTTCAGTAAACTCTCCGGCAGCTTCGGGTCGGTCGCTCTTATAAAATTACAAAAGAGTCTCCTGGCTGTCAACTTTGTCCGAGGATGATGTAAAGATGCTGCCGTGAGGCTGAATGTGATTCTCCCACATATGTGCTCTTCCCCCCCACTCAGCACGTGTGTGTGTGTGTGTGTGTATGTCTTCCTGTCCCCACACATTCCAGCTCTCTGTGTGCCACCACACACCCACTCAGTCTCTCCCAATGTGTCGCTGCATAATGAAACTTCCCTGCAGCCTCTCGCCTTTTATTTTCTCCTCACTCTGAATAATGAGATGATCGTGTCAAACAATCGGACACAAATCACTGCGTTTAACGAGCGAAAGCTTTTAATGCATTCGTCTTACTCCCTGACTTTCTTTCACTCTCTCGTGTGATTGCATAACACCTCGTCGCCGTCTCTACTATGTAACCTTTCGCAACCGCACACACCCGAACACACACACTGTCGTATGTCTACATAAACGACACGCTCGCACGCACACACACACCTGGATAACAGGTTGCTGTGGAGCAGTCGGAGCTGCAGGGAGAGTGATTGACAGCAGCAGCGCTTAAGGCGGGAGAGAGTGTGTGTGTGTGTGTGTGTGTCTCCGCTGCCAACTGCGTAGTGTGGAATTGTTACTGTGTGAGGTTTGGAACAGCTCGGGGGGGAGAGGGCAGAACGTGCTGCGTTCAGGGTTCTCATAATGGGGCGTTTGAAACCTCCTGGGAGGTATTGAAGGCGTTGTTGTCGCCACACTCCTCCATCGCGGACAACTGTATCAAAGCCGGCATGTTCAAGAATAATGCGTCGTCATTGTGCAACTCAAAAATGTCGGAACAACAAAAGCCAGGAGTGCAGTCCTGTGCATCTTGTTTTACACTACCCTTCAAAAGTTTGGGCTCATCCAGACAATTTCGTGTCTTCCATGAAAACTCACTTTTATTTATCAAATGAATTGAAAATTGAATAGAAAATATAGTCAAGACATTGACAAGGTTAGAAATAATGATTAATATTTGAAGTATTAATTTTGTTCTACAAACTTCAAGCTCAAAGGAAGGCCAGTTGTACAGCTTATATCACCAGCATAACTGTTTTCAGCTGTGCTAACATAATTGCACAAGGGTTTTCTAATCAGACATTAGTCTTCTAAGGCGATTATCAAACACAATGTACCATTAGAACACTGGAGTGATCGTTGATGGAAATGGGCCTCTATACACCTGTGGAGATATTTCATTAGAAACCAGACATTTCCACCTAGAATAGTCATTTACCACATTAACAATGTATACAGTGTATTTCTGATTAATGGTATCTTTATTGAAAAAACAGTGCTTTTCTTTGAAAAATAAAGACATTTCTAAGTGACCCCAAACTTTTGAACGGTAGTGTATGTCTGAGTACAATAATGCGACAGTGAAGCCGTTGTCCTGCGGGCGAGACGCCAGTGGGTTATTTAAGCTTCCCAGCGCTGCTCCCTCTGGCCGAGCGGTCGGGTCAGTTATCGACTGTAAGTGCATGAAGCCGATTAAAAACAAATTAAAACAAAAATATCTCGATATGAATGGGAGCTACTGGCGAATGCTTCGTCGTTGCCATAGCGATGTCTCTGCGCTTCCCAGAAATCCAGCATGGTGGGCGGCTACCGAGAAGCTCTTCTGCCTTTTTGGATTTTCTGTTCATGCGTTCATTTATATACAAAACAAACTGCTGCTGGTGTTTCTGCGAAAAACAAAAAGGGTCTTCCTGTTTCCCTGGAGAGGCGCGTCGCCTCCATGTTTGTTGAGAGCAGCGGGCGTCGAAGACCTAAACGTTGTTCGTCACAGATCCAATTATTTCTCCGTCGACTGAGCACTGGAAACACATGCCTACGAGGAGTTATTTGGACATTTGTCGTCGGTTATTGAAACTACAAAAACATGCGAGATGGCCCACATGGTGTGTTTTCCTCAATTTAATTTGTTGTAACATCTGTCGTCACATCTGTGGAACTCCATCGAACTGGTTGAATGTATTCTCTCTCAATCGACTCCTTGACGGTCCAAAAAGAGGAAATGTGAAAGCCGGCACTTCCCTTAAAAAAAAGAAGTCCGTCTTCTGTATCGAACCCTTATCCCCTGCAGACTTTTAAAGAGGGGGGGGTGAAAATTCATACACAAAATCTCTGACTGGTGTAAAGTCCATTTTTGTATTCATGTAGCCAAATATCACAAACCACAAATTGGCCCTGGGGGAGCTTCCTAATCAGTGCAGCATACGACACCTTCTGTCCTCAGAGGTCAGAGGTCAGGGTTGGCGTGAGAGCTGCGGCTTCGACGCCGGGAGGAATGTGTCGGCTCTCGCGGAGAAATCTCTCAAACGGCACATTTCTTTGTGCCCGAATGCACCGATTGACCTCGTCCAGCGAGGAGAGGGAAGAGGAGGTGTGCTGATGTAAGCGCAGCGAGGACTTCCAGGTCCTCTTCTCTCTGCTGCTTCTGTTTCCATTCACGGTAACCCGATGCCTCTCATAAATCTAGCGTCGGTGTCTCCTTTTAAAAATAAAAAGTGATTTAACTCAAAGTGAGGGACCAGTGGACTCGGCGGTGTGATGTGCGTCACTGAGACCGGCACCGTGTCCTGTGGGAGCCGGGGCGGCAGGGAAATGACAGACCGACGCTCGATTTACGACCAGAGAACAGGGCGGCTTTCAATTTGAGACTGTACTCGATTGAGACATCACATAGACCCAGACTCTCCTAATTACACACACACGCACACACACACACGCGCACACACACACACACGCGCACACACACAGCCGGCCAGAGAACCGTTATTGGCTGGACACAGACTGCGGAGGCAGATAGCCTAACCTCTTGATTTAAACAGTCTGGCAAGGAAAAGGGAAAGAGACGCACACACACACAGACACACACTGCCGCGGTCGTTATTACATCGATCGGCCCGCAGATGGAGAAGCGACGCAGGGAGATGAACACGATCGATGGGCAACCCCCCCCCCCGTGAGAGGGTCCGACTCGCGGAAGGGGAAGCGGGGGGGAAATAAGAAGGCACCGTTTGAAGAGAGTGGAAACGCTCGTCGTTGCAGAGAAGCGGGCGGTGTGCATTAGGATGAGGCATTGGAGAGTTGTTCCCCCTGTATAATTTCCCATGTCTGTGTTTGGTGAAAGGTCATCATTAAGTGGATGTCATCCGCATAATTATAGGTGTGTGTGTGTGTGTGTGTCCGTGGCAAAGCATCCGTGCGTGGCCGGCTCGATTTGTTTGTGTTGCTGTTTTTTCTCACTGGACGAGTGAGCCGCTCCGCTTTGGTTCTGGGCCGTCACGGCCCGGCCCGGCTGGCGGGCACCGACTGCGCCGAGGGGGGCTAAATGTAGCTCGCTGCACCAGGAAGAGGACCAACGAGAGAGAGTGAGAGAGTGAGAGAGAGAAAGAACTATAGAGTACCCTCATGCAATTAGAGAGTCAAGCACTGCTGGGAAATTTTGGGGCAGGAGACACCGGGGAGCTCTCTCTCTCTCTCTCTCTCTCTCTCTCTCTCCACTGTTCGTTATTTGGGCTGACGGCAGCCTCCGGTGTGAGTCGTCATCTCGTTTCTCAGAGCGTGTCCCCGTTTATAGGGCATCGACTAATTTTTATGGCCACGGTCGTAATCCAGCAAACTCTAAATGAACTCCACTAATTAGCTTTAAAAAAAAAAAATTAAAAAAAAAAATTATAACTTAAGAGGCGGGGCGAAGCAATTACACTGTGTGCAATAATGATTATTAACCATGCCCTCAGCAGAACAACAACATTAATAACACATGATCAATGTTGCACCCATCTAGCAGGTTAATTGCGTGTCACACCGGGTCAAATAGGGACATATATTTTATTAGTCCTATCGGTATCAAGGCATGTCAGACGTTGCACAATGTCGGGTCAGCCGGTTCATTCTGCATCATTTAATCCTGCATTCTGATTGGTCGGTTGGGTCGTAGCAAAACAGAATCATAAATCCTCAGACTGCTTCAATCAGAGGTGATAGATCAGGCTTGTGCTTTGGTATGTTCGTAGTCGTGCGTGGAAGACGATGCTGTTAGTTGATCTCGCTTAACGACCGAGTCGTTGGACCACGTGTGACGCGGCGAAACCCAAAACTCGTGTTGTTGAACGGACTTCACGAGGCGGTCAGTCGTCCTCCATGACACACGACGTGGCATAAAATGAGCAATTGTGGAGTTCCCATGCGCCAACGTCTGGAAATATTCTGTCATATGCTGACGATGCAGTCTAGCGCCATTATTTTGACCTGGAGACCAAAGATTTCACAGCGATTCACTGGCGATTGTGAACTTTTTGTTTTCCAGAAATAGCCGAGTTGATGGGGGCTCTCGGGCGTGGGTCAGATTGCTAATGCGTTTAAAGGCCGCTGACCCCTGCAATCAGCTGGTCGGGTGTCACGGTGCCAACAAGAGATTTAGATTTCACCAGGTTTCTTCTCTCGCACTTGTCGACTTTCGCCGGTGACGGCCCAAAATCACGCCGCTTGGCATGAGGGACGTTACAGAAAGGAGCTGCCATGTGACGCGTCTGCTCGCTTTACTCTGGAGAAGAATTATCATTACGGCTGCATTTCTCCGCTAATCCGGTCAGCTGAGCAACCAAGGCCAGAAAAACTTGTGAAATAACATTTAACCTTTGTTTAAAATAACACATATACGTATTTAGGCTTACAGTATATGAGCAGTTGTCATCAAATGGCAATAATAAGACTATTTGGCAATAATACGACAATTAGGCAATAATACGACTATTAGGCAGTAGTCTACAGTTTTTTGAACAAAAAACAAACAGAAAACATAAATCAGACAATAATATTCAATTTTATTCTTTCATTCTTTTGTGGTTATTTATTGTTATTACATTTTGCATACAACTGTTAATAATTATAACTTATTTCGTTGTTTTTTTAATCATTAAAAAGTATATTTATTGATTTATTTTTGGTGTGTACCTACCTAGTACAGGAAATACAGATGAGACGGACAAAACAAAGAACACAAATAAAACTCTATTAAATTATAGGCCATTTGTTGCCCCTCTCCCAGTGATATCAGGGGCAGAATTATATTTCTTCGGGGCAGTTTTGTCCTGGTGTATTTCCGACGCTGCTCACATGTCCGATGTGATCTGAGAGGCCGATCTTGCCACAAAACAACTTGCCGGGACCTCTGGGTCTGTTTTCCTTCGCCTAGGTGTCATCACTTTCTCCTTCCCCGCTGTTCCCTTTTATTGCTTCCTTCCTGTCTAAATCTGAGAGTTTTTTCCCCAGCGTGTTTGGCTTCATTGTTTATCCCTGTTGTTAGTTTTAGGGTCACTGTGTTCCTCGGATGATATGCAGACACTGATAACTTACATTAAATATTATAATTACCTTGATAAGCAAGAGAAACTGTATATAGATCCCATAATAATATTGAGTTGTTCTTCATATCTGAGTTATTGTTTATTCTGCATCTAACCGAACAACATCTCCTTTTTTCTTTCTTCAGAGTGCTGATGTCGGAGCGTCGTCCTTTGGCAAACAATCTGGTGCCACTCAGAGAGCTTCAAAGCCTCGCCTGCTCCTTCTGTGACGACCAATCACATCGAGGGAGCAGCTGGATCGGACACGCCCCTGAAGCCCTGTGACGGACTGATGGAAATGTTGTTTCTTTCTTTGCTTTTTATCTCGTCGCTTGTGGAAACCGACAGATGTGTGTGCCAAATTACATTCTTGAAAAGCTATTTGCTGCTCTCATTCAAGAGTACAAGCTAATAATTAAGGTGGATATTTAGTTTATGGATAAGAAAATTAATGGAATTATATATCTGCTCAAAAAGTGCCTCATTTTCAGATTGTAGCCATTTTACAAAAAAATTCAACTTACTAACTGAAGCGTTGAGGTTTTTCAGGAGGGTTGACGTAGTTACAGAAAAATGCAGCAGAAGATAAAGATAGGAGGGGTAGCGTTGCTGCGTTCATGTCATATGGTTTGATTCTGGTGTTTAGGGCTGAATCAATACGACACTATATATGTCAAATGTACCTCTGTCAGCCGGTTTAACATTCATAAATATGACTTGGCTGAAGTCGGAAACTGGAAAACACAATCAATCTGAACCGACATGAATGCAGCATTAATAATGATAATGGTACGAGCCAACCTGCTGGCCTTCCCGTCTACTGTGAGAAATATGAGCGTAGCCCGCGTTAGCATTCGGCTCGTTGTGACCCGTGCTGCTCTTATTCTGTCTTTTTATCTCTGTTAACTTTTTTTAACAAAGCCATACACCTAAAGTATTAAACACACAGGAAACAAAAGGCGATGCAGTAGCTCGCTAGCTAGCTTAAGCCAGCGAGGTCAGAAGACCAGATTAGCATCGCGGCCAAGGCGGAAACTTCAGCATCCTGCTGACGGCTCAGGTTCAGACCCCTGATACAAAGCCACGGTATCCCATCAGTGCTACTAGCTCCAGCCACTTGTGTCTCCTCTAATCTACTTTGTCTCAGGATGCGACATAACTTTAGGTACGAACAGCGGAGGATAGAGGGCCTATCCATAGCCATGCTAACGCTAGCTCTGTAGCGGTCAGCACACTGCGTTTAGCACAGCACAAGACGGTCTCTTCATTTTCAAATCTGTCGGTACGGAACATCAAATGGATCTGCTAATTTGTTCTCAGTTATTTTATACACTAAGGTACCAAACTGTGTCAAACTAAACACTTTTACATTTTTAAGCCGGGCGAATTGAAAGTGCTCTGACCGGAAATCCTTCTATAAGACTCCGTTTCTATCTCCCTCCCTCCTTATGTCTTTTGCTTAGCCCTTACTTTAATCTCCGCTATGCATCAGCACTTAAGTGCCTGTCTGTCCCTCTCTGTCTGTCTCTCTACCCCTTCTTAGCAGCTAGTACTAATAGGGCTGTTCTAGCAGAATATATTATTAAGTCTATTTTTGTGTCTATTTTTGTCTCTCTTGGCTGTACAGGTCTCATGAATTGACTTGTTTATGTTTGTTCGGTGAGACAATGATCCGTCAGACGACTTGACTGAAAGCCACGGCCCTAATCGGAGGAGATTTAGAATTTTTCTCATCGCCGGTTATGGAGGACTTAATTGTCGCAGGGCCATCGGTGCCAAAACGCAACAACAACAACAACAAAAAGACAGCACCTCAAGAAGCAACCTTCAGCTCTCAAGACTGGACGTATTGCTTTGTTTTGTTTTAACAAATGTGTAATTTTTTGTGTTCTGCTGTGATTGTTTTTTTGCAGCGGTGGGGTGGGGTGGGGGGGGGGGGGACATATCCGGGCCTCGCAGTCTGCCTCTGTGACACGAGGAGATAAAGGTCATCGTGTGGCGATTTAACCTTGAATTTGAACTACAACCTTGACCAGAGGGTGAGAGAAGAAATCCAGGAGAAAAGAAAGTTTTTAAAAACAGAATACACATGCATACACTCTGAGGGGCCTAGAATATAACCATGCAGCTTTATTATGAGCATATTGGCATCTGTGGTTGAAATGGGCTCTAATAGTGGTTACTAACGCAGAAGTGTGTGGAGGGGAGGGGGGGGGGGGGCAATTGGGCTCAACACATGAATCCTTTCATGCAGGCGAAACACATCGTGATGTATTTCTAATGTCTTTTGGAGATGTTCTCATATTGAAACTCAGCGGTTTTCAGCCAAAATGCTCGAGGGTGCTTTAGTTTAGAGAGTGCAAAACAACAGGCTTTCAGTCCTGAGGAATGGACTTCATCCGCCTGCCACTTTGAGCATCTCATGAACTTTTTTCTTTCTTCTTTCCTTTATCGCGATGTTTCCTTTGATTGCGTCACGGGGTAAAGCTCCCGTTTAAGCGGCGGTATGATTTCATTCATCGCATCGGACGTTCATCAAATGTGCAGGAAAGTGCTGCTGCTGTTCTAAATCGTCTTATCTCCTCCTCCGAGGGATGTTACTGAGTGGGAATATTGTGAGATTTGCCATTGATGTAGAAAATTTGACGTCTGTTGCTTTAGAAAAAAGAAAAAATCAAACAACAAAACAACTCGTGGTTTCTTTTGTTTCTGTGACTTCCTTTTTGAGTGATATAACGGGGGATGAGTGTTAGAAAGTGGGAAACAACAGCGCGACTGATTCAGGTGGCGGACGATGCGCCACTTTAAGGGGAAGTGTCTGACTCAGAGGACAAGAGCAAGTGAGGGAACCTAAGTAGACAGGGACTAACGAGGGAATGGGCAACAGGTGAGACGGGCGTGAGGCCCAGGTGAAGGGAATGAGGGACTAACGAGGTGATCAGAGGCAGGTGAGGGGAGTTGGACTGACGAGATGGGAAGCAGGATCTGGAATGACGTGATAGTTAGAGACAGGATGAAAACGACTAATAATAAAAGGGAGGTGTGGAGCTAAACTGTTACATGTGGAGAAGAAAACGGCTTATTGTTGTCCTCCTGCGCTGCGGTGGTCACCTCCACCACTCCCATTGATAAGATATGTTGCACTGCGAGCTGGCGGGTCGCCAGCGGCGTTAATCACTCGTTTTACTGGTAATTTGACCAACGTGGCGTTTGCTCCCTCGCGGGTCTTTATTAGACACTCGGTGGAATCAAATCAGCATTTATTTTTTTCCGGCTCGGTAAACCGGTGCTTTTTCTCCCCTCGTTAACATGTATGCACTCTCGTATCATCGCCGTCCACAGATGGCCAAGTAACTCAATCCGGACAGAGGCACCGTAGGAATTAATATAGATGAGAACACACACACACACACACACACACAGCAGGGATTAGGCCTGCACCTGCAGATCCTCTCACTTACCTTGTTAGCAAATAGGGTTAGTGTGGACAACAAGAAGGTGCTTGGTACCTGTAAGAGAAGAAAAGGCCCCACACACCCTCACCGGAAGGTTCTTTTGAAACCTACACTCTTCACACTCACTTACATCCTAAACACTGAGCCCCGGGGGCCTTAAGGGGGGGGGGGGGTTTCTGAGCCCTGTTTCACATCCGTTAAGAGACATTTCCTCTTTTTCTGCAGCAGTCTTGCACAATGCTGCTGATTCAGTGTCTGACTGTCCTCTCGTGTTTTCCTCGTGGATCCGCGGAGCGGCTTCGGGTCGACGTGAGAAGTCGAACGAGCTCGATTCTCATGAGCGCAGCTGCCATCTGGTTGCCGTGGCGACGGGGCAGCCACAATGCCTGCCTGCCTCGGGGGAGGCCCCGCGGCGGCAACATCTCCGGTCAAGAAGACGAGGAGTGAAAAGAGAGCGAGGAGGAGGAGGAGGAGGAGGAGGAGTTGGCTGGGGGCCAAGGCGAGAGGACACCGGGTTCAGTGGCGGTAAGGTGAGCTGGACGGAGGCCAGCAGGTGGACCGGGCCGCTGTTTCATCTGCTCGCTGTGAGGGCGTGACGCTGTGTCTACAGCAGCAGAAATAAACTCGGTAAACTCACTTGTTTGTACCCTGCAGGCCGGAATACTTGGCGCACAGCTTCACACCTCCATAAAACCCTCCACACGTGAAACAATGTGAGAGATGAGAATCGGGTGCTCAGAACTAAGGTCACACAAAGGTCACACACATTGCTCACACATCACCAGGGTGCTGCTCGGCCGAGGCGGCAGGCCACGCCGAGAACCTCGAGCATCACGGCGAGTTTACTGAGGAGACGACCACGTCAGCATCAGTTACACCCATGAGAGGGAATGGGTTGTCTTTTGCTTCAGTGTATTCTTCTTCAGTGTATTCTTCTCGACAGAAGGGGTTTTTCAAAATAAATTGGGGTGGTTATTCCTTTATATATTTCAACCCCGGGTTATTTATTTTTTTCGCACTTAAATTTGTTTGATTTGTTTAGATATATTAACATAAAAAGATAAACAAATTTCAGAGATAGACATAAATCAATACAATAAAAGGGCAAAATGATACACAAACATATATATATATACACACATAAATATACACAAATACATACAAATATATATACACATATACATACAAATATACATATACACATACAATACATATGCATACATATACATACACACATACATACACATATATATTATACACATATATATTGTATACATACACATATATACATGTACACACTTATACACATATATAGACATATATATACATATACACATTTATATATAGACATATATATATACACATATATACACACATATATATTCACACATATACACATATATATACACACATATATATATTTACACATATATATACACATATATATATTTACACATATACACATATATATACACATATATATATTTACACATATACATACACACATATATTTATACATACATACATATATACATACACACATATATATACATATACACATATATATATGTACATACATACACACATATATTTACATACATATACACATACAATACATATGCATACACATATACATACACACATATATACATACACACATATTCATCCACAGAAAAGAAAAAACAACTCCTTAGGGTGATTATCGTTTCATTTGAAAACTCCCCTTGACCTTTGACCCTGTGCCCACAACCTGCCAAATAAGAGCACAAAGTAATCCAAGAGACGAGACGAGTGTCGTACACGCTGCTCTACATGAGACCGCCTGAGACGACATCCATCACGCAGACAACACTGGTGCTGGTCATCGTGGTTGATTTTATTTGATAGGAGGATCCTTTACACGTCTGCTGAGCCCAGTAAAAACAAACTGCTCTACAAGACGTGTGACTCGGCCTCTTTAACGGGGCCGAGAGTGCTTTCTTTTTTCTTTTTTCTTTTTTTACTGGTGCAAGTTTACACCTTTTGGTCCCCAGCCTTTCCGGAGCACGAACAGTCCGTACCGCTCGGCGTCGGCAACAATACAGGAAGTCTCCCCGTCTTTATGACTTCCTCCACGGCGCAGACCCCAGGAAACCCTCTGGATGAGAGACAAGGAAATCGCTTCAGCTCCCACAGCAGATGTGGGAATGTGAACGCTATTTCACGCTCCTAAATTGCTTCCTTCCCCATCAGTCAAACGTGTTTGTCAAATACATAGCAGAAAGCGGAACGTGAGCGAAGGTACAGAAAGTGTGAAGGGCCAGATTTTTGTTTGTTTTTTCTTCCGTTTCCCCCCCTTGGAGTTGCCATAATAAACAACCTAAGTAATCGTGTTTTAGCTTAGATCAACTGACTGGTTGTTGACTGAGTCCAAAAAAGCCCTGGATTACAGTCAGAGAGCTGCAGACTGCCTCTGCTCATGCTCCAGACCTCCCCTCTGCAGGCCGCTCATGTGGGTTTTAGGGCAAAGTCAATCACTGTAGACTCAATAAAGTAAGTTGAAACACACACACACACACACATGGCCGGAGCAAGTGGGATCCGATGGTTGGGTCCATCCGCTGCATGGCATGTGATGTAATCCGAGCCACAAATACCAGAGCCCATGCAACCATGTTATAATGTATTTCCAGCTCTCTTTCCTCACCGCCCCCTCTTTCACATAGTGTACTTAGCCAAACAAAAAGCCTTTCTCTGTCTTTCCCTGCACACCCCCACACCCCAGCAACTGACGCTCACCCCCCCCCCCCTCCCCTCCTCCCCCCCTCTCTCTTGCCTCATAAGAGAAAGTTTGCCATGATGATGGATTTGTCTCTATATCGCAGGCTGCGTGTGAAATGAGCTCTGTGCCTCTGTGGCGTGTCTGAGAAAGAAGTAAAGGTTTGAACTGGGAAGGGAAAAAAAGTGCCACGTGGAGGAAGGGGGAAAACGGGGGAAAGGGGAGGAGGAGATGAGGAGATGAGGAGGGTGTTGTGTGGGGGCGTGGGGACTGTGAGGCCTCTGTACTGTTTTTCTTCTTTCTTTCTTTCTTTCCTTGAAAGCTCCCTGAAAACCGCAGACACATGGTACAGAATTCCCCTCACAGTAAGGGCAGACACACACATCCACACACACACACACACACCAGAACACACACTCTGATAGGGGCGTGTGTGTGAACCAGAAAGCACTCTGCACAAAAGGGAGCCCAGAAAGAGGGAACTTAAAAGGAGCCGGCCGACCAATGCCTTGACAACATCATATCATATCACCTTAATACTCAGCCCTATGGGAAAGGGGATGGTCTTGCTTTCCACGGGTATTGGTAGGGGGGGGGGGGGTAGTTTTGACTGACATACCTCAAACCCCCCCTCCCAGGCTCTCTTTGTGGCCCCTTTGACCTCGAGGTGTTGCTGGCTTACTGGGATAAAGGTCAAGGGTCATGTGTCGTGAATGGACCTGTTGGTATACGTGACGTGAGCTCGGTGTGTGGACCCAGCGCCGCCGCTCCCATAACGCGCTGCGCGTAGGGCACCAAGTCCTGAGGGGGCTCCACAAAATAGGCAACTAAAAAAATCCTCATAGTTATAATAATTATAATGCCGATATTATTTCAGTCTAGAAATATTAGGCACCTTTTAGGCATGTATCTCACAAAACAGGCAGAACAAGAGAGATGTTTAATCGCTCAGCACCCGCCCCCCCAACACTTCTCGGGTCGCATCGTCCTGCCGTGATGCTGTGTGGACCCAATGCCCTTGAAACTGAAGGCTTGGTTGGCTGATTGATACGGGTGGAAGCAAAAACATAAATTTTGCTCTTAATTTTAAGCTTTTTTTAAAGCTTAAAAAGACCCCCAAAAAAATCCATAACAGTAATTCTGCACTTTATCTGATCCTTTAAAGTCTTTGTTGCTTCGCGGCGCAGCCCAAGAGGACCCAGCAGCATGAGAACTACGACACCAGGTACTTCGTGCCACGTGTGGTCAATGAAATGGAGGCGTACTGCCCCCTAGTGGCGCATCTGGCATCTGCTCTCCAACTCAACCGTTGTCATCTCACAGGAATGTCCAAAACGTTCAATTTTATTTTTACACTTCTAACATATTTTCATCATAATAAATGCAAACACAAGTTTCTATACATTTTTATATTGTTTTTTTTGGTAATTTTTTCTTTTAAACGTATTGAAACATTGCACCTAACCAAAAAAATGCAATACAATAGTACTTTATTCTATTTATGCCAGACACCTGGCATGAATAGAATAAATACATTTGTACTTATTCTATTTATGCCAGACACCTGGCAGCCTCCTGCGCACACAGCTGAGCCACATTCGCCCCGATTGAAACGCTGAGCTCAGCAAAAAAAAATACAACATAACAAATGTAACTTTTGGATCCCTGAACTAAATGAATGACGACATGGTATTATGTTTGCTGGTGATGGAAACCAAGAACAAATTACAAATTACTGAGCTTCATACAGGACCTCAACGAGTGCCACTGAGTGAAAAGGGATGCAGGGCCTTAAAATGTCCCTAAACGTCAGCTCTTCATAATCCATCAACATTGACATGCTATACTTGCATTATTTTATTCTGTTTTAAAATTGAAAACAACAATAAACAATGTAATTTTGATAATACTACGCACCCTAAATAACAGTGTTCAAATAAACAAGTAATTCACTTGCAGTTAAATTCAGAAAGTAATGTTATGCTACTGAATTTGACTAAAACATCTAACAAAATGAAATATAACATTGATTTTTTTGTTTTCAATGCAACAGATGCCGTTCACGTTTATGTGATGACGATATTTCAAGTTTTCTAAGACCAAATAGTGGAATTCATCCTCTTTTTAAAGCTTTCAATACGCCCCGATGAGCACCTGGGTGTCCCTGTTCAAGAGTCTCCACCCGGGGACTTGAAGGGAAGTTTAAATCTAAAAGGCTAAAGGACTTTAAGCAATCAGAGATGGGGAAAAAGACAATTCTCATGTTACACTTTTTAAACGTCGTGGTGTCTCGGAACAATTTAGCAAAACGCCCACACAGAAAAGAAGTCCAATCGGTATTTCTAATAGAAGGGAAAGCACATGTGTTATTCATAACATTAGCAATAGCTTTGTTTCCAGGAAGCCACGACAGTGACAAGGAGCCTGAAACTGACGCAGCTAAATGGAACGCGGCGATCATTCATTTGATTATTCCAAAGGGTGAAGATAACAGAAAGTAGATTATAAAATAAGACGGGTACAATTTTAAGGGGTGTTTTTGATAGTTTACATGCAGTATTCTGTAAATGGATTATATACCCAATGAAAAAGCACGAGCTGAAATAATCCCTGTACTTGCATTAAGTTTCTCACACAGACATGTGCTTCCAACAAGGAAAATTACCTGACTCAGCACTTTTGTCAGCTCAGGGAAGGATGTGAGGTCATTCTCTCATAAATTGATATGTCCTCTAGGAATGCAACAACCATAACCACCCCTGTCTTACTGTATATGCAGATAAACTCACTTTAAAATGTATGGACAATTCAGCACATATTTCCTTTATGGCTTAAATCAATAGAAACAAACCACTCAATAACTTTTTGGCTTGGCAACGTCACTGAAAGTCCTTCAAAGAAAAAGTGGGAGGAGCTTGTCTTTCCATCTGTGACCAGAGACCGGCATGCTGAAACTCCTTGTAAGCTAGAAAGAGGAGGTGGAAAATCGGTGTCAGCACACTTAACAGCCACCGCCGGCCTGGGAATGAGGACACAAGGAATGGGAATACAATCCATTTATAAAAAGCCTCAAGTATGACCTTCTTATTCTTCTTCTTCCTCACACATTACATTATGCAAATCATTTTCCAAATGAAGCCAATGTTACACTCTGAAAATCTTCATGTTTCCACCTCTAAGCTTTCTTCCAAAGAGAATATCTCTTTAGGTATTAATAGAAATGCTCTGTTAGCGGTTATAGAACATGATATTTTAAGAATTCCTGGTATCTTGTAATGCCATGAGCGTTTTTTTACTACAATGAATGAAACCAATCTAAAGAAACTATTTCAAAGGCCATTTATTTCCTGAAGTCTAAAAGGTGTCTTCAGATTCCTTGTGCAAAAAATATTGACTTACATATATAATATACTAAAGCATGCACAAGTTGCCATATACAGTTGAATTACTTTGGTTGAATAATTGGTAGATTAACTAATAAACTACAAGACGCTCCAGGAAACTATAACCATCATAACATATCAAACTGTTAAACCTGTCAACTAATGACACTTATTAATTAACGTCATATTTTCACGTTAATAAATCATAAATTCCGTAATTTTAATTTGATCTTTTATTGGGATTTTTTGCACACGTGATGATATAAACAGGTTTCTCTCATGTCTCCATGTCGAACAGATTCCAAGGTGACAGTCGTACATACTCGAGCTCTGACAAATCCTCCCTGAGGCTCTGCCTCTTTGTGGTAGCAGTTGGCAAAACATCAGAAGCATCCAAAACCCCGCTTCCACTGCCTTCATTATCCAGGAATAAATCAACGTCTTCACTTCCAACAGCCAGCTTGTTTCCCCAAACTTCTTCAGGCCCTCTGCTGGCGTCGTCTCCACTAGGCACCGCCTCCTCGGAGTTTAAGGTCCCGTAAACCCCGCCTTCTTTTTCCTTGGGTGCGGCGGAAGCGGTAGGTGTGATCGGGGTCCGCGTCGCGGCGGTGACGTCGCTCAACGAGGCGCTTGCAGTGCCAGAGTTGTTGGTGGCCCTGACCCTGGGAGGCCGCCAGATTAAGGCGTCGATTCCGGTGTAATTGAAGCGAGTGGATTCGTTGAGCTTCTTCGCTCTCACGCGCTTGCCTCTCACGGTGTTGCTGGTGGAGCTGTGGAGCAGGTGCGCCTTCTTTGCAGACGGTTTGTTCGCGTCCGGTGCTTTGGGCTCAGATTCCGCGTCGAGCAACGCTGCCGATCCGAGATTAGGCGAGGAGGGTCTTAAAGGCGGCGTGTGGTCTTCGCCGTTTGGCTCGGTCGGGCTCATGCGGCTGCTTTTCGGTTCCCAGATCTGCAAGCTCGGAAGTTTAAAACCCCGGACTCTGACAGACTCATCCGGCTCTCCGACTTCAGTCATGTCCCCCTCAAGCGATTGAGTGCCAAATGCCTTGAGACCACCTTTTATTTTGTTGCTTCGGAACCATCGGAGATCTGGGTCGCCGTCCACACCGGCATCACTTTCAGGTAGCCCCGGCCGGGCTTCCTTAAATCCCGATGTAAAACCCCGATGCGTGCCCGGAGAAGGCGAGGCGTCGCCTTTGAGTGGCCCCTCAGTGGCAGTTGCTTTTCTCTGGCCGAAGCTATACTTTGGGGACACAGGAGGGTTCATGCTTGCGCTTTTGAAGGCCCTCCCTTTGTCGAAGCTGTACCCTCTAAGGTTGGTACTTTTATCGGAGCCACTGGAAGAGAGAGTCGGGAGCTCCTTCATAGCTCTCCATTGAGGATCGTCGAATCCTCGGAAGACATTGCTGTTTTTCGTGGCTTGAAGAGGTGTGGACGCATGCGACGATCCTCTCGTGGTCGCATTACCGACGAGAGATTTGCTGCCGCCGACAGCTGAGTTACCCGGGACATCTGCGTGAACTACAGGGACAAAACGTCCAGCGAAGGCGTCTATCCATGGAGAGATTCGAGCTGCGGGTCGATACCGAGTGAAACCCCCATGGGTCACATTAGCGTTACGATACAGTGGATTGGCATTATCGGAGCGATGTTGTACTTCCTTGGTTGGGACTTTTCTTTGTGGTTGTTGTCCTCTGGACATCGGCGGGGAAGAACTCCGATATCTACCAGTCTGAGACAAAAAAAGAGACGCAAAGTCATTTCTGGGAACTCGTCCTTTGAGGGGGGATTTCAGAGCTTCCTTGGCATCGCCAACTTCTGAAAGACGAAAGGGACTGGCAGCTTCTTTGTGAGAGGATTTTTTAATGATAAGTGGGTATGAATTATAAGAGAGAGGGCGGTAGCCGCTTGATGTGCTCGTTCCACTCTGGATACTAGTTGTTCCTGCTCGGGACGGTCCGTTATCTGGACTGTTGTTATTGGTACTAAAGCTATCTTTAGTTAACCGTAGCGGCTTTAAATGATGGTGAATGATTGACGATGCTTTTCTGTAAGTCCCACTGTTCTCAGTTTCACTGTTAGTTTGGAGTGATGGCGGGCCAGTGAAGAGGCGGTGGTGTTGTCTGTGTGGAGGGTACAGTGGTCTCAGGACAGTGTGCCTCACTCCATGGTCCACTTGGGTTGTTATGGAACTGGCTGAAAGAGGACAATGAAATAACAAAGTTATTCTTTCAAAGGCTATTTTTTTTACAATTGCTGCAACACTTTAATATTGCATGTTCATTTTAGTTAAATATAACCTGAAATAACCATGATTCATAATCAATACACTTTCAAATATGTCTATATAAAGTTGCTAAGAGTCTCTATATCACAAAGACTGTCACAACAAACTGCAGTAGATTGCTGGAGATCCTGGCAAACTCAACACTTTACTTTGTTTTCCCCTTGCATATTTAGTATTAGTATTAGTTTTTAGTTTTTTTTTTCGTATTTAGTTTTGTGTTTTATAATTATTTTTATTAATGCTCTGATGTGCACCGTTGCTGTGATTTTTGAAATTTATCCCACTGTGGGACGAATCAAGGTATATATCATATCATAAATTAGAATGTCTGTCATCATTGAGAGAAAGCTTTGTGGCTCCACCGAATAATCCTCATGACATTCATAAAACATTTCATAAAGAGGAGGACTAGGTCACTACAGATACCGGCCTGCCACTCACCTCTTGCAGCATCTGAACACAGGATGAACGGCATGACAGCTGCACAGACCAGCGCAAAAACAAACAAGAGTCTGCAGGGGAAAAGACAACGAAAACCACTGCAGGGATATTGTTGTAATGTAATGGGACTCATAAAGCAGTCAAACAATAATCACCAACCCCTTTTTTTCACATGCTATAGATTACATTTGCAAAAGAAAGCTTGTTTAATTGGTATTTACCTTGAGTAGAGAACATAAGGTCCTGACATGATGGGCAGCTTTTCCATGTGCCGTAGTGGTGTTGTCAATCCATGCGTTTTACTTGTCAAACACCTGATTCACGTTGAGCTCTGAGCTCTGCTGCTGCCCAGGAGGCTGATTGGAAGCAACGCCGTTCACCTGGCCTCAAGAAATACACCTCCCAGATCGGAAGGATGGTTTCCATTTCATGTCAAATACTTCTGAATTTATTGTGTATATTTATATAAATACATATATATATATGAATATATATTTTAATTTCTTTCAACTAAATTAAATATTTGCTTCCTGAGAATATTACTTTCCAACCCCCCCACCCCCACACACACACACACAAAGAAGCTTCAAATTGAGTTTTTCAAATTTTATTTGTCCTTAAATATGTACAAATATTTACAACTTAAATACATTCATAAGAATAAATATATACATTAGTCCATTGGCAATTCACAAGTTTTCCATTTGTTTCTGGTAGTCATCATTTAAACAAGCAATCAGGAAGTGGAGAAGTGGAATGTGTCAGCATGGTTTTATCATAATTATCACAGGTCAATGTTGGAAAGGAGAACCATTGGAAATAAATACAGTATCACATTAGTCGGGGTATCTGAAGTTGTGGACTCTTTAGAGCATGAAGCAGGCCATCATGGCGAAGTTCCTCAAGTCATCGTTGTTCATACAGACTGCAAAAGAAAAAAAGGGGCACATTAGAAACACATCTACATTTATCCACTATTTATTTCTCAAATATAACTTTTTCTTGATACAAAGCCACCAATTCATAACAGCTAGTTGTACTCATAAGTGGCACAGTTTACACACGAGCAAAAGCTGAAACTAAAACCACTAAGCTAAATATATATGTACTGCTATACTTCTACCCTCATGCATTTCAGAGCAATATATGGTTTGTTGTGTTTATTTAACGACTAGGCTATAGTTTGATTTTACAAACACATGATCAATTGATAAAATAAGAAGTCAGTGTTCTCCCGAGGCCCCATAACCTCACAGGTGCTGCTAATTACACCTGGTATTGAGGTGACGTCATAATGTACCAACGGCGACGATAAAAAGATGTGAATTGCACCACAATAAAATCGGAAAGCACACACAGTCCCAGAGAAATATGATATCTTTAATTATACTTTGAGGGTACAGACTGTTCCAGCCTATAGGTTATATAACACAACTAAACTAAATGATGGAGCTTTTATCATCTTTCAGGACCTTGAAGAGTCCATCATTTAAAACTCTGAAATATGCCATTTTGCATGGAGTATAGTCTACATTTACTATCGATACTTTAATGTTTATAGTCTAATTGTGTACTTTTACTCAAGTATGAATAAAAGCAGGACTTTTACACGTAAAGGAGTATGTTTACATTACTTTAAACACGTATTAAGAACCACAAACAGCGGCTGACTTACTTCCTCCGCCCCTCTGCCCGGAGTCCTTCCCACGAATCAACCGCCACACTTTCCGACTGCACCGCCGGAGCCTCCCGCCTCTGGAGTCCCGGGAGAAGTCGCTCTCCTCGGCTGGAGCCCGCGGAGGCGCCGGCTCCTCGTTGTCATCACTGCCGTCTCGAACGAGACTGTCCTCCTCCTCTTCTTTCACCTCCTCTTCCTCCTCCTGTCGGTCGAGGACTCCCGAGGCTATGAGCCGCTCCAGGATGCACTCGTCCACCCTCAGCTCGGCGCGGACCCGCCTCCCCTCCCCGGAGATGGACGTCGGGTGTCGGCACAGCGGGCAGACGATGAGCATGTCGGCTCCCCGGGGTCGAGAGAGGACCAGCAGGCAGCTCTCGCAGAAGCTGTGTCCGCAGTGCAGCTCCCTGGGACACCGGAGACCCGCGTTGTAGGTCCGGTAACAAACCCCGCACTCGTGCTCTGAGTCCATCCTGCTGGCGGTCTGCGTTACCCTCCGAGTCTCAGTGCCTCAAGAGGTGAGCGCTCCGGAGTTTATAACTCAGGGTGTGAGGACGTGTGTGTGTGTGTGTGTGTGTGTGTGTGGGAGGAGATCGGGAGAAACCGTAGTGGATGCAAGCCAAATAAACATATGAGTAATACAGTTACAAATATGCTACGAGTGATGCAATGAAACTCCACCAAAACACACACACCCCGAAAATTCGTGTATATCTTGTTTATGGACAATATGTATGGACACAATAGTGACTCTATCTGATGTTAAGTAAAAATGTTGCTTTATAAAAAGTTTAGGGTTCCCCATTATTATTATTTTAAGAAGTGCGACTTCTCCACAGCTGGTGTGGGTGGAGTGACGTCATCTCTTCCTCTCCATGGTAATCCCCAAACAAGTTATTATCAGTTCTTCCTGCACGAAGTCCTTTCATGGTGATATCCGCTGAAATCCTCGCCAATAATCACAAGCTTGGCCATTACTGTAAAAGGTATGTCACCCTGAACTCACTCAGTCTGAACATGATGCTATAAGGCTAAGAGTGGAATCTATAGACTTTTATATTATTACATTACATTACATGTCATTTAGCAGACACTTTTATCCAAAGCGATTTACAATAAGTGCATTCAACCTAGAGTACAAACTAAGAACAACAAGAATACAGAAAGTAACATTTCCTCAACATAGTCGAACTACAAAAGTACCATAATAAGAGCTATTTAAGTGCCACTGAAGTGCTAATCTGTGTTTTAATCCAGATATAGTCGGAAAACACTATATATATGGATCACCTTGTGATTGTAATGTTAAATGAATGATGGGGAACAAAATGTAAGTAATTGGTGAAAGCTAAACTGTATTTTAGACTTAATCTGAGGTTGTCAACAGACTGAATGAGACAAATCAGGTCAAATTGGTGACTTGTGCTCTCACAGGTTTCTTAACTGAGACGACACAAAGCAGGAATGTGCTTTAACAAGACTAACTATCATTTCAGCTTCTGCTGAACTTCAGAGTTTACAGAACAAAGAATGTGAATTCAGTCGACTATAATTTACCGTCAAATGTTCAAAAGAGGGATTTCTTCAGAAACAGGATGAACGCTCTTCCTGTTTTCCGCCTGGTGACCCCATGTCAGGTTTGTTTTCTCAACAGAAGGAACACTTCAGAAAAATGTGAATTGTTTGATTTATATTTGTCGCTGTTTAGAAAACATTAGTAAAAGGTTGAAATGTTTTACATCTGGTGGCTGTAAAACATCCCAACCCACACAGGAGTATTAAATTCACTGTGTGTCTGTTGCTTTCATAACTTCTGTCTGAAAGCCTAACATAAGTGCCACGAAGCCTCCCCACAGAGCACCAGGGCCACAGTCACCTCAGACGAACTCAAGCTCAGAACATTTCTTCTGTCCCATTCGTCAGCGGTTAGTCGGACTTCCTCTGTGACGTGGAGATGAAAGAAGCCGTGCGGCAAACTGGAAAACCATTCAAGGTATCACGTGTATCGGTTAATAATTATCCCACCGGGCTTTGAAATTGCACACAATGCGTCCCTGCAACTTATTTACTCTGGTTTTTTCTTTTCTAATTGACTCCAACTAGATTGGCCCATGGTTTTTAAATATGAAGAACAGATGTTCTTTTTAGATTAGATTAGATTAGATATTCCCTTTATTAGTCCCACAGTGGGGACATTGTAAGATAACGGCACCGGGTGCACATTAGAGCATTAAGAAAACACAATACTATATACTAATACTAAATATAGAGTCGAGTAAGTAGACTCCGAATCTGTCATTTTCTGACTTGTCCTGGTTACCGTCACATCCCCTGGGGTTTAATTACCGCTGAGCGCACCACGGAGACGCCTCACGGGGGACTCGGCGGGGAGAGGAGGACGAGTGACATCAAGTTAGTGGGAGCCAACACAGCAGGGCGAGCCTCAGACACGTCGCGGTGCGGGATATTAAGAACTTGAGTGGTCAATGTGCACACAGAAGATGGGAGAGAGACACCCGAGATGAGGAGGGGAGTGGTCGGTGAGGGGGGTCGGAGGCATCAGAGTGTGGACCGAGCAAAGGGGCGAGCGCTGGGTAAGTGGCTCTCTTATCTACTTCTGAGGTGTAAAGATGGAGGTGCCAGTTCCTCTCAATGTAATCTCAGTGTACCTGATGTGCGGGAGACAAGAGAGCTCGTTTATTTATACGGAGACGCCACTCAGAGCTGGTTTAACCATTATCCTTTCACAACAGGTTGTCATTCCTTATGTTGTGATGTGGGTTTTTTCCGAGGAGAGCAAAAAAACGCTTATTATTGGTGTAAATTATATTGAATTTCTTTATTTTTTGCTCCTGATTCTTTAGTAGACGTGTGAAAGAAAAGGTGCTGCCATGGATCAATTCAAAGGAGACCCCCTCTGCTAAGCAACAATCCCCCGATGAGTGATCTGGGGTGTTGTTCCATGGGAGAAACTGCAAAAAAAAAAAAAAAGTGTCAGTAAAGCAAATATAACACTTTGTTTTAAAAAAAGAAAAAAAGAAAAGAAAAAAAGAGCCAGCAGCTAGTTGCCGAGGGGAAACGAGGCTAATATGTTAAAAAACTGAAGAATAAAAACAAGCTGTGAGGTTTAGACGTAGTAGATGTATTTACCTTCAAACTCAGCCTGGCTAACTTTCTCCCCCGTTTCCTTTCATTATGCTAAGCTAAGCTAACTGGCAGAAGCCCTCTCATGAACGAAGTAGCATCAATCATTTGTATCTAACTCTCGGATGGAAAACTTTTTGTCTACCAAGCTCAGCAGCTCACACTTAACCAATGTCCTCTTTTCTTCTATGAAGTTGGCAGACTTGCATTAAATGCATTAAAAAAAAAGACTATAAATAGACTTTTATTAGTCTCGGGTAAAGACAAAGCTATACCAAGAACTTTGGGATGATACATTTTACACAAGCGTCCTTCCCTATAGACATCTTTCAAACTCCATGCTGTCAGTTTCTATCACAAGCTGACTTCAAACATTCTCTGAGTCTAAGCCGAGATCGATGACATCATCTGGGTTATTTTCTCGAATAACAGCTTTTTTTCAGACTGAATAATACTCACTAAACTTGGGAAAGTGGCCCTTTAAAAAAAATAATAAGTTGAGTGGAGAAAAGTGGACGTGCACACACACATGCAGATAGAGCGACTTATTGCTTCCTTTTACAGATTTTCTGAGGTTTTTTTTAACGACATGATCCGAGTGCGCAGGCCAGCACACACTCCATGGGCTCGGGGTGATCGTGAGGCGGTGGAGAGGGAATGGTTAGACGGTGTGGTTAAACGGCTGAATGCTATGACTCATGGGCTGTGGAATCTGTTCATAAAACTTGGAAGAAACAAAGCTTCGTCCCAGAGAGAGAGGAAGAGAGGAAGTGAGAGAGGGAGAGCAGATCTTTGCATTAAAAAAAAAGCCCCATCAGCCTCTGGGGGTTCTATTAGGCTTAGTTAAGGTTATTTTCTCTTCACAGATTTGACCATCTTCTGAAGATTCCTCCACAAGTTTCATCTTGCCGTCACCGAGCACCCAACTCCACTCGCCCTCCCTCTCATCCCCATGACGGGGGGTGTTGTCCCACCTCCCCAGAAGGGGGACCCAGCTCCTCCAGAGCCGAGCCTCAGCACCACCCCTGCGGAGCCCACGGACGTGGAGTGTCCCATCTGCTACCAGGAGTACAACCAGTACAACAAATGCCCCCGGATGCTGGATTGCCTCCATGTTTTCTGCACCGAGTGCCTCCAGAGGATCCAGCTCTGTCCCAGTGAGCCCCTCGACCCCGGCAGCACGCCAGCCATCCCCTGCCCCCTGTGCCGCCACCTCACCCCTCTGGAGACAGGCGATGCCCTCTCCTTGCCCTGCAACTCCCGCATCCTGGCCAGGCTTCCCCCCGTGGCCTTCCGCCTGCCCGTTGCCATGGCAGCGCGCCTGGCCACCGTCACCCAGAGAGTGGTGCTCTCTCTGGAGGGCGACGGCAGAGACGCCCGCTTCATCATCCTGCCCACAGTCAGCCTCCGGGTGCAGCAGATGCACCCGGAGGCCGTGCCGTGCGGGCCGTACGGCGCGGCGTCGGGCCTGGCGGGCGACGAGGAAGTCTTACAGCAGAGCAAGAAGACGCTGTTCTGCGTGCAGCTGCTGGCCGTCACCTTCTGGGTGCTGTTCGTGGTCACCTGCGTGTCCGTGGTGGTGTTCGGGCCGCACTTCTTGAAGAGGAAACTTTAAAAAAAGGAAGAGGATTTTTCTCCTTTAAAAAAAATAGCAGATATGGTTTTAGGGTGATGAGTCACATTTTAGAGAAAATACAACACCGTTGTTTTCAATTATATTTTATTAAAGATATTTTAACCAACGTGGTCCCAACTCAAATTATACTTAATGTAAGTGGTGTATATATATATATATATATATATTCACCACTTACACATCCTGACTCACTGTACTGCATATTTCATTTCTTTCATTAATAATAGATTGATGAAGAGTTCCCTCTAGTGGTTTTTCTGGTAAATGTAAATATAATATTACACCCTAAATATGCTGTCTTCTCTAAGGTTTCATGAAGTTTCACTCTCTGTGCTTGTTATGATGCAGCTGAAGACTGTCCTGCCAATGCATACTTTGAATAAAGCTGCTTTTCGTCACATATATGTATACTGCTTAAATGTGTTTAAATCACCAAAGATTTGCACGGGTAAATAATAGTGCTTATTTGTTTCATCATATATGGATTGATGTGTCTCTTTTGTGGTGGAAATTAAAGCAAACATATTTTAAACGTATGTGATACACAAAGTCTGCTTTTGCTTGTTTGTAGTAATTTAGACAAATAAAATAATTTGATTTAATGTTGATACAGTGCCCCATTATTACCTATCCAAGATCGGTAATAATGGACAACCTGCCTTAAGAACTCTATTATTTCAATTTATATTTAATTGCTATATCCCAAATATATTTGCAGGTCATTGAAGTACATGCAAACCAGCTGTGTGCAATGTTCGTGGGACCTTTGGGACCTCTAAGGCTCCGGGAGCCGGGCTGCCCGGTTCATTAACGATGCGTATACTTCAACATACCTTCTACTTTTTACTCAATTGTATCTATCTAAAAGCTGTAGTTACAAATGTTTGAACATAAAACATAACAAGTCTGGTAACATAAGTGTTTAATGTACAGTGTAACAACTAGGTGGCTATATGTAATAATTAATTGTGGACATAATTTGTATTACTCATGGCTAAGATCCTACAAATATAGATATAATAATTTATATTTGTTTTCAGTGGTGAAAAGTAACTAATACATTCACTTAAGTAGTTATTTTACAGTATTTGAGTATTTCCGTTTTATGATAATTTAACTATACTACACATTTGCAAATAGTGTACATTTTACTCCAGTACATGTATTGTTGAGCCTAAATAAAATGGTTACTTTGAG
Organism: Pseudoliparis swirei; assembly: GCF_029220125.1. Classification (NCBI taxonomy): domain Eukaryota; kingdom Metazoa; phylum Chordata; class Actinopteri; order Perciformes; family Liparidae; genus Pseudoliparis; species Pseudoliparis swirei. The sequence continues at coordinate 12,098,962 of NC_079408.1, forward strand.
AATTTAGATTATCAATGCAAAAAATTAACGTAACCTAATAAATCCTGATTTTAAATAAAATTAATTAATTAATACAAAATGTAATAAATGATGTCAACATTAAGGTATCAATAATAATGATCCAGCCATATTGTGAAATAAACACATATATATAATATATATGATATATATATATACGTATATGTATATATATATAATATATATATGTATATCTATTTGTTTAGATAAAATATGATATTTTTAGATGTACTATAGTGTAAAAAATACTTGTTATAAATAAATGTCCTATATATATGTGACTTTTATTTATATATATATACATATATATGTATATAATATATATATATATATATATATATATACATATATATATATATATTTGTTTGGACAAAGTATGATATATTTAGATATACTGTAAAAATACTCTTTATAAAAATAAATAAAAGTCCTATATATATATAATTATTACTATAGTATTTTTTACACTATAGTATATCTAAATATATTATACTTTGTCCAAACAAACGTTGACGGTGGAGGTGGTATAAAGAAAACGTAAAAAAAGAAGAAGGGGGTGTGAGGGGGGGGGTAACGTGTTTACGTCACGCGCCGCGTAGGCTCGCAAAAAGTGGTGAAAAGTTTTCAGACCCCCCCCTCTCTCTTCTCCCCTGTATGTTTTTGTTGGGGGAAAAAAAAGAAAAGAAAAAGTTAGTTGGTAGTTAAACTCGGTCGCGTGAATGTGGCGAGTCCGTCGTGTTTCGGCCCCTCGGTGACGATGCGGCGCAGCGAGCGGAGTCTACTCGGGTAAAGTCGGACGGCGAGCAGCGTCTCGAGCAGCGTTACGTCCTCTGGCTCGGACCGGGGGGAAAAAATCTCAGTGGCCATCATCGTTTCACCTCTGCCGCCTCGTTAGCCACCGAGCAGCTAGCTCCGCCGCGGGCCAGCTACCCACGAACCGAACGCTCCCTCGCGGGGACTTCCAGTCTTTTTTGGGGGGTGTGCGTGTGTGTGTGTGTGTGGGGAGAAGAAAAAGGCGACCGCGGAGATGGCGGAAACTAAAATAATTTATCACATCGACGAAGAGGAGACGCCGTATTTGGTGAAGATACCCATCGCTGCCGAAAATATCACCCTGCTGGATTTTAAACAGGTCTTGAACAAACCGAACTACAAATTCTTCTTCAAGTCTATGGACCAGGACTTCGGGTGAGCTGCTGTGGTTTTATCTTTCCTTTTTATTTTAAAGAGAAGAGCTTGTGTGTCTTTAGCATGTATCAGGATGCAAGCTGGTAAAAAGTTACTTTAAAAAAAAGTTGGAAAACAAAACTTTTTTTTTTACTGTATAACGAGTAAGTAACACTGGAATCTCAGCTATAATATAATAACCGGTCATAAAAAAAAGCATGCATGCCTTTTTTTTCTCTTTCTTTTTTTAAAATCGTGCAATCCTATCTCGAGACCGGCTGTCGTGTATTTGTCCCAGAAGGAATCGCTCGTGGAGGAGGGATACCACTTGAATGAAGCCCGGTCGCCATTCAACCAACACGTCCCCTAATCTGAAAGAGCCAAGTTATCACGACCAGCGATGAATATTCAAGTGTTTCTATAAATAATAAGTGTTTTTGGAGGCTGGGACGTTCCTTAGAAAACATCATCATTAGAAAGGGGAGGAATTCCCTGTCCCTGCTACTTTTCTTCTTCCTTCCCCTAATCCTCATCCCTCCCTCCCTCCTGCAGTCCATCATCTTGTGAAATCCTCGCCTTTTCTTTCTCTCGGGACTGAAGCCGTTTTTTTGTCTCTCTTCTTTAACTCGTTGGCCTGCCAGCCATCCTTTCATTCCCTGGCTTCCTCCCTTCCTCTCCCCTTTTTTCCCCAATCCACTCCTCCCCGAAAGAGCCGTCTCCTCTCAATCAATTGATCTTGTTTTCTTTCTGTAGTCTGTCGTAGCTGCTGTGCATTTTCCTGCAGAAGAATGCACTGTTTGTGGTTGGTTCTCCCAGCGAGACCCTCGGGGCTCCTGCCGAATGCTTCGTCGTCTCGGATGAGGATTTAAACCGGGCTGTCTGCCCTCTTTTTCCTCTTTTGGATGGCACCATCGGCGCCTGTGCCAAGGAAGCTGCAATATCGGCCCCGAACACCGAGATGAAGTGGAGGAGGCTGCTTTTCATTAGGCCTCCTCGGAGCTGGCAGGCCGACGCTCCACGGCCCGATCTGTTGACTGCAGAACAACAACACCAGGAACACACGCGTAGAGATGTTCGTTTTTTTTAGAAAATCTGCGTTGAGCGAGTGTAAAAGATACTCGGCATCTGGGTGATTAGTGGTGTAATCGTCCAGTCCAACCGCAACAATGCGTTGATTGGCTAATATTTCAGGTATTTAACGAGTGAAAAATGCAGTTTCCCCAAATACGGGCTTGGTTTTTATTAGTTGGTTTCACTGTAATCGATTCTCGGTCTTAGTATGTAAGCAATGTTCTTGCATGACTTTGGGCTCTGGGAGTTTTGTGTTTGGCCTCCGACAGTTTGTAGACTTCCCAATTTTATAAAAAAAGTAGCCTGTACATCGTGGAAATGTTCATTAGTAGCCCTAAAGAACATATCGAATTACCAAATGAGCTCTTCTCGTGTAAATGAATTAATTTGAGTGCATGGCCACTGTGATTGCACATAGTTATTCCTAGGGGCTGCAACTTGTCTGATTAATCTTATTTCCTTGATTTGTAGTTTGGGCTGATGAAATGTACATTTCTAGTCATTTGGCTCGTAGCGTTTCCACGGCTAGACGCTCCCCTTGTGTCTCTATGATGTCATAGAGGTCAACACCACAAACACGACCTCCAAAATGACCGTACAGCTAAAAGTAAACATTAGAAAAGTTTGATTTGATAGGTGGACCTGATACACTGGCAACTGTGTGTGTGTGTGTGTGTAAAGCTCTTTTTTTTGTTTACACTCCAATGTCTCCATTCATAGTTTGATCTTGAGTCGGTCTCCCCACAGTCACCATGTAGTTTCCCAGTCGGCGGTCTAATTAGCCGCGTGGCCCTGTGTAAGCGGACGGGCCACGTTGAGAGGCTGTTGGTGGTTTTCCAAAGGTGAAATTAATTTCCACTTCTCAAGAGAGCCACCCACTCGGCAGAGCGCAAACCTTTAAATTCCTCGACCTGGCATCACACACTCTCGTTTGAATACCTCCAGTTCAGATAAAAAAAACATTCAAACATAGCTCAGACTCAGCTGTCCAATCAAAGCAGGGACGTTTACCCCCCCCCACCTCCTCCTGCCCAGGAGAGTGTGTGTGTGTGTGTGTGTGTGTGTGTGTGTGTGTGTGTGTGTGTGTGTGTGTGTGTGTGTGTGTGTGTGTGTGTGTGTGTGTGTGTGTGTGTGTGTGTGTGTGTGTGTGTGTGTGTGTGTGTGTGTGTGTGTGTGTGTGTGTGTGTGTGTGTGTGTGTGTGAGATCCGCAGAGCAGGCCGGTGCTGGGAACCTGGGGCTGGACGGAGGCCATTTGCCGGGTGTTCAGGAGCTTCCACGGGTTGAGGGAGTGGGGCCGTGTTTACTCGGGGGTCGTTGGATATACGTCTGTGTGTGTCTGCTGGAAATGGGGCTGAGGGAGCTGCATCCGTCTGATTTATTGTTAGAAAGGCGACGCCGTGTCGAGTGTGAAGGATTTCATCGTAGCAAGAGACCGAGGGGCGGGGGGGTTGGTTTATTAAATCCAACGGGCCTCTGCATATCTCAAGGTTGTCGGTGCGTTCTCGAGGCATCTTGGAGTGTGTGTGAAATGATCCCCGACCGGCCGCTTGTTTGTTCGGGAGGCCGAGGAATGAAGACGACGGCGCTCTCGGGGGAAGAATGTCGCATCTGTTCATCCGCCGACTGCCGTCGGATGAATCCAATAGATTTAAAGACGGGAATTAAAAACTAGTTCGGTAGCCACACGCAGCTCTTAAATGCTGCGTGCCCCCCCCCCCCACCGGTGCGCTCAACAATCTGGCCGTACGCTGCTCACCGATGAAGCTGGAAAAGGGAGAACTTTTGAAGGAGTTGGAGCAGTCAAGTGTCCCCGTGTGAAGCACTGTGGCCCAGCCCCTGTCAACGTGTGTGTGTGTGTGTGTGTGTGTGTGTGTGTGTGTGTGTGTGTGTGTGTGTGTGTGTGTGTGTGTGTGTGTGTGTGTGTGTGTGTGTGTGTGTGTGTGTGTGTGTGTGTGTGTGTGTGTGTGTGTGTGTGTGTGTGTGTGTGTGTGTGTGTGTGTGTGTGTGTGTGTGTGTGTGTGTGTGTCACAGCTGAGGCCAAATGTTTGTCTTTCTGACGAACATGGAGGAAAACTACAGAGCAGGGAAGGCTCGTCAGATGGATGTGTTGCCTCTCCGGAGCTTTGGCCATGTGGACACTGAGATGTTGTTGTTGTTGTTGTGTGTATCCAATTTGCGAAGCACATCTAGTTGACCGGCGTGTGTAATTTGTCCAGGAGGCACAAGCAGAAAGTGTTTGTCTTTAGCTCATCGCCGTGACGGGAGAAATTCCTTCTGTCACTTGACGGTGGAAGCAAATGAACGGTTGTGTGTGTGTGTGTGTTTATTCATAGCGTCGTGGTTTTCGGGGTTGTTTTGGTTCTAGATTTACTCTACAGTGATATAATTGCGCTCTCATTACAAGTGTACTTATTCTTTACGATGCAAATTGAATGAGCGGTTGCGTTGGCCGGCCAGTGGCGCGTGGCCTGAAGCTCAACGTTTACGTTGGCGTTGCTCAACCGGCGTCTCGTCGGGCTGATCCATAAAACACCTGGTGGCACGTATGCAAGGAGTACGGCGAGCGAACAAGAACGGCTTGTCGGAGCATTTGAGAACCGAGCCCGGCGTTTGATTTGGTTCAGCCCGGCATCGTCGCTGCCTTCTGTCTGTTATGTAACGAGCCAGGCGGGTAAACTATTTAATCAGAATCAGAAACCGTTTTATTGCCAGGAATGTTTACACAAACGAGGATTTTTTTTGGCGGAATGTGCAACATTTAGACATGACAAACGACAATCAACGCGACAGCAACAGTGAACTTAAGTATAAGATAAAGATAAAGTGCTCGGACCACAAATAACGTTAAAGTGTTTAGGTGTGTGTTTCAAGTGACGTGTGTTTAAGTTGAAAGTGCATGTTAAAGTGGCATGGCCGGCCAGGAGGGAAGAAGAAGGAGGAGGGAGGAAGAAGAAGGAGGAGGAGGGGGAAGAAGGAGGAAGAGGAAGGAGACTCGAACAGGGAGTGACCAGGGTGGGAGGGGTCAGTGACAATCCTCCTGGCCCGCTTCAGTGACCTGGAAGTGAACAGGACCTGGAGAGAAGGCAGATTGCAGCCAATAACATAACATAATACCGCTGCAGTTTCTCTTTACGACCAGACCGAAACCCGCCGCGCCGCGTTCAACCCGCCGCGATGTCGTGAGTACCTGCCGAGCCTCACTGTCTCTCTCTCTCTCTCTCTCTCTCTTTCAGGGTGGTGAAGGAAGAGATCTCCGACGACAGCGCCAAGCTGCCGTGTTTCAACGGCAGAGTGGTTTCATGGGTAAGAAACGATAAACCTGTCGCATATGTAAACGCCGTATATCCAGATTCCCCCGCTGACGCTTACTCTAAATCAGTAAATGACCTCATTTCGAATAATTTCCCGCTGAGGCTTCTGTGAAAATGTCCAAACCCGTGAAAAAGTCGGCCGACCTCAGCCGCCAGAGGCTGTTCTCAGAAAACCACGCTTCCTCTTCCTGTGCATTCCCCCGGACTCCCCTCTGACTCATGACATTAAAAGCAGCAATAAAACAAAAGTCATTAATTTCAACCCGGAGCCGTGAACGTGGAGGGGTTGGGTATCGTGTTGCAACATCGTAAACGCTGTCCTGGTCGAGGAGGGTTTGGTCAGGAAGCTGGCGACGGTCAACTGGAAAGAGTGGAGCGGCTGAAGGCAGCCAGACGAGAGAGGAGGAAACGACACGAGAGGAATCCTCAACACACGGTGAACCTCTGCTTCCATTGGACTTCTGGTCTGGCCCCGCCTCTTATTTTGATTCATTCCACGACAGCGTTGTTAAAATATTCACACACTAGTCTAATCTCTAAAGTCATTTTCTCACTTTTTAACGATACCATTGAAGGTGTTTCACAAAAGACGAGAAAAAACTAATGAATCTAAATTGCACAAGAGCCAAGAGGGGAATACATTACTGACTCTTGTCAACTTTGGCCTTAGATTTTGTGCCCCCCCCCCCCCCCCCCAAATCAAGTTATCCCCATCAAGTATCTCGGACTTTATTATGACTTTACTTAAGATTTACTTCAAAAAGTGAAATGCCTGTAAAGACGAGAGCTTTTTAGACTTTCCCCCCGTCTTCTTGACACGTTTGGACAGTTTATTTAGATGACTGGACGTAACACAGAACTATATTCTCGCTAAAGCTTTTCCGGACAATTCACAAATGTGCCGGTTGCCAGGCGGTTTTTCCATACTTTCCATTTCTCCACCAGACGTGCCCCCACCGCGGCGCGAGTTACAGTCGAACAGAGGCGAAACACGGGGGCCGAGATGAGCAGGGTCGAGGCTGAAGCATCTGCTAAGTGCATAAGGAGGAGAGGAATTAAAAGAGGGGGGGAGGGGAGGGGGGGGACGACGACAAAGCTCCGAGACCAGAGGGACTGATATGTGATCTGCAGGCCAAGATGGATGAAGGGATCCCAGAAGACGAGTGTTTCATAGTCGCGTTGCTATTAGCGGGGAGGGGGAGGGGGAGAGACTCCATCGGGCTGAGTTATTTTGACGGGGAATGCACGGCTTGTTTAGGTGTGCTTTCAGCAGTGTGTGTGTGTGTGTGTGTGTGTGCTTTTCCAAACGCAGCCCCTCAACAACACACAGCATTAGAAGACTCTTTCTTTGTTCCGCTTTAGCCACATCCGCCCTGTGGGAGGGGCCACAGCTCCGTCTTGTCCCCGTCCTGCGTGCGTTTTCTCCTGCTTTCGTGTAATTGGAAGCCGTCCGGTATCCATCCTAATCGCCGCGGTGTGTCGCCGCGGTGTGTGTCTGCGCGGTTTTGTTGCCTGAATGAGGAGAGATGGGTTAAGTGTGGGATAACGTTTCAGTTTGCCCCGGAGACGTCCACCTGAAACGGGCGCAGTGTTTGTGTGTCAAAGTAGTTGACATCGTACCCGCTTCTCCTCCCCGCTCCTTCTTTTCAGTCTCGTTCCCCCCCCCCGCCCTCAGTTGTGTGCCAATTTCTCTCCACATCTTTTCTCTCTCTTTTTTTTCTTCTTTTCGTATCTCCTGATCTTTTTTGGTCTGTTGATCCATTTTCCTTCTCCTTCCAGTTGGTGTCTTCGGACGCTCCCACAGCGGAGCCCCCGGTGGCGGTGGTTCCTCCCGTGGAGACGACGGCCCAGCCTTCGCCCCCACCCCCGCCCCTCCCGCCCCCGCCTGCAGAGAGGACCGGGGGCATCGGGGATTCCAGACCGCCCTCCTTCCAGTAAGCGAAGCGCACGCTCATTTGAAACCCACCTTGCGCCGTACATTCGCCGAAAGAGAGGCGTCGCCGGGCCAAGAACCGTCTCAAAAAACTCTCCCGCACTTAAATATACACTCGAGAGCTTCTCCCACAGCTGTAATGTCGATGCCGTATCTTTTCCTGAATATCTGCTGCGCTCCCGGTGTCACGTTGCTACAAGAATAGCGAGAATATACTACAGCTCATTTGAACCCGATCTCACGACAGCGGCGCGGTCTGGGGGAAGCTCTCCGGACATTAAACATTCACACGGGCGTGGTTTTTTAATATGTGCGTTATTGGCTTTCACTGAGAATTTTGTGTGTCTTTTTAATATCTTAATGTTGAGGATTTAGAATACAGTTTTATTGCGCGATCCATCTGTACCCACATGTGGGAGAATGTTTCTTTAGATGCTAAATCCTATGTTCACCAGCTCGTTGCTTACTTTGTCTGTACAGTGCTGGACAGGAAGCCACGCTTAATAGAGCTTTTATTTTGAAATGACACGGGTGAGAATTTTTAATCAAAACTTTAAATCTGTGAACTGTAAAACCAAAACAAGAAGCTTTTGGAGGCTCAACACTCTCTACTGAGTAAAGGGTAACCGCCGAGTCGGGGGGGAAGTTTTCTTTGTTTTTTTATACTACAAACTTCCACATGACACGCAGCCACTAGAGCCGTCGTTCCTGGACCAACGGTGAACATCTCGTCCCCCTGTGAAAGAAATAACGCTCCTCTAGCCTTTAGCATCCGTGCTAACCTCCTAAAATGAAAACCTTGTAGTGTCCAAAACAAACGAAGTGAGTATTTTAAAATAGGATCTTTCCGTCTCTCTTGCCTCGGCGAGACGGATGTCGTCTGGTTCTTTAAGTTTGAGTCGGGGTCAGATGGAGTTCACACACCCTCCCTCGTGTCTGGAGCTCGTCCTGTTCGTCTCTTCAGGACGGTCGCCTGATGGATTTTAAATCGAATTTCAAATGAATCCATTTCCCCCTTTTGTACATTTTTTTTATTCCAACAAACGTGCGGTTTGCAGCCGGTAGAGGATGAACCGCTCTCCGGTTTCTTTTCCGCGCTGCGTTTTTGGAGCCGGAGCGACGCTGGAAAATGAAAAGGTTATTCAAATTGTAGGGTCTTTTTTTCTTCTTCCTTTTCATCTTTCTCTCATCGTGCACCACGAGGCGTGCTCCGTCTTCCTGTGTAATCAGCATATTTGTCAGGGCGCTAATGGTCCTGAAGTCGGCCGCCCTGCGTGTCGCTACACGCCCATTGGTCCGTCGCCAGCTGCCGGTGTGACCCGTGTTCTCACGGCGTCAAACGTGGCAAACATCTGCTGATGCTCGCTTATTATGAGTAGGACTCTAGGCTTACGGTAGATGCAAAGGGTCTATTGGCTTGATATCTATCTTATACAAGAAAAGAAAGATGTTTCTCGTACATATTAATATCAGTTGGGCTACACACGCCTGCAAACTATTTATTTATTTATAATTCACTACCTGGGGACAGCAAAGCATCCTCTCCTCCATTAATCAGTAGATTTCTGCGCCTGCACCGAACAGACTGCAAATAACATCTGACTTTGGATATATATTTATTTTTTCCGTTGCTCCTCAACAAACGAGATAATAGAGACGTGCGCGTGCCGCTCGGTAGATGAAGGAAATGTGGCTGCAAAACAAAAATCGACAAATAAGATGCAAACGAGATGCAGTGCAATCACAAACAGGAAGTGCAATAATGTAAACGATAATAAAGTGTAAATATAAAAACGGCGTGTGTAAATATGTTACACAAAGTGATGAACAGTGACATGTGCTGTCTGTTGTGTAGTAAAGTGAGGGAGGCCATGAAGTGACAAGTACTTTAAACTTTAGTTTAGTTTGTTTGACAATAAATCACACGACGACAAATGTCACGGTGAAGACTTTATTCGATATTATACCAACAAACAACAATTACCTGCTAGACCAACCACTAAAGTACGATGGACTTCCTGTTCTCACAGTGAGCGGCTTGTTGTGGCCGTGCTCGCACCTGATGGGTCACCTGATGGGTCACCTGATGGGTCACCTGATCTGGTGCGTGTCGCTTAAAGCTTCAGTTTCAAATATTATTTCGATACAATTTATGTTATATCATTATCTTGTCACTTCCGTATAGTTTTTTGAGACAAGCGGCTCATATTGTTTTAAAGTGTGCTGAATGCTTTTTAGCATTCTGTAATATCTCCTATTTATTGTGCTTTTATTCCCATGTGTTTCATGTGTGTGTTTGTGCGTCTGCAGCGTAAACTTTTTAATTGACCCCGTTTAGATGAAAACAAGTTATTTTTTAAATGTATTCATTAGAGTTTACACTTTCACACAAGTTGAACAAATGATGACGAGTGAAACATAATGCATAACCTCAATCCAGAGTTCATGAGTCATATTGCCATACTTTCACTGAATATTTGCATTTTGTAATTTTTTTTATTTTACATTTATTTAACCAGGAAATGCCTCATTGAGATTAAAAATCTCCTTTACAAGTGTCCTGGCCAAGACGGCAGCAGTAGCTCATCACACACATGTTCAGACAATACAACATTAAACAGTGACACACAATATATATATTTAAAAAAAAGATAATCTTTTAGATCACAGCATGAATAAAACTAAGACTCAAGTCATCATAACCCAGTTCACACAGGAGCACACACCTCAGTCAAAGAAAAGATCTACAACCAGATGAACCTCCAACTCGACTTGTTTTGGTCTTCTCTAAACTGTCCGTAAGCATTTTATCAGCGTGGATGCTTAAGTATGTTTTTAAAGTCCTACGACACGTTCATTGTTTATTATATGAACACCCCATCTGGACAAATAGATGAACCCTTGGTGCATGAAGCCCGTTGACGTTCCCTCTCTTCCTCACCGTGCCGCCTCCTCCTCGTCTGTTCCAGCCCCAACGCGACGGGCAGCGTGGAGACCCTGGACGACCAGACTGAAACCGAGTCTGTCGTCTCCTTCCGGAGGGAGAGGCCTCGGCACAGAGACGGCATGGAGACGCACGGTAAGCCAGCGCGCCAATGCACAAATGTTTTTTCTCTCTCTATGACCGCGGTCTGGCACGCCGCCAACATCCAAACAATGGAGACGTGATCCAATCGGCGATGTCGAGGAGCGAGGAATGTTTGTAACCTACGAGGAAAAAGGAAGACGAACGCCGACTCGAGCAAACACGAGAGTTCACGGCGGACTCCTTCCCTTCTTCCCAGGGCCTCGCATGAACGGCCAGACCCGCCTGGAGCGCCACCTGGCGGGGTACGAGAGCTCCAGCACGGTGATGAGCAGCGAGCTGGAGACCACCAGCTTCTGCGACTCCGAGGACGACGACACCATGAGCAGGTGAGAGGTCGACGGGGGGGAGAGGAGTCTGAGACACGCGGTCAGGAACATCATCATCGTGCTGCAGAAATAGCATATTCAGCTATTTTAGACACCCGATTATACGTTCATGCGTTTGCTTGAATTCATGCATCGATTTTATAGAGAAGACGATCCAGTTTTTTATATTAAATGATTAATATAACTGATTTAAATATCTCTATCTGAGTGTTTCTAGCTTTTTGGAAATGTTGGTTTGATGTATAAAGCTCTGGTGCCTTTTCTGTTTAAAAAAAACCTATTTTTATTTGTCTGTTAATGAGATTTTATAGAAATTATTGAGATCTTCCTGCACATTTAGACCAGAGTGGGAGATGACATTTCCAAGAGTCCCTCATTATTTCCGCGGGTGCTCCAGGTTCTCGCTCGTCACCTTTCGTTGACCTCTGACCTCGTAGGTTCAGCAGTGCGACGGAGCAGAGCACGGCCTCTCGGCTTCTCAAGCGCCACCGCAGACGCAGGAAACAGCGCCCGCCGCGCTTGGAGAGGGTGTGTACCACCTGACTGCTCCGACTTCCCACGTTTCGCGGGGCATTGAAGGGGTCTGCTCAGACGTGGCATTTCTGTACGTGCGCAACTCCGATGGTCATTGAGTGTTTTTTTTTAATCCCCCGCAGGCCTCCTCCTTCAGCAGCGTGACGGACTCCACGATGTCCTTGAACATCATCACCGTCACTCTCAACATGGGTCTGTGAACTCCTGACGTGTTCTCGCCTGGAACATATTGAACGCATGAATCAGAACCGTGGTTCCGTTGCTGTGCGGAGCGTTAACTCTCTTGGGGTTTCTCCGCGACAGAGAAGTACAATTTCCTGGGCATCAGCATCGTGGGCCAGAGCAACGAAAGGGGCGACGGAGGCATCTACATCGGCTCCATCATGAAGGGCGGAGCTGTGGCTGCAGACGGGCGCATTGAGCCCGGGGACATGCTGCTGCAGGTGAGGAAGCAGTCGGGCTTCATGCCGGATCAAAGTGGTTCTGGATTCTGGTCCGGCTCGTGAGATGCATTTGGGGATCTTTACCAGCTCAGAAACCATGTTGGTAAAGTTCATTTTTATTCATGTGTGCTGAGATGCATGAAATGCAAATGAATTAAATCGGGGTTTATGTGTTCGACTGCAGCAAAGGTTTATTTAATTTAATTGATTAATCACCTGGTTTCTAAAATGACAAATAGTGAACATTTCCATTGAGCGTTTCCTTAAAAAAAAGCCTCAGATTGTTTGTTTTGTCTCACCAACAATCTGAAACAGACAATAACAACAACTGAAGAAGGGCACTCTGAGGGCGAGTCTCTCTCGCTCTCTCTCGCTCTCTCGCGCTCTCTCTCGTTCTCTCGCGTTCTCTCTCGCTCTCTCGTGCTCTCTCGCTCTCTCGCTCTCGGATCTTGTTCTCTCGCCAAATTCTGCGCTCTCGTTCAATCTCGTGCTCTCTCTCGTTCTCTCTCTCTCTCTCTCTCTCTCTCTCTGTGTTAACGTTAGTCAAGAGTAATGTGTCTACCCGTCCTGTGATTTGGATCTGACCCCAAATCTAATGCGTTTCTTCCCGTGATGCTCCATCCTTCCAAGTCTCATTAAAATCCGGCCTGTATTTGACCCACAATGCTGCTGACAGACACTCCTTGGTGGAGATGAGACAAAAAAACTATATATACATGGTGAAAGACTTTAGTGATTCATTGATGATCAAAACATCTGCCCATCAATCGACTACTCATTGTATCCGTACTTATGTCATAATGAAACCGTTTGTCTCTTTCTCTAAAAGGTGAATGACATCAACTTTGAGAATATGAGTAACGACGACGCGGTGCGGGTGCTGAGGGAGATCGTACACAAGCCAGGGTGAGTTGTTTCGTCCTCGCATTGTAAACGCCATCGGACGAGCTCTTTGAAGGGCGTTCCGGTGGTTCTCCTGACCCTTCGGTGTTGTCCAGGCCCATCATCCTGACGGTGGCCAAGTGCTGGGACCCGTCCCCCCAGGGCTACTTCACGCTGCCGCGCAGTGAGTGCACAGCCGCCGTTCACGCCGTGCCGCGTCGGGCCGGTCGCCGTCGGTAACGGGTCCCCTCTTCTCTCCTCCACCTGTGCAGACGAGCCGATCCGACCCATTGACCCGGCGGCGTGGGTGAGCCACTCCGTCGCCATGACCGGCGTCTACCCGCCCTTCCCGGGCAGCTCCTCCCTCAGCACCATCACCTCCTCCTCCGTCACCGAGACCGAACGTGAGAGCTCCTTCCCCCTCCGCGCGCCGTAACCCACCTCTCCTCCTCATCCTCGTTCCTCTCACATCCACCCAAAACTCGTAAAGCGCTCCGTCCTTCACGGTTTCATCGTTATTGTAACGCGTGTTCTCCCCGTTTCAGCCTCCTTCTGTCTCTCTGTGTCTGCTGCTTTCCTGCCTTTTGATCTCCACCTCAAAGTTACATTCCTCGCCTCCTCGTTTTGACCCCGAGTTCACCTCCTTTGGTTAATCCTTCACTTATCCACGGTTCCTCTCTCGCTTCCCTCACATGCCCGTCTGTCTCTTTTCCAGGTTTCGATGACTTCAACTTGTCGCTGCACTCTGACATGGCGTCTGTGGCCAAGGCCATGGCCTCGCCCGAGTCCGGCCTGGAGGTCAGGGACCGCATGTGGCTTAAAATCACCATCCCCAACGCTTTCCTGGGTAAGACGCGTCGGTCACGTTGACGCTCTGCGCCTCGCGGGACGTTACAGGGCGGCCGTTATGCTCTCAGAATTAAACCCGTGAAGTGCGTCTGTTGAATTGGAATCACCTGCAACTGAATCACAAGGAGCCGTCACGTCACTATTTGTTTATCGATGTTGTGCTTCTTGAAATTAGAGGTTTTCTTTCTTTAATTTCTGCTTTCAACATGCATTTCACAAGACTTTAGTAATAACGGAGCTTCTTGCTGAGCTGCATGAGTACTTCAGGCGTCAGGCCACCAACGCCGCCCACTCAATCCCAAAAGCCAGGAAATCACAAGATTTTGTTTTCTATAACCAAAACAGACCAAAACAACACTTGTTTTGAGAATGTCAGAGGGAGGTGTTTAACGGACTTTTCATAAGTGGTTCTTTGTCGTGTCTTTCGAATGGTTACGCTAAATTCCCCCTGAAAAGTATTTCCTGGGAACAATAAAGTTAACAGATTTATTGCATACGGATATCGCGGGTTTAGCTCATTAAAATGCATTTGTCTTGTGTGCTCTGTGTTGTTACACTGAAAATATAAAATGAAAATACTCCACAAATAGTTTTTCAAATAGTTGTATGTGGAATATTATTGTATTCATCTATATAATATAAAACATCCCTTTTTAGTTTTTCATGTGTATCTATTTTAGTAAACATTTTTTTATAGATACTATACATTTATTTGACTTTCTTCTTGTGAAGAATACAGTGACTCTGTCCCAGATATCTCCTTTTGGGGGGATTTAAGCTCCGCCTTCTCTCATCCATCCGCCAGGCTCGGACGTGGTGGAGTGGCTCTTCCACCACATCGAGGGATTCCAGGACCGCCGCGAGGCCAGGAAGTACGCCAGCAACCTGCTGAAGGCCGGCTTCATCCGGCACACCGTCAACAAGATCACCTTCTCCGAACAATGCTACTACGTCTTCGGAGATCTAAGCGACTGCGAGAACTGTGAGTCACCGGGGAGCCTCGGCTTCAGAGGCCGACTCGGATCGGTCGGCGGGAACGTGGCTCTCTAATCCCATTTGCACACAGCGGTGGCTGTGATCACGTGAACGCTTCACTTTTGGAAGGGTTTCTTTCATGAGCTGCCAGCCCTGATCTCTGACGCTGCAGGAAGCGCGTCGCAGCGAGCCGAGGGAAACCCGGCGACGTGTCCACACGCCGTCGCGGTTGTCGCACGTTGATCTGCTCTCGGGCGCTGTCTGGCTTTCCCCGATTCCCGAAGCGCACGACTTCTAAACATCCCTTCTGTTGTTCCTCTCCCGCCCAGACATGGCCAACCTCTCCCTGAACGACAACGACGGCTCCAGCGGGGCCTCGGACCAGGACACGCTGGCCCCCCTGCCCCTCCCCGGGGCCTCTCCCTGGCCCATGATGCACACCTTCCCCTACCAGCCCTACCCGACACACGCCTTCTCCAGCCAGCCCCCTCCGTACCACGAGCTCACCAGCTACAGCTACGCCCCCGGCAGCACCGGCAGCCAGCACAGCGAAGGTGAGCCGGCATCGAACCGCCACGGCGATTAGGAAACGACAAATGATGCGTATTTACGGATTGATCTCTCCAAATTTGCTCTTTGATAGTCTCCAGTGCGTAGACGGAGGAACAACTGTGTCAATTATTATTCATTCTTTGGTGATGCAGCTGTGAGCAAAGACTGTTGAGACGAGTGTATTTCTCTTCGACCAAGTCTGTAGCGTGTGATGTGAATAAATCAGCGTTTACTAATAAAATACCCTGACACAGTATTAAATATGGGAATCGAAGTATCCATTGTTTTGGGAACCATATTACAGGGAGAAAGAGTGACGTCTGTTGGATTTTCCTCTCATGAGTCGTCCTCCTCTTTGGCAAAGAGCTGAAGTCGTGACGTCCTGCGCCGGCCTTTAAAACACCGTCTGTGAGCGAGACGTCACGGATGAGCGAGGCTCGGTGCCGGGCTTGATTTTTTAAATTGCCGTAGTTTAAAATGTCAAAAGAAATTTGAGTTCACTGCCAAAAGAAGGATAAACTGTGTAATATTTTGTTGAATGCTGTTAAAAAAAAACACAGTTCAGCGTCTTTAAAGTTTGACTAAATGTTTATTTTACAAATGCATGAAGGATAAACGGTCTAAAAAGGACATTAAAGCTCAAATCCGTTTGCATCTTTTCTAACCGTGCCCCCCCACACACACACACACACACAGGGAGTCGGAGCAGCGGGTCGACGAGGAGCGAGGGCGAGCGCCGCCGCAGCACCAAAGGCCCGGGCAGCACGGCGGGCGGCGGGGAGAAGTCCCCCTCCGGCGTGGGCGTGGAAGGAGGCGGGGCCGACTCGCGCTCCGGCAGCGGCAGCGAGTCGGAGTACTCCGCCCGCGGCAGCCTGCGGCGCGGCCACGGCTCGGCCGCCCCCAGCGAGCACAGCCACGCCTCCTCCCAGCGCTCCCACCACCACCACCACCGCATCCCCCAGCAGCCCCACATGTCCCCCTACCCGCCCGGCATCCTCCCGTACAACCCCATGATGGTGATGATGGTCCCGCAGCACCCGCACCCGGCCATGGCCGCCGCTCACGCTCTTCCTCACGCGCAGCAGATGATCGCGGGCCCCATGCACCCGACTCTAGCGCCGCTGCCCTCCTCCACCCCGGGGGGGCCCCCCGGCGCCCCGCCCACTCGCGACCTGGGCGCCGTGCCCCCGGAGCTGACCGCGTCCCGCCAGTCGTTCCACCTGGCCATGGGGAACCCCAGCGAGTTCTTCGTGGACGTCATGTAGCTCCTCGGTGTCGGCGGAGCGGCCGTTCATGTGAAGTCGGGGTACGGCCGGGTCGAGGGCACTCGTTACAAATTTGGCGAGAACAGGGTTTAACACTGACAAAGACGACGACGAGTAACGCGGGATGCGGTCTGACGGTTTGTCGACACATTTCCTCTTCTTAAATTCCACTACATAACGAGTTATTTTTAAATTCAGAAAGACCAGTTCTACTTTCTCATCTCCGCGGTGAGCTCGTTTCTCCTCCAAAAAAAGCAAACTTTCAGTCCTAGATTTCGATCGCCTCCCGGAGCTGCTCGGCAACCCCCGGCTTTTTTATATCCTCAAAACCACAACGCTATATTATTAGGAAGGGAAACGCCTTCTCAAACGGAGCTTTCCATCCAGGAGGCGCACGGCCCACAGCGTAACACTAGAGGGCGCCAGGTACACCGCGTACCGAAAGGATGCAATCCTGTAGCACCTGGTTCATCGCGCCTGATTGGCTGGCAGCACGCGCATCGAGTGCCTCACTCTTTTAGAGACATCTTCACACTCCAGGTACATAAAAAAACGACAAATTTAGTTCCCGCATTGTTTGACAATGATCTCCTGTATATATCTACGCCTCCTCTGTAAATGCAACAATACACAACGGCAAGCTCTAATGTGAAAGAGAAAATAGGTCAAAAGATGTCAGGCGGACGTGTGTTTGGTCATCACTGAGTCGGCCTCGTCGTCAGTAACTCTGAGGCGTAACGGTACAACATGCTAAGAGGTACTTTATGATTACATACCGTGTGTCTTAAGTTACTGTGATCCAAATGCCCCGTGCTTATTTTTATGTAACTGACTCGCATTATTCACCCATTTCGTTTTTTGTATGAGTGACTATATAAATCATGTATAACCGAACTATTAAGGTGCTAAATGAAGATTCAACATATAAAAAAAAGAAATGGAAAAAAAGAATGACATTGTTTGATTTCATATCGCCACCTTTGTTTGTGTACTTGAGAATAAATTTGATACTTACATACTGTCCAGACTTCATCATTTTAACAGGGGGGGAGGGATTAAAAAGTCTCTTTGTGAATATGAAACTTTAGTAACAACTTTTGTGTTGTGTTGTTGCCCTTCTTAGTTTATGTAAAACAATATATATAAATCAGCATAAAACTGTTTTATTTCTATGATTCATAAGGCAGCATATATATATATGCTACTGCCTGTGTTAATGCCTCTTCATGGAGTTAAATATTTGTGGGGCAGCAGACGTGTAACTTTTTATTGTTCAGGCACTTCAGTAAAAAGCTTCAAGAAAACATGAAATGTTCCTCAATGAGTAATTATGCCACATTACAATAACTTCTCAGAAACCAGAATTATTTTCTTACTCCAAAATAACCAAACTCACCGGTGGGTCGTCTTTCAGTTTGACCCCGAATCACAAACACACCGTCACATCCTTCTGTGCATACTGTCTGTCAGTCTATTATTATTATTATTTCTAAATCAGGAAGATATGATTCTTTTTTTTCCCGGTGACGAAACCTGCGTGGAGGAGAAGGAGAGCCGTCAGGGTGGTGCCCCCGCCTCCCCGCTGTGGCGCCGCCGCCGCAGACGGAGGACTCAAAGGTCACCGTAACCCCCACGTCCATCACATTTCCAGTGATGTCTCAGAAACGCCTTGAGCAAGTTATTTTCAAATCTGGCACAAACATTAATTTCTTTATGTAAGAAATTTATTTCGTTTTTGTTTCTCTTTTATGTAAAACCTTGGCGATTCCCAGATGAATCTGAGAATCGCCTTCCCACCCACCCAGTCTGTGCGTCACAGAGCCCCCCCCCACCACGATCGGGGTGCATGGTGGTTCATACACCGCTTCACGAGGTGGGAGGTGCTTCTGTGAAACTCACAGATAATTACTGCTGGAAGTCACTTCTAGTTACAGACTCTGGTTCGGCGCTCCGTGACGTCACTAGTCACTAGCGACGTCACAGAGATCAAAGGCATGACAAGAGGCGAGTTCCACCAGGAAACCTGTTTAAATGTATGTACAGCGCGAGCCTTAATTAAGTGTCTTCCCTTTAACTACTACACACTAAATAACTATCAAAATAAAGCACCGCCAAAGCGAGCGAACATAACATTAATATAAATATGGCGCTTGTGTTCGTTTCTCACCTGTAAACACCAAGACAGACTCACATTAATAGCTGGTCACTGTCAGTGATATGCTGGTCTAACTCGTTAGTTTAAGACAAGAATTACGGCGCCAGTCATGGGAAAACCCGCTACCGCCCCTACTGGTGAACACATGTATCGCCCTGCAGCTACTTCAGGTGAAAGCAGGTGAGTTTTAAGTTCACACAAAGCGTTTAAAATGATAAGAAAATAAGGATGATGGGGGCAAGATACTAACACACTATAATACAATAACAATTCTGACAACAATATTTGCACTTAAAATATCCAGGGTGCCACATATATGTACTTATATGTGTGCATTTGTATGTATATATAAATATATACTTATGTTTATGTATGTATAAATGTATATACATACGTATAAACATATGTATATATGTATATATTTATATATATGTTTATATATATATATGTATATATATATATATATATTAGTGCTGTGAAAAATAACGCGTTAACTCAGTTAATTAAATTACAGGTAAAAAAAATTTTACGCATTTAACGCATGCGCAGAATGAGCTTCCAATCCGTCTGTTGTTGGTCGTCTCGAACCAGCAGCGTGTCATTCTGTCTCTAGTGTCGCGTTAACACGACTCCGATCTCCGTCTCACGCGCCGCAGAGCTCGGATGCCGGCGTGTGCGCGCACATCGAGACGCAAAAAAGTCACTTGCACCCCCCCCCCCCCCACCCCCCGTCAACAACTCTTCTCTCGGCTCGCGCCGCAGAGCTTCGGGGGGTGGGGGGGGGGTAGACGAAAATGACAGGGTGACGGGTGGAGATTTCCCCCTGTTATAATAGTAGGGGAAACACTGGAGTTGATAAGCGTGTCTTCTTGTCTGATCAATACGCAATTTTGAGCGGCCAGCTGCTGATCACTCACTCAATGAACATACGGTGCGCGCATAGCGCGCAAACAATTTTTTTGGGAGCACCGAAGACCCATTTTGACCCAAGAAAAACCCTGAATGTATATTTGGGATTAATCATGATTAATCCACAGAAACCTGTGATTAACCTGATTAAAAATTGTAATCGTTTCATAGCCCTAATATATATATGTGTGTGTTTCTGTATATATATATATATGTGTATGCATTTATGTATATATATATATATATATATATATATATATATATATTTATATGTATGTGGTTCTATGAACTTGTATTGACTTCTCTAACTGAGTTAATTGAACCATTTATGTCTACCTGCATCATATTCATAATTAATATTTGATGAAGGCACCATTGATCCGAGATTAATCAATTATATTGTCATGATAACTGTTTATAATATGAACTGTATGCAGGTATTTCAATTTAGCCCAATGATCCTTAAACCAAGTATCTTTTGAAGTTGAAAGCAAAAGATATTTTCCCAAGCCTTTTTTAAGATCCTTCCATTCATCTGAAAACACCTGTCCAAGGTCAACGCCATAAAGGGGTCAGGATGACGACAGCCGGCCCCTGCAGGGTCTCAGGTGGTCCATCTGCTCCTGGACCAGAGTTCTTGCATAGCTACTGGATAATAGCATTACTATTCTGGAAGAGCCAGCCCTCCGACAGCAGCGCTCTTCACTTAAAAGATGGACTCCATATGTAAACAAACACTAACCAGGACCTTCTGGAACCCGGAGATTCCGAAACATAACTGACATTCAGGAAAGTAACTTTGAAATTCTGAATTGGAACCCGGACCTTCTGGAACCCAGACGGAACTCTGACGTTCTGGAGCGGATGCTGGACATTCCCGGACGGAATTGTGACATTCCTACAACTACTAGTACTACAACTTCTACTACAACTACTACTACTATGACTTCTACTATGACTACTACAACTTCTACTACTACTACTACTACTACTACTGCTACTACTACTACTACTGCTACTGCTACTACTACTACTGCTACTACTACTACTACTACTATAACTTCTACTACTACTACTTCAACTACTACTACTACTACTATAACTTCTACTACTACTACTACTACTACTACTACTACTTCTACTACTACACTGCTACTACTACTACTACCACTACTACTGCTACTACTACTACTGCTACTACTGCTACTACCACTACTACTACTACTACTACTGCTACCACCACTACTTCTACTACTACTACTGCTACCACTACTTCTACTACTACTACTACTACTACTACTACTACTACTACTTCAACTACTACTACTACTTCTACTATAACTACTACTACTACTACTACTACTACTACTTCTACTACTACTACAACTACAAGCACTTCTACTACGACTACTTCTACTACTACTATTGGTGTCCGCTGTGTTTTGAGTGGGGTCCAGTTCACCCTTCACAGCTGCTGGATCACCAGGGACTCGAGTACCTCTTCTGCATGCAGGATGTTGATGACGTCGTACGGGCGAACGAGGGAAATGAGTGTGACCAAGTTGGTCAGTGTCGTCAACAAAGAAGAGAATGAGATTCCACCTTATTCTGAAAATCGGTTAATATTTTCAGAGAAAGTATTTCAACAGTAAGCTTTTGTTTGCTTGTGGTTTTTTTGCAGCGAGCTGAAGGCCAGTGTTCCTGGGGGGCTTTCACTGACACACAAAGCGTTCACCACAGTGGAAAATGACAGGCGGGTGGAGGGGAGGGGGGGGGCACACACGACTTGTGTATGCAACCACACCAACACACCCAGGGCAAAAAAGCTACCCCTTTGTATTTTTTCACATACACATTCACTTCTTCAGATTACAATAGAGTCTTAACATCTTAAAACATCTGGATATCCAGTCAAATAGAGAACAATACAGTTTACCGCAATCAAAAGAAAATAATACGATTACTTTAATATTGAATCTTTTTACATTTTATATTTAATGAGATCTGAGACAAAGTGACCTTAATTCCCATGTGGTGATTACCCTGCACAGCTAGTGTAGCAGACCTGTATGCAGTTGTGTATAATCAGTTTGGAAGCCTAGTTTTAGATGAAAGTAATGACATGGCTTGTAATATCTGGCCACAGGGACTACGGTTGAAGCCTCAGCTAAGACTGACACATTCACCCCTGGGTTCATTGATGTGTACGGTCCCTATTCAAATAAATAAATAAATGAAATAAAAATGAGCAGCAGTTATCCGTAAGTCTTAATGCAGACTACACAACCTTCGCCACTATCACTATACTGTCCAACATGACACTAGTGATGGGATGGCACCTATTTTTATATTGTTAAGTGATAAGAAGAAGATTATCTTTATTTGTTTTTGACTAATTTGAATTCTGTACAAATACAGAGGCTTTTATTTAAAAACCAGCAGGTCAGTTTGCAGTTTTCTCCTCTTTATACTTTGCAACAAAGTTTTGACTTTTGACTGAGTTGTGCTCAGACCACACGCTGCTGTCTCTTCCTGTGAGGTGATGATTCGCACCTCATTCTTCGTATGAGTACGTTTTTTTAGACAAAGAAGGAAGAGCATGCTAAGAGACCATGAGTAGAAGTAGATCAACATGAAAAACTAGGCTTCCATACTGATTTATATACAGCAAAATCATCTGTCTGAACATATATATATTTCATATATATATATTCTTGTAGAGGAGCCTAAAGAAATAGGGAACCTCATAGCTGGGATGCTGGGCACCCTGTCATTGTTCTGGCTGTTATAATCAAGCAAATCAACGTGGCCCACCCTGCTGCCCACTGCCATCTCTTCTGTCCTGTCCACACCGAGTCAGTCCACCACTCCTGTGTCATTCAGGTATTAATGGTGTGAATAGCACTGGGCCCAGCATGTAGCCCTGTGGGCCACCAGTCAAACTGTTCTCTCTCAACTCGTCAAATACGTGGTATCGCCGTCTGCTCCTGATTCACTGAGGCATCTGTTAGCGACTGTATAAGAGTTGTCAGTAACTCCTATGTAAACCCTTTTGTGCCATTATTAGATGCTTCGCGCAACTCACGAAGTAATAACTATACAGATAGGAATAGGAAGGAAAAATAAAAATAAAAAACACCCTTTTTCTTATAGGAAAACAGGAAAATCCTCAAGTGATCCCTATTTGGTGGCTGGATCAATGCGCAATATAACAACCTGAAGATGTTGGGATCAAGTTTTGAATTTTACAAGATTGCATAAATATTTTGGATTCAATTATTGACAATATCGTCGGATGTGGCTTCGGAAAAGAGATGTAATTTCTCATCTCACTTTCCGGAAACTGTCAAACCTGTGTTGAAGAGAAGCTTTTGATATGTTTTGCAATCCTATTATGTAAATTTATTTTCACTGAGGCCAAGACGGATGTTACCAAGTGTCACACGGTTTGACCCTCTGAGCAACCAATCAAAAGTAACCCCATTTCTGAGCTGGTTTCTGCTCTTTCTTCCTTTTCGTTCTTGAGACCTCTGAGATGCACTTGTTCACGATCGTCTGTGGAATATGTAAGTCTCTTCATATATAACATAATTTCTGTGTATTTTCTGTTTCTAGATAAGGACAAAAACGTATCGTGAGCTTATGCTTGTAAAACCGTACTCTCTTTTGGATCTAGTTCAGCTGGCGGCCGGGATCCAGTCGGCAGCAGTGAAACAGGACATTGGCGTTGTGTCCGCCAGCGTTGGGGACAATGTGACTTTACATTGTTTCTACAGTAGCGAAGTCTCAATGCACTACTCCTGGTACCGGCAAACCTTAGGAGGTGGACTTGAGCTCCTGTCAAGCTTTTACAAGTCTTATGAACCATCCAAAGGCTTCCACTGGTTGGAGAAGAACCCTCGTTTCTCAGTGCAAAGAAAAGAAGGGATGAATCATTTGAACATCTCTGACGTCCACGTATCAGATTCAGCCACATACTTCTGTGGAAGCACGTACTACAACGTGGCGACAATTGGAGAGGGCGTCTTTCTCAGCGTCAAAGGTACTGTGCTGTTCTTTTTCATCGGCTATTACTTCTTTTTTTAAATAATATATATATTTTTTTCGTTTGGATATATTAACATGAAACAAAGAAAAAAATGTCAGACATAAACATAAAAAAACAAAATTATACATATATATATATATAAATACATATATACATGCACACACATACATATACACCCAAATAATAACAAAATAATAATAACAAAATAATGATAAAAAAACGCCACCCTTCTAATTATCTTTTGCTTGTCCATTTTTATAGACCACCCTCCACCTATATTTGAAGACACAAATTGGCTATTACTTGAGATAAAATGCAGAAGAAGCAAATCATCTTATTTCATGTTCTTCGGGTCACCTCGTGTATTTGCAAAATTGTCATTGTTTGTTTGATTATAGCATTTAAAAAATAGTAAATATGCATCATAGATTATATAACGCTTGATACTTGTTTGTCTTTTGAAACTTCCCCATCAACACTTGTCGAACTGAATTATGCTGTTTATTTGTATTTACAGAGCAATAACTGGATAAAAAGGGGCTAATTATATGTTAAACCCATCAAAAAAAAAAAAAAAAATCTTCTGTGCTTTAGGAGCCAGCCTCAACACAATATTCCAGTGGCCAGTATCTGAGACGATCCAGCCAGGAGGCACTGTGACCTTCAACTGTACCATACACTCTGTGATGGGGGCCTGCGATGGAGAACCCAGTGTTTACTGGTTCCGACACGGATCTCGCCAAGGCGTCCTTCAGACAGGCACGGATCAGTGTCAACACCACTCCACGCCACCAGGGCGCCCTTCACAGAGCTGCGTCTACCATTTGCAGAAGGTGAACCTGAGCTCCTCGGATACCGGAATCTACTACTGCGCCGTGGCCTCCTGCGGGGAGGTGCTGTTCGGTAATGGAAGCGCGCTCAAAGTTGACGGTGAAGACCAAAGGGCACACGTGAGAACCTTAGTCTGGCTCTCCATCACTAGAACTGCGATCCTCTTGTTCTTTGGAACCATTTGTCTCCTGGTTTACGTTCGTAAGAGCCGGTGAAGTCTTAAATGCAGAGTTTGGCTATAAATAAATCAGCATCTATCACATACTTTTTTGTTGTTTTTGGTCTTTGTTTGAATGCGTTACAATTTTCTCAATAACAGCAACTTTGACAAAGCTACCGTTTGTAGGTGGAGATTATGCATTTCGGTCATGTGTGCATCTCTGTATCTGTCTGTCCACGACTAATCTCTCACGTAAATATATAGCCTATTATTGACTATATATTGTATTCACGTTTTGATATCGTCATTGACCGCTGACTCCTCCCTACTTGTCTTATGACGTTTCTTCTCTTATTGTGCCGATAGCCGAAGAGCTGGTTAGCCGTTAGCAGCCGGTGGGAATCCTACCGTGTGTTTAGCTAACAGAGCTAACGGCTAACGTAACTAAGCGCACAGCAGCCAGCACGGGTGTCATGACTGGTCGTCGGAGACACACCTGGCGGACATCTGCTATCCACAGATATTCTTTTATATATTACAACAGTTTATTCTTGTGGGATATTCCCCAATATGCAGACTTATTAAAATACATAATTTGTGGAAAATAAAATTCATCATGCAAAAGGCCGATACTGGATGGGATAAGCATAACGTGGGCATGTCTGGAAACAGGAGGCTTTGGGAAAGAATGCATTTTCATTCATATATTTGAACTTGGTGAGAGTTCAAAGGACCTGTCATCTGGTTTCTTGCCAATATCTTCAACCCTTTTAAAGACCGTAATGTTGCCGGTGATTGTGTCTTAGGGGGTCCGGTAACATGAGAGCAGAACTAACCAAACAGACAATGGCACTACTGTCTGGGCTGTAGTGTTAGTCGTCAGTGTCTGTAACTTAACACGTTCTGCCTTCCTGTTGTTCTTACAGCCCCCTGTAAGGTGTTATGCAACAGAAAGAGGTTAATTCAATTCAATTCAATTCAGTTTATTTGTATAGCCCAATTTCACAAATTACAAATTTGTCTCGGAGTGCTTTACAATCTGTACACATAGACATCCCTGCCCCAAAACCTCACATCGGACCAGGAAAAACTCCCAAATAACCCTTCAGGGGGAAAAAAAGGGAAGAAACCTGGAGGAGAGCAACAGAGGAGGATCCCTCTCCTAGGATGGACAGATGCAATAGATGTAATGTGTACAGAAGGACAGATTTAGAGTTAAAATACATTCAATGAATATGACAGAGTGTATGAATAGTTCATAGTAGGCATATTCCACGATGGAGACCTCCACGATCCATCAGGCAGATGGCGGTGGGGAGGAGGAGTGGGCGGAGTCTCAACAGGACAGTGGCGTAGTCATGAGCAGGAATTCCACGACCCAGACGATCCATCAGGCAGATAGGATCTATGCCGTCTCATAGGGTCCGATGACCCCATGAGACGTAAAGTCAAAAGGACTTCCGGGGAGAAAGCAGAGTTAGTAACGTGTGATTGAGAGATGAAAATTCATCCTTAAGGAGAGAAAAAAGAGGAGATAGGTGCTCAGTGCATCCTAAAACGTCCCCCGGCAGCTATAAGCCTATAGCAGCATATCAAGGGGCTGGACCAGAAGGACCAGGCATTCAGGAGTGGGGACAAGGACCTGTACACAGAGTCCAAATACAGGTTTAGCAAGGCGGTGAGAGATGCTAAACGACTGTACTCTGAGAAACTGCAACAGCAGCTCTCAGCAAACGACTCTGCTTCTGTCTGGAGAGGGCTCAGGCAGATCACCAACTACAAGCCCAAATCACCCCACTCCATGAACAATGTGCTTCTGGCAGACGAGCTAAATGAGTTCTACTGCCGCTTTGAAAGACAATGGAGCAGTCCTGAGACAATCCCCACAGCCCCACCAACAAGCCACAGACGATCAGCCCAGCCTCCCACAGCGCATCAGGGGCCCTCACCGCTGGAGCACCCTCCATCAACTCAGCGACGCCTCGTCATCCTGGAGAGAGCCGTCAACAGGCTGTTTAAAAGCAGAACCCCGCAAAGCAGCGGGCCCGGACTCCGTCTCCCCTCCACCCTGAAGCACTGTGCTGACCAGCTGTCTCCGGTGTTCACCGACATCTTCAACACCTCCTGGAGACATGCCACGTTCCAGCCTGCTTCAAGGCCTCCACCATCATCCCGTCCCCAAAAACCCAAGATCACAGGACTCAATGACTACAGGCCCGTCGCCCTGACCTCTGTGGTCATGAAGTCCTTTGAACGCTGGTCCTGTCACACCTCAAGACCATCACCGACCCACTCCTGGACCCCTGCAGTTCGCCTACAGAGCCAACAGGTCTGCAGACGATGCAGTCAACATGGCCCTTCACTACATCCTCCAGCATCTGGACTCCCGAGGAACCTACGCCAGGATCCTGTTTGTGGACTTCAGCTCTGCCTTCAATTCCATCATCCCGTCCCTGCTGCAGGACAAGCTCTCCCAGCTGCACGTGCCCGACTCCACCTGCAGGTGGATCACAGACTTCCTGACCGACAGGAAGCAGCACGTGAGGCTGGGGAAACACGTCTCAGGCTCCCGGACCACCAGCACGGGTTCACCAAGGCTGTGTTCTCTCCCCTCTGCTGTTCTCCCTGTACACCAACAGCTGCACCTCCAGTCACCAGTCCGTCAAGCTCCTAAAGTTCGCGGATGACACCACCTCATTGGACTCATCTCTGGCGGGACGAGACCGCCTACAGGTGGGAGACTGACCACCTGGTGACCTGGTGCAGCCAGAACAACCTGGAGCTCAACGCTCTGAAGACAGTGGAGATGGTTGTGGATTTCAGGAGGAATGCAGCCCCACCCGCCCTCTCATCCTGTGTGACTCCCGACGCTGTGGAGTCCTACCGCTTCCTGGGCTCCATCATCTCCCAGGACCTCAAGTGGGAGCTGAACATCGGCTCCATCTCCAAGAAGGCCCAGCAGAGGATGTTCTTCCTGAGGCAGCTGAGGAAATTCAACCTGCCAGGGAAGATGATGGTACAGTTCTACATGGCCATCGTTGAGTCCATCATCTGCTCCTCCATCACCGTCTGGCACCCTGCAGCCACAGCCAAAGACAAGCGCAGGCTGCAGAGCATCATCCGCCGGCCGAGAGGGTTATCGGCTGCAATCTGCCTTCCTCCAGGTCCTGTTCACTTCCAGGTCACTGAAGCGGGCCAGAAAGATTGTCGCCGACCCTCCCACCCTGGACACTCCTGTTCGAGTCCCTCCCTCGGGAGGAGGCTGCGATCCATCATGACCACGACCTCCCGCCACACCAATAGCTTTTTCCCGACGGCGGTCGGGCTCATCAATGGACCCCGGGACTGACTGACTGTCACCCCCAGGACTACCACCTCTTCTTCCACCTTCCTCTCTCCTCCTTCTTCCCGCTCCTTCCTCTTCCTCCTCCTCCCTCTTCCTCCCACTCCTCCTCCCTCCTTGCGTTGATTGTTGTTTGTCATGTCCAAATGTTGCACCTTCCACCAAAAAAAATTCCTCGTTTGTTTGTGAAAACATTCATTCTTTGGCAATAAACCTGTTTCTGATTCTGATTCTGATTCTGATTCTGACCAGGGCAAACCTGATTCAGCCCTAACTATAAGCTCTGTCAAAGAGGAAGGTCTTAAGTCTACTCTTAAACGAGGTGACTGTGTCTGCCTCCCGGACTGAAATTGGAAGCTGGTTCCATAAAAGAGGAGCTTGATAACTAAAGGCTCTGGCTCCCATTCTACTTTTTAAGACTCTAGGAACTACAAGTAGTCCCGCATTTAGTGAGCGTAGCTCTCTAGTGGGGCAATATGGTACGACAAGCTCCTTAAGATATGATGGAGCATCACCAATCAAGGCTTTGTAGGTTAAGAGAAGAATTTTAAAAGTGATTCTTGATTTTACTGGGAGCCAGTGCAGAGCAGCTAGTGCAGGAGTGATGTGATCTCTTTTCTTAGTTTTAGTGAGAACACGAGCTGCAGCATTCTGGATCAACTGGAGGGACCTAAGAGATTTATTAGAGCAGCCTGATAATAAGGAGTTGCAGTAATCCAGTCTCAAGTAACGAACGCGTGAACCAATTTTTCTGCATCATTTTGAGACAAGATGTGCCTGATTTTTGAAATATTACGTAGATGAAAGAATGCAGTCCTTGAGATTTGCTTTACGTGGGAGTTAAAGGACAAGTCCCGATCAAAGATAACGCCAAGATTCTTTACAGTGGTGTTGGATGCCAGGGCAATGCCGTCTACAGAATCCACATCACCAGATAATTGATCTCTGAGGTGCTCAGGGCCGATTAAAATTACTTCGGTTTTGTCTGAGTTTAACATCAAGAAGTTGCAGGTCATCCATGTTTTTATGTCTTTAAGACATGCTTGCATTTTACAGAGTTGGTTGCTCTCCTCTGGTTTTATCGATAAATATAGTTGAGTGTCATCTGCATAACAATGAAAGTTTATGGAGTGTTTCCTGATAATATTGCCCAAAGGAAGCATGTATAAGGTAAATAAACTATTATGATGTAGAAAGTCGCACAACTGATTTGCGACCACTTTCTCAAGGATCTTGGAGAGGAAGGGGAGGTTAGAGATCGGTCTGTAGTTAGCCAATACCTCTGGATCCAGAGTGGGCTTCTTCAGGAGAGGTTTAATAACAGCCACCTTGAAGGAGTGTGGTACGTGGCCTGTTAGCAGAGACACATTGATAATATCTAATAGTTAGTAAGAAACCACATTATTGTTCCCTACGTCTATGTAAATCACACTCGTCTGTCTCTGTTCGAGGTCCTCTCAGATCCAAATAGAACCGAGCATAATTAAAACCAGCATGGTGTGCTATCAAAACATGTTCTAAAGATGAATATAGTCTAAAAGTCCTATTTAACCTCCAATAATACACTCTACCAAAGTGGGTGACAG
This sequence comes from Pseudoliparis swirei, assembly GCF_029220125.1. Taxonomy (NCBI): domain Eukaryota; kingdom Metazoa; phylum Chordata; class Actinopteri; order Perciformes; family Liparidae; genus Pseudoliparis; species Pseudoliparis swirei. Next base: position 12,128,409 of record NC_079408.1, read on the forward strand.
AAGATTTTGTGTGCGAATCAAATCCCGAAAAGTAATCGTCATTTGAGAGAACACATATTTTAAATGGCTTCTGATTTTCTAAAAATATGTGATGTAAAAAGTTAAATATCTAATATCTGGATCCACTGAGGTGCGATAGACATGTTGACACGTGAGACCTGTGGCAGTGAACAAAGAGCCTGGTCTGACTCAGGTCCTGGGTCGAGTCTTGGTTCTTCGAATCAGACTGGACCTGTGAACACCTCTAGCTGGGACCCCCTGCAGCTTAGTTGTGCCATTTAAAAAAATATTTAGTCATGGAATGGAGATGCATCATCGGATTATTGGACTGGCCTGCAGCCCAGACATGTAGGTTATAGCAGGTTCAAGTTAAGTGTACCTAGGCTGCTGGGGGATGTTTTAGGATACACTGAGCACCTCTCTCTTCTTCTCTCTACTTATGGATGAATTGTCATCTCTCCATCAACTGGGCTTCCTCTCCGGAGTCCTTGCGACTTCACATCTCATAAGGTCCATTGGACCTGGCTGGGTCTGATGCCATGGCCCTGCTGATGCCCCGCCCACTCCTCCTCTCTACCTCCATCTGCCTGATGGATCATGGAGGTCTGGATCGTGGTCCATGCCTACTACCAACTTTTCATTCACTCTGTCATACTCATTGAATGTGTTGTTACTCTGTAATGATTCCTTCTGGTCACATGACATCTGTTGCATCTGTCCATCTCTGTGACCTGTATGCTCGGATGTGTGGACTTCCTTCTTCTTGTTACACCTTCCCATGTCAGAGTAAGTCTAATTTCCTGCAACTCTTCTGTCTTCTCATATTCTCCAAACTACCTCTATCCCCTCCATAAAGCTGTCTTCAAAACCCAAACTTGACAAAACTCCTCCAGAGCCACAGGAGACGCCATGCTCTTCTCACAGGCTACTTACTTGCACTCACATCGTGGCATCTCTGCTCCTAACTCAAAGATTTAAACACCCGTCCCGTCGAAGGCCTGCTTAAACTAGATCGGCATAGGATGTACAGCTCAGATTCAAAGCTATTTTTCATCTAGTTCTTTCATGTTCGGGGGAAAAGAAAACGGTAACATGATGCGGCGGCGCTTATCTCGTCACACAACAAGCCCACCTTTGTCGACAGGGAGAAACATTGAGAAGCAGCGATGAAGAGACATCCTGCCTTTAACCACAGAGACAAAGGACAAGATGGCTTGAGATATCCTTTTTACTTTATGCACGCGGCTTTGTGGGAGCGTGCACAACAAACAACCTGCGAGAAACGTTCTGCGGTTGGTTTTGTCCGGATTAGTTTGAGTTGTGGAAACGTTGAGAGTAGATAATACCACCAGCAACGCAGACCTGTGAGTGTAGTTTTTAAACTGTTGGTATAACCTGGGAAAGTCCTCAGTGGTTTTTTTCCCAGTGGAAGAGCTTTTATCTTCAGGAAATCCTTTGTATTTATGCACATTGGGAAATCACAAGCGTTCATGCTCCAGGAACTGGACGTCTGGAGCTCGATTGACATCAGGATCAGGATGCAATGGATTCAGTTTAACAATATTTAATGGCAAGAAGTTTAACAAACAATTGAAGCTACAATATTTATTAGTATCGATAACGACACCTCTTAATTGTGAAAGTTAGTTCCATTGGTGAGTTTAAGCATTCTACACTTTCGTTGGCTTACGGCCAAGATTACAAAATGGCCGGGTCAAACGTCATGAACCCGCGACAAACGTCACATATACGGTCAGCTCACTGAAAATTCCTTTCAAAATAAAAGTCCCATATGTTACTTTCCGGATTCAAGTAACGTCACGTTAAATCACGTTGATTATTACTTGAGCACACATTGTAAACATGAGTTCATGGTCTCAATCTCTAGTTTCAAGTCTTCAACACACCATAATGTTCATTTAGTAAATGATGGTCTAATTTAAAGCAAAATAAACCATAAAGCATTTAGGGCAAGGCTACCTTGTGATTGATAGGTGGCTACCAATACGTTGTCTATGATTTAGCCTTTCAAAGTCTGTTTTCAGTTAGAAGACATTAAATTGAAACATTTCGATCGCCTAATGAAACAAGATGGTGACAATAAAATGCTGAGCTCAAATCATACAGGCGATGACATCTCCTCATGACATGCCAGAAGGTTTTGTGTATTATAAAAATGGTACATAGTGAGGCTCACAGAAGGTTTTGCTTATTCATCATCTGCATTTATTAACACTGTACAACATCCATGCAAGTTATTACACCACACGTGAAGTAACTGGAAGTATTTCTTCATAAAATGTAACATTAGTTGAGAATTATTTTTTAAACTACAAATATCCAGAAAACTCTCATGTGAAATAACTGAAACAGTTGTAACTTGACCATTCATAGCAGCAAGCTGATTAACAAAAGGGCATTAAAATGCTGACGCTAATAGATGGACTTAAGGATTGGAGGACGGTCAGTCCAGTTTTTGGACTATTTTAGTGGCAAATGCCTTGACAACAAGTTCTCACTCCCAACTCTTCAAACACTCAGTCACCCCTCCAGCATCAGTTGTGGACGTGTCAGAGACGAAGGGGCTCGCTACATGCATCCAATGTCTTTCAAAAATAAGCTTTAGGTTTACTCACGCAATTAAACTACTTGGTTATGTAGGAGAAAAGATTGGGGTTTGGATTGCAATAAGTAAAAATAACTACGCTTGTTACGTAACAGGTTTCAGCAAAGTACAGTAGTCACGTAACTAGGGTGACCAGACGTCCTGTTTTCCCCGGACATGTCCTGTTTTTGAGACCTAAAAAATGCGTCCGGCAGGGATTCCAAAAACGTCCAGGATTTTGCTTCGTCGGATATTTGTGTTTCTCTGGGTCTTTCACAAACTAGTATTTACCCCTTACACATTTTGGAAATGGTATCTCCCTTACGTTCCACCTTCTTGCGCGAGCTCTGACTGTATCTGTTCACAAACTCAAATCTGGTCACCCTAACGTAACACACCAACTTGTTTTCACACAGGACATGAACAACAGTCTCCTGGGTGAGAGTCCTGTGCATGAAACAGTGAGCATTCGTACAGTTCTCTCTTACTTAAGTATGAACATGAAGCATATGTTGTACATTTCTTCAGCGACTGGATCTGATTTTCTCAAACATGAATCTTTTGGAGAACGGAACATTTTAAACTTTTTCGTCACAGTTAATGCAGTCCAAGACAACGGCAAACCAAAGCCCCAAAGTAACAGTTATAATCAACACATCTCTTTGTAAAGTAGCAAGAAAGACATAATGATAAGATGACTTCAGTGTGACCGCATGGGCTTGATGGAAACACTGAGAAGCATGTTCACTTCTTCTGCTTTATATCCGAGTATAAGCACTCAGGCTCAGTGCTGTTCCTTTGTCTTCTAGGTCTGTTGACCTTCTTCTCCCTTACAACCGCGTAATGGATGTTGTCTTCATTGTGTTCACCCTGTAGACAAAGTATAAACCATAAAATTGTACTTGAGAGACATAAAAACTGCGATCGGAAACATTGCTGGGCCAGATTGTTTGAATGGTGATACAGGAGTTAATCTGCAGAATAAATACCTCTAGATTGGTTGTGAAGGGAGCTGGACATCTTGCATGAGACTCTGAAAAAGACAGAAAAGTGCCCCGCACTATAAAACTGTAAAGTGAGTCGAGTCGAAGAATAGTTGTTACAGTACCTGTACATCCGCCGCGGTTTCTCTTGTTCACCATACACAGTGAGAAAACCAGTACGACACTCAGGATGCTGGTGAACGTCAACGCTCCACTCAAGAAATACACCAAGACAAGAGAGTGGACTTCCTCTGCAGAGAACCAGACACCAGAAACATGTAACAGCAATGAGACGCAACAACCCCGGCAATAAAAAGTCACTCACCCTCAAAGTCCAGCTTGGTCCCGTCTCCAAACAGCATGTGTCCACACGAGGCAACAGCACAGTAGTAGGTCCCAGCGTCAGACCGATTCAGGCTCTTCATCGGCAGGTTGTAGACACAGGTGTGTGTCTTCTGTGTGCTGGCTTTCCTCTCACACTGATCATTCCGGCCTCCGTGGGTGTAAATGAGTCCTGGATGAGACTCTTCAGAGTCCTTGAACCAGTAGACACTGTGTTCCCCATCACAGGTCCCAGTGTGAACTGTACAGCTCAGAGTCACAGAGCCTCCTGGCTGGATGGTCTCAGACGCTGACTGATGGACCAACACTGGGACGCTCACACCTGAACCCCGGACACTGACAGTAATGCCCTCTATGAAAACTAAATTAGATGAAAAGCCACTTGCACAGTAGTAAGTAGCTGAGTCTGAAATTTGCAGAGCTGTTATCCCCAAGTGATTTGTACTCATTCCAACATCCAATGTGAAGCGTGGATTCTTGAATTCATCAGAAAAAGTTCCTTTTGCGTCGTACTTGTAGGAGCTAGAGATGTGCCTCGGTTTCTGTCCCAGAGTCTCTTTATACCAGTAAAGTTTTGCTTCTACTCCGCTGTAGAAACATTTCAACGTCAAGTTTTCCCCAGTTTGAACTGATAGAAAACTATTTTCTTGATGTACAGACGAGGCGAAATTGTGCTCGGTCGTCTGAACTGAAGCGATAGGAGAGACGAAGCACACACACTTCATGGTAACATGCATCAACACTTCAGAAGTAATGTCACGAGGAGTGGCCACACACTTTAAAAGATTCAAACTGCAGTCACAAACAACACAACTCACCCATTTCCCCCAAGAACAAACATGTCAGGTAGAAGACGCACTTTGGAGACGTCATCGTGTTCAAATTCTCGTGCTGAATGAGAAAAATCTTCATCCCTTCGACTCTTTTCACTCACAAGCTGTTTGATTGGCCAACTAGAAGTGGCACGACATCCTATTCAGGAAACTTGATCACATGCTCACTGCTACTGCACAATAATAATGCTTCAGGCCTCTGTTTATGTCCCAGAATAGCTGCAGTGAGTGAAAGAGAGAGCCCACATAAAAATGAGTATAACCTAAGAGTTGATTTTGCATTTGTGTATTGTGATTTAAATACCATAAGGTAATATGTGATGCTTATTCTCTGTTTGTAGGGTCGCTCTGCTCTCTGTGCATGATGCGGTATCGGCTTTTCACCTGAATATCCTTAACTTTGCGAAATACTCTTTGTTTTTATAAGAAGGCCCAACCTTAGCAACGTTGGTTGCTCGACCAACACCAAAAGGACCCTTCCATCCGGCCTCGGCTCAGTAGTAAACCTATGTTATGATCCATCGATAATGTAATCTAACAAAGTAAAGCTGTTGCTATGCCCTGGCTAATAATCCTCCAATAAATATATAATCTGCATTTAAAGAGTTTATCATAGGAAAGTAGTGAAGTGCATTCATGGTTGTAAAAAGTTAAGTATAATGTGCCCCTGACATCAACATAGTTCTGAACGGTTATTCTAGTTCCTAGTCCACTAAACGGACCCGTAGAGCTCAAATCCTAGTTTTTAAATCTGTCATGGCACCTGACCAAGAGCTAAGGTCCATCCACCGACATGACTGACGGCTGCATTCGGCCAAGAGTGGAGTTGTGAGTGGACGTCAGGAGGGACGGCAGTGAGCCAGGCCAGGAGAGTTTCCTCGACCGCCAGCTTCAAGTCATCTACAAACATCTCCGGAGGTCCGGACACATTGCTCTGGTTGATCAGATCGTCCCGGGAAAGGGGCGTATCTCTCGGATCTAACACAGGACACGCATTTACGTATGTAAATATATCCAGAAAGCAGAGTGAAATGTGGAGGGGGAAAAGGAGGAGGAATCCCAGAGATGGCGAGGAGGAATACATATATGTGCAACCCTGTTCAGAAAAAAAAATGCAAGTGCTCTTTGGGACCAGATTCAAAGACAAAGTGGAAAATATATATTTTTATTTCATAATTATGTATAGAACAGCATTCATATCCATAACGTATCGAGAGAACCAGGACCATCTCTAGAAGAGAAAATAATTGGCAACAACCTTACTTGATTATTCTGACATGTATATTTATTAATGACAGACCATATCAGTTTATTGATTATCATGCAATGCTAGTAAGAAGCTAGAAGCGTTTGAGTGACTTTAAAACAGTCGGTAAATCTAAACTTTGAAATATACTGATTAAGTCATGAAAACACATTTATTTGTAGAGATAATATAGATACATGGTTTAAAGATAACCTGCTTCAGACCACACAGACCACCAATGAGTATCCTGAATATGCACATTAGCGAAGCATAGAAACATGTAATATTGGCTCAAAAAGCAGATATACAATCCGCTTATTCCCAACTGAGATATAAATCTACATTACACTTTAAAAGAGAAATCCCTGTCAGGCTCAAAAGTACAAATGTAGTACGTCCAGTTCTACTGCTTCACGCTGTAGTACACACATTCACTCCAGGTCGGATCCTTCGGTCTTCTTGACCCGTTCTGCAGGTGGACACTTAGATCTGCATGAAACATGATTTCTTTGTGTTGTTGACCCTGGTAAGAGATCATATATCAGTTCATCATTATTAGATTTAACAATATCCAGGAAACAATGTATTTTCCAATCAAGAAAAGTGTGTGAATACTAGTTCAGAAGTTAATTTAACAGTTTTTTATTCACCATGTCGTTTTCTGCGGAGGGAGCTGGACATCTTGTGTTAAACTCTGGTTGCAAAACAGAAAAAGTATTTTATTAAAAAGCCAAATTCAGTGACAGAAAGCTGCCAGATACAAACAGAGAGAGTTACCTGAGCTCGGGCAGCTGCTCCCCTTGTTCATCATGCACACTGAGACAGCCAGTAAGACACTCAGGATGCTGGTGAACGTCAACGCTCCACTCAAGAAATTCACCAAGACAAGAGAGTGGACTTCCTCTGCAGAGAACCAGACACCAGAAACATGTAACAGCAATGAGACGCAACAACCTCGGCAATAAAAAGTCACTCACCCTCAAAGTCCAGCTTGGTCCCGTCTCCAAACAGCATGTGTCCACACGAGGCAACAGCACAGTAGTCGGTCCCAGCGTCAGACATCGGCAGGTTGTAGACACAGGTGTGTGTCTTCTGTGTGCTGGCTTTCCTCTCACACTGATCATTCCGGCCTCCGTGGGTGTAAATGAGTCCTGGATGAGACTCTTCAGAGTCCTTGAACCAGTAGACACTGTGTTCCCCATCACAGGTCCCAGGGTGAACTGTACAGCTCAGAGTCACAGAGCCTCCTGGCTGGATGGTCTCAGACGCTGACTGGTGGACCAACACTGGGACGCTCACACCTGAACCCCGGACACTGACAACAATGACTTCGCCAAAAGTCATTCTAAATATAGAGCTACCTGCGCAGTAGTAAGTAGCTGAGTCTGAAATGTCCACATCAAAAACTGTCAAGTGATTTTGACCATTTTCAGTATCCAGTGTGAAGCGGAATTTGTTGTTGAATTCCTGAAAAAATATGACTTTTTTACTAAAAGTATAAAAGGAGGAGATCAGCGTTGGTTTGTGTCCCAGTATTTGCTTGTACCAGTGAAGCCATACTGCATTACTATTGAAACATCGTAAAGTAATGTTTTCTCCAACATTAGCTGATACAAAACTTCTCTCTTGACGCACAGTTGAGGACGACGTCAGATCAGTTGCATGAGCTGAAGTTAAATGAGAGACAAAGCAGATACACAATTAATAAAATCTGATTGACGTCAGCATAATGATGACATTATATATATATAAATAAAAAGATAGGCATTTATAAGAAAACATAGAAACCCCAAAACACAACTCACTCATTTGACACAAGAACAACCACGTCACAAAGGAGGCAATCGTTGGAGATGTCATCGTGTTCAAATTCTCGTGTTGAATGAAGAGAATCTTACTTTCTTCACTCTTCAGAGACAAGACTGTGTTTGATTGGCCGCCCTCATGTGACACGGTGCTGTACGTCCTACCAAGGAAATCTGAGAGCTTCCAAGAGTGAAGTTTGGCTCATGAAAAAATTCACATGGTGAGAGACCTATATGTAGAAAACAACGGCTCGTTATCTTGGCATTATATTTCAAATCAAATCAGATCACAGCTATTTAGTCATGGACACCAGCAATGACTGACAATGGAGTCTAATTACGCTCAACCTTTTCATCATAAGCCCTTTTGAGGAACATTTGTGATTTTGGGGTGTACAAAATAAATTGAATTGAATCGAATGAGCGGATACATACACATTTAGTTTTGAGAATTTAAGATTTAAACTGCAGTCACAAACAACACAACTCACCCATTTCCTCCAAGAACAAACATGTCAGGTAGAAGACGCACTTTGGAGACGTCATCGTGTTCAAATTCTCGTGCTGAATGAGAAAAATCTTCAACAAGTGACATGACATCCTATTGAAACTTGATCACATGCTCACTGCTACTGCACAGTAATAATGCTTCAGGCCTCTGTTTATGACCCAAAGTGGTAAACTGTGGACAGGAAGAGGAAGACAGGTGTCGAGTTGAGATCCCAGAATAGCTGCAGTGAGTGAAAGAGAGAGCCCACATAAAAATAAGTGTAACCTAAGAGTTGATTTTGCATTTGTGTATTGTGATTTAAATACCAGAAGGTAATATGTGATTGTAGGAGCCATTTTCTTATGTTATTGTTACTTTGGACCTCCCACCACTAGGTGGGGTAAGTTTGCTGTAAGGTGTTGTTTGTCCCTACTTAATGAGGTGAAGTGGGAGGCCAGGTGTTGCTTATTGACGAGACCAAACCGTTTTTGACCGTCGAAATGTGAGCCAGGTCTCCTACGAAATTAATGATTGTGAATAAAACCACAGGAGAAATGATCGGGACTCTTGGTCTTACTAAAACGCTCTAAACCTTCGCAATGCAGCAGCCAGTAGTGGCCCACGTTAAACAGGTAACGGGGCACTACACTTTAAGTCAATCAAAAACTTGGCTCGTGGAGGCAGCGTCTAAAGAGCGTGACGGAACACCTGGTGCAGCCAACTATCAGCCGTTGACGCGGGATCGGCGGGCAGCGGCAACAGGTTTGCAACAGGAGCAGCGGCAGCAGTGCAGTGAATCGCATCATAGCGGATCTACAGGACCGGCGCTGAAGTTGTAGCGCAGTGGTGAAGCGGCATCATAGCGACCTACAGGACCGGGCGCTGAAGTTGCAGCGGCAGTGTGAAAGCGCATCATAGCGGACCTACAGGACCGGGCGCGCTGAAGTTAGCGGCAGTGCGGTGAAGCGCGGCATCATAGCGGACCTACAGGACCGGGCGCTGAAGTTGCAGCGCAGCGAAGCGCGCCAGAACGCGCGCCTGTGTTGAGCTGCGGGCAGAGGTGAGCTGGTGGTGACTGTATGAGCCAGAGCGAACATTCAGAACTGATTTGCATCACGGACAATGGAAGGACACGTAGCTGATGCAGATACCATGGACTTCTCTACGACGAAACGGACTCTTAAGTTAACAGAAAAAGCCCTCATGGAAAATATCATGAATCTGCAAAAGGACAGAAAAGGGACTCTTCAAAGAGCATGCAGTCTCAGAGAGACAATTTTGGGTTTGATGAGTGACAGGTTATGTCGAAGAGGTCAAATGTACATTTGAAAAATTCAATGTTCTCTGTGGGGAAGCAAAGGTTAAACATGAAATGTTGTTGATGGTTTTACCGAAGGAGGAGGTGGAAAATCAGGAAATGTGGTTCAAACTAAAAATGCTTAAAATCAATGTAGTTATTACTGATGTAAATGAGTGGCTCCTTAATGGAAAGGACCCTACAACTGAAGGTGATCATGATGGGGTGGATGTTAAGCCGCAGGACAGCATTTCAAATGCTGGATCCAATACTTTCAGCAAACGCTCGGGGCGAATTAGTAATGTTTCAATAGGTAGCAGCAGGTCTTCAGTGTCGAGCATGTGCCTTTTAGCAGAGGCAGAAAAGGCTGCGCTTGTGGGCTTCAGCTCTACAAAGAAACATGCCTGAAGAGCAAGGGAGCAATTAAGGCGGGAAAGGGAGAAACTTGAATTCGACACTGAAATAGCAGCAACTATGGCAAAGCTAGCAGTGTTGAACGCCGCAAAAAGTGATTGTGTTTCAAAGGCACATTCAGATGGAATGGAATCCTATTTCAAAAAAGGAACTGCACTCAATCCTCAAGCCACACCGCACAAACCACAGCAAAAAGAATCAATTCCGCAGAAGTATTCCATGTCTGCCAACACTCAACCAACCAGAGCCGTTATTCAGACAGGAACATCTGATGAAATTAAATCACACCGATCAGATGTAAATCCTGGTGTTTATCAAGCAACACTATCTCAAGGCAATCATCAAATACCTGGAGAGCTCTACAGTCTGTTACAAAGACAAAATGAAGCAACAGCACTCCTGATACAGACACAGAACTCTCAGTCTCTTCCACACAGAGAAATTCCTACTTTAGCTGGTGATCCACTTCATTGCAGATCCTTTATCAGAGCATTTGAGCATTGTGTGGAAGCTAAGACAAAACCAGGGGACTGTCTATACTATCTGGAGCAATTCACCAGAGGGCAGCCTCGAGATCTGGTACGTAGCTGCCAGCACATGGCTCCAGAGAGAGGGTACTCTGTGGCCAAAGACCTTCTTCGAACACACTTTGGAGACGAATTAAAAGTCACAGCTGCCTACATGGACAAGATCATTGGATGGCCTGCTGTTAGAGCAGAAGATGTGGAAGGGCTGCAGGCATATGCATTGTGTGTAAGAGAATGTTGCAACGCTATGGAGGAATTGCATTATTTGGAGGAACTCAACATGCCAGCAAATATGAAAATGGCAATGCAGAAGCTTCCCTACAAGCTCAGAGAGAAATGGAGGGCAGCTGCATGTGACATCTCTGAGACAAAAGGTCATGATCTGACTTTAAGGATATTGCCAAATTCATTGAGCACGAGGTAAAGGTGATTTCTGATCCCGTCTTCGGAAACATCCAGGACCCTCAGTGTGGTGTGCAAAAAGGGGGCGACAAAGTGAGGTCACGACCGGGTTCACAATTCACAAGTAGTTTTGCAACTTGTCTCTCTGTGCCGCTGGGCCAGCTATGAATGAAACCCGGAAGAAGCATTCAGACTCAAACAGAAAATGTGTCACATACAGCCGTCAATATTTCCTGTATATTTTGTCATGGTGGACATGCATTGGAGCACTGTATACCCTTAAGGAAAAGAACCCATAGGCAAAAATTGGACTTTCTAAAAGAAAAGAGGGTTTGTTTTGGGTGCACACAGGACACGTTAATAGGAGTTGCAATAAGCGCTTGTCTTGTGTGTAATCAACGTCATCCCAGCACTTTGCACATTAACACAAGAGAAGGAAGCAAAGGCGAAGATCAGCCAAAGGAATTGTCAGTGAGTAGCACGACTGTCTCAACTTGTGCTCATACAGGGGCGGAGGTAACGTATCCTTCCAATCTTACCCACAATGTTAAGTGTAAAAAGGGAAACAAAATCATACAAACATATTCCTGGACCCAGGAAGTACTGACACTTTCTGTTCGGAACGTCTAATGGAAAGGCTGAACATCAAAGGAAGAAAGACAACGGTTCATCTCAGTACAATGGGTCACAGCAGTACTGTTACATGTTGTGTTGTCGAAGGCTTGGAAATCTCGGAACTTGCCAAAAATCAGTTCTTTGAGCTTCCTAAACTGTTCACGCAGAAGAAAATGCCAGTGTCGACAAGCAATATAATTTCTGAAGAAGAGTTGTCAAAATTGACTTATCTGAAAGGTCTAGACGTTCCTCGAATTAATGCTGATGTCGATTTGTTGATTGGCACAAACGCATCAAAGTTAATGGAACCAGGGGAGGTAATCAACAGCCGTGAAAATGGGCCATATGCTATTAAAACCCTATTGGGGTGGGTGATTAATGGCCCCTTCAACACAGGGATGAGCTGGGAGGGCTACCCCTCTGCCTGTTAACCACATTTCTATAACAAACTTGAAGGAGGCTCAGCGAACAGGAGTGAGGAGCTCAGGGAGAGTTAGCCAATCAGAGAGCAGCATTCACCAGTCGGCCCAGAGCCTGAAGAAGGAGCTGAGTCTGAGGCGGAGTTCACGAGGAGAGTGGAAGAGATGGAGAGAGCAGCAGGAGTATTTGCCTTTGTTACAGGAGCGACAAAGGTGGAGTAAGGAAAGACGAAATCTTGTTCATGGAGACATTGTACTTGTAGCAGATGCTACAGCTCCACGAAGTTCCTGGTTACTCGGAAGAGTTCTAAAGACATTTCCTGATAAGAAAGAACTAGTGCGTTCTGTTTGTCTGCAAACCAAGACGAGCATAATTGAGAGCCCAGTGACAAACATTTGTCTTCTTTGTGAGGCAAGTGACCAATAAAGGCAAACCCCAGAACCATACACAGTGCCTCATTAGGGTTATAGGAATTCAGTTTTCAATTCAGTTTATTTGTATAGCCCAATTTCTATTAAATTGTCTCGAGTGCTTACAATCTGTAATATTATAGACATCCCTGCCCCAAAACCTCACATCGACCAGGAAAACTCCCAAATAACCCTTCAGGGGGAAAAAAAGGGAAGAAACCTGGAGGAGAGCAACAGAGGAGGATGCCTCTCCTAGGATGGACAGATGCAATAGATGTAATGTGTACAGAAGGACAGATTTAGAGTTAAAATACATTCAATGAATATGACAGAGTGTATGAATAGTTCATAGTAGGCATATTCCACGATGGAGACCTCACGATCCATCAGGCAGATGGCGGTGGGGAGGAGGAGGGCGGAGTCTCAACAGGACAGTGGCATAGTCATGAGCAGGAATTTACCACCCAGACGATCCATCAGGCAGATAGATTTATGCCGCCTCATAGGGTCCGATGACCCCATGAGACGAAAGCAAAAGGACTTCCGGGAGAAAGCAGAGTTAGTAACGCAGTGATTGAGAGTTGAAAATTCATCCTTCAGGAGAGAAAAAGAGGAGATAGGTACTCAGTGCATCCTAAAACGTCCCCAGCAGCTATAAGCCTATAGCAGCATATCAAGGGCTGGACCAGGGCAAACCTGATTCAGCCCTAACTATAAGCTCTGTCAAAGAGGAAGGTCTTAAGTCTACTCTTAAACGAGGTGACTGTGTCTGCCTCCGGACTGAAATTGGAGTTGGTTCCATAAGAGAGCTTGATAACTAAAGGCTCTGGCTCCCATTCTACTTTTTAAGACTCTAGAACTACAAGTAGTCCCGCATTTAGTGAGCGAGCTCTCTAGTGGGCAATATGGTACGACAAGCTCTTTAAGATATGATGGGCATCACCAATCAAGGCTTTGTAGGTTAAGAGAAGAATTTTAAAAGTGATTCTTGATTTTACTGGGAGCCAGTGCAGAGCAGCTAGTGCAGGAGTGATGTGATCTCTTTTCTTAGTTTTAGTGAGAACACGAGCTGCAGCATTCTGGATCAACTGGAGGGACCTAAGAGATTTATTAGAGCAGCCTGCTAATAAGGAGTTGCAGTAATCCAGTCTCAAGTAACGATGAACCAATTTTCTGCATCTTTTGAGACAAGATGTGCCTGATTTTGAAATATTACGTAGATGAAAGAATGCAGTCCTTGAGATTTGCTTTACGTGGGAGTTAAAGGACAAGTCCCGATCAAAGATAACGCCAAGCTATTAATTATCTGTTTTAGGGGGTACTTTTGTTTATTTTCTGTTGTAATGGCTCCTTATATAAATGTATGATTAATTGTTTTGTGCGCGGCCAGAAACAATTAGGGGCCGGTGTGTAGGAGCCATTTTCTTATGTTATTGTTACTTTGGACCTCCCACCACTAGGTGGGGTAAGTTTGCTGTAAGGTGTTGTTTGTCCCTACTTAATGAGGTGAAGTGGGAGGCCAGGTGTTGCTTATTGACGAGACCAAACAGTTTTTGACCGTCGAAATGTGAGCCAGGTCTCCTACGAAATTAATGATTGTGAATAAAACCACAGGAGAAATGATCGACTCTTGGTCTTTAAAAACCCTCTAAACCTTCGGACAATGAGCAGTGGCGTTAAACAGGTAACGGGGGCACTACAGTGATGCTTATTCTTTGTTTGTAGGGTCGCTCTGCTCTCTGTGCATGATGCGGTATCGGCTTTTCACCTGAATATCCTTAACTTTGATAAATACTCTTTGTTTTTATAAGAAGGCCCAACCTTAGCAACGTTGGTTGCTCGACCAACACCAAAAGGACCCTTCCATCCGGCCTCTGCTCAGTAGTAAACCTATGTTATGATCCATCGATTATGTAATGTAACAAAGTAAAGCTGTTGCTATGCCCTGGCTAATAATCCTCCAATAAATATATAATCTGCATTTAAAGAGTTTATCATAGGAAAGTAGTGAAGTGCATTCATGGTTGTAAAAAGTTAAGTATAATGTGCCCCTGACATCAACATAGTTCTGAACGGTTATTCTAGTTCCTAGTCCACTAAACGGACTCCGAGCTCAAATCCTAGTTTTTAAATCTGTCATGGCACCTTACCAAGAGCTAAGGTCCATCCACCGACATGACTGACGGCTGCATTCGGCCAAGAGTGGAGTTGTGAGTGGACGTCAGGAGGGACGGCAGTGAGCCAGGCCAGGAGAGTTTCCTCGACCGCCAGCTTCAAGTCATCTACAAACATCTCCGGAGGTCCGGACACATTGCTCTGGTTGATCAGATCGTCCGGGAAAGGGGCGTATCTCTCGGATCTAACACAGGACACGCATTTACGTATGTAAATATATCCAGAAAGCAGAGTGAAATGTGGAGGGGGAAAAGGAGGAGGAATCCCAGAGATGGCGAGGAGGAATACATATATGTGCAACCCTGTTCAGACAAAAAAAATGCAAGTGCTCTTTGGGACCAGATTCAAAGACAAAGTGGAAAATATATTTTTATTTCATAATTATGTATAGAACAGCATTCATATCCATAACGTATAGAGAGAACCAGGACCATCTCTAGAATAGAAAATAACTGGCAACCACCGTACTTGATTATTCTGACATGTATATTTATTAATGACAGACCATATCAGTTTATTGATTATCATGCAATGCTCGTAAGAAGCTAGAAGCGTTTGAGTGACTTTAAAACAGTCGGTAAATCTAAACTTTGAAATATACTGATTAAGTCATGAAAACACATTTATTTGGAGAGATTATAGAGATACATGGTTTGAAGATAACCTGCTTCAGACCACACAGACCACCAATGAGTATCCTGAATATGCACATTAGCGAAGCATAGAAACATGTAATGTTGGCTCAAAAAGCAGATATACAATCCGCTTATTTCCAACTGAGATATAAATCTACATTACACTTTAAAAGAGAAATCCCGTTCCGGCTCAAAAGTACAAACGTAGTACGTCCAGTTCTACTGCTTCACGCTGTAGTACACACATTCACTCCAGGTCGGATCCTTCGGTCTTCTTGACCCGTTCTGCAGGTGGACACCTAAAGCCGCATAATAGAGGATTTCTTTGTGTTGTTGACCCTGGTAAGAGATCATATATCAGTTCATCATTATTTGATTTAACAATATCCAGTAAACAATGCTTTTTCCAATAAATAAAAGTTTTTTATTCACCATCTCGTTTTCTGCGGAGGGAGCTGGACATCTTGTGTTAAACTCTGGTTGCAAAAAAGAAAAAGTATGTTATTAAAAAGCCAAATTCAGTGACAGAAAGCTGCCAGATACAAACAGAGAGAGTTACCTGAGCTCGGGCAGCTGCTCCCCTTGTTCATCATGCACACTGAGACAGCCAGTAAGACACTCAGGATGCTGGTGAACGTCAACGCTCCACTCAAGAAATACACCAAGACAAGAGAGTGGACTTCCTCTGCAGAGAACCAGACACCAGAAACATGTAACAGCAATGAGACGCAACAACCCCGGCAATAAAAAGTCACTCACCCTCAAAGTCCAGCTTGGTCCCGTCTCCAAACAGCATGTGTCCACACGAGGCAACAGCACAGTAGTAGGTCCCAGCGTCAGACCGATTCAGGCTCTTCATCGGCAGGTTGTAGACACAGGTGTGTGTCTTCTGTGTGCTGGCTTTCCTCTCACACTGATCATTCCGGCCTCCGTGGGTGTAAATGAGTCCTGGATGAGACTCTTCAGAGTCCTTGAACCAGTAGACACTGTGTTCACCATCACAGGTCCCAGTGTGAACTGTACAGCTCAGAGTCACAGAGCCTCCTGGCTGGATGGTCTCAGACGCTGACTGATGGACCAACACTGGGACGCTCACACCTGAACCCCGGACAATGACAACAATGCCTTCGGCAAAAGTCATTCCAAATGTATAGCTACCTGCGCAGTAGTAAGTAGCTGAGTCTGAAATGTACACATCAAAAACTGTCAAGTGATTTTGACCATTTTCAGTATCCAGTGTGAAGCGTGAACTGTTGTTGAATTCCTGATGAAATGTGACTTTTGGACTATACTCATAAAAGGAGGAGATCTGCGTTGGTTTCTGTCCCAGTATTTGCTTGTACCAGTGAAGCCATACTCCATTACTCTTCCTGTAGAAACATCGTAAAGTAATGTTTTCTCCAACATTAGCTAATACAAAACTTCTCTCTTGACGCACAGTTGAGGACGACGTCAGATCAGTTGCATGAGCTGAAGTTAAATGAGAGACAAAGCAGATACACAATTAATAAAATCTGATTGACGTCAGCATAATGATGACATTATATATATATAAATAAAAAGATAGGCATTTATAAGAAAACATAGAAACCCCAAAACACAACTCACTCATTTTACACAAGAACAACCACACAAAGGAGGCAATCGTTGGAGATGTCATCGTGTTCAAATTCTCGTGTTGAATGAAGAGAATCTTACTTTCTTCACTCTTCAGAGACAAGACTGTGTTTGATTGGCCGCCCTCATGTGACACGGTGCTGTACGTCCTACCAAGGAAATCTGAGAGCTTCAAAGAGTGAAGTTTGGCTCATGAAAAGATTCACATGGTGAGAGACCTATATGTAGAAAACAATGGCTCGTTATCTTGGCATTACATTTGAAATCAGATCACAGCTATTTACAGTAGTGGACACCAGCAATGACTGACAATGGAGTCTAATTACGCTCAACCTTTTCATCATAAGCCCTGTGAGGAAAATTTGTGATTTTGGGGTGTACAAAATAAATTGAATTGAATCGAATGACCTGATACATACACATTTAGTTTTGAGAATTTAAGATTTAAACTGCAGTCACAAACAACACAACTCACCCATTTCCCCCAAGAACAAACATGTCAGGTAGAAGACGCACTTTGGAGACGTCATCGTGTTCAAATTCTCGTGCTGAATGAGACAAATCTTCAACTAGAAGTAGCACGACATCCTATTAAGGAAACTTGATCACATGCTCACTGCTAGTGCACAATAATAATGCTTCAGGCCTCTGTTTATGACCCAAAGTGGTAAACTGTGGACAGGAAGAGAGAAAGAGGTGTCGAGTTGAGATCCCAGAATAGCTGCAGTGAGTAAAAGAGAGAGCCCACATAAAAATGAGTATAACCTAAGAGTTGATTTAGCATTTGTGTATTGTGATTTAAATACCATAAGGTAATATGTGATGCTTATTCTTTGTTTGTAGGGTCGCTCTGCTCTCTGTGCATGATGCGGTATCGGCTTTTCACCTGAATATCCTTAACTTTGATAAATACTCTTTGTTTTCATAAGAAGGCCCAACCTTAGCAACGTTGGTTGCTCGACCAACACCAAAAGGACCCTTCCATCCGGCCTCGGCTCAGTAGTAAACCTATGTTATGATCCATCGATAATGTAATCTAACAAAGTAAAGCTGTTGCTATGCCCTGGCTAATAATTCTCCAAAAAATATATAATCTGCATTTAAAGAGTTTATTTTAGGAAAGTAGTGAAGTGCATTCATTGTTGTAAAAAGTTAAGTATAATGTTCCCCTGACATCAACATAGTTCTGAACGGTTGTTCTAGTTCCTAGTCCACTAAACGGACCCGTAGAGCTCAAAGCCTAGTTTTTAAATCTATCATGGCACCTGACCAAGAGCTAAGGTCCATCCACCGACATGACGTGCTGCATTCGCCAAGAGTGAAGTTGTGAGTGGACGTCAGGAGGGACGGCAGTGAGCCAGGCCAGGAGAGTTTCCTCGACCGCCAGCTTCAAGTCATCTACAAACATCTCCGGAGGTCCGGACACATTGCTCTGGTTGATCATAGTCCCGGGAAAGTAGTCCTGTTGGATTTGGCTCTCGACGAAGGCGGTCGCATTTTTCTCTCCCTCTCCTCCCCATGACCTTCCCCTCCCTGCTTGGCTTCTCTCGTCATGTCTCGCCTGTCTCTAGACTGGACTCTTCCGAGACGCTATCGCCTTCGAACTAAAACCATGGACGAATCAACTGGTCCTCTTAAACGCACTGACACCATCTTCTCGACGAAGCTCGGGTTCAGGGAACCTGCCCGTCCTGCCGGACGTTGCAGCTGGTTACACGATGGACGTGTCGGTGCCTAGCAGCCCTTTCCGTGGAGGACGGACATCTACCTATTCGGAACTTTGATTACAGGATTTCTGCTGTTTGGATTTGGCGCTGCCCTGGTTTATCGGAAAATTAAGGAAACGGTGACAGCCGTTAAAGCCATGATTGGACGGCTAGCAGAGTTGTTGGCACTCAGACTTTGGCATTAAACCGTCAGAATGATAACATCGTGAGAAGCTGACGGCCTGCAAATGAAATTGGATCGATTTGAAATCCTATTGGCAAACGGAGGAAAATGGAGGAATAGTGGGTGCGCATAAAATTGAATTGCAGCTACTGGAAGACCAAACAATCCCAATCTTATCTGCTTTCGGCTCCTCTACTCCAGGACGGGCCTTGGCCAAGGCCGTGACTGGAACAACAACTCCCCGAAGATCACTGAAGCGAGACTCTCTCTCATTCCTTCCCTATCCACAGACACCTGTGGTTGTTTCTCCCAGGACCTTCAAGGCCATCTCCCATGGCAACGACCATCTTGTGGACTGAGAACTTTGTCTGTTGTGGACTGGGGAGGGATATACCAGGCCACTCACACACGAACTTCAACAAAACTGAAATGCACTCATCACTACCCCCCATCCCACGCCGCTTTGCTTTGCCCCCAGGGTGACAGGGTCTGCAGCGCCCAGGTCGAAGGACGGGCTGTCTTTGTCGGTGCTGGTTACTGCCCCCAATGGCCACGCCCAGTCTTTGGATTACCTCCCTCCTTCCTACTTGCAAGTCATGTCTAAGATGTATGTGCTTGTACAATGGTGTTTTTTGTTTCTCCTGCTCCCACACTGTACCCTCTAGGGGCATAGTCGGGGTGGCTTCTTTTCGCCTCTTCCCTCATGTTATGCTGTCATCTTTCATCCACCTTTTCTAGATGGCGCCTGGAGTGTCTTGGTGCGCGATTTTGCACCCGCCAAAAAAAGTTCCTCGTTTGTTTGTGAAAACATTCTTTGGCAATAAACCTGTTTCTGATTCTGATTCTGATTCTGATATCTCTCGGATCTAACACAGGACACGCATTTACGTATGTAAATATATCCAGAAAGCAGAGTGAAATGTGGAGTGGGAAAAGGAGGAGGAATCCCAGAGATGGCGAGGAGGAATACATATATGTGCAACCCTGTTTAGAGAAAAAAAGTGCAAGTGCTCTATGGGACCAGATTCAAAGACAAAGTGGAAAATATATATTTTTATTTCATAATTATGTATAGAACAGCATTCATATCCATAATGTATAGAGAGAACCAGGACCATCTCTAGAATAGAAAATAACTGGCAACAACCGTACTTGATTATTCTGACATGTATATTTATTAATGACAGACCATATCAGTTAATAATTGATTATCATGCAATACTAGTCAGAAGCTAGAATTTGAGTGACTTTAAAACAGTCGGTAAATCTAAACTTTGAAATATACTGATTAAGTCATGAAAACACATTTATTTGTAGAGATAATAGAGATACATGGTTTAAAGATAACCTGCTTCAGACCACACAGACCACCAATGAGTATCCTGAATATGCACATTAGCGAAGCATAGAAACATGTAATATTGGCTCAAAAAGCAGATATACAATCCGCTTATTTCCAACTGAGATATAAATCTACATTACACTTTAAAAGAGAAATCCCTGTCAGGCTCAAAAGTACAAATGTGTAGTAAGTCCAGTTCTACTGCTTGCTGTAGTACACACATTCACTCCCAGTCGGATCCTTCGGTCTTCTTGACCCGTTCTGCAAGTGGACACTTAGATCTGCATGAAACATGATTTCTTTGTGTTGTTGACCCTGGTAAGAGATCATATATCAGTTCATCATTATTTGATTTAACAATATCCAGTAAACAATGCTTTTTCCAATAAATAAATGTTTTTTATTCACCATGTCGTTTTCTGCGGAGGGAGCTGGACATTCAGTTTCAATTCAGTTTATTTGTATAGCCCACCCCACAAATTTACAAATTTGTCTCGAGTGCTTACAATCTGTACACATAGACATCACTGCCCCAAAACCTCACATCGGACCAGGAAAAACTCCCAAATAACCCTTCAGGGGGAAAAAAAGGGAAGAAACCTGGAGGAGAGCAACAGAGGAGGATCCCTCTCCTAGGATGGACAGATGCAATAGATGTAATGTGTACAGAAGGACAGATTTAGAGTTAAAATACATTCAATGAATATGACAGAGTGTATGAATAGTTCATAGTAGGCATATTCCACGATGGAGACCTCCACGATCCATCAGGCAGATGGCGTGGGAGGAGGAGAGTGGGCGGAGTCTCAACAGGACAGTGGCGTAGTCATGAGCAGGAATTACCGACCAGACGATCCATCAGGCAGATAGGATTTATGCTGTCTCATAGGGTCCATGACCCCATGAGACGTAAAGTCAAAAGGACTTCGGGAGAAAGCAGAGTTAGTAACGTGTGATTGAGAGATGAAATTCATCCTTATGAGAGAAAAAAGGAGATAGGTACTCAGTGCATCCTAAATCCCCGCAGCTATAAGCTATAGCAGCATATCAAGGGGCTGGACCAGGGCAAACCTGATTCAGCCCTAACTATAAGCTCTGTCAAAGAGGAAGGTCTTAAGTCTACTCTTAAACGAGGTGACTGTGTCTGCCTCCGGACTGAAATTGGAAGCTGGTTCCATAAAAGAGGAGCTTGATAACCAAAGGCTCTGGCTCCCATTCTACTTTTTAAGACTCTAGGAACTACAAGTAGTCCGCATTTAGTGAGCCGAAGAGTTTCAGTGGGGCAGCAATATGGCACGACAAGCTCCTTAAGATATGATGGAGCATCACCAATCAAGGCTTTGTAGGTTAAGAAGAATTTTAAAGTGATTCTTGATTTTACTGGGAGCCAGTGCAGAGCAGCTAGTGCAGGAGTGATGTGATCTCTTTTCTTAGTTTTAGTGAGAACACGAGCTGCAGCATTCTGGATCAACTGGAGGGACCTAAGAGATTTATTAGAGCAGCCTGCTAATAAGGAGTTGCAGTAATCCAGTCTCAATGTGAACGAACGCTGAACCAATTTTTCTGCATCTTTTGAGACAAGATGTGCCTGATTTTTGAAATATTACGTAGATGAAAGAATGCAGTCCTTGAGATTTGCTTTACGTGGGAGTTAAAGGACAAGTCCCGATCAAAGATAACGCCAAGATTCTTTACAGTGGTGTTGGATGCCAGGGCAATGCCGTACAGAATCCACATCACCAGATAATTGATCTCTGAGGTGCTCAGGGCCGATTAAAATTACTTCGGTTTTGTCTGAGTTTAACATCAAGAAGTTGCAGGTCATCCATGTTTTTATGTCTTTAAGACATGCTTGAATTTTACAGAGTTGGTTGCTCTCCTCTGGTTTTATCGATAAATATAGTTGAGTGTCATCTGCATAACAATGAAAGTTTATGGGTGTTTCTGATAATATTGCCCAAAGGAAGCATGTATAAGGTAAATAAATTGGTCCAAGCACAGAACCTTGTGGAACTCCGTGATTAACGTTGGTGGTTATCGGCGTCATCGTTTACAAATACAAACTGAGATCGATCTGATAAATAAGTTTAAACCAAATTAGTGCCGTGCCTGAAATGCCAATCGACTGCTCCAGTCTCTGTAACAGGATGTCATGGTCAATGGTGTCGAATGCAGCACTAAGGTCTAACAAGACCAGGACAGAGAGGAGTCCTTTATCTGCTGCCAATAAGAGGGCATTTGTAATGTTCACCAGTGCCGCCTCGGTGCTGTGGTGTTTTCTAAATCCTGATTGAAATTTCTCAAATAAACTATTATGATGTAGAAAGTCGCACAACTGATTTGCGACCACTTTCTCAAGGATCTTGGAGAGGAAGGAGGTTAGAGATCGGTCTGTAGTTAGCCAATACTCTGGATCCAGAGTGGGCTTCTTCAGGAGAGGTTTAATAACAGCCACCTTGAAGGAGTGTGGTACGTGGCCTGTTAGCAGACACATTGATAATATCTAATAGAGAGCCGCCAATTAAAGGCAAAACGTCTTTAAGCAGCCTCGTGGGATGGGGTCCAAGAGACAGGTAGACGTGTTCAAGTAGAAACCGTTGAAAATAATTGGTCACGGTTGATAGGAGAAAATCCTCCAAATATACACCAGGGCATACAGCGGTTTCAAGGCCATTCCACTTGAGGACAGATTGGCACTGGTTATGGGCAAGATTATTAATCTTGTCCCTAATAGTTAAAATCTTTCATTAAAAGTTCATAAAGTCATTACCACTAAGGTTTATAGGAATGCTCGGCTCCACAGTTGTGACTCTCTGTCAGCCTGGCTACAGTGCTGAAGAGAAACCTGGGGTTGTTTTTATTTTTCTATTATTGATGAGTAATAGGCTGCTCTGGCATTACGGAGGGCCTTCATATGTTTTAAGACTATCTCGCCAAACTAAGCGGGATTCTTCGAGATTAGTTGAACGCATACATATGGCTCAAGCTGACGTTTGCTCAGTTTGCGGGTCTGAGGGTTATACCAGGAGCAAACCTCCTCTTCCTCACTGTCTTCTTCTTCAGAGGCTATCGAGTCCAGTGTCATTCTCAGAGAGCCTATGCACTGTCAACAAGATGATCAATCTGGGACGGACTAAAGTTAGACCAGGAGTCCTCTGTTATATTGAGACGTGGTATCGAATCAAATACAGAAGGAATCGCTTTAAATTTAGCTACAGCACTATCAGTTAGACATCTAGTGTAGAAACTTTTGACTAACGGAGTACACTCGGTAGTATAAATTCAAAAGTTATGAGGTTGTGGTCTGACAGAAGAGGATTCTGTGGGAAGACGTTCAAATGCTCAATGTCAACGCCATAAGTAAGAACAAGATCAGCGTGTGGCCAAAGCTGTGAGTGGGTTCTGTACTCTCTGACAGAAGCCAATCGAGTCCAACAAGGAGATGAATGCAGCACTAAGGCAATCATTATCAACATCCACATGGATATTAAAATCTCCAACAATAATAACTTTATCGGTTTTAAGAACCAAACTTGATATAAATTCTGAGAATTCAGATATAAACTCTGAATATGGACCTGGTGGCCGTACAGAATCACAAATCGAATTGGCTGTAGTGTTTTCCAGGTTGGATGTGAAAGACTAAGAACAAGGCTTTCAAATGAGGTGTAGTGTAATTTTGGTTGAGGATTAATTAATAGGCTCGATTCAAAGATGGCTGCTACTCCACCTCCTCGACCGGTGCCTCGAGGAATGTGAGTATTAATATGACTTGGAGGAGTCGATTCATTCAGGCAGACATATTCTTCATAGCTCAGCCAGGTTTCAGTTAGGCAACATAAATCAATGTGATTATCTGATATTAAATCATTCAGTAACACAGCTTTAGATGACAGAGATCGAATATTTAGGAGACCACATTTAATAGACCTATTTTGTTGCACTGCTGAAATAATTGTGTTAACTTGTATAAGGTTATTGTGTACGACTCCTCTTCTGCTTACTTTTGATTTATTTAATTGAAGTGGCCGTGGGACAGACACAGTCTCTACTCTAAAGTCAAGGGTGGTAACTGCTCGAATGGAAGAGCAGAAGGGTGTTAAACTACAACTCTGCTCCCGGTTCCTGATCTGAACCCTGGGTTGTCATAGATTAAGTCCGTGATCAACTTGGTCATATTCGCAGAAATGAGACGCCGTCCAACGTGGGATGAATGCCGCCTCCTCATCAGATCAGGTTTTCCCAGAAAGTCTTCCAGTTGTCTCGTAGCCCTCACATTATTCGCTGGGCACCACCGACAGCCAGCGGTTGAAAGACGACATTCGCTATACAATTGTCTGTCTGCAAATTTGGGAGAGGGCCAGAGAAAATTACGGTGTCCGACAACGCCTTGGCATAAGCACACCGATTCCACATTAATTTTAGTGAGTTCGAAGCGCGGCTCGGGCGTCCATTACCACCGGCGGTATTACAATCTGACTGTATCTCCGCTATCCCAGCCAGCAGCTTCAAACAAGACTCCGTCGCCCGCCTGCCCCCGGGAGGCCCACGACTCTGGTCCGTGGCTTCGCTATTTTCACGCTCCTGACTATAGAGCTCTCGATAACCAGGGTGTGTTCCTCAGCGGGTGTGTCGCTGAGCAGGGAAAACTGGTTCAAACGTGAAGTGGTTGGTGCACGGGCTTCTGTGTACGACCTCTCCCGCGAACAGTTACCCAACCATCCGGCTGCACGGTTACCGGGCACAGCTAACAGCTTACTGTAGCCCGCCACGACCACGGAGAGGGCGGGCTAACTAGCATAGCTGTCTGAGCTTCGATAGCGGAGCCGTGCATCTAACCCACTTAGACCTGCCTCCAACCTAGCAAATAAACCTACATTCATGCATGTATCGTTATCATTAAGGAGGCAGGGGATAACTACATGATGAGACACTACAGAGCAAGAGGAGCGGGAGGGAGAGAAGAAGAAGTCATGCTCGCTGTTGAGCTGGCAACCAAAGCTTACCGGAAGAGTGAGATGATGCGTTCAGGAGCAGCTGGGAAAATCAGACTCTCATTTAACATCTTGTGTTAAACTCTGGTTGCAAAGAAGAAAAATCATGTTATTAGAAAGCCAAATTCAGTGACAGAAAGCTGCCAGATACAAACAGAGAGAGTTACCTGAGCTCGGGCAGCTGCTCCCCTTGTTCATCATGCACACTGAGACAGCCAGTAAGACACTCAGGATGCTGGTGAACGTCAAAGCTCCACTCAAGAAATACACCAAGACAAGAGAGTGGACTTCCTCTGCAGAGAACCAGACACCAGAAACATGTAACAGCAATGAGACGCAACAACCTCGGCAATAAAAAGTCACTCACCCTCCCATGTCGCTTTCATGGAGGAGCTGGACATCTTGTGTTAAACTCTGGTTGCAAAAGAAAAATCATATTAAAAAGCCAAATTCAGTGACAGAAAGCTGCCAGATACAAACAGAGAGTTACCTGAGCTCGGGCAGCTGCTCCCCTTGTTCATCATGCACACTGAGACAGCCAGTAAGACACTCAGGATGCTGGACAACGCTCCACTCAAGAAATTCACCAAGACAAGAGAGTGGACTTCCTCTGCAGAGAACCAGACACCAGAAACATGTAACAGCAATGAGACGCAACAACCCCGGCAATAAAAGTCACTCACCCTCAAAGTCCAGCTTGGTCCCGTCTCCAAACAGCATGTGTCCACACGAGGCAACAGCGCAGTAGTAGGTCCCAGCGTCAGACCGATTCAGGCTCTTCATCGGCAGGTTGTAGACACAGGTGTGTGTCTTCTGTGTGCTTTCCTCTCACACTGATCATTCCGGCCTCCGTGGGTGTAAATGAGTCCTGGATGAGACTCTTCAGAGTCCTTGAACCAGTAGACACTGTGTTCCCCATCACAGGTCCCAGTGTGAACTGTACAGCTCAGTCACAGAGCCTCCTGGCTGGATGGTCTCAGACGCTGACTGGTGGACCAACACTGGGACGCTCACACCTGAACCCCGGACACTGACAATAATGCCTTCGGCAAAAGTCATTTCAAATGTAGAGCTACCTGCGCAGTAGTAAGTAGCTGAGTCTGAAATGTCCACATCAAAAACTGTCAAGTGATTTTGACCATTTTCAGTATCCAGTGTGAAGCGTGAACTGCTGTTGAATTCCTGATAAAATGTGACTTTTTTACTAAAAGTATAAAAGGAGGAGATCAGCGTTGGTTTCTGTCCCAGTATTTGCTTGTACCAGTGAAGCCATACTCCATTACTATTGTTATTGAAACATCGTAAAGTAATGTTTTCTCCAACATTAGCTGATACAAAACTTCTCTTGACGCACAGTTGAGGACGACGTCAGATCAGTTGCATGAGCTGAAGTTAAATGAGAGACAAAGCAGATACACAATTAATAAAATCGGATTGACGTCAGCATAATGATGACATTATATATATAAATAAAAAGATAGGCATTTATAAGAAAACATAGAAACCCCAAAACACAACTCACTCATTTTACACAAGAACAACCACGTCACAAAGGAGGCAATCGTTGGAGATGTCATCGTGTTCAAATTCTCGTGTTGAATGAAGAGAATCTTACTTTCTTCACTCTTCAGAGACAAGACTGTGTTTGATTGGCCGCCCTCATGTGACACGGTGCTGTACGTCCTACCAAGGAAATATGAGAGCTTCCAAGAGTGAAGTTTGGCTCATGAAAAGATTCACATGGTGAGAGACCTATATGTAGAAAACAACGGCTCGTTATCTTGGCATTACATTTCAAATCAGATCACAGCTATTTACAATAGTGGACACCAGCAATGACTGACAATGGAGTCTAATTACGCTCAACCTTTTCATCATAAGCCCTCTGAGAAAAAATTGTGATTTTGGGGTGTACAAAATAAATTGAATTGAATTGAATGAGCTGATGCATACACATTTAGTTTTGGGAATTTACCTGTAACAAATACAACAACCCAAAAAACATCAGCAATAGTAATTTAGATAAATATTATTTGTAAAAATGAGCCCAGTCGATGCATCGTCCTGGATTGCTGGAGTCAACTCTGAATATTATTACTGTGGCTGTTATTATCACCTCCATATGAGCTCAGATCGTATTCTTTTAATTATCATGGAAAATGTTGACAACAACGCCGTGATTGGCTGACAGAACTGCGTCGCCTCCAATTGGCTCATTCATCGTACACGCCCCAAATCAACTGATGGAGTAATCCCTGCAAGACTAAGAGACTGCTTATGAATGAACACGAGTGTAAAGAGTGTCTTCCTCACTGAACTTCCGCTTGAGCTTCATTTAAACAAAGTAATCTTCTTTGTCTTCATCTTCATCGTCTTCTTCTTCTATCAGTAGTTTCGTTAGCTTTAGTATTATTGGTATTAGCGTTTGACTTCATAAGCACTCCACTGTTCTTGGATATCTGAGTGGTCTTTGGTTGGAGGAGCGTCTGCGTGGGAGTGCAACCAAATGAAATAATAACTCACCCATTTCCCCCCAGAACAGACACGTGAGATAGAGAGCCAACACTGGAGATGTCGTCATGTTTGATTTGCTGTGAGAAGTGAAAAGACAAGTCGACACTTTCTCCACTTTAGAGACGAGACTGCGTTGGATTGGCCAACCAGAGGTGACGCTGAACCCCATGTCCTACTTAAGAAACCAACGCTTTTACACAGCCACATATAATGTGCGGCATTGACGATTTTGTGTTTTGAGAGCCATAATCAGCCATTTAATTCCACTAATTCCACTGGACTGGCAGCTGAACCAGAATCAGCTCTAACTGCATGAATAACCTCCGCTGGTCAAACAGCTGGACATGCCTTTAGCTTTTAAACAGACCGTGTAAAGTTGACCTAATTGAGACTGCTGTTTTTGAGTAAAGTTAAGCCAATTATATTTATATTGCCCAATACCACATTTCAAACATGTCCTTCATTTGCTAAAATGGTCTTTTACTGCAGAAATATTTTAATTTAAATTGTTCACACCCTGACTAACGACAACAATCACCGAACAGTCACAAAGTAAAACGTTAAGTTCTGAGAGCAATGCACGCTTCACTTCTTTTCTACGTATGTTCATAGTTCATAGGGACACAACATTTTAGCGCACAGTAACTATTGTAGTATCTCACTCAGGCTTTGCTCTTCTTACACCAGGCCGACATCAGCTGTGCAGCTAAAGCCTCCTCCCTGACTGCCGCTGTGCACTCAGAGCGAGCGAAAGGAAACGCAGCCACGGTTCAACGGCTTGAGATGAACCGTTTGTTTGGCATGCTCTCGACCCGAGAAGCTCTTGGCATATCTTCTGTTCTAAAGAAAACACGTCTGAACTTATTTTGCAGGCAGCTGGATGCCGGCAAGATCAGGGGAGGTTCACCGGGTCGCGTATCGCACACAAATCCATCTCGTCAGGCTTCCAGTGATGCGTTTGTCTCATTGAAGATGAACATTGATTGCACATTTTCAGTTGATTTGGAGTATGCGTTAATCCCCTTTATTTTACCTGAATAATTCTTTTTTTTTACCGGAACAATTTATTTTTACCAACCTCAATAATGAATCCAGGGGGATTGCACAGTGAGTGAACACACACATAATATATATTGTCCCAAGACCAAAGTGTCACGTACACATATTAGCTTTATTTGATTACTCAGGACATATATTGGACATTCAAAAGCACACACTTCCAAATTGCTCGCCATATTTACCGCCTAGCTAAAGGGCACGCTTCCTGCATCGGCACCGAACATCAGTTGTAAATCGTGAGGTATAAATATGAACATAACTTCTAATAATACTGGGACGCACAAGGAAGTTAGATAATTACATCTCAAAATGTACTTTTATATTACATTTAAAATACCAACAAATCCAGTTTTGTTATAACATGTCCGGTTAGTTCTTTACGCTGGAGTACACACACTCGACACTGGCGTTGTTCCTCTGTCTCCTTGTTTCGTTGGGCCGGTTGAAACTGAAAGCAGCATAGTGGGGGTTGTCTGCGCTTTGGTAACCCTGGTAACAAAATATGAAGAGGTGGATTAAGATATAAAAAAATAAAAACAAAACAATATCCAAAGAAAAAGAGATTAGATAAAGTTCACCTCTGTATTTGCGGTGGGGGCAGCTGATAATCTTGCATGAGCCTCTGGTGGTGAAAAAACAGAAATAATCCTTTATTCAAAAAGATATATTTAGTGAATACAATTTATCAGATACAAACAATAACACTTACCTGAATAGTGACAGCTGGTTTTCTTGTTCACCTTGTAGATTGAAAAACCCAGTAACACGATCAGGATGGTGGCGAATAGCAAAGCTCCACTCAAGAAATACACCAGGAGAAGAGAGTCCCCCTCACCTGCCGAGGCGGACACCAGAAATGAAGCTTTCAGCTTTTATCTCTGTGTTCATGTTACATTTGATTGGAAAAAAAGCAGCTATTCATCAGATGATCTGGAGTGTAGCTCACCCTTAAAGTCCAGCTTGGTCCCGTCTCCAAACAGCATGTGTCCACACGAGGCAACAGCACAGTAGTAGGTCCCAGCGTCAGACCGATTCAGGCTCTTCATCGGCAGGTTGTAGACACAGGTGTGTGTCTTCTGTGTGCTGGCTTTCCTCTCACACTGATCATTCCGGCCTCCGTGGGTGTAAATGAGTCCTGGATGAGACTCTTCAGAGTCCTTGAACCAGTAGACACTGTGTTCCCCATCACAGGTCCCAGTGTGAACTGTACAGCTCAGAGTCACAGAGCCTCCTGGCTGGATGGTCTCAGACGCTGACTGGTGGACCAACACTGGGACGCTCACACCTGAACCCCGGACACTGACAACAATGCCTTCGGCAAAAGTCATTTCAAATGTAGAGCTACCTGCGCAGTAGTAAGTAGCTGAGTCTGAAATGTCCACATCAAAAACTGTCAAGTGATTTTGACCATTTTCAGTATCCAGTGTGAAGCGTGAACTGTTGTTGAATTCCTGATAAAATGTGACTTTTTTACTAAAAGTATAAAAGGAGGAGATCAGCGTTGGTTTCTGTCCCAGTATTTGCTTGTACCAGTGAAGCCATATTTCATTACTCTTCCTGTAGAAACATCGTAAAGTAATGTTTTCTCCAACATTAGCTGATACAAAACTTCTCTCTTGACGCACAGTTGAGGACGACGTCAGATCAGTTGCATGAGCTGAAGTTAAATGAGAGACAAAGCAGATACACAATTAATAAAAGCTGATTGACGTCAGCATAATGATGACATTATATATATAATTAAAAAGATAGGCATTTAAAAGAAAACATAGAAACCCCAAAACACAACTCACTCATTTTACACAAGAACAACCACGTCACAAAGGAGGCAATCGTTGGAGATGTCATCGTGTTCAAATTCCCGTGTTGAATGAAGAGAATCTTACTTTCTTCACTCTTCAGAGACAAGACTGTGTTTGATTGGCCGCCCTCATGTGACACGGTGCTGTACGTCCTACCAAGGAAATCTGAGAGCTTCCAAGAGTGAAGTTTGGCTCGTGAAAAGATTCACATGGTGAGAGACCTATATGTAGAAAACAACGGCTCGTTATCTTGGCATTACATTTCAAATCAAATCAGATCACAGCTATTTACAGTCATGGACACCAGCAATGACTGACAATGGAGTCTAATTACGCTCAACCTTTTCATCATAAGCCCTCTGAGGAAAAATTGTGATTTTGGGGTGTACAAAATAAATTGAATTGAATCGAATGAGCTGATGCATACACATTTAGTTTTGAGAATTTAAGATTTAAACTGCAGTCACAAACAACACAACTCACCCATTTCCCCCAAGAACAAACATGTCAGGTAGAAGACGCACTTTGGAGACGTCATCGTGTTCAAATTCTCGTGCTGAATGAGAAAAATCTTCAACTAGAAGTGACACGACATCCTATTAAGGAAACTTGATCACATGCTCACTGCTACTGCACAATAATAATGCTTCAGGCCTCTGTTTATGACCCAAAGTGGTAAACTGTGGACAGGAAGAGGAAGAGCAGGTGTCGAGTTGAGATCCCAGAATAGCTGCAGTGAGTGAAAGAGAGAGCCCACATAAAAATGAGTATAACCTAAGAGTTGATTTTGCATTTGTGTATTGTGATTTAAATACCATGTGATGCTTATTCTTTGTTTGTCGGGTCGCTCTGCTCTCTGTGCATGATGCGGTATCGGCTTTTCACCTGAATATCCTTAACTTTGATAAATACTCTTTGTTTTTATAAGAAGGCCCAACCTTAGCAACGTTGGTTGCTCGACCAACACCAAAAGGACCCTTCCATCCGGCCTCGGCTCAGTAGTAAACCTATGTTATGATCCATCGATTATGTAATCTAACAAAGTAAAGCTGCTGCTATGCCCTGGCTAATAATCCTCCAATAAATATATAATCTGCATTTAAAGAGTTTATCATAGGAAAGTAGTGAAGTGCATTCATGGTTGTAAAAAGTGAAGTATAATGTGCCCCTGACATCAACATACTTCTGAACGGTTATTCTAGTTCCTAGTCCACTAAACGGACCCGTAGAGCTCAAAGCCTAGTTTTTAAATCTGTCATGGCACCTTACCAAGAGCTAAGATCCATCCACCGACATGACTGACGGCTGCATTCGGCCAAGAGTGGAGTTGTGAGTGGACGTCAGGAGGGACGGCAGTGAGCCAGGCCAGGAGAGTTTCCTCGACCGCCAGCTTCAAGTCATCTACAAACATCTCCGGAGGTCCGGACACATTGCTCACGTTGATCATAGTCCCGGGAAAGGGGCGTATCTCTCGGATCTAACACAGGACACGCATTTACGTATGTAAATATATCCAGAAAGCAGAGTGAAATGTGGAGGGGGAAAAGGAGGAGGAATCCCAGAGATGGCGAGGAGGAATACATATATGTGCAACCCTGTTTAGAGAAAAAAATGCAAGTGCTCTTTGGGACCAGATTCAAAGACAAAGTGGAAAATATATATTTTTATTTCATAATTATGTATAGAACAGCATTCATATCCATAATGTATAGAGAGAACCAGGACCATCTCTAGAATAGAAAATAACTGGCAACAACCGTACTTGATTATTCTGACATGTATATTTATTAATGACAGACCATATCAGTTAATTGATTATCATGCAATACTAGTCAGAAGCTAGAAGCGTTTGAGTGACTTTAAAACAGTCGGTAAATCTAAACTTTGAAATATTCTGATTAAGTCATGAAAACACATTTATTTGTAGAGATAATAGAGATACATGGTTTAAAGATAACCTGCTTCAGACCACACAGACCACCAATGAGTATCCTGAATATGCACATTAGCGAAGCATAGAAACATGTAATATTGGCTCAAAAAGCAGATATACAATCCGCTTATTTCCAACTGAGATATAAATCTACATTACACTTTAAAAGAGAAATCCCTGTCAGGCTCAAAAGTACAAATGTAGTACGTCCAGTTCTACTGCTTCACGCTGTAGTACACACATTCACTCCAGGTCGGATCCTTCGGTCTTCTTGACCCGTTCTGCAGGTGGACACTTAGATCTGCATGAAACATGATTTCTTTGTGTTGTTGACCCTGGTAAGAGATCATATATCAGTTCATCATTATTTGATTTAACAATATCCAGTAAACAATGCTTTTTCCAATAAATAAATGTTTTTTATTCACCATGTCGTTTTCTGCGGAGGGAGCTGGACATCTTGTGTTAAACTCTGGTTGCAAAAAAGAAAAATCATGTTATTAGAAAGCCAAATTCAGTGACAGAAAGCTGCCAGATACAAACAGAGAGAGTTACCTGAGCTCGGGCAGCTGCTCCCCTTGTTCATCATGCACACTGAGACAGCCAGTAAGACATTCAGGATGCTGGTGAACGTCAACGCTCCACTCAAGAAATTCACCAAGACAAGAGAGTAGACTTCCTCTGCAGAGAACCAGACACCAGAAACATGTAACAGCAATGAGACGCAACAACCCCGGCAATAAAAAGTCACTCACCCTCAAAGTCCAGCTTGGTCCCGTCTCCAAACAGCATGTGTCCACACGAGGCAACAGCACAGTAGTAGGTCCCAGCGTCAGACCGATTCAGGCTCTTCATCGGCAGGTTGTAGACACAGGTGTGTGTCTTCTGTGTGCTGGCTTTCCTCTCACACTGATCATTCCGGCCTCCGTGGGTGTAAATGAGTCCTGGATGAGACTCTTCAGAGTCCTTGAACCAGTAGACACTGTGTTCACCATCACAGGTCCCAGTGTGAACTGTACAGTTCAGAGTCACAGAGCCTCCTGGCTGGATGGTCTCAGACGCTGACTGATGGACCAACACTGGGACGCTCACACCTGAACCCCGGACACTGACAACAATGCCTTCGGCAAAAGTCATTTCAAATGTAGAGCTACCTGCGCAGTAGTAAGTAGCTGAGTCTGAAATGTCCACATCAAAAACTGTCAAGTGATTTTGACCATTTTCAGTATCCAGTGTGAAGCGTGAACTGTTGTTGAATTCCTGATGAAATGTGACTTTTGGACTATACTCATAAAAGGAGGAGATCAGCGTTGGTTTCTGTCCCAGTATTTGCTTGTACCAGTGAAGCCATACTCCATTACTCTTCCTGTAGAAACATCGTAAAGTAATGTTTTCTCCAACATTAGCTGATACAAAACTTCTCTCTTGACGCACAGTTGAGGACGACGTCAGATCAGTTGCATGAGCTGAAGTTAAATGAGAGACAAAGCAGATACACAATTAATAAAATCTGATTGACGTCAGCATAATGATGACATTATATATATATAAATAAAAAGATAGGCATTTATAAGAAAACATAGAAACCCCAAAACACAACTCACTCATTTTACACAAGAACAACCACGTCACAAAGGAGGCAATCGTTGGAGATGTCATCGTGTTCAAATTCTCGTGTTGAATGAAGAGAATCTTACTTTCTTCACTCTTCAGAGACAAGACTGTGTTTGATTGGCCGCCCTCATGTGACACGGTGCTGTACGTCCTACCAAGGAAATCTGAGAGCTTCAAAGAGTGAAGTTTGGCTCATGAAAAGATTCACATGGTGAGAGACCTATAAGTAGAAAACAATGGCTCGTTATCTTGGCATTACATTTGAAATCAGATCACAGCTATTTACAGTAGTGGACACCAGCAATGACTGACAATGGAGTCTAATTACGCTCAACCTTTTCATCATAAGCCCTGTGAGGAAAATTTGTGGGTGTACAAAATAAATTGAATTGAATCGAATGAGCTGATACATACACATTTAGTTTTGAGAATTTAAGATTTAAACTGCAGTCACAAACAACACAACTCACCCATTTCCCCCAAGAACAAACATGTCAGGTAGAAGACGCACTTTGGAGACGTCATCGTGTTCAAATTCTCGTGCTGAATGAGACAAATCTTCAACTAGAAGTAGCACGACATCCTATTAAGGAAACTTGATCACATGCTCACTGCTAGTGCACAATAATAATGCTTCAGGCCTCTGTTTATGACCCAAAGTGGTAAACTGTGGACAGGAAGAGGAAGAGCAGGTGTCGAGTTGAGATCCCAGAATAGCTGCAGTGAGTAAAAGAGAGAGCCCACATAAAAATGAGTATAACCTAAGAGTTGATTTAGCATTTGTGTATTGTGATTTAAATACCATAAGGTAATATGTGATGCTTATTCTTTGTTTGTAGGGTCGCTCTGCTCTCTGTGCATGATGCGGTATCGGCTTTTCACCTGAATATCCTTAACTTTGCGAAATACTCTTTGTTTTTATAAGAAGGCCCAACCTTAGCAACGTTGGTTGCTCGACCAACACCAAAAGGACCCTTCCATCCGGCCTCGGCTCAGTAGTAAACCTATGTTATGATCCATCGATAATGTAATCTAACAAAGTAAAGCTGTTGCTATGCCCTGGCTAATAATTCTCCAAAAAATATATAATCTGCATTTAAAGAGTTTATTTTAGGAAAGTAGTGAAGTGCATTCATTGTTGTAAAAAGTTAAGTATAATGTTCCCCTGACATCAACATAGTTCTGAACGGTTGTTCTAGTTCCTAGTCCACTAAACGGACCCGTAGAGCTCAAAGCCTAGTTTTTAAATCTATCATGGCACCTGACCAAGAGCTAAGGTCCATCCACCGACATGACTGACGGCTGCATTCGGCCAAGAGTGGAGTTGTGAGTGGACGTCAGGAGGGACGGCAGTGAGCCAGGCCAGGAGAGTTTCCTCGACCGCCAGCTTCAAGTCATCTACAAACATCTCCGGAGGTCCGGACACATTGCTCTGGTTGATCCGATCGTCCCGGGAAAGGGGCGTATCTCTCGGATCTAACACAGGACACGACGCACGTATGTAAATATATCCAGAAAGCAGAGTGAAATGTGGAGGGGGAAAAGGAGGAGGAATCCCAGAGATGGCGAGGAGGAATACATATATGTGCAACCCTGTTTAGAGAAAAAAAATGCAAGTGCTCTATGGGACCAGATTCAAAGACAAAATGGAAAATATATTTTTATTTCATAATTATGTATAGAACAGCATTCATATCCATAACGTATAGAGAACCATCTCTAGAATAGAAAATAACTGGCAACCACCGTACTGGATTATTCTGACATGTATATTTATTAATGACAGACCATATCAGTTTATTGATTATCAGGCAATGCTAGTAAGAAGCTAGAAGCGTTTGAGTGACTTTAAAACAGTCGGTAAATCTAAACTTTGAAATATACTGATTAAGTCATGAAAACACATTTATTTGTAGAGATAATAGAGATACATGGTTTAAAGATAACCTGCTTCAGACCACACAGACCACCAATGAGTATCCTGAATATGCACATTAGCGAAGCATAGAAACATGTAATATTGGCTCAAAAAGCAGATATACAATCCGCTTATTTCCAACTGAGATATAAATCTACATTACACTTTAAAAGAGAAATCCCTGTCAGGCTCAAAAGTACAAATGTAGTACGTCCAGTTCTACTGCTTCACGCTGTAGTACACATTCACTCCAGGTCGGATCCTTCGGTCTTCTTGACCCGTTCTGCAGGTGGACACTTAGATCTGCATGAAACATGATTTCTTTGTGTTGTTGACCCTGGTAAGAGATCATATATCAGTTCATCATTATTTGATTTAACAATATCCAGTAAACAATGCTTTTTCCAATAAATAAATGTTTTTTATTCACCATGTCGTTTTCTGCGGAGGGAGCTGGACATCTTGTGTTAAACTCTGGTTGCAAAAAAGAAAAATCATGTTATTAGAAAGCCAAATTCAGTGACAGAAAGCTGCCAGATACAAACAGAGAGAGTTACCTGAGCTCGGGCAGCTGCTCCCCTTGTTCATCATGCACACTGAGACAGCCAGTAAGACACTCAGGATGCTGGTGAACGTCAACGCTCCACTCAAGAAATACACCAAGACAAGAGAGTGGACTTCCTCTGCAGAGAACCAGACACCAGAAACATGTAACAGCAATGAGACGCAACAACCTCGGCAATAAAAAGTCACTCACCCTCAAAGTCCAGCTTGGTCCCGTCTCCAAACAGCATGTGTCCACACGAGGCAACAGCACAGTAGTCGGTCCCAGCGTCAGACATCGGCAGGTTGTAGACACAGGTGTGTGTCTTCTGTGTGCTGGCTTTCCTCTCACACTGATCATTCCGGCCTCCGTGGGTGTAAATGAGTCCTGGATGAGACTCTTCAGAGTCCTTGAACCAGTAGACACTGTGTTCCCCATCACAGGTCCCAGTGTGAACTGTACAGCTCAGAGTCACAGAGCCTCCTGGCTGGATGGTCTCAGACGCTGACTGGTGGACCAACACTGGGACGCTCACACCTGAACCCCGGACACTGACAACAATGCCCTCTATAATATCAAATTTTGAGAAAATGCTACTTAAACAGTAATAAGTAGCTGAGTCTGAAATTTGCAGATCTGTTATCTTCAAGTGATTTGTACTCATTCCAACATCCAATGTGAAGCGTGGATTCCTGAATTCATCAGAAAAAGTTCCTTTTTGTTCGTACTTGTAGGAGCTAGAGATGTGCCTCGGTTTCTGTCCCAGGGTCTGTTTATACCATTGAAGCTTTGAGGTGAAAACGCCGTCAAAGAAACATTTCAACGTCAAGTTTTCCCCAGTTTGAACTGATAGAAAAATATTTTCTTGAAGAGCAGATGAGGAGAAATTGTGCTCGGTCGTCTGAACTGAAGCGATAGGAGAGACGAAGCACACACACTTCATGGTAACATGCATCAACACTTCAGAAGTAATGTCACGAGGAGTGGCCACACACTTTAAAAGATTCAAACTGCAGTCACAAACAACACAACTCACCCATTTCCCCCAAGAACAAACATGTCAGGTAGAAGACGCACTTTGGAGACGTCATCGTGTTCAAATTCTCGTGCTGAATGAGAAAAATCTTCATCCCTTCGACACTTTTCACTCACAAGTTGTTTGATTGGCCAACGAGAAGTGGCACGACATCCTATTCAGGAAACTTGATCACATGCTCACTGCCAGCTACAGAGTCAAATGAGTTTTTGAGCAACAGGTCCTACATGAAAGACGAATATTTTTTAAATAATAATCATAATTAAAAATGCATTAATCAAAACAAAATAATAATCTTGCTTCAGTTCAGGCCTCTGTTTATGACCCTAAGTGTGGTAAACTGTGGACAGGAAGAGGAAGTGCAGGTGTCAATATATATATATATACTGGACTATAAGGTCAGGCGAAGAAACACAGAACATAAAACATTTTTTTATATCACCTAAGAGTTGATTTTGCATTTGTATATCGTGATTTATTACAATACTATTATATTATTATTTATATCACAAGGTAATGCTTATTCTTTGTTTGTAGGGTCGCTCTGCTCTCTGTGCATGACGCAACCACCTGATGAACCTCGCCTGGAAAGTAGACGACAAAAACTTGCGGTCAAGTCGGACAGTTTTCAGCCGTCTTCAAAGAATACACAGGAAGTCACAGTTACGTTGCTTTAGATCCGATCTGTAGGCTACTTGTAGTTTACAGACCTCTTTAGGATTTATTCATACACTACCGTTCAAAAAGTTTGGGGTCACTTAGAAATGTCTTTATTTTTCAAAGAAAAGCACTGTTTTTTCAATAAAGATAACATTAATCAAAAATACACACTATACATTGTTAATGTGGTAAATGACTATTCTAGGTGGAAACGTCTGGTTTCTAATGAAATATCTCCATAGGTGTATAGAGGCCCATTTCCATCAACTATCACTCCAGTGTTCTAATGGTACATTGTGTTTGCTAATCGCCTTAGAAGACTAATATCTGATTAGAAAACCCTTGTGCAATTATGTTAGCACAGCTGAAAACAGTTATGCTGGTGATATAAGCTATACAACTGGCCTTCCTTTGAGCTTGAAGTTTGAAGAACAAAATTAATACTTCAAATATTAATCATTATTTCTAACCATGTCAATGTCTTGACTATATTTCTATTCAATTTTCAATTCTTTTGATAAATAAAAGTGAGTTTTCATGGAAGACACGAAATTGTCTGGATGACCCCAAACTTTTGAACGGTAGTGTATATGTTTTCATAAATATATATTCAGGTAGAAATGTGTGTGTTCCTGCATCCTCTGTTCTTTTTACGTCTGCCTGTGAAACACTTGACTGCCATGCAGGTAGAGAGCTACTGCGTTGCCTGGCTCTAAAAACGGTTTCCGCCTCTCGTGAGGTTAACATCGACCATGTGTGCATGACGTCAGAGCAAGTCGAACAAGCGTATTAACTGTGCACACAGTGCAACTTTCTTTTTACTTCGGCAAGCCGCCTTTAAATTAAAAGTATATTATCTTTTTGACTTGTGAAATAAAAAAATAAAAAGGTATAAATACAACTGTAATATTAGTACCACTAGTTTAGCTAGTGGCATAGCCCTTCAGTGAGCTTGGCCCTTTTTTTATATTAGTGTCTAGATCTTTAGCGTGTTTTATTGATTCTGTTGGAGCTATTTACTTTGACATTTGTATTTAGGTTTTATTGTAAAGTAATATTGATTATTTATTGCTTATTTAGGTTATATTTTGATATGTTAGTTGTTTCTTATGATAGTTGTAGTTTAGTTTAATATATTTAGGTTTAGGTTCACTGATTGGGTAACACTGGGCACCTGTGGTTATATGTAGAGGTGGATAGGCACAGGACCAGCATGCACCAGGGTGGCCAATGGTTTTTTACCACAGCACAGAGAGGAAGTGTCAACATTTTGTTTGTTCTTTTTTGTTGGTTTAAGAAATAATTTATCAGAATACTAACAGGCGGAAATGGATATTGCTTTCTTTTGCATGCGTCAACACCGAAACCCACGGTGCATCAGTGGCGGTTTTATTTATGTTTTTGTTTGATTTTGGACGACAAATGGCCACTACAGATTCGTTTTCAATTTTGGTGTTATTAAAGGACTTTATTTCAATAAAGGGCACTGTTGATAGAGATATTGTTGGAGTTGGACAGCAACACACCAGCTGGACGGCACTCACTGGAAGAAACAGCGGTAGACTTTTACTTTAACTCTATAAAGCGTTTATTCAAAATCAGGATACAAACAGACAATCATGCGCATGGACCCCAATCCAGAGCTGTCACCAATGGCCTCAGCGCTGCAGAAAGGATGCCTGAGCAGAGCGCGCGGCCATTGAAATAGTTAACAGGAACCGTTCTGATTGGTCAGGAGAAAAGAGGGCGGTGTCTTCTCATTGGTTCTTGTTCCTCTGCTTCCGCCGTTGTCGCTCCTTCATTGGTTCTTCTCGGCCCGCCAATGAGAGCATATGTTGTGAAAAAGTGTGGGAAGAAAGATGGAATTCACATGTAGCTTCCTTGACTGAGCTGGGGAGTTTTCTAAGATAGTCTTATCTCTTCCTAGGTGGGATGCGCTGTGGCGAGAAGGTCGTTCCCAGGATATTTACAAAGGGCCAGTGTAGGTGTGTGTGTGTGTGTCAGAGAGGGCTGTGGTTGAATCCGGATATTAATTGTCAAAGCTGGACCTTTCCTTATCTTATTTGCGCTCAGTAGTTGTCTCTGTGGCTCTCCTGTTCATGTGAGCATGAGTGTTGCTTTGTTCTATTCAAATCTAGGGTGAGCGTTGGTGCATAAAGTTCTTTCGTGTGTCACTGTTATCTTCTTTGATTAGTTCAGGCGCTGGATTGCCCTGCTAAAGTTTCCAACCTTCCACAGTGATTT
The DNA here is from genome assembly GCF_029220125.1 of Pseudoliparis swirei. Taxonomy (NCBI): domain Eukaryota; kingdom Metazoa; phylum Chordata; class Actinopteri; order Perciformes; family Liparidae; genus Pseudoliparis; species Pseudoliparis swirei. The sequence continues at coordinate 12,168,775 of NC_079408.1, forward strand.
TCCACTTTCCACATAACATTTATGCAAACAATACTAGGCTATGCTAAGCTATAATATATATTCTTTACAATATACCTTGGATATACCAGAGATATATCTGGGTCCATCCTGTTTGCTGCTCGTTTCCACTCCACCATGCCATTATGGCTGTTAACTGTGCTGCCCAGTAGAATAGTTTAAGATATGTGACCCGCCAGGCTTTTGGTGCGTGACTGTAGCTGTCACGGGTTGGGGTGGGGCAAAAGCTCAGGTGCAGAGGAAATAGGCAGGAGTCCAGGTGAAGTGAAAGAAAAAAATACCTCTTTACTGAGGAAAAGGTTGAGCATAGAACTCAGGTAGAAGGCAAGTTCACACGAGAGACTAACAACAGGAATTAACGGCAGGAATAAACAGGAATCAATGAGAACAACCTGGCAGGGGCCAAGGGAAAGATGAGAGTATACTGTATATAAGGGGGGAAACCACAGATGTCGGGCTAGAACAATCAGGGACACAGAACTAACAGGGTGTTACAGTACCTCCTTCTCAAGGGACGGATTCAAGACATCCCACAAGTTCAACTAGGGTGGGTGGAGGTGAGCCGGAGGAGGGACCAAGGGCACAGCAGAAGAAACCCGGGGGTCGAACCGGAGGACAGGATAAGGGCAATGGGGGACCAGGCTCAGGAGAGGGGGGCTCTGGGGGACCAGGCTTCGGAGAGCGGGGCTCTGGGGGAACGGGGTCTGGAACCGGCCGGGACAGCGCCGGGACAAGGGGAATTGGAGCCGACCGGGGCGGTGACGGGACGCGGGAAGAAGGGGTGGCTGGGGTGCCGAAGAGACATAGGGAGCAGGCGCCGGCCGGGGCGCCGACGGGACACGAGGACTGCGGCACGGAGGCGGGAACCGGCGTAGGCCGCAAGACGGAAGCGGGAACCGGCGTGGGCCGCGAGGCGGCAGTGGTAACAGGCGGGACACGGGGACAAGGGGTCGGCCCGGGTTCAAACTAGTCATGGGGAGCAGGCGTTGGCCGAGCTGCCGATGGGTAAACGGAGACTGCGGCACGGAGGCAGCAGCGGGACAAGGCGGGGACTGCGGGTTAGGTGAGGTCCCTGGAGCCACCGGGGCCGGTGGGTCTGGCGGTACTAGTTCCACCAGAGAACAAGGGCGGAAGCGGGCGAGCAGCTGCTGTGTCTAAATACAACAACATGAAACGCAGATTAGAAGCCAGAACAACTTCAGCAGAAAAATGGGTTTGCAATATTACCGTAAATTGCGGGTTTTAAGCCAATTATTTTTTCTTTATTTTCCTCAACTTTGACCTTGGCAGCTAAAATAACGGTGCGATTAATTTTGGGATTTATTTCCACCATTGTTCATCCCCAGAAATAAACACGTCGAATACATGATGTAACGCTGACCTTCGATCTGTCACTCACTCGTACTGTGAATAAGAACGGCGAGTCGTCATTAACTGTGAAAACTACGGGGCACGAGAAAACGCACTTCACTTAAATTAGCGACGGATAACCGGGGGTGGCTTGTTTAAGATTTGCATGGTTTTAGGTTGTTTAAAAAAAAAACACCTTCCTGTGCTGGAACATTGAGTTTTACCACTTGTGTCTGTGGCGGTCAACCACATTCTGTGTTAGACGTGAGTGAAGAAGCCCCTTAGTTGAACATGCGGACACAAATCGTTTCAAGCTCAACGTGCTCAACAGTTTGATTATGTTTATTTTCTTTCATTAATGACATAAATTTCACAAACAAAAACCCACATGTGAGCTGGTTATAGGAAACAACAACGAGGAAGAACACACAACGGTACAAGCTGATCTAGAAAGTAGAAGTGTTTGAGTGAAATCAAACTTTTAAATGTACTGATTAAGTCATGAAAACACATTTATTTGTAAAGATTATATTGATACATGGTTTAAAGATAACCTGCTTCAGACCACACAGACCACCAATGAGTATCCTGAATATGCACATTAGCGAAGCATAGAAACATGTAATGTTGGCTCAAAAAGCAGATATACAATCCGCTTATTTCCAACTGAGATATAAATCTACATTACACTTTAAAAGAGAAATCCCTGTCCGGCTCAAAAGTACAAATGTAGTACGTCCAGTTCTACTGCTTCACGCTGTAGTACACACATTCACTCCAGGTCGGATCCTTCGGTCTTCTTGACCCGTTCTGCAGGTGGACACCTAAAGCCGCATAATAGAGGATTTCTTTGTGTTGTTGACCCTGGTAAGAGATCATATAATCATTATTAGATTAACAACATCCAGTAAACAATGCTTTTTCCAATAAATAAATAAACTGAATGACGAATTTGAATTTGGCTGAACAAAACAATATCCAAAGAAAAAGAGATTAGATAAAGTTCACCTCTGTATTTGCGGTGGGGGCAGCTGATAATCTTGCATGAGCCTCTGGTGGTGAAAAAACAGAAATAATCCTTTATTCAAAAAGATATATTTAGTGAATACAATTTATCAGATACAAACAATAACACTTACCTGAATAGTGACAGCTGGTTTTCTTGTTCACCTTGTAGATTGAAAAACCCAGTAACACGATCAGGATGGTGGCGAATAGCAAAGCTCCACTCAAGAAATACACCAGGAGAAGAGAGTCCCCCTCACCTGCCGAGGCGGACACCAGAAATGAAGCTTTCAGCTTTTATCTCTGTGTTCATGTTACATTTGATTGGAAAAAAAGCAGCTATTCATCAGATGATCTGGAGTGTAGCTCACCCTTAAAGTCCAGCTTGGTCCCGTCTCCAAACAGCATGTGTCCACACGAGGCAACAGCACAGTAGTAGGTCCCAGCGTCAGACCGATTCAGGCTCTTCATCGGCAGGTTGTAGACACAGGTGTGTGTCTTCTGTGTGCTGGCTTTCCTCTCACACTGATCATTCCGGCCTCCGTGGGTGTAAATGAGTCCTGGATGAGACTCTTCAGAGTCCTTGAACCAGTAGACACTGTGTTCCCCATCACAGGTCCCAGTGTGAACTGTACAGCTCAGAGTCACAGAGCCTCCTGGCTGGATGGTCTCAGACGCTGACTGATGGACCAACACTGGGACGCTCACACCTGAACCCCGGACACTGACAACAATGCTCTCGGCAAAAGTCATTTCAAATGTAGAGCTACCTGCGCAGTAGTAAGTAGCTGAGTCTGAAATGTCCACATCAAAAACTGTCAAGTGATTTTGACCATTTTCAGTATCCAGTGTGAAGCGTGAACTGTTGTTGAATTCCTGATAAAATGTGACTTTTTTACTAAAAGTATAAAAGGAGGAGATCAGCGTTGGTTTCTGTCCCAGTATTTGCTTGTACCAGTGAAGCCATACTCCATTACTATTGTTATTGAAACATCGTAAAGTAATGTTTTCTCCAACATTAGCTGATACAAAACTTCTCTCTTGACGCACAGTTGAGGACGACGTCAGATCAGTTGCATGAGCTGAAGTTAAATGAGAGACAAAGCAGATACACAATTAATAAAATCGGATTGACGTCAGCATAATGATGACATTATATATATAAATAAAAAGATAGGCATTTATAAGAAAACATAGAAACCCCAAAACACAACTCACTCATTTTACACAAGAACAACCACGTCACAAAGGAGGCAATCGTTGGAGATGTCATCGTGTTCAAATTCCCGTGTTGAATGAAGAGAATCTTACTTTCTTCACTCTTCAGAGACAAGACTGTGTTTGATTGGCCGCCCTCATGTGACACGGTGCTGTACGTCCTACCAAGGAAATCTGAGAGCTTCAAAGAGTGAAGTTTGGCTCATGAAAAGATTCACATGGTGAGAGACCTATATGTAGAAAACAACGGCTCGTTATCTTGGCATTACATTTCAAATCAGATCACAGCTATTTACAGTAGTGGACACCAGCAATGACTGACAATGGAGTCTAATTACGCTCAACCTTTTCATCATAAGCCCTGTGAGGAAAATTTGTGATTTTGGGGTGTACAAAATAAATTGAATTGAATCGAATGAGCTGATACATACACATTTAGTTTTGAGAATTTAAGATTTAAACTGCAGTCACAAACAACACAACTCACCCATTTCCCCCAAGAACAAACATGTCAGGTAGAAGACGCACTTTGGAGACGTCATCGTGTTCAAATTCTCGTGCTGAATGAGAAAAATCTTCAACAAGAAGTGACACGACATCCTATTAAGGAAACTTGATCACATGCTCACTGCTACTGCATAGTAATAATGCTTCAGGCCTCTGTTTATGACCCTAAGTGGTAAACTGTGGACAGGAAGAGGAAGACAGGTGTCGAGTTGAGATCCCAGAATAGCTGCAGTGAGTGAAAGAGAGAGCCCACATAAAAATGAGTATAACCTAAGAGTTGATTTTGCATTTGTGTATTGTGATTTAAATACCATAAGGCAGGGGTGTCCAAACTTTTTGCAATGAGGGCCAATTGTGATAAAGTCAAGATGCCCGAGGGCCAATAGTTCATTTAAACATTTTTTTAAACCACAAAAGTTACATGAATATAGACTGTTATAAAACAATGTATTTTAACTGTCACAATTACTTTTATTTTTTAAATGACAATGTAACCACATATAATAGAACCAAGTCTGCCTTTCATTCAGTCAGATAACAATGAAAACGCTGTATATAGAATACCTTACATTTCTATGAGTTACATAACATTGCTTAATGAACATTTTAAACAGGAGTTATAAGTAATGCAAAGTGGTCTGTTATCATTACACTTACAAACTAATTAATTTTGCCCTTATCTTTTACTAGATATTTTCAGAAACACAATAGTTTGTCACATCTACAGGTTTTTCACTGTTAATGACATATGTTACCGTTCAACACACTTCACATTTAGCTTATTGTGGTTGCAATTAACCTGTTTTGCACTGAATACCTTTTCAAGATAATATCAATAAAGTGCAACCTGTGACAAATTAAACCAAATAAGATCAAGAATGTGGGCATAAAGAGTTTTACTGAGTGTTAGTTACACTGCATATATTTTCAAAATAACAAAAACGCGCAACCTTTGAAAAACAAAACAAGTGCAGATATGTTTGAGTCATTACGTTTTACTCTGTGTGATAAAATGGGCTTTCCACTTCACCTCTTTTTAAAACGGGGTTGCAGGCTTGATACGGCCACTCTCAATAATGCTCAATGTTGAGCTCTTGTTTTGAAGGGCACCAACTGGAACGCTGAGGTAACACCTGGCAAGTCGCCAATAATCTAGTCTGTCGCGCATGCGCAGCGTAACCGGTTAACTCTGTAACGTACACATTTACACGAAAGTAGGCGACAGGCATTTCGCTCTTTATTTATTCATGACTTAGTTTTATGTCCGTGTAGTTTGTAAAATGTGAAGTTCTCAAACAAGGTCTTGAAATAAAAGAATCTGCATTTACCCTCGCGCCCCACCTCGTCTCTGCTCTAGCAGAGAGTTACTCTGAGACGACGTGTCCGTCTTCACCACCGGAACGCAGAGGTGTCGGTTTGCTGTTCCCGACATATTGGACGCTCTCTGCCGGCTGGTTGGAGCGCTCACTTGTGTGCGCACCTGTCTGTGCGCATGGGGGCGGAGCTCCGCCGGGATACCGAGAGCCAGGAGAAGTGTGAACGCCACCACGTAGAGACAGAAATGACATGCCGCTGTGTCGATACGATCAATATATACGACCGTTTAGTTGAATAAAACAACCTGACATTAATTATGTTGTAATCTGGCGCTATAGAGAACATGTCAGTGGGGCGGACCCCCACCCTGTTCTCATGGGAGGGGAAACACTCGTAATTCCCACCGCTCCTGAAAGCGGCGGCCCTCACTGTCAACTTTTCTCCTTTTTTTGCCGTCGCCATGGCAAATAGGTTTGGAGAAGGGTTCACGCCACGGATGCAGAGTCAGATACATTAGAAAGGAGGAATTACGTCTTTCAAGTTTTTATGATTTATTTATTCTGACAGATCTGGCTGGCCACAAATAACACATTATATGACCGATGTCGCGGGCCATATGAATTCTGACCGCGGGCCACCATTGGCTCGCGGGCCGGACTTTGGACACCCCTGCCATAAGGTAATATGTGATGCTTATTCTTTGTTTGTAGGGTCGCTCTGCTCTCTGTGCATGATGCGGTATCGGCTTTTCACCTGAATATCCTTGACTTTGCTAAATACTCTTTGTTTTTATAAGAAGGCCCAACCTTAGCAACGTTGGTTGCTCGACCAACACCAAAAGGACCCTTCCATCCGGCCTCGGCTCAGTAGTAAACCTATGTTATGATCCATCGATAATGTAATCTAACCAGTGGCGGGCCGTGGGCCTGGGGCCTGGGCCTTCAGTGAGGTCCTACACAGTCCCACCCGAATTAATCCACCTCTTATTACTATCATTATGCCATGGCTCTTGACCAGGGCTCAATACGTGATCACGGCGTAGTATTGTAGATCGCATGACATTAAAAAAATTGGCCCGCCCCGCATTTTTCTATAGCACGTCTTTGTTCATTTATTAAACTAAACAGCCGCCTGATGTTGATCGATCTACACAACAGCATGTCATTTCTCTCGGCTCTCCGCGCTCTGCAGAATGCATCGGGACGGAGAAGAAGAAGAAAAAAAGTCACTTGCACTCGTTTGTTCACTAAACAGGGCATTGTCGCACCCAAAGCAGATTTCAAGTATATGCTCGACCAAATCGACATCTTCTCCTCCTTCCGCCATTGTGGGTTGAAAAAACAGCTTTGTAGTCCATAATTAATTCCTTTATCAAATTCAGTTTCCTAGTTCTGAGGTTTTGCATCTACCTGCCCATAGACCCCGCCTCTCAATATTGGTAATCCAATCAAAAGACCTGCAGCACTCCGCCTGCTAGCTGCTCCTGTGCCGGTTCCGGGGCCTTCTTGAAGGCCTAGAGGAGCCAACTCTAAAGCTGATTGGTTGACACAACATCGTCATTCCCATTCACTTGAAGCTACCAGCGCCTTCAATGTTGATTCTGAAGGCCTAAGGGCAGATGTTAGCCCCCTGGCAACACACGATAGCTGAATATGATTGGATAAAAGATCTAACATAAAGACCAGCCCTCCAAATCTCAACCTGGCGCTGGCAGCAGCGCAACCAAGAGGAACGCTATGAAATTAAGAGAATAACTCTTACTCTGGGAAATAATTGAATACATATTTGTGGGGAAATATATTTAGAAAAAAATATATATTCTGATGATGTTTAGGCCAGCAGAGAAGACCTTGCTGGCCCTGACGGCCCGCCACTGAATCTAACAAAGTAAAGCTGTTGCGATGCCCTGGCTAATAATCCTCCAATAAATATATAATCTGCATTTAAAGAGTTTATCATAGGAAAGTAGTGAAGTGCATTCATGGTTGTAAAAAGTTAAGTATAATGTGCCCCTGACATCAACATAGTTCTGAACGGTTATTCTAGTTCCTAGTCCACTAAACGGACCCGTAGAGCTCAAAGCCTAGTTTTTAAATCTATCATGGCACCTGACCAAGAGCTAAGGTCCATCCACCGACATGACTGACGGCTGCATTCGGCCAAGAGTGGAGTTGTGAGTGGACGTCAGGAGGGACGGCAGTGAGCCAGGCCAGGAGAGTTTCCTCGACCGCCAGCTTCAAGTCATCTACAAACATCTCCGGAGGTCCGGACACATTGCTCTGGTTGATCAGATCGTCCCGGGAAAGGGGCGTATCTCTCGGATCTAACACAGGACACGCATTTACGTATGTAAATATATCCAGAAAGCAGAGTGAAATGTGGAGGGGGAAAAGGAGGAGGAATCCAGATGGCGAGGAGGAATACATATATGTGCAACCCTGTTTAGAGAAAAAAAGTGCAAGTGCTCTATGGGACCAGATTCAAAGACAAAATGGAAAATATATTTTTATTTCATAATTATGTATAGAACAGCATTCATATCCATAACGTATAGAGAGAACCATCTCTAGATGAGAAAATAACTGGCAACCACCGTACTGGATTATTCTGACATGTATATTTATTAATGACAGACCATATCAGTTTATTGATTATCAGGCAATGCTAGTAAGAAGCTAGAAGCGTTTGAGTGACTTTAAAACAGTCGGTAAATCTAAACTTTGAAATATACTGATTCAGTCATGAAAACACATTTATTTGTAGAGATAATATAGATACATGGTTTGAAGATAACCTGCTTCAGACCACACAGACCACCAATGAGTATCCTGAATATGCACATTAGCGAAGCATAGAAACATGTAATATTGGCTCAAAAAGCAGATATACAATCCGCTTATTCCCAACTGAGATATAAATCTACATTACACTTTAAAAGAGAAATCCCTGTCAGGCTCAAAAGTACAAATGTAGTACGTCCAGTTCTACTGCTTCACGCTGTAGTACACACATTCACTCCAGGTCGGATCCTTCGGTCTTCTTGACCCGTTCTGCAGGTGGACACCTAAAGCCGCATAATAGAGGATTTCTTTGTGTTGTTGACCCTGGTAAGAGATCATATAATCATTATTAGATTAACAACATCCAGTAAACAATGCTTTTTCCAATAAATAAAAGTTTTTTATTCACCATCTCGTTTTCTGCGGAGGGAGCTGGACATCTTGTGTTAAACTCTGGTTGCAAAAAAGAAAAAGTATGTTATTAAAAAGCCAAATTCAGTGACAGAAAGCTGCCAGATACAAACAGAGAGAGTTACCTGAGCTCGGGCAGCTGCTCCCCTTGTTCATCATGCACACTGAGACAGCCAGTAAGACACTCAGGATGCTGGTGAACATCAACGCTCCACTCAAGAAATACACCAAGACAAGAGAGTGGACTTCCTCTGCAGAGAACCAGACACCAGAAACATGTAACAGCAATGAGACAACAACCCCGGCAATAAAAAGTCACTCACCCTCAAAGTCCAGCTTGGTCCCGTCTCCAAACAGCATGTGTCCACACGAGGCAACAGCGCAGTAGTAGGTCCCAGCGTCAGACCGATTCAGGCTCTTCATCGGCAGGTTGTAGACACAGGTGTGTGTCTTCTGTGTGCTGGCTTTCCTCTCACACTGATCATTCCGGCCTCCGTGGGTGTAAATGAGTCCTGGATGAGACTCTTCAGAGTCCTTGTGTCATGTTGTCGTCAAGACAAGACAGTGTTTCCCTGTGTTTCCTCTGTTTACCTGTCCTTCTGTCTCCTGTGTGTTTACCCTGTCTGTCTAGGGCTCACCAAGAAGGTGTGGCTGTCTCCTCCCTCCCCTGGTCGGTGATTGCCAGAGCAGCTGTGACTGATCATCAATTAGGACGCTGGCTACTTAAACTGCCCTCATACCCCTTTATGTTGTTGGATCGTTTGTTTCTCTCCTGTTGCCAGACTGTGGTTCTGCTCAGTGAACAATTAAAGAAACCTTTTTATTTGGAAAGAAAGACTCCTTGTGCTGCTTTTGGGTTCCTGCCTTGCTCACCCCTTAACAGAACAATCCAACCAAAAGAATGGACCCAGCTGACAAGGAAGATTTTCAAAGGGCAGTTGCTGGCCATGGAAATTTATTAGGACGACACCAGGAGGCAATACAAGAGCTTTTGGATGACAGCAGAACCATCAAGACCCAATTGTCGGAGATTCAAGGATTTTTGGACACTGTCAGCAGTCAATCAGCTCCATCCCCTGCTCCGCCTCAGGTAATCAAGGAATCACCTGTGCCACCTCCTGAACCTTATGCTGGAGATCTGGGAGGTGCAGAGGATTCCTACCCAGTGCTCACTAGTGTTTTCTCGCCAACCGCTCACTTTCACGTCCGATGAGCTAAGATCTTATGTTACTGGACTACTAAGAGGAAGAGCATTAGACTGGGCTGAGTCTGTGTTGGGAGATGGAGGAATCAGTGGGTATTGCTTTGACCGTTTCATGAGTGAACTAAAACAAGTTTTTGATCATCCTGTTTGTGCTGAAGATACTTCTAAACGTCTGCTTAATTTAAGACAGAACCAAAGGAGTGTTGCAGATTACTCTGTGGAGTTCCGCATTGTGGCAGCGGGGTCCGGATGGGGCGACAAGGCTCTACGAGGAGTTTTTCTGCACGGTTTGTCTGAGCGACTCAAGGATGAACTCGCGGTTCATGATGTGGCCGACTCCCTAGACATGGTGATCAATCTGGCGATAAAGTTAGATAATCGTATTCGAGAGACGCCGGAGAGGAACCACCCGGCCCACTCTTCTGGGAGCGCCCATGCCACCCCATTTTCGTGAGACCTTCCTCCGGTTTCTCTAACACCCATGACCCAAACCCTGTTCCTCGATGCAGCCTGAGGAGCCCATGCAGGTTGGCCGAGCTTCAATCTCTCAATCTGAACGCCCAGAGAAGGATCAGAGCGGGTGAGTGCATCTATTGTGGTAGGATTGGACATTTTCTTGCTGGTGTCCGCTCCGCCTAAAGACAGGGCTCACCAGTAGCCGTGGGGGTCCTGGCGAGCACATTAGAAGAACCCTGCAAATTCAGATCCAGAACTCAAGTCCCAGCCAGACTCTGTCTTAAACAGCTCACTCTCCCCTTATTAGCTTTGATTGACTCTGGTGCTGAGCAGAGTTTTCTGGACACAGAGGTAGTTTCCCAGGCGGGCATCACAACGGAACCTCTGGATCCTCCAGTCAGAGTTTGTGCATTAGACGGCAAGTCTCTAGCTTTGGTCACTCACCGCACTGAGCCCCTGTCCCTCATTTTGTCTGGTAACCACCGTGAGTTAATTCAGTTTTTTGTTTTTTCTGCTCCTAAGACACCTCTAGTTCTCGGACATCCATGGCTGAAGCAACACAACCCCCACATTGACTGGACAACAAGTAGGATCATTGAATGGAGTAGTTTCTGTCATTCATCCTGCCTGCAGTCCGCGTTGCCCCCAATAGAGGTCAGCGTTGCCTCCCCAAGATCTGCTGTTCTGGACCTGTCGCTTGTGCTCACGGGAGTATCATGACCTCGGTGAGGTATTCAGCAAGGAGAGGGCACTCTCTCTGCCACCCATCGCCTTACGACTGTGCTATCGAGTTGCTACCGGGTACCACGTTTCCCTCAAGTCGCTTGTACAACTTGTCACGACCAGAGAGAGAGACAATGGAGACATACATTAATGACTCACTGGCTGCTGGCATTATCAGACCATCCTCCTCCGCTTTAGGGCAGGATTTTTCTTTGTCAGCAAGAAGGACAAGTCTCTCGCCTTGTATAGACTTCCGTGGCTTAAACATCACTGTTAAGAACAAGTACCCTCTGCCATTAATCAGTTCTGCCTTCGAACCCTTACAGGGAGCCACCATCTTCAGCAAACTGGACCTAAGGAATGCATACCATTTGGTGCGAATTCGTAAGGGTGGCAGTGGAAGACTGCCTTCAATACACCACTGGGCCACTTGAATACCTGGTAATGCCTTCGGACTAACAAATGCACCTGCAGTTTTTCAAGCACTGGTTAATGACGTTTTGAGATTTTTTTGAACCGCTTTGTCTTTGTGTATCTTGATGACATTTTGATTATTTCGGACCGCTCAGAACATCAACATCATATCCGCCAAGTACTACAGAGACTGTTGGAGAACAAGTTGTTCGTGAAGGCAGAGAAATGCAAGTTTCATGTCAACTCTGTTGGATTCTCGGCTACATCATCGAGTGGGCAGGTGAGGACCGACCCAGAGAAGACCAAAGCGGTGGCAGAGTGGAACCCTCCTCCAGGAAGATGTTACAACGGTTTCTTGGGTTTGCCAACTTACCATCGGTTTATCCGGGATTACAGTAGGATTATGCCCCTTGACAAGACACACCTCTCCTGCTGTTCCTTTCCGGTGGTCTGCTGAGGCGGCTCAAGCTTTTGCCTTATTAAAGGACTGCTTCACTTCTGCACCAATTCTGGTGCAACCCGACTCTGGCGGCAGTTTGTCGTTGAGGTTGATGCGTCGGACATTGGGGTGGGGCTGTTCTCCCAACACTCGGACCTGGCCAGAAATTGCACCCATGTGCTTTCTTTCTCAACGCTTGTCTCCAGCAGAGAGCAACTATGATGTGGGTAACGAGCTATTGGCGGTGAAGTTGGCTCTGGAGGAGTGGAGACACTGGCTGGAGGGATCGGAGACCCCCTTTCATCGTATGGACAGACCACAAGAATCTGGCCTACATCCAGTCAGCTAGACGGCTGAATTCCCGCCAGGCCAGTGGGCATTATTTTTGGCCGCTTCAACTTTACCATCACTTACCGCCCTGGTTCAAAGAACATCAAGCCCGATGCCCTGTCTCGCCAGTTTGCCTTTGAGGAGACCCGAGTGGGCCCGACACCATTCTGCCTGCATCATTGGTTGTGGGAGCTCTAACCTGGGAGGTGGAGTCAGCGGTCCGTGAGGCGCAAAGGAGGAACAGATCCGGCACAGGACCTGCAAATCAGTTGTTTGTTCCTGAGGCTGCCCCTCTCAGGTTCTGCAGTGGGGACATAACTCGATTCGCTTGTCACCCAGGGATTAGTGGACGTTGTCCCTCCTCAGACGACACTTCTGGTGGCCCTCCATGGGTAGCAACACTAAGAATACGTCCTTGCCTGCTCTGTTTGTGCTCGGGCAAGGCCTCTCATCAACCACCTATAGGGTTGCTCCGCCTGCCAACGCCTGGCCGTCCTTGGTCTCACATCGGCGTGGACTTTGTCACCGGTCTCCCTGTTTCTGATGGTATGACCACGATACTTACCATTGTAGACCGGTTCTCTAAGGCCGCCCACTTCGTTGGTCTTCCCAAGCTCCCTTCAGCTCATGAAACAGCAGTCCTCTTGACAAACCATGTCTTCCGCCTTCATGGTATTCCATTAGACATCGTCTCAGACCGTGGCCCTCAGTTCATCTCTCAAGTTTGGAAAGCATTCTGCCACGCTCTGGGAGCAACTGTCAGTCTGTCGTCTGGTTACCATCCACAGACCAATGGACAGACTGAGAGAGCAAATCAAGATCTGGAGTCCGACTTGCGCTGTGTTGCCGCTTCTAATCCTACTTCCTGGAATGCTCACCTAAATTGGATTGAATATGCACACAACTCACTCGCCTCCTCTGCCACAGGTGTTTCTCCATTTGAAGTTTCATTAGGCTATCAGCCTCCACTGTTCCCGGCACAGGAGGAGGAGTTGGCTGTCCCATCGGTGCAACATCATCTTCGACGCTGTCGCAAGATTTGGAGAGACACCAGGGCAGCGCTGTTAAAGACGACCGAGAGAAACAGGAGGACTGCTGATCGTCACCGAACCCAGGCACCAGACTACGCTCCAGGTCAGAAAGTTTGGTTGTCTTCAAGAGACATTCCATTGAAGGTTGACTCGAAAAAAATTGGCACCACGCTTCATTGGACCATTTGTGATTGAGAGCATCATTAACCCCTCCACTGTCAGACTCATCCTTCCCAAGGCTCTCCGGGTTCACCCATCCTTTCATGTCTCCCGACTGAAACCGGTCCTCACCAGTCCTTTGGTCCCTCCAACCAATCCCCCTCCTCCCGCCCGGGTCATTGACAACCATCCAGCATATACAGTCAAACGACTACTTGATGTCAGACGACGAGGCCGGGGCTTTCAGTATTTGGTTGATTGGGAGGATACGCCCAGAGGAGAGGTCCTGGGAACCCTGCTCCCGTATCTTGGATGCGGAGTTAATTCGAGATTTTCGCAAGACTCACTCTGTCAAGCCCAGAGAGTCGCCTGGAGGCTCCCGTTGAGGAGGGGGTACTGTCATGTTGTCGACAAGACAGTGTTTCCCTGTGTTTCCTCTGTTTCCCTGTCCTTCTGTCTCCTGTGTGTTTACCCTGTCTGTCTAGGGCTCACCAAGAAGGTGTGGCTGTCTCCTCCCTCCCCTGGGCGGTGATTGCCAGAGCAGCTGTGACTGATCATCAATTAGGACGCTGGCTACTTAAACTGCCCTCATACCCCTTTATGTTGTTGGATTGTTTGTTTCTCACCTGTTGCCAGACTGTGGTTCTACTCAGTGAACAATTAAAAGAAACCTTTTTATTTGGAAAGAAAGACTCCTTGTGCTGCTTTTGGGTTCCTGCCTTGCTCACCCCTTAACACCTTGAACCAGTAGACACTGTGTTCCCCATCACAGGTCCCAGTGTGAACTGTACAGCTCAGAGTCACAGAGCCTCCTGGCTGGATGGTCTCAGACGCTGACTGGTGGACCAACACTGGGACGCTCACACCTGAACCCCAGACACTGACAGTAATGCTCACCGAAATGTCCACTACGTATAGATAGCAACTCATGCAGAAGTAGGTAGCTGAGTCTGAAATTTGCAAGTCTGCGATTGTCAGGTGATTGTTACCATTTTCAGTATCCAATGTATAGCGTGAAATGTTCTTGAATTGACCGTGAAAACTTGTCTTTTGATCATACGTATAGACGGTAGAGATAATTTGGGGGTTTTCTCCCAGCCTTTGCTTATACCAGTAAAGCCTTGCAGTGATAATGCCTTCAAAGAAACACTCTAACGTCAATTCCTCCCCCGGTTTGCCCGACACAAAATGACTCTCTTGTTGAAAGGATGAGGAGAAATTCAGATCGGTCGTCTGAGCTGGAGTGAAAAATAAACAGACGACGAAAATGTAGATTTAAATAAGTGTGGCAGAGTTCAGCGTTGTTAAAACATGATAATTATTTGTATGAGGAGTGAGTACATTATTTAATGAAATAATAACTCACCCATTTCCCCCCAGAACAGACACGTGAGATAGAGAGCCAACACTGGAGATGTCGTCATGTTTGATTTGCTTCAGAAGTGAAAAGACAAGTCGACACTTTCTCCACTTTAGAGACGAGACTGCGTTGGATTGGCCAACCAGAGGTGACGCTGAACCCCATGTCCTACTTAAGAAACCAACGCTTTTACACAGCCACATATAATGTGCAGTATTGACGATTTTGTCTTTTGAGAGCCATAATCAGCCATTTAATTCCACTAATTAGCTTTTAAACAGACCGTGTAAAGTTGACCTAATTGAGACTGCTGTTTTTGAGTAAAGTTAAGCCAATTATATTTATATTGCCCA